>NC_143264.1:42037256-42662256 GCF_984573655.1 Nuphar pumila | reverse complement strand
TGAAAATAGAATTGGATTTAAGAAGTCTAGATGTGATCTGAAAATGGAATTGGTTTTGAAATCTGGAATTCAAGATAGAATTTGGATTTGAAATTTGGAATTGGGAATGGATTTGGATTTGAAATCTGGATTCTCAGGATGGAGTTGGTTTTGAAAATCTAAATTCGAGGAGAAATTGAATTCTAAATCTAGAATCCAAGATGGAATTTGGATTTTCAAAATCCAAATGGGACTTGTTGATGGATCTGGATTTTGAAAATCCAAATTTGAATTTAAAACTCAGGAAAAATCGAATTTTGAGATTCAGAATCAATCTCAAGACTTTGGTTTTAAATTGAGAATCAAGACTCAATGAAGAATAAAGGATAAACTTGATTTAAAGCTTGAGTTTTGAAATCAGAAGATGAATCAAGAATTGAACTTTGAAAATCAGATCCAAAATGCTAAATTGAATTTAAATTTGAATTTGAATCCTGAAAATGAATTTGAATTTTTAAAGTTGAATTGGACTTTGAAATTTGACTTTGAAATTGAATTTGGAAATTGAATTTGGAATACAGAAATGATTTTGAAACCTCAAAGTCAAATTGGACTTTGAAATTGAAATTTGAATCTTTGAAATAAGATAGAAGGATGAATTTGATTTGAGAAATGATAAAGAAACTCAAAATCACTTGGATTTTGAGAAAGGATTTTTGGAAATATGATGTAATTCTATCCTAAATGATAAGATGAATTAAAGAATTTTGAAATTGAATTTGAAAAGCATATTTCATTCTTTAAATGAATTGAAATAAGATTGAAGATATAATACATCCCTGACTATGGTCATTGAATGTATTATATAGTAATCATATTTAAATTCAAGTGAAGAATGAAACACATTTTGTGCCTTTATAGAGTTTAAAATGAAATTAACTCTCAATATATCCTGACTATGACCATTGATATATATTTTGAGTTAATTTTAAATTAAACTCTGATAAAGGAAGAAAATATTTAAAAAAAAATTATGATTTTTGAAAAGGATCCAGTGTAGATCCAGTGTTATTCCATAAAAGATGAAAATCCTAAGTTTTGTTCACACCGTGAAAATGGCCATTGATGCAAATCATCAACTTAGGGTTTAATCACCTCTTATTAGAATGATGCACGTGCCATTCGTGTTTCCATTCGTGAATTTTTGAGATAAAAAGAAGAAAATGTTATGAAAACAAGCAATTTCTAAGATATATGCATGTTCATACATTCTAATCTAATGTAAGGAATGAGAAATTCTCATTATAGTCTTGGCTATTACGACATTGGAATGGAAATTACAAATTCTAAGCTAAGAAGGGAGATAACCCTTTTCATACATTTCCTGCAAAAACATGATTAGCATACAATCAAAATATATCATATGAATGATGTTAAAGGATGTGTATGATATATACATATATCTAGAAGGATGAAGGGACTGAAAGTGCCTTGTCAGATAAAAGCATGTTGAATGATATGAATAGAAGGAATTCACACTGCTAATTCAACAATTCTTATGAGAGGGAGTGTGATTCCGTAATCCTTAAGTTAACTCAAAAGAAGCAATGCTAAAATCAAAGGGATTAAGCAAGCGAACTGAGGCTAATGGGGGAAACATCTTAGCTGATGTCGAGGCATGTGGCTAAGCAACAACAGTCCCGGGGGCTTGTTGGATTCATGATCTCCGCAGCGGGTAACATGGGCTGGGTGTTGTATGAAGTGCAGCTGTAAGTGATGTGGAAGGCAGGTGAATGTGGTGGCTGGCGTGGTTGGAGATTGGTTTTTGTAGCCATCGCTGGAGACAAGCAGCCCACACGACTGCTGTGCTTAGGGGAACACACAAAGCTATAATAGGGTGTATATGATGACATGCTGTGCATAGGCTAAGGGTTCCTGTATAGTACAGTGGGGAAACACAAGGAAGTGCAAAGGGGTTTTGATGTGTGAAGGATAATATGGGACACATGAATGTGAGGTGCAGGAGATATAACACTAATATATGCATTATGATGACACAAATCGCAAATGATTAACTTACCATGCAACTTATATGAATGCTAAATAATTTCTAACATTTAGCAATATTCATAAATGCAAATTAGCATAATATTGCAAAACACATACAACTAATATACAAACTAGCATGTGCATTGTGATTTAATGTGTGCAAACTAACATATATAACACAGGAATGTAACCAATATAAAATGGAAACTGTACAAATGCAGGAATTCTAACACCGTGTGGCTTTAATTACAGAGGTTCCTGAAAAGCATAGAGGTGGACTAAAGAATTGAGATGCTCATCTGAGCTTGGCTTCTTTCCAATATCCAGCGAGCATTTCCTTCGTTCTGGGTCAGCTTTGCAGAAGCTTCAGTGCCCTTTTATTGACTTTCAAGTGTGCATAGTAAGAATGAAGAACCATTCCAATCAAAGCAGTAAGAATGTCTCAAATATATATTATCATCTATTTCCTTGGATCGTGCATATATGAAAGTCTAAAACCAAATCTGTCTTGAGATATCCTAATATTGTGATACATGACATGTAACGCCCCGGATTTCCAAAACAAAGCTAAGTTAAAATTTTCATGAATTTCTTTTTTTTTTTCTTTGCAGCGGAACTTAGAAAAGCTTTTAGCAGCGGAATAAGACGATAATAAGTCGTCGGTTTTAGAAAACTCCGAGCACGTTGCAGGTATGTGGCCAAGCAACTCATTGACCACCAAAGTGTTCTATTTTATCGAAAACCACATGTTTATTACAACACTACTGCTTAGAAAAGCAGTATAGGTTCAATAAAAGGAAGCAGTACAAAATCTGTCTAGAAAAACCCTGAAACTCGATGCCGCCTTGCTCTGCATATCGTCACGCAGGTCCAACACCTGAAATCCCCATTAAATGGGGTCAGAACCACTGATGGTCTGGTAAGCATGCAGTCATTCATTCATTCAACTCAAGTACAATAATGACCACTCAGGGTCGCAATGCGCAATAACGACGCTCAAGCCTCCAAGACTTAGCGTATATCGCAAGAGCCTCCTCAGGGCTATGACTCGAACATCCGCTCGAGTCCTCATGACTTAGTGCAAGCCTTTTCAGGGCTGTGATTTGAATAGCCGCTTAAGTCTCCATGACTTAGCCATGACCTCTTCCGGGTCTCAAAGTGATGTCTAGCTCAAGTCTTCATACTTGGCACATCCGTATCCCATGCATCTAAGGACAACTCCTCGAGCTTCGCTTAGTCGTGCAGGTGATGTAAATGGTGGAAGTGGAAGGATGTAGTTGGGAGGGTACTGTACTGTGGAAAGTGGGTGATATATGTATGGAGAAAATAAAGATATGTGACAGGTGAGTAAAATGCCAGGGGTGTATTGTGGTTGTGATGGATGTAATGTGATTCTTACAGACATGTATACAGAAAGCACATGCACGAGCAAAATATTACATAAGTACATATATAGAAAACAAGAAAGCATCAATGGGGGATAAACATACATAACGTAACGAATAAAATGGATTTGAAATTTTAGACATCAAGGCAAAAATTAAGGCAGAATACTATATGATGAATTTTGAACAGTGCATACCATGATAAAAACCAGAGATGTTAACAAAGAGATATCAAATTGATATTCATTATATTATAATGAAACTGATCAGTGTAAACAACAATTATAAACGATGATATAACATCAAGGTAAAGTAAGGAAATCAGAGATCATACTAAAATATAGATATAGAAAATCATGTGAATAAAAGTACAGAGCAAACCAAAATAGTTACAGAAAAATTTAATGAGACACCACACATTAATGCTACATGATACTGGAGGGCATTTAAAAGACACATCTGAATAGAAATCGCCTGCTAATAGAATCCTGCAATGTCAAACCACACAAAAGTTTAAAGAGACGTAAGCTCAATACAGGAATTCAGATCGAAACCTACGGAATAGGCCAGGATCAAAATACAGTATCAAGGAAATCGGATGTGCGACAGGGTAACGAGACCAAAAGATGACAAAATGCAACTCCTCGTAAATGTTGTTGGAATACTCCTGTACACAAAGCATGGTACCTCGAGCTTCAAGCTTTTGCCGACTATTAATCAGATGTTGATGTCGAACAAAGGAAAAAATGTCACTAGTTAAGCAAAAGAACAGAGGCACCTTATGAAACGTAACCTCCAAGCATGACGCTATTAGGCTTTTGGCCACACAACAAGCAGTTTTATCAAGGAAAATGAGATGCCTCTGAATGACACTTGCTTGATTAGACGCGAATGTCCATACCAATCCCTGTTCCCTCAAAGAGGTCTTAGAACTCTTGAAGATGTTACAACTCTGATAGCCTCGCCAATTTGGTCATCATATTATTATTAATCCCAACAACAACAGTATAATCCTGGACAGATAGCTTCAGATCTTTGAAGGTCTTCAACTACTAACTATATCCTCCCTTTTTTTTTTTTTAGGCAACGTCTACACTCGGATCAATGACGGAACAGGCAAAGTGAAATTGATAGACAAAAAAAAAAATCAAAGTGATAAGAGTCCCGACGTATGTGAATAATCACGATTAATCCGAAGAAAATAAAACATAAAATGGAGAGTCAAGATCCCAACCAATTCATTGCAACGGGGTCAGGGCTCTGATGTAAATGAGGAATTGAAGTCGGGGAAAGAAATTAGAAATGAAACCAACCATGGCTTAGAATATTAATAATAAAAAAATGAAACAGTAAAATATAAAGAAAAGCAGAGAGAACAAAGTGTTGGAACACATTTGTTCCCCTTGATCTTGCTTGTCTATAACCCGATTTGTTATAGACAAATCGATATTACAGAGAGTGCATTAATAAATTTAAAATAAGGAAATCAATGAAAAGAAAAAAAAATCGGGAAAACAAAGGGGAATGCAGTAAAGCAGCAAAAGAAGTGAACGATATGAAAAGAAATGGAGGAGGAGATGAGGCACTTACCGCTAGCTGTTGACGGGGTTAATCTCCTTCAGCCGATCGAAGAAAAACCAAGGAAGAGAAATAAGAGGAGGAAAATGGGGAATGAGAAGAGACGTAGGGAGTATAATCGATGGGCACACAGTGGATCTTGCAGGAGGGAGTTCCCTCCTTTTCTACCGTGGAACCCCTTTTCTGTTGAAGAAGAAAAGGGGATTCAGAAGCTTGATCGTGGACAAGAAGAAATCGAAGGAGATCTTGAATAAAAAGAGCACATGGGAAGGCAGAAGACGGATGTAAAAATCGATCCCCGACCCCTTCCCCTGTGCCTCTTCTTATAGAGGGATGAGGAAGGATCGTGAAGGAGAGAGAAAAGTGCGTGAAGCAATGACGGGGTGAAGATGGATGGGGAAACGGAGGCCTGCGGCTTTTTTTTATAACAGAAGGCCGTTAGGCCTTCTTCGAATTTGGTCCTCTCAATTTTCTAAAATTTTCAGAATAAGGTTTCTTGAAAAGAAGTCTTTTCAAAAGGGTGGTTTTCACTAAAAGAATAACTCTCAAAAAGGGGTTTTCTAAACTATTTTTTTGTATTTTTCTTTTTTATTTTTATTTTTTTGCTCTTTTCTTCATTTTCTGTATATTTTATTTTTTTTTGGTATTTTTGAAATAAAATTCTAAAACTAAGGAATTTTTAAACTAAATTTACAAACATTTACAAAAGAAGGCTTTTCTGAGAATTCAGGGTTATTTTGGGGAAATTTCTTTAGAAAATGGGTTTGGACCCAAATTTTGAGAAAATATTCGAGTTTTGAACCTTGAATCGAGAAATACAACATGATGGATCCAAACGGATACCATATGAACTTTCTGAGCCTTTCAAAAGTTATTTTGGTAATTTTGAGAATTTGGTTTAAAAATTGGATAACGAAGCTCAGGTTTGGATTTTGATATTGGATTCGGATTCGAAATCGAGTCAGATATAAAAAATTGATTTGATTCTTGTAAATTTGAGAAATAAACTGGAATTTTGATTGAAAAAAATGACTCAATTATTTAGAGAATGGAGGCCATGGGCAAAAAGGGAATATTTGCAATATTTTGAAAATTTTGGGGTGTTTACACTAGGTAAAGCCCCCTCACTTTGCCTGCTAAGCTTCTTGGCGAGTTGTCCCATTTGTGTCTCAAGCTTTGCAATAGAATGCGTATGGGAGCTCAGATTCACCTTGATATCCGAGAAGGCTTGCAACATCTTTTTCACAAAGGACTGGCTGGACGAAGGCTTCTGGGACTGACTATAAGTAGTCTAGGCTAAAGGGTAACTAGTTCTCTGAAATCCAAGCGTATAACCGCCTTGCCTGAGTTGGTTTTGAGAAGGGTTGGGGGGTTGGGTCTGTGGGTTTCGCCACGAGAAAGTGGGATGGTTTTGCCAACCCGGGTTATATGTACTGTAATATGGATTGGGTGCAGACCTAGCAAAACTCTATGCCATCTGAGCTTTCTCCTGAACAAACTCAGGGTACTGTCACAACAGGGTAGTCAACAACATGGTGTACAGGGCTAACACACAACGCACACACTTGCGGGGCTGGAGAGGGACCCAACAACAACTGATCCAATTTCTGGGACAGTTGATCGACCTTGTTTTGCAACTCAAGGTGCATCCCTATCTCGAATATACCAGCCTTGTTCGCGCCATCTTGCGCAGGTGTGGCCCTATCAGATCGTGAAGCAGAAGCATGGTGCATCGAGTTCTCGCTCAGGGTCTCAAAAAGGGCCCATGCTTCATTTTCACTTTTGAGCATAAAAGTGCCCCCACATGCAACATCAACCATTTGATAGTTCTTCTCAGTGAAACCGTCATAAAAATATTATACCAGTTGCCAACGAGGCACCTGGTGGTGGGGACACTTGCGGAGAGGATCTTTCATCCTCTCCCACGTTTCATAGAACATTTCTCCCTCGATCTGTGAAAAACTGGTGATGACTTTTTAATGCTGGTTCGTCTTACTAATTGAGAAGTATTTCTTTAGGAACTCCCTTTGCATATGTTCCCAAGTGGTAATTTGAATCGTATCGAGAGTCTTCAGCCAATGCTTGGCTTTATCCTTGAGAGAGAAGGGGAATAACATCAACCTTAATGCATCATCTCCAAAATTATTGATCTGCACCGTAGAGCAAATCTTAAGAAATTCGTTGAGATGACAGTATGGGTCTTCGTTGCCATGGCCATAGAACGAGGGTAACATCTGGATAACACTGGCCTTAATCGCAAAATGATTCGCTCCCACATCAGGTCTCGTGATGCAGGAGGCGAGAGTGTAAGTCTTGGGCATGAAGTACTCCCTAAGAGGACAAATTAACTACTGATCTTCAGCCATGGGGCCAGATCAATGGGCTCTCTTAAAGAAAGACTCGGGGTCCTCGACAAACTCAGCAAGCTCAGGGTCAAGCGAGCGTCGTCCGTGCATGCACCAAAGGGTAGACCAGTGTAACAACCTTCCTAGACACTGGTTTTCTAACTACCTACAACACTAACCAACCAAACCACAACAAACCACAAAGCGAGTAAAAAGAAAAAGAACAAAAAAGCAGGAAATAAATAAGCACCACTGTTATCATCGCAAAATTTTTTTCCACCCTTTGCGAGAGAGAGAAACGATTCTGTGAGTCAAACTCGATCAAATTTTTGAAAATGGTTTTAAAAATTACTCGCCTCCATTTTTGAAATTTGCGGGAAAATTCCATGGAATGGGATCTGCCTGTCGGTACGAGGTTCAACCGTTCCTGACGCCTTTACCAGGGGTAATTGAACCAAGGATTAATAGTGTGTTTTAACTCGACTCAAATTATCTAAATCATGCTCTTTTTCCTAAATTGCACAGAGAAGCAGGCATGTGCTATGAGATTTTAAAAAAATGCAAGTTTGAGAAATATGATGTTTGCTTCTGATGTTTGAGAAATATTTGAAAAAAAAAATCCTGGGAAAATCATGAATTTCATTGGAAATCATTGTATTGAAAAATAACTTTTGAAGGGAAAATTGATTCTCAGAAAAACTTGGACTTTGAAAAAATTGATTTATGAACTTTGAAAATGAAATTGAGAATGTCAAAACATTAGAAAATCATGATTTGAATTTGGGAAAATACTTGAAATATCATTTGAAAATTCAGAGTTCTGAGAATATCAATTCCTGAGAAAGACTTAGAAAATTCTGAGAAAATCGATTTCTCTGAATTGAATTTAAAGCATATGATTGTTTGAAATGATTGGAATGAATGAATATGGATTTGAGAGATACTTTCTGAGGGAATTGAGAAAATCCTTTTGAGTTTTTGAGAAATGCAATGCATTTTTGAAGTTAGCCTAAGAGTGTAGGTTGGATGTGGCTAATACGAAGATCACAAATCTGGGTTTCATTCGTATTATGACTATGGCCATAAATACGAATTATACCAAGTTTATCAACTCCCAAAAAGCTTATGCATGTGTCATTCATGTCAACCATAGTGGATTTGAAAAAATGTGCATGAATCATATATCAGATATTGAAATTATACGAAAGCAAATAATATGCAATGCATCCTATTCTATGCAGAAACGTAACTCTTATTCCAAATATTACATTTGATATTACATTGAATTAAATAAAAAAATAAATAAATGAAATTTTCTTCTTGAATACCCCTACAAAACTAGAAAACAAGTTAGCACAAAAATATAGGTTTATCTAGATTTATCCGAAAATATCAAGAAATTATTGGATTTTATTCAAATATAAACCCAATTCATACCTCTCTGATATAAACATGAGAAACAAATGACGAAAATTCAAAGAATAAGACTTGGAAATTCGAAATTAGAGTGAAAATGACCAAAATGCCCCTGATAACAAGACTATGGCCTTGAAATCAGGGTTTTTCAGAAAGATATTTTGTAAAAATAAGATTTTAAAATTCAAATAATGATAAATCAAACACAAGATGATATGATATGATGAAAATACGAAAATTAAAGTTTGGAATTTCGAGATTGGGGTAAAAATGAGCAAAATACTTCTGATAGCAAGACTATGGCCTTGAAATCAGGGTTTTTAAAAATAATTTTTGGTAAATCATTGGATTTAGAATTAAAAAAGACTCAAATCAAAGACAAATCGAATATGAAATGTCCTAGCATGATTTTAAACATGAAAAAACCCTAAAAACATGAAATTTTATGAAGAAAATTAAAAATATTATGAAAAACATGATTTTGCTAGTGTTTTGGGATCCTACGGGCACCCTGTTTTGCAATATAGTTGATTCAAAGACCAAATGAATTCCAAAATTAACAAAAATAGATACATGCACTTTTGATAACCATAAAATTAAATTAAAATAATAAAATTGTATTCTTGACATTATTTTAATACAAAAAATACATAAAAACCTTAAAATATGCTATTTTTACCTGCAGGCACGTACCTGTTATAGTGTCAGAACCGAATCAGGGGTCAAATCACCATGGAAATTCATAAAATTTTACAGAGACATAATAGACAAAAAACAGAGATTCTCTCTTTTACAGATCAGAAAAAACATCTCTAGTTAGGGAGATATCGTTCCGGAAATTCGTACTTAAATTTAACAAATATAAAATCAATCAAAATAGATACTTTCAGTTTTAAATACAAAGAAAAATAACAAAACACATCAGAAAATTCTAAAATTTTAGCAGTGAATAGCATATAGACAGATAAAGTGTTTCCCTTTTTACGAATTATTGATCAAATCTCTGGTTAAGGCGATACGATCAACACAATTCAACTTAAGGTTTAAATAAAACATAACGAGTTCTGAGAAGTTGATCCTACTTTATGACAAAAGAAAAAAAGCAGGCAGTGACAGAAAATTATGAGAACATTACAGTAAATAATAGATTCTAATACAAAGCTAGTGCAATTTATGAATTACAAATCAAACCTCGGATGACAGATATATTGCATCTGCAAGTTATATCTAAATATCAATAGCGATTTTAAATAACATGAACCATGATTCGACTTTATATTTTTCTGACAAGGTTCCCAAATCCAAAACCTTCTGATTTTTTTATAGGGACTTACTGACAAATTCGTGGACTAAACATAAAAAAATCAAAATTTTACAATGAAGATTTAAACACAAAATAGCATGATTTCTACAGACCTAGAATCAAAACATACAAAAATCTAATAAAACACTAAAAACTATGATTTAAACATGGAAAATAAAAATATATATATATAAACAACATAACAAAATTTAATTTAATGTTGAAATATATGAAATAAACACTAATACAACAAAAAAATAAAAAAACACAGGGAATGCATGGATGAAATTGATTTACCCTTTGAAAATATGGATTTAGCCCATTTAACGGGTAAATCACATATTTTATTAGTTAAGAACATAAAAAAACATATTTATAATTATTCTAATGAATTAAAATCTGGCATGATTCCTGATAGTAGCCAAGCTTCTATGCGCTTCTGCCTCTGAGAAAATTGTCTGACACATCGCTCTAGATGGTAGTAAGTGCAGAAGAATGGGCCAAGTAGCTTGAACCGCTTGCCATATGCGTAAGTGTATCTGGGAGGTGACTCCTGACGATCAAAGTAGTCTCACACGACCTCTTCCTCCTAAAGATTATCGATCAAGAACCGGTATCGTGCAACTAGAAGAAGCTTTTCGCCATTGTATCTGAATGAACTGACTCTGGTGGGCACATGCCAGAGGAATCAGGACTCTAATGTGTAGGTGCACCCTTCGACTAAAATTGATTCTTCGAGTGTGAAACTGTGAAATGAGTCAACACTCGGTACAAGAAAGCAAGTGTGGCCATGGCTATAGAGAGGCGGCTGGTCTGTCGACTTCCCCACCTTCACAGAAGCTGAACTATCCTGATGTCCACATGATTCTGTACATCTGGAAAGAAGGCCAGTCCCACAGTACATAAGACCATTGCGTGCTGAATTCTCTCTCGAGTTGTTCGAGACAATGAGCTGACTTCTGTGAATGTCCCATATTGTCTATAGATCTTGAGCAAGTCCACATATTCATTCCCATCTGCTTCAATCAGTGGCCAAGATTTGCATCTTGTTATGCGGGCTAAAGCATCTCGGGGGGTCCAGATCCTTGACGTTGATAAAAAACTGTTGCTCTAATGGATCTCCAGGCTGACTGGCTGGCTCAGGTAATCCCATAATATCTAAAAACTCGTCCATCAGCAAGGTTATCTCACCCCATGGGAACCAGAAGGTATAAGTGTGCGAATTCCACCGCTCTACCAGTGCATGGATCAAGTTGTTGTTGATTGTCTGCTTTCCCACTATTGATGTTAGTTCTAACTCATAATTGCTCAAATGGTTCAGAAATATATGGGAAAAATTCTTGAGCCAGGAATAATACCACCAGGGAATGAAGGATCCAGTGCTGAGAGTTTGATGTTTGGGAAGACTTTGCCTACCTCATAGGAGATGTGGCCCTCAGGAAAGACATAATCGAGCTGACTGGATGCCATCAGACTGAAAAACAAAGGAAAATTGGAATGAGACGGGAAAATACAGGAATTTTGAAAAATTGCAGACAGGATAAAAATAAAGTTGGAAGTTCGAGATCCAGAAGAACGAAAGGATGGAAAATCACCTGGCATTTTGAAGAAAAGTAGATAACTTGGAAAAATCGTCGAAGTTTTTTTTTTTTGAGAAAAATGAAATATTTCACAAAAGATGAAAAATAAGGTATTTTGAAAAATCATCCAATATTTTTGAAAAATTAGAGAAATAAGGGAAAATAAAAGGAAAATAACTATAATATATTAATCAAATCCTGCACAAACAATTATGCACATACAATACTCCCTAAGAAGCTGACTCTAAATGCATCAATTTTGAAAGAGCTGTAGGACCCAAAACCTAACTCTAAGGCTCAGATCATCTGTGTCTAATCATGCGATGACGATATACCCAAGCCAAGGCTCGATGTATGTGGCATAAAATCAATTTCTCCAGTTCTAGGCTTGTGTTTCCCAACATCCTTGAGTGTCTGCCGATATACGTTGGAGTATGGCCCTTGGTACATGGTAAGGGGCGTCAGCCCAAATAAGCGGCCCAGTTGTGAGGCTTTATCCCGATTTATGGTTCTTTAAGAAAGCCCATCAACGTGAAGACCAGGTAAAAATAGGTGGGGTGGTTTCTGAAATATGAGCACATGCAGACAAATAGAGGGCTCTAAAACCTAAAGAGATAGAGATTTTTGAAAACTTTGAGGAAGCAAATATTGTTTATATACAAATCCTAGATTGAAGAGTGTTGTATTTCAGACCTAAGTCTATGTGAGCATGAAATTTTTCTACTCAATTGGTCCTACTAAACCATGCCTAGTCTACATGCAATCCATGTCAGCTGGGTTCAAGTCTAGGCTCCTAGGTTCACATGATATCAAAAAGTAAAAGCTGACATTCCATAGAACACAATTTTGATAATTGAGCTAAGTCAAGGCACACAGTTCATCAGACGAAGACAGGTCCCATCTCGGTCGCCAAACATGTTATCATCGTAACATTTTTTCAATCCCTCTGTGAGAGACAAAAACGATTCTGCGAGTCAAACTCGACCAAAGTTTTGAAAATGGTTTTGAAAATTACTCGCCTCCATTTTTGAAATTTATGGGAAAAATCTGTGGAATGTGATCCCCCTGTCGGTACGAGGTTCAACCGTTCCTGGCACTTTACCAGAGGTAATTGTGAACACCCCAAATTTTTCAAAATCCTTTAAATATTCCCTTTTTGCCTCTAACCCCATTTTCTGGGTAATTGAGTCAGTGTTAAATCTAAATACTAGTTCATTTCTCAAGTTTTACTGAAATTAAATTCATTTTATATATCCGACTTGATTTCGGATCGGGATCCATTGTCAAGATCCAAATTTGAGTCTCGTTGTTTGACTTTTAAATTAAAATTACAGAAAATACCAAAAATAGTTTTTAAATAGCTCGAACAGTCCATCCAACATCCGTTTGGATCCATCGCGTTGTATTTCTCGATTCGAGTTTTAAAACTCGAACATTTTCTCAAAACCTAGATCCAAACCCATTTTCTGAAGAAATTTCCCCAAGATAACTATCATTTTTCAGAAAAATCCTTTTTTTGTAAAATATTTTGAAAATTTGCAAAATTAGTTTAAATTCCTTAGTTTTTAGAGTTTTGTCCTCAAAAATACAAAAAAAAATATAGAAAATGTCAAGAAAAAAACAAAAAAATAAGAAAATAGAAAAAGAAAAAAATGCAAAAATAGCTTCTTAAAAAGCACCGTTTTGAAAATTGAGTTTTATGAAAAGCACTTTTTAGCGAAATTTTGTTAAAAACCCCCTCTTTGTAAAATCTTGAAAGTAAAGGGGGCACGTTGCAAAATCTTCCTTTTAGGGTTTTAAACGAAGAGGACAACGCCTCCCTCCAGTCTCTCTCAAACCCTCTCTCACTACCGCCTTCTCCCTCTCTCACCCGCCCCTCCATTTTCCACCCTCGATCCCTAACCGCTCCACCTCCATTCGGGATCCTTCCTCCCCCTCTTTAAAAATCGGTTAAGGGGAAACCCTCAGACCATCGCGTTTCACCTCCCCATTTCCTCCTACACGCATCGCTTCTCCACCTCTGTGTTACCTCTTCTTCTTCACTAGTAGATAATTCCAACAGTGGAACAAACGAGAGTCCACTTTCCCCAGCCAAGCAAACTAAGGTAAGTATTCTTTCTCGTCTAGTTTTCCTGATTTCTTTTTGTTTTTGTTTACTTGCTTCCAGCCCCATTAATGCACAACTAGTGGTGTTGAGTTGTTTATACAACATCAACCACTCTCTCGTGCAATAACAAAAGGAATGACCCCGTCCCGACATTTTTTTTTGTTTTCCTTTATATACTTTGTGGTTTCATTTACAGTTTATATCGTATATTATGCTAATCCCCTTTTTCCTTTGGATTTCTTGTTTATGTTCAATCCTCGGTTCTACTCTGATAGTTTTTTTTTTCTTGGGGATTAACATATCCAGATATCTCCATCGTATGTGATTCCTTATCGGTATCACCAGTTGCTTATGTTTGATTTTAATTCCCGATTTGTCTTAATTTCTGGTTTTATAATGTTCACTGCCCTACCTGTATTTGGCCAGCATTTCCTAAGAAATCCTCTGGATGGTAATATCTGAATATCTTTTCTATTTGATTATAGTGTCATCTTCCATTTTATTTAAATGATTCCTCCTATCTCTTTGTTCAGTTCATTGGTTCTATTCTGTGAAAACTAGTCGCTTAGACCATTTCTTTTTTTTTCTTCTAAATCGCCCATTACATGTTGTTAGGATTGCTTAGTAATTTATTTTTCTAATTCCATTTGCTCGATACTCTTTAATTTATATGTAGTATTTTGGTCCATGATTTAGTTTACTGGTGTACAACATCGTTATGTTATCTTGCCTCTCTCATGTCTGAAGGATGGTTCAGTTTATATCTACATTTCAGTATTGATATGAATGCTAATTTTTTTTGAGAAATGGCTCTGGTTGAATCTAGGTATAGAGTGCCATTCGCACTATTGCCTTCCCATCTCATCAGTCTGCAAGGTTTGTAGGTTTCTTTTTTTTGTTTTTGTCATTTCCTTGGGGCTTCAATTTACTATTTGCTGCTGAAAGTCCCTTTTGATTTGCTTTATTCAATATTGTTATTTTCGATAATCCTTTTATTGATTTGTTGGAACCAGTCGGGCGATTCTTCTAATTCGAGACCCATAAAGAAAAGGATAAAAAAAAAGAAATGGCTCCATTTGGCCTTAATTGTTTGAGAATTGATTCTGGTTCAGATTGCACTAAGGAAATGAATAAATCATAGGCCATGAGAACAGGACTTGGAAGTTCCAGATTCCAAATCTGTTGACAATGTGTTGGGGTTCTAAATCTTTTGCAATTTCACACTAAGTTGGGAGGAAATGGTCGATTATTCTAATTCCATACCGTGAAAGAAGTCGGACTGTTTTCCCTTTGGGCCTCTATCTACATGTTTCTGTAAGTCTCACTTATTACAAAAGTTCCTCCTTCAGAAGATGCTGCTTGTCCCTCATGATCCATATCCACCCTTTCATAAGATCATACTCTTGACATCATGATCTGGGCTGTTCTGGTTAACTCATCTCATCAGGACCAAGGTTTCGAGAAGGCTCCTATTGAATGGTTAATGTATGCTTTTGCTTGTTGATGGTTAAAGGTGAAATGGTGATCGACATTGGCAAAAGGGTTCTGTCAGATCGAGATATTAGATGTAAAATAACTGTTGTTACTGGTGATAGTAACAGTTGAGGAGGAATGACTCAGTCACAAGGGGATAACTTCTTGGGTAGTTGCTTAAATATGGGTTTCCCTGTTTCAATGCTTGCATTTTTGTCCATACCCTCCCTCCTAAACTCAGATTTATGCGTCGATGCTCTGCCCATGGTGAAGGGCTGGCTTACTTTCCTGGCAATGCTATCTTCAGTCTAATTTGGCCCAATCAGGTAATGTGACGACGATGGTAATGTATCCTTCTCGATCTTAATGGTTCTCCATCGTGTGTTTGCTGCATTTCACTCTGAAAGTTCATGATTAAAAATATTCTAGAATGCTCGTGCCTGGTGCCCCTGAAGAGGTAATGTGTATAGTAAAATTCTGCTGAACAGAGCAGCATTGCTTAGTATTTCCATAAATTTGGGGGTTTCTAAAACTTTCTTGGTAAAAGAAAGATATCTTGGTTACAGATGAGCTTAGAGCAGGTAAGACTGGCGTCAGTTGCTTCGGTATTCTGTTTTTTTTACTCTGGATTCTGATTTTTTTTTATATATATCTATGCTCATTATTTTCTGTTGATTGGTGTTTTTGTTTATCCTTTCCAGAATTTCTCTGGAATCCTATGATGAGTTTGCCTTGATGTGCACAGTTGCTGTTTTGATGGAGTTTTTCCTCATACAGCCTTCCAACTCATCAACAGCCGCAACATCCATCTTTTTCTTCACTGTTGTATCATCAGCAACCGTCACCTCTGCAGCTGTCGTGAGTTATATCTTCTGTATAACCTCCTTATTTTTTTTAAGAACACTTATATTACTGCTATATCACCTGTTACACCATGTGCTACTTGCATTACACAACATCTGCATTTTTCACAGTACCCACCATTTCTACCCACTGCAGAGCACATCCCAACATCAATATCAATGCCCTTTCTTCAGTAGGTATTCTCATGTACATGCCGTAAGTTGGAAAGCCAAAGGTTGAAATTTGCAACCTGAATATGTGAAAAGTTGCATCTTGAGCTTGTCCTTCAGGCTTTGGAATAACCAGGCGATTTGAGATTCATGGGGTGGGGCTGCTGTGTGCCATGTAGCAACATCATATATCCCTGTGGAGCATTCATTTCGTTATGTGGTTTTACTTGCAAAATCTATTAATGTCATTTTTATTTCCTCTGCTCGATATTGATATTATGGCCTGTGTCCTTTTTTTTTTTTGAGGTCCATCTTCTGTATCTGTAGATAGGAGAATAGCCATTTCGTTATATTGCATGCTTGTTTCCCCTATGCACAATAGCAACCCTTTGATCTTTGCATAATTTACATCCCACCTGTTTAGTTCATCATCTGTAATCCCATGTTGCATTAAAATTGTCCTCATCCTATTTATCTCAACCCTTTGATAATATTTATGTTTCTTTACTATCCTTCTGCAGTTAATGGTTATATAGTTATCATAAAAATAATGTGTTCATCTTTTGTCCATTTTATTTTCCTATGATTCTTTGTTAATTGACTGTTAATACCATTTGTTTGCCCTGTCATTCAATGCAAATCTGGGATGAACGATATGTGGTACCATCTGATCCGTTAAATGAGCCAAGTTAGGAATATTTTAAAACTAAAAGTGATGATTTTGCACTCCAACAATTTGGTGATACTGCTGGCAAAGTTTTCCAAATCAAGGGTGTGATGCCTGCCATCATTGGTGAAGAAGGAAGTATATCTAATCTATCGCAAGATTCCTCGATCCCACCAGAAAATCCCCTTCTCTGCGTACATCATCTGGGATTTATCAAGGTGATTGGAGGTGCTGCGACCAATAGCTACGGTAAATTGAAATATCCAGCCCATTGAGCCTTTGCTGCCAATATCAGTTGAGGGTTGTTTTGTAGAGATTTATCTGCTATTGATGAGAATAATCATTTTTTTTACCTAAATCTTAATGTTGTCTGTGTGTTCACTTTATGTTAAAAACCTGTAATGACATATGTTGTGTTCGTTGTTACATTAGGTATTATGTTCTAATTTTACCATGCTCATGGTGTTGTGAGGGTCAGCTCCTCATCTTATGTTATGTCCTTATTATTGTCCATGCACTGCACCCACTTACACACTTACATTGCCCCCTTTTCTTTTTTTTCTTTTTTTCTCTTTCCTACAAAATCTACGATTCATCATACTTTTGCATCCCATTACAATCAGCCTATTGTATATTATCTACAGCATGATGCATGTACATTTGCCTCCAGCCCATATTTCTGTTACAGTCACTCACATCCTGTCATCAGGATTCACCCTTTTCAATTATATATGCGTTTGTTGATTCCGAGCACAACCATTCTACAATTGATCATATCTCTGAACATTACCTGCATGTCACCTCTTGCACCCTAATCATTGGGTTCATAACGGAGTACTTCACAAGCAATGCTTACAGGCCTGTGCTCGATGTGGCTGATTCTTGCCGAACTAGAGCTGCAACAAATATAACTTTTGGGTTGGCCCTGGGTTGTAAATCAGTAATAAATCCAATTTTTGCAATTGCAGTTGCAATTTATGTTAATTTCATTTTGTCTGCAATATATGGAGTTGCCATGGCTGTTCTAAGAATGCTAAGAACAA
The DNA here is from genome assembly GCF_984573655.1 of Nuphar pumila. Taxonomy (NCBI): domain Eukaryota; kingdom Viridiplantae; phylum Streptophyta; class Magnoliopsida; order Nymphaeales; family Nymphaeaceae; genus Nuphar; species Nuphar pumila. The sequence continues at coordinate 42,644,318 of NC_143264.1, read as the reverse complement.
TAGCTATTGGGCTTACGATAGATACATATGGTCTAATAAGTGACAATGCTGGCGGGATTTGCAGAAATAACTGGAGTGAGCCGCAAAATCTACCAAGGTATTGATGCTCTTGAGGCAGCTGAGAACACCACTGCTATCATTGGAAAGGGTTTTTCTATTGCACCAGCTGCACTCGTGCCCCTTGCTTTGTTTGGAGACTTTGTAAGTTGATCCGGTTTAAAGACAGTTGATCTTCCATCTAAGGTTTTTTTTTATTTTTTGGTTTAATTATGGACATTATGCTTCCCTACTTGTTCTCATCAATGACAATGAAAGGTTGGATCCAATACTATCCCTTATATCATCTTAGCAATTGCGCTTTCATTACATTATCACAGCACAAGATCTTTCCTCTACACTTCATTACCACCTGTGCATTTTCAACCATCTGCATATTGACATCATTCCCTGTACATCCAACATCATAATGTTCATCACCGCTTCTCATTTACCATGATATACCTGTTAGAATTAATATTAATTTCAACATGCTTAATAGTTAGCATTTGCATTTGTTGTGGGTAGTATTGGTCTTTAGCTTAGGTGTTCACTGTGCATATTATTAGCCTTTAGTAGTAGCACCTACCTTTACCTTCAGTAGCAGCACCTGAATGCTGGCATATCATTTGCATTTTTAGCACCCACTGCACAACCTTCACATCAGCCCAATGAAGAATGGGATTTCTTTCATAATATGTCTTCATCACACTTAGGCAAATCCATGTAGGTCTGCATTTACCTCAAAGTATTTTATATGCCTTCTTCATATAAGTTTTCATTGTATGCATTAACATAAGGCATGTACATGAACATTTCATCAATTTCTAAATTCAATATGATACTTGCAATTTCTCTCTATGTTCGTCTGTCATTTTGTGCTAACTCAGTGTTTCGCAGGAAAATATATGAAAATGTCATTTTGTTTTCTTAGCTTAGAAATTGTAAATTTAAATCCACTGGCCGAGTTGCAATACTTAGATAATAACAAATCTCTGTTTCTTGCATTAGATTAAAATGAATGTGCATTTGTATATTTTAGAAATTGTTTGTTTCATCTCATTTTACCTTTCATTGCAAAACTTCACGAATGGGAACACGAATGACACGTGCACCATTTTGCAAAAGGTAATTAATCCTAAGTTGACGATTTACATCAATGGCCATAGTCAGGATGTAAATAAAACTTAGGATTTTTATCTTTTATAAAATAACACTGGATCCACACTGGATCCTTTTGCAAAATTCATCATATTTTCTTTAAATATTTTCCTCTTTTATCAGAGTTTAACTTAAAATTAACTCAAAATATATATCAATGGCCATAGTCAGGATATATAGAGAATTAATTTCATTTTAAACTCTATAAAAGTACAAAATATATTTTATTCTTCACCTGAATTTAAATATAGATTATCATATGATACATTCAATGACCATAGTCAGGGATGTATTATATTTTCAATCTTATTTTAATTCACTTAAAGAATGAAATATGATTTTCAAAGTAAATTTCAAATTCTTTAAAATTCATTTCATCATTTAGGATAGAATTGCATCATATTTTCAGAATTCCTTTTCCAAAACTCCAAGTGATCTCAAATATCTTTCTTCAATCTTTATTTCAATTCATTCTCCTATCTTATTTTCAAAGATTTAAATTTCAATTTCAAAGTCCAAATTGACTTTGAAATTTCAAAATTCAATCTTTATATTCAAAATTCCATTTTTAAATTCAAGTCTAATTTCAAAGTTCAATTTAAACTTTGAGATTTCTGATCCATCTTTTGATTCAAAATTCAAATTCAAAGTCCAAATTGACTTTGAAATTTCTTTGTATATTCAAAATTCAATTCTCAAATCAACTTTGAAATTCCAAGTTTATTGTCAAGATTCAAATTTAATTCAATATCTCAAAGTTCCATTTTCAAAGTTCAATTTAACTTTGAAACCTCTGATTCATCTTCTGATTTCAAATTCAAAACCAAGTTTATCTTCTTATCTTCAAAATTCAAAATCAAAGTTTGAGATTAATTCTGCATCTAAAAGTTTAAACCTTTCCTAAGTTTTAAATTCAAACTGGGTTTTCAAAAAACCCAGATCCATCTTCAAAGTCCCATTTGGACTTTCAAAATCCAAATCCAAAGTTAGAACCCAATTCCACTTTGGATCTCACACTTCAGATCCAATTCCATTTTAGGATCCATAATTCAACTTCCACTTTGGATCTCAGACTTCAGATCCAAATCTATTTTAGGATCCAGAACCCAATTCCACTTCAGATCCAATTCCATTTTAGGATCTAGAATCCAATTCCACTTTGGATCTCAGACTTCACATCCAAATTTCATTTAGGATCCAGAATTCAATCCCATCTTGGATCTCAGATTTTAGATCCAAAATTCCATTCCAAGTTTCGGATCAAATTCCATCTTGGATCTCAGATTTCATATTCAAATTCTATCTTAGGATTCAGACCGTGGATTCAAATTCTATCCTGATTTCCGGATTTCAAATCCAATTCCACTTTCAAATCCCATCTAGACTTCTTAAATCTATTTCTATTTTTAAATTCCATTTAGATTTCTCAAGTCCAAATTCCATCCTGATTTCAAACCTTAAATCTAGAATTCAATTCCACTTTAAATATTCATTTCCTCTCCTAAATCCAAGTTTAAAAATCAAATTCAAAGTTCATTTCTGACTTTGAAGTTTCATTTCTTTTTCTCTCATCTTCAAATCATTCTTTTCAAAGCCCAAGATTTACTTTCCCAACTCTGATCATTTCAAAGACTTAGAACTTCAAAATATCCTTTCTGATCTATCCCAAGTTCTAAGTTAGATTCTACCATTCAGAAACCATTTCTTCACTCCACTATCAAGTTCATCTCAGAATACTTGGAGATTTCCAAAACCATTTTTCGAAAAGAGTATACATCCTTGCATTACATAAGCATGATTCTTTGTGCATTTAGATTTAGGATAAATTCTTAGATAATATTTAGGCAAAGCAAAAGGCATAAATTCGATCCTTGGTTTGATTACTTTTGGTAAAGGCGCTAGGAACGGTCGAACCTCATACCGACGAGCGAATCTCGTCTCCCCATTTTTCCGCAATATTTTCAAAATGGAGGCAAGTTATTTTCCTAAATATTTTCAAATCAAGGTCAAGTGAGACCCCGCAAAAGAGTTTCTCTCTCTCTTCTTTCTTTTCTTTTTCCTCTTCTCTCATCTTTTCTTTCCTTTTATTTTCTCTCTTCAAAAAGGAGGAAATAGAGGCTAGAAAGGAAAAGAGAAAGGAAGAGAGAGAAACCACAAGAGAGGAAAAATTTTGCGATGATCACAGTTTTGGCGATCGTGATGGGACACGTCTCTGTCCGATCGAATTTGTGCCTTTTGCTTTGCCTTGATATTTTCTAAGTCTTTATTCTAACATATGTCAGCTTCATTTTCATGCAAACCGTAGGAGCCTAGATTCTGTCCCAAGCTGACATCAATGCATATAGGATTTAAGTATGGTTTGGTAGGACCATATTGAGAAGATTATTCCATGTTCACATTAGATTTATGTTTGAAATAGAACTCTCATCAATTCTAGGGATTGAATGCAAACAATATATGCAAGTGTATGCTTCTATTCATTTAAATTCTATCTCTTTAGGACTTGCATTAGAGCTTTCTGATTTTATTGCATGTTTTTGAAAACATCCCTACCTATATTGTCCCGGTCTTCACGTTGCTGGGCTGTCTCACTGAACCATAGTTCGGGAGAGAGCCTCACAACTGGACCACTTATTTGGGTTCGCGCCCCCCTACCACGTACCTAAGGGCCATAGTCCAAGGTATATCGGTAGGTGCTCAAGGATGTTGAGAAGCCATTACCTTAGAACCGGAGAGATATTTTTATGCCATGTACTTTGAGCTTCAGCTTGAGTATATTGGCGTGCCTTGATTAGAATCAGATGATCTAAATCTTAGAGTTAGGATTAAGGTCCTATCAGCCATTTCAACTATTGCATATAGAGTCAGCTTTAGGGAATGTTGTTTGTGCATCCTTGTTTGTACATCTGTGATTGTGTGATATTTTATATTTTCTTTATATTTTACAAAACCCTGGGTATATATTCTTCAAAATTTTCTCTTTGTTTTTAAAACCCAGGTGTATTTTTTCTTTTCTTCTTCTGATTTCTTCAAATTCTTCTGATCCTGTCTGCAAATTCTTCAAAATTTTAAAACTTTTACCATTTACTTTCAAATTTATTTTTCCTCCTATTTTTCTAATGTATCTTCTAAATTCTATTTTTAAATATCTTGTCATAAATAAAATCTCTTTCCGTCAAGAGATATCCTTTTTAAAATAGCATTTTCCTTCGTGTTTTAGTTGGTTACTCTCCCTCGTGGAGTAACAACACAATTGACATAAATTTTGTGGCGACTCAATCCTTGGTAATGGGATATCATTTTGTCGACCTAAAATTCCTTCTTTTGTCAAAATTTCTTTCAAAATTCTCTATTTTAAATATCTCATTTTTAAAGTTCTCCTATTTTTCTCAAATAACATTCTTCAAATATTATTCTTCCTTCCCAGTTATACTGGGGCATTTTTTTAAATATATATATAGATATATAAATTCATATTTCAAAAATCTGTTTGCAGGCAGGATCAGACAAAATCGTTTTCTAAAAATCTTATAAATTTTCAATTAATCTTGTTATCTTCATTAGTTTCATTCATTTTATTCATATTTTTATCAAATTTACATCAGTTTTATCAAGTTTTATCAATTTTTCCTCAATTCTATTAAAATTCATCAAATCTTTACCCTTTTAGGACAAGGGATGAACCTGATGCCTCTTTCCCATGAGGTATTCTTTTATTTTTTGTACCCTTTAAGGTTAAGGGATAAACCTGACCCTCGTTGTCCGAGGTGTTACCATTCAGGATAAGGGATAATCCTGAAACCCTTCATAGGAGCAATAATGCTACTTATGAGAATTCTTTTGTAAAGACAATTTTTCAATTTTTCTCGATTTTGTAAATGTCTATCAAATTTCTCCTTATTAATTTTCCCCAAAATTCTATTCTTTCACATACCCTTTCAGGTTAAGGGATAAACCTGACCCTCGTTGTTCGAGGTGTTACCCTTTCAGGTTAAGGGATAAACCTGACCCTCGTTGTTCGAGGTGTTCCCCACTCAGGTTAAGGGATAAACCTAACCCTCGTTGTCCGAGGTGTTCCCATTCAGGATAAGAGATAATCCTGAGACCTCTCGTAGGCGCAATAATGCTACCTATGAGAATTCTTTTGCAAATACAAGTTTCATCAATCTTTTTTTATTTTCTAAATTTATATCAATTTCTCTTCATTCAATTTCCTTAAATTCTTTTTCCCATTTCAGGACAAGGGATAATCTTGAGACCCCTCACAGGAGCAACAATACTACATGTGAGAATTCTTTTCAAAAACAAATTTTCAAATAAATTTCTTAAATTTTTCTTCACTTTTATAAATTTTATTCTTTTCCCACTAAAGATAAGGATAATCCTGAGATCACTCATAGGAGCAACAATGCTACTTGTGAGAATTCTTTTACAAAATTAAATTTTCATCAATTTCCTTAAATTTTCTTCATTTTTATCAATCTTTCAGCAAATTCTATCTCCTTCTATCTTCTCAAATTTTATTCTTTCTTTTTCCCCGTTCAGGATAAGGGTTTCATTCTGAAAATTGGACCGCATACAGCTAACTGTGCTGGTCCATCTAAATCATAAATCATAAATCATAAATCATAGATCTTGTCGTGCCCCTTCTAAATTCAATTCTCAGGTCATCTCTTCATAAAACCTTCTATTTCCCCTTTAGGTTAAGGGATAAACCTGAATCATTTTTCTAAATTCTCATCAAATGTCTATTCTATTTTCCCCTGCAGGATAAGGGATAATCCTGAAACCCCGGCAATCATTCCTGCTTCGATCTCCAAATATCTAAAGAATGTCGGTTTCCTTCCTGACTCTCAGTTGAAAAACCCGGTGCTCACACCAGTTATTTTGCTAAAGTTTCAAATCTAAAGACCAAGTTCATTTGAAAAACCCAGTCCTCGCACGGGTTACTTGTCAAAATCTTCAAAATTTAAAGATCAAGTTCAGTCCTCGTACTGTTTGTCTCTCAAAAAGTCTTAATCTTAGATCAAATCATTAAATCAAAGGTCGTTAAATGAAAGGTTCCAGCTCCTTCGCTGGTCGTTAAATGAAATGTCCCAGTTTTCACTGGTCATTAAATGAAATGTCCCAGCTACTTCGTTGGTCGTTAAATAAAATGTCCCAGTTTTCACTAGTCGTTAAATAAAATGTCCCAGCTACTTCGCTGGTCGTTAAATAAAATGTCCCAGCTACTTTGTTGGTCGTTAAATGAAATGTCTCAGCTACTTCGCTGGTCGTTAAATGAAATGTCCCAGCTACTTCGCTAGTCGTTAAATGAAATGTCTCAGTTTTCGCTGGTCGTTAAATAAAATGTCCCAGCTACTTCGCTGGTCGTTGAATGAAATGTCCTAGCTACTTCGTTGGTCGTTAAATGAAAGGTTTCAGCTCCTTCGTTGGTCGTTAAATGAAATGTCCCAGTTTTCACTGGTCATTAAATGAAAGGTTCCAGCTCCTTCGCTGATCGTTAAATAAAATGTCCCAGTTTTCACTGGTCGTTAAATAAAAGGTTCCAGCTCCTTCGCTGGTCGTTAAATTAAATGTCCCAGTTTTCACTGGTCGTTAAATGAAATGTCCCAGCTACTTCGCTGGTCGTTAAATGAAATGTCCCAGCTACTTTGCTGGTCGTTAAATGAAATGTCCCAGTTTTCACTGGTCGTTAAATGAAATGTCCCAGCTACTTCACTGGTCGTTAAATGAAATGTCCCAGCTACTTCGCTGGTCGTTAAATGAAATGTCTCAGCTACTTCACTGGTCGTTAAATGAAATGTCCCAACTGCTTCGCTGGTTGTTAAATGAAATGTCTCAGCTACTTCGCTGGTCGTTAAATAAAATGTCCTAGCTACTTCGCTGGTCGTTAAATGAAATGTTTCAGCTACTTCACTGGTCGTTAAATGAAATGTCCCAGCTACTTTGCTGATTGTTAAATGAAATGTCCCAGCTACTTCGTTGGTCATTAAATAAAATGTCTCAGCTACTTCGCTGGTCGTTAAATGAAAGGTCCCAGTTTTCACTGGTCGTTAAATGAAAGGTTTCAGCTCCTTCGCTGGTCGTTAAATGAAATGTCCCAGTTTTCACTGGTCGTTAAATAAAAAGTCCCAGCTCCTTCGCTGGTCGTTAAATGAAATGTCCCAGTTTTCACTGGTCGTTAAATGAAAAGTCCCAGCTCCTTGTTATCATCGCAAAATTTTTACTTTTTGCGAGTCAAACTGACCTTTGAAAAAAAGATTTTGAAAATAACTCGCCTCCGTTTTAAAATGCGAGAAAATTCTGAAGAATAGGACTCGCCTGTCGGTACGAGGTTTAACCGTTCCTGGCGCCTTTACCAGGGGTAATTGAACCAAGGATCAATCTACTGCTTTGCTCTGTTCAACTTGTCTAAACCATATTCTAATTCCTAAATGCACAAAGAATCAGGCATGTGCTATGAATTTCTGAAAATGCATATTTGAAAACATGATGTTTGCTTCAAAGATTGGAAAATGAACTCTTTGAAAATCGTGAATCATGATTGAGATACTGTATTTGAGAAAGTGAAAATCGATTTCTGAAGAAATATAAGGATTTTGTGAAAATCGATTTTGAGAAATGTGAAATAACTTTGGAAAAATTGATTTATTTGAATTCGAACTTTGAAATTGAAAATATAACTTAGAAAATTGAATTTGGAACTTGGGAAATACTTGAAATATCATTGGCAAATCCATATTTTGAGAAAATCGATTTTTAAATAAGACTTAGAAAAATTTGAGAAAACTGATTTCTCTGAATTGAAATTGAAATTTGTAAATGCATGACTTGAATGAATATGGATTTGAAATACTTTATTTTGAGGAATTAAGGAAATCCATTTTGTATTTTTGAGAAATGTAGTGCATTTTGAAGTTAGCCTAAGAGTGTAGGCTGAATGTGGCTAATACGAAGATTACAAATCTGGGTATCATTCGTATTCTGACTATGGCCATAAATACAAATTCCACCAAGTTTGTCAACTCCATAAGAGCTAGTGCACGTGCCATTCATATAGACCATAGTGAATTTATGAAAATGTGCATGAATGATACATTCATCAGACATTTAATATTTGCAGAATTAAACTATATGCAATGCAATCCTAGTCTAAGCTGAAATTTAAATTCTTATTCTAAATTTAATTTAATTTACATCACTATTGAATTTAAATATAGGAATTTAAAATCTTCAATGTACCTGCAAAACTAGAAAGCTTGGTTAGTGAATATATGTTGGCTTTTCTAGATTTATCGAGTAATATCTGGAAATTACTGGATTTTGCTAGATATAAGCCTTTTTCATGATTCCCATAAATAAAAATTGATAAAATATGAAATAAGATTGAATAAATATGAAAGATAAGATATGAAATTTCAAAATTAGGGTCAAAATGACCAAAATACCCCTGATAACAAGACTATGGCCTTGAAATTAGGGTTTTCAGAAAGATATTTTATAAAATTCAAGTTTTGAAACTCAAATGAAGATAAATCAAACTAAATATGATGTGACATGATTAAAAATATGGAAATTAGGGTTTAGAATTTCGAAATTTAGGTCAAATGACCAAAATGCCCCTGATAACAAGACTATGGCCTTGAAATCAGGGTTTTCTGAAATAGATTTTGGTAAAAACTTGGAATTTATGATTGAAATAAACACAAAATCAAACATGAAACACCCTAATATGATTCTAGATATGAGTAAACCCTAAAAACATGAAATTATATACGAAAATCAAGAAATATCCCAAATATCATGATTTTGGCAATGTTTTTGGATCTTTCAGGTACCCTGTTTTGCAATTTGATCTATTCAGACATCAAATGAATTTTAAATTTCATGAAAATTGGCACATACACTTATTATAACCCTAAACTTAGATTGGAATTGCAAAAAAAAATTTTGACATTATTTTAATCCGAAAATTGCATTAACAACCTAAAATAAGCTATTTTTAACCTAGGTCACCAACCAGTTTCAGAGTTAGACCCGAATCAGGGAACAATCCTCCATGAAAACTTTTGAATTTTTACAAAGATAAACTAAGAAGAAAAACAGAGATTTCCCAATTTACAGATTGGAAAAATCATCTCCGGTTAGGGAGAAACCTTTCCGGCAATCTGAACTAGAATCTAACAAACCTAACAAGGGTTAAAACAACTACTTCAGATTGAAAATACAGAAATAAATAGCCAACTTAATAAAAAAAAATTTAAATTTTAGCCGTAAATAGTAGACAAAAAAATAATAATACTCACTTTTTACAAATCATGAATCGGATCTGTGGTTTGGGATTTATGAACAACACAAGTCTGATTAGGGTTTTGGTAAACCCTAACGAGTTTTAAATTTAAAATCAGATTCTCTGACAGAGGAAAAATACTGAAAAGATATCAAAAAAATCTTAAAATTTTACAGTAGATATATCTAATCAATATGAATCCATGGCATTTTACAGATCTCAAATCGAATATAGGATGAAAAAAATATCATAACAGCAAGTTACCCTTTTGATTTTAACAATGATTTTAAAGTTTTAAAAACCCGATTTGATGTCTGATTTTTCTGACAGGGTTCCCAAATCCCAAAATCTCTGATTTGTTTACAGTAGTTCAATTACATATGCATGTATCACATATAAAAAACCCAGCAATTAACAGTGAATAATTCAATCCGAAACAGCATGCTCTTTTCTGTTCTAAACTAAAAACACACAGAAATCTAAGAAACTTAGGAAATCATGCATTAACTAATGAAAAACAATAAAAGAAATACTAAAACAGTAAAAAAAAAATTATTTCTATGCTGGAAAACGTGTAATAAACATGAATAAACAAATAAATAAATAAAATACAGGGAATCAATGGCTGGAATTTGATGTTACCTTTAAAAGCATGGATTTAACCCATTAAAAGGGTAAATCACATGTTTTATTGGTTAATAATATAAAAAATAATGCAATAAACGATTCTAATAGATTAGAATCATAAAAAACAGCATGGAATAGAGTTAGATCATCTTCTTGAATTGATTTTGGGGTTCTTGGATGAAATTCATGGTTAAATCCATGAACACAAGAGTTTCCATGGTGAAATCTATTGAAAAATCATAAAAAACTAATAAAAAATAATAAAATAATATTAAATAACTCACCTTGGGGATGCAGCTGCAATGGAGGAAGGTGGAGGTGCTGGAGAGGAGAGAGAAGCCACGAAAATTTGAGAGAAAAAGAACTCCCTTTGACCCCCTTTAGGTCCCCTATTTATAGAATGTTTTTTTTTTTTGGATTTGTTTAGGAAGAGTTTTGATTTTTTTGGACTCTTTTTAATTGTTTTTGATAAACCACATGGGGAGGATGATTTTTTTGAAGAATTCTAACCTAAATTGACTCTAATTAACCCCTAATTAACCCCTAATTAACACCTAATTAAACCCTAGAAAGTCCAAATGTGGCACCACCTAGTATGGACCCACATTTGGTTTTTAAAACTTGAATTTAAAACCTTTAAAAACCAATGGTTTAAAACTTAAATAAAATGGATTTTTAAAATTGATTTTGACTCACCTAGACATCTAACCTAGGTAGGACATTGACTAATCCTAGTCTAGCCCTGACTTACTCGAATATGGCGCCACCCCGAGTGGGCCCTACTTGAGTTTTTCAAAAAGCGATTTTAAAACTTGAAATTGAGAAAGTTTTCAAAAGTAAACTTGAAATCAAAAGTTTTGAAATGGCATAGAGTTTCAACTGGGTCAGAACTTCCCTGGATATGGTTCCAACTGAGTGGGCCCACATCGATTTTTGAAAATTTTGAAATAAACACTGAAAATGACTTTGAAAAGGGGTTAAAATCACTAGTTGAAATTCATAATTTTTAAAAATAGAGTCTCAAGCGAACTGGAACTCCGCGCTAGAGTCCTGAAATTTTAGGACTCTGAGATTTTGGATTTTAAAAGCCAAATGAAGGAATTTTTGAAAAGATTTTATAAAAAATGGTGAAACAAGTCAGAAAATACAGTCAGGGTTAGACTCCTAACTCAATCAGGACTCTGAAATAGAGTCCTGAATTAACTGGACTCTACAAAATGTCCTAATTTTTTAAAAACAAATGAAAATGAAATAAAAACAGACTCCTGACTGGACTAGGACTCCGGGACAGAGTCCTGATCAGACTAAAACTCTAGATTTTTTTTGGTATTTTTCTGAAAAACGGATTAAAGAACTTGTGAAAACAGTGAAAGCAGTAAATATTGAAATAAAACAGAGTTCTTATTCAACTGAGACTCTAGGGACAGAGTCCTAATTGAACTAGGACTCTCTAATTTTTGGATTTTCTGAGAAAACAAATGAGAGAATTTTGAAAAACAGTTAAAAACAGGATTGTAAACACCCCAATTTTTCACTCACCTTCTTGACATTTCCACCAATCATCACATTTCGGTTCTCCGGAACCAATGAAGGGCAAAATGGTCATTTTCCAAGATTGAACCTTGCAGAAAGTCTAAAATTTCATCCTTGAACTTCAAAATTTCTATATTTAGGTTCAGAGACATCTTCAAACTGCAAATTTTCAAAATCCTATCCCTGACAAGAAATTAGAATTCCCAATTCTAGAGCTCAGAGTGACATTTCATAGAACATGTCTTTGCATAGCATCGCATCATTTCACTGCATAGCATGTCATTTTGAGATCCGGAACTCCTGATTTTCAAAATTGTCAATCCAGATTTGATTTCTAAACTTTTCAAAATAGATTTTAAAACCCTGGTTTTTCAAAATTATCAATTCTTCCCATTTTACCCCCAGGACCCCGAATTACGAAAAGTTTTTCTCAAGAAAACAATCTGGATGGTTTTGACATTTTCCAAATTTTGTCAGTTGAAAAAGAGGGGGGCACAATTTCAAAGTGCATAAGACCTTATTTCAAACTTTTACAAAAAGGCTCCGAATTTTCCTACTCCTTTCAAAATTTTGCCCTGAAGAACCATTTTTTTTTTAAGTTTTGAAATCAAACCAAAATTTACTTCATGTTTTCCAAAACTAGCCTATTATTGTGAAAATTCTAAAATATCTCATTCGGCTTTTATTTCAAATAAGTGATGTGGGACCCGCCTCGAGGTGGGGTCACACTCAAATTCTCAAAAATTTCTCCTATTTTCAAAATAGTGCCCACCCAGAAGTGGCCCCAATTTATAAAATTCTTTTATTTTGATTTAAATTTTGATAAAATAATTAGTGGGCCCACGCAGGTGGCGCCCCACTAAGGCTCCTTGCCAAGAAAAGCAAAATTTTATTTTATTTTTTTTATCTCACAAAGTTTTCAAATTCAGTTGAGGTGGCATCACCAAAATAAAACCCATTTTCTTACTCATCTTTTTATTACTTTATCTTTATTACTTTTCAGCCCCAAATGGAGCCATCATGAAAACCCTACCAAAACTTCACTTTACCTAAGTTTTTTTTAAATATACTTCTGGAGAAAAGGAGCCGCCCCCCCTTTTTCAAATGGCGACATTTTGAAAGTTTTCAAAAATTAGTTTTTTTTTAAGTCTATCAAAACTTTTCACAATGGATTTCAAAGGGCCCGATCTTTTGGCTAAAGGGGCGGATGATCTTTTTAAAAGAGGGACTAAGGCCACCCGAAAGGAGAGAGATCTTTTGATTTGTTTTTTTGGAAATTCTTCAGCGCCCCTTTTCATCTCTTTCCCTCTCGATCAACAGGAAGTTAACCCCAAGGGCGCTTTCCTCTTTCCCTAGCAGGTCTCTCTAAATCCCTCTGCATCTTCCCCTTTTCAATATCTTTTTCAGCAAAGGTTCAATGAGCCCTCCATTCTCCTGCGTTGGGGATAGTCGGCTCCTTCTATCTGCCAGCAAGAGGAAGGCTCAAGAAGTAACTAAGGGGTGTGTGGTCCTTCTTCCCCTTTTCTTTTGAAATCTGATTCCCCTCTGAAGGAAACGCCAACAGCAGCCACTTCTTGACTAAGGTAAAGGCTTCTCTTTTCACTTTACCCTAAACCTACAAGAAGCTTATATTTGTTTCAGGACGTGTGTGTGGTAAATCCATCTTAAAAGGCTGATGTGGTTTACATTGTGGTTTAGTCAATATGTCAAGAGATGACAATGCCTCTTAATGGCATTTTAAGTCTGTTAAAGAGCCTGGTTTTAACAACCCCTTTGAATAAGCATACTTTTATGGAATTAGCATCTTCTGCATCATGCTTATTTGATTCATTTTGGATTTCAACTTACAGCTCTCAGACCTATGCTTGCCCTATCATTTTTAATATATCATCGATTTTACCAGAGCATTCAAAATCTGTTATATAAAGGGTAAAGGTTTCCACATTTTTTTTTTGGCTTCTGGATAGTGGATGAAATTTAGTCAAGTCCTCTGTTCAGACATGACCCCTCTTATCATAAGTCCTTTTCTTTTATCTTGCTATCTTCACCATTTTCTTACATTTCATCCTCTTTTTCTTCCCTTTTTTTTTTTTTTGCAGTAACGGTTATCCAGATTTCTCGTATTTCACTGGTCTCTGCATAAAAAAAAAAAAAAGGTTTTAAGAAAAGTGATCACATACCCTTATCTGAATCGATTGTCCATGAGGACATATCGTACATTAATAGGTGCCCTTAACCAAGGCACTACAGGTGAAATCATTTTGCCAAGATTTTTTTTTTATGCTTCTCTACATTCTTTTTCTTCTTTTTCAATCCCTTGATCATGGGTATTGAGATTCCTGCTAGTATTTGCCTACCTCTTAACGTATTTTGTTCGTCTCATGCTGTCATTTTGTTTCCAACATATATATATTGCAGTATATGTTTGATTTCGGTAACTGTTATTAATATTTGCCTATGGTGGCTGTTTACATCTGCCTATGATTGCTATTTGTCTTTTGCCCTGGGACAGTTCCACTGTGGCAAAATTTTGACCCTCAAGCATCACCTGTGTCTTGACTGTTTATATTTCTTATTGGGAATCTATCATTTGTCAGTCATCACTCTCTTAATAAAAAGCTTTGGAATCACTGTAAGACCACCCAGACTTGTTATAAAAGCATCTGAAGACCCTATGTGAAGCCCAGGTGCAAGCATACCCCTTTTGCAGGAACCAAGTTGTCGTGGGAAACTGGTTGATAAAGCTGTCACGTGACCTTAATTATATTGCAAAGCATGACATTCTTTGGTCACCCCATTCAGAAATTAAATCTGGAGTATCGATCTTAGCATTGATCGGTCAACTGTACCTATTACACTTATCTCAATATCGTTAAAAGTTGTTCTGCTGTAAAATGGATCAGTCGCGTGTGAGGGTGACCATCATTTTGTTCTGTTATGATATGTAAACATTGGGTCTCTAAACCAGTGAACAGGTTTAAACTGTTGGATCGGTCATCCAACTCAGGCGTCAAGCCAAAACCAGTAGCATTTACATCTCCTATTGGTTGCCATCCCCATTATTACTGTTTATATTTTATTCCAGCATATATCTAGATCTACCCCCCTGTGTATATATGCAGCACTGCCTGTAGTTTTTTTTTTTACCTGTAATATTGATTGTTTGTTTGAAGTTCCGGTAATCTAGATGCTTTGATTCCTGTTTAGCAGAACATAGGTGAATCAAGTATGTACGGTTGTAAATAACATCAGTTTGGTAATTGATCCTTCTTTACCCTTCATTGATGACAGGGCACATTCATGTATAGTATATTTATCTTAACTATTAGCCCCTTTGTCTACTGTGTTGGTAACCATATAAAGTTGTTTTTTTTCTTTTTTCTTTTTTTGCCATCACCATCTCTGTTTTCTTCATAATATAATAACCCTTTGTACATTTATGTTAAGTCTCATGGAGTCATAGAGTTGATACATCCATGCCATCCTTCTATGAATAAGTTTAATATCCCCTCATAAAATATAAGCATTGGCATTCATATGATTTCATTTCCCCTTAATTTGAATAAGCATCGTATATAGGCTATACTTATGAAAATTTAGCTAACTTAAGCATTGTAAGGCATATAGTCATTTTCATATGCATTTCATTCATGCTCTAGATATTATATTAATATACATATTTCCACTATAGTTCATGTATAATCATCTAAAGGCAGAATTTTTCAATTTCTTGAATGTATATTTTATTTTTTTTATTATTTTTTCTTCTTTTTCTTTTGTGCTAATTCACTTTTGCAGGAAAAACCTGGAGAATGCTGACTATTTTAATTCTATACTTCTTTTATTCATTTTGCTTTATGTCAGAGATGTAATAATCAAAATTTTGGAATAATATTTACTTTACTGCTTAGATTAGGCTGCATCTCATATAGTTTGAATTCATGCAATATATTGTTTATGTGATTCATGCATTTCTATTTCAAAATCACTGTGGATGAACACGAATGGCACGTGCACCAACTCTTAGAGAGTTGATGGACTCGGTGGAGTCCATATTTACGGCCCTAGTCGGAATATGGACGAGACCCAGATCCATCATCTTTCTACCAGTCACACTGAGCCTACACTCTTAGGCTATCTTAAAATGCACATCATATTTCTAATGTTTTCAAAATATTGTGCATTAAATCAATTAAACTCTAAACATATTCATGGCCACAGTCAGAATATGTGAAGGATTTATTTTGACTTAATACACATTTTTCCAACAAATTTCTTAGAAAATCTTTCAGAGTGCATTCATTCACTCATATCATTTGCATCATGAAATCATTGGTTTTCTCATGATTTTCTTAAGAAAATTTCATTCTCAAGAAATCGATTTCTCAAGAAACTCTGAATTTTTTTTGGAAATCGGTTTTCCCAAGTCAAATTTTCCACAGTTTTCCGTGGAAAAGGTCATTTTCCCAAGATTTTCAAAAGAAGTCGCTCACCTTTCTCAAAGTCAAAATCGATTTCCAAGTATTTCAAGGTTAAGATTCTCAGGATTTCAATTTCCCAAGTTTCAATTTTCCTTTTCCACAAGGGTTTTCTAATGAATTTCAATCATTTTCCTAAGAAAGCTTTCAAAACTTGAACCTTTTCTTGACAAGCATTCCCCCTTCAAATATTCACCTTTTTCTCAAGAATCACTTCTACTTTCCTAGGATTTTCAACTATTCATGATTTTCCCACATCTTTATAAACTTTCTCGTGATTTCAAAACCCCTTTCATCAGAGTTTCCTGAGAAATTGACTTTCCCCGAGAAATATCTTTCAACTCCAAATGTTTTCCAAGCATACATCATGTTTTCCAACTTGCATTTTTACAAAATTTCATAACACATGCCTGAATTCTCTGTGCATTTAGGATAGAACACAATTTTAATGATTTAACTAAGTCAAGCACAATTTTGGTCCTTGGTTCGGTTACCCCTGTTAAAGGCGGCAGGAACGGTCGAACCTCGTACCGACAGGTCAAGCCCCATCCCATGGATTTTCCCGCAATTTTTAAAACGGAGGCGAGTATTTCAAAACAAATTTCCAAAATTCGGTCAAGTTTGACTCGCGAAAGCATTTCCCTCTCTCTTCCGCCAGGAAGGGAAGACAGAAAAAATTTGGCGATGATAACAGGTTTGGCGACCGAGATGGGACCTGTCTTTGTCTGGTCAAAATTGTGCTTGACTCAGTTCAATTATCGAAATTATGTTCACAAAATGTCAGCTCTTTTACTTTTGATATCATGCGAACCTAGGAGCCTAGATTCTGACCTAGCTGACATTGACTGCATATAGACTAGGCATGGTTTGGTAGGACCAGATTGAGGAGATATTTTCATGTTCACATAGACTTAGGTCTAAATACAACCCTCCTCAATTTAGGATCTGAATGCAAACAATGTATGCTTCTTCAAAATTTTCAAAATCTATCTCTCTAGGTTTTAGAGCCCTCTATTTCTTGCATGTGATCATTTTTCAAAATCTCCCTTACCTATCATTACCCGGTCTTCACGTTGCTGGGATCTCTTCCAGAACCCTAGTTAGGGACAGAGCCTCACAACTAGGCCCATTATTTGGGTTAATCCCCCCCTACCACGTACCGCGGGCCACAGTCCGAAGTATATCGGTAGGCGCTCAAGGATGTTGGAAAACCTTACCTTAGAACCAGAGTTGAAATTATATGCCACGTACCTCGAATTTCGGTTCGGGTATATCGGCATAACTGGATTGGACAAAGATGATCTGAACCTAGAGTTAGGATTAGGGTCCTACAGCTGTTTTCAAAATGATGCATTTAGAGTCAGCCTTCTAGGGAATGCTGTATGCGCATGAATGTTTATGCAGGATGTGATTGTTTGTATGCTACCTTTATTTCTCACATTTTCCCCAAAAATATTTTCAAATACCCATATTTCTCATCTTTTCCTTTTATTTTCTCAAACCCTGGATGATTTTCTCAAATATCCAATTTCCTTCAAAACTCCAGGTGATTTTTCATTCTTTCTTTCCACTGGATCTCGAATTTCCAGCTACATTTTATATCCTGCCTACAAAATTTTTCAAAATTTCCCACATTTTTCTAAGTCTAATTCTGAGTCTTTCTCTGTTATCAGTTCGATGGCATCCAGTCAAGTTGATCCTATCTTTCCTGAAGGTCACATCTCCTACGAGGTGCGACAAGGTCGTTCTGAACATCGAGCCCTTAGCACCGAAACTTTCATTCCCCGGTGGTATTATTCCTGGCTCAAAAGCTTCTCCCGAATGTTCCCGGACCATTTGAGCGAGTGCGGATTAGAACTGGCGTCGGCAGTCGGAAAGCAGACCATCAACGGCAACCTGATTCACGCAATGGCGGAGCGATAGAATCCTCGGACGTGCACCTTCTGGTTCTCATGGGGAGAAATGACCGTTTTAATGGATGAATTTTCAGAAATCATGGGGTTACCAGAACGAGTCGGTCAACCAGGCGATCCATTAGAACATCAATTCCTTATCAATGTCAAGGGTTTGGACCCTCGAGACTCCTTAGCTCGTATGACAGGCCGCCGATCCTGGCCCCTGATCCAGTTGGACGGAAATGAATATGTTGACCTGCTCGAGTTGTACTGCCAGTACGGGACCTTTGTTGAAGTCAGTTCGCTATCCAGGACAGCTAAAGAAAGGATTCAGAATGCAATGGTTCTATGCACTGTAGGATTATCCCTCTTTCCAGATGGACAAAACTACATGGACATCATAATAATCCAGCTTATGAGAAGATGGGGAAGTCGGCAGACCAATCGTCTCTCCATAGCCATGGCAGCGCTTGCCTTCCTATATCGTGGTCTGACTCGATTCTCACTGGGAGAATCCATCTTAGTCGAAGGTTGTATCTACGCGCTTCAATCCTGGTTCTTCCAACATGTTCTAGCCCGAGCAAGCTCTTTTAGATACAATGGTCAAGAACTCCTTCCAGTAGCACAGTACCGAACCATGATCAACAACATTCAAGAAGATGACATAGTTTGGGACTATTTTGATCGGCAATTATCCCCTCCCAGATATACATACGCTTATGGCAAGCGGTTCAAGTTGCTGGGACCATTCTTCTGCACTTACTACCAACCAGAGAGATGTGTTCGGCAGTTCTCCCAGAGGCAGCAGTACGTCGAAGCTCGACTGTTATCAGGAGCTATGGCAGAGTTCGATCTCACCTCCGCACAATGGTCCGGGGCATATCATTTTGCCCGCTACAGCTGGGATTCTTTTGTCTCCCTTAAAATCTTTCCTGGTCCTAGAGTGTCTGCCGACTATCGTGAATGGTGGCAAATTGTTTGTCCTCCACCTCTTTGTCAAGATCAATAAAATCATATTTTTCTAATTTCAATAAAATTCTCTCTCTTTCTATTGTGGTTTGACGACCTCGCCTAGGTAACAAGGCACATTTTCGTTGTTTATTTCTCTTGCAAAAGAATGGCAACATAATTGTCGTGATTTCCCGCGACGACTCAGTCCCTAGTAATGGGATATCTTTTTCAAATTGTCTACCATATTTTCATCAAATATTTCTTCCAAAAGCCAATTCCTTCAGAATCTAATCAGGTCTTTGCCCTGCAGAAATAGAGCATCCATAACATTTGATGGTTCGGACAAGATCAGGCAAAAGAACCACGACATCTCAGTACTCGTCGGCATCAGAAGAAGAGATGGGTTCCCCCCGGTCCGAAAGGAGTCAAGAGCAGCAACAAGAAGACGATGGCATAGACCCTCAAATGTATGCCATGTTTCAGAAAATGATAAATAAAATGATGAATGAGCAGCCCGAGACCAGCTCAGAAAGGAATCCCTTCAGAGAAAAGTTCCATGGTCACAAAGACAAGAAAGCTTCCAAAAAGCAAGTTCAGCTGGAAGAGATCTCAGACGGAACTGATTCAATTGAAGATACAGATGAAGAATATGAAGTGCCTCCGATATTTCAGAAGCGGGGCCAAGAATAAAGGAAAGGCCGCAAATCAAAGGGTCAGGACGCAGAAAACCCCCTGTAAGCACAGTTCAGGGAAATGGCCCGAGTTGTTAAGGATCTCCAAGCCCACGACAAGGGCAGGAAAGTTTTCACCAGCGAAGACTTTTATGACGGCCTCGAAGGGGATGATGATCTGGAGAATCTTCCCCGTAAATTCATCAAGTTCGACGGTTCTGGCGACCCAAAAGCTCATCTCGCCACTTTCTTTGTTGAATGCTCGAGGTTCAAGAGGGACAACCGAGCATTGTTTCTATGCTTCCCCCGCAGCTTGGAAGGAGTTGCAGCTAAGTGGTATGCTGAGCATATCAACCCCATCGAGCTCAAGGAAAGTGGTAAACTTGTTTACTGAATGCTTCTTGTTCAACACAGAGGCGCTTTCTACATTGAGTCATCTCTGCAATCTAAGGCAGAATGAGAATGAAAAAGCACAGGACTTTATTAACAGATGGAGGTCAGCCTGCAACAAAATGAGAGATCCTATCTCGAAAAGGCACGCCCTGTCCCTAATCCTCAACAATTTTTCGCAGCCGTTCAGAGGATTGATCTCCACAGCACCTTCCAGGACCTTTATCGAACTAACTGAACGTGCCGAATGGCTCAAGCTGAGTGTAGAAAATGGAGTCTATGAAGGCTTCACATTTTTCAAGAACAATCCTCTAGGTGAGCAGAAGAAGAAAGCTCACTTCACCTATTCTGCCAACAACAATAGCAGTCGGAATCAGTACAATGGGCAGAAGAAAGATTACTGCTACGACTCAGGCAGTTCAAACAACAAAGATCAGAAAGGAAAACCTGCTCCTCAGTTTAGCAAGCCTCCTCAGCAGGATCAAGGGCCTAAGCTGCGTGAGAAGACCAAACATGAAGGATGGAGCTATGACAGAAAGTTTACTCCTTTAGACGAATCACTCGAAGATGTGCTCGAGTATATGTTATCGAAGGAAATGGTCAAGTTGCCAAGACTGGTTGATCACCCTGTGCCTATGGGGAAATGGAAAGACCAGTTCTGCAAGTTCCACAGGACGGTGGGACATAACACTAAGAACTGCTTTGTTCTAAAAAACATTGTACAAGATCTCATTGAAAAAAATCTTTTAGTGGAAGGAGAATAAGAAGAGAAGATGGATATTCTCAATCAGCCCTTTCCTCCACACACCACAGCAGTAGTGTCTGCACAGCCATTCCTACCGCATGAGCACATCAAGCCGTGTTCTGCACAAGATCTTCAGGTTCAGCATCAGGTGTCAGTGTTACGACAGGCAGCTCCAGCTTCTAAGAAGATGGATCTAATTTCAGCATTCGGCAAGATGAAAGTTTCTGAAGCACCTGTAAAGTCAGCCCCCAAGTCAAAAGGAACTCCTGACTTCCTCAAGCAAATCATCAAACCCAGGCTGGAGAATTCAAGTCAGAAGCCTCTGACCTATCCAATGTTTCCATCTTTGACTTGACCAAGAATTCTAGCAAGCATCAACGAGTCCTGAATGATTTACTTAGGAAAATCAAAGTTAAGCCCAGTACCACTCCTGAAGACATGGCACAAATAGTGAATTCAGCCATGACCAATGCACCAATCACTTTCTCGGTTGAGGACCTTCCAAAGCCTCACTCATTTCATAATAATGCCTTGTACATTGTCGTTCGAGTCAGAGGAATGACAGTACCACATGTGCTGGTCGATGAAGGCAGTAGCCTCAACATATGTCCCGAGATGACCGCAAAGGCATTAGGGATCAAGGATGAAGAATATATTCCAGATCCCATCACTATCTACGGATTTGACAATCATGGTCAAACGGCAAAAGGGAAAATATTTCTGGAAGTATTCATCAATTATTCGGTGCATTCAGTACTTTTCCATGTGGTTAATGTGCCACCCACCTACAACTTGCTGCTCGGAAGGACGTGGATTCATAATGCAAATGCAGTGCCTTTCACCCTCCATCAATGCGTGAAGTGGTCAAAAGGTGGAATGATTACCACAATACTGGGAGAAGACCCAGAAGAAAGGCTCCCGCAGCCAATGATTCCTCGACCGTCATTCACCACGGATATTCCCAGCATCATGGAAAGTAAAGAGATCAATCTCGGAGAAAATCGAGAAATACTCCAGGCATCCTCAGAACTATCTCTGCACACGGTAGCCATGACTCAATGGAGAGGTCCTCATTTCTTCAAGGTTAGAGGTCAGATCAACTACAGTACCATTAAAGATCACCCGTTGTTCCTGCAATTCATGAAGGCAAGAAAGGGATTTGATTTACTTCTGAAACATGGTTATCAACCCTTCAAGGGACTGAGTAAAAATGAAGATGGCCGCATCGAGCCAGTGATCCAGAAGCATCGTCCCCACAGAGAAAGATTAGGGTTCTTCGGCAAAAGCTCGTCGAAGAAGACTGTTTTTGTCAAAGGGGCACATTGAAGAACATTTGTTATTTCTATTCTTTCCAAAATAAATGTCTCATTTTATCAACATCTTTGATCAATTCAAAATCAATAAAATTCCAAGTTTCTTTGTCTATCTGGATGCCATCTATCTCCTTTCCGTCTATCTCTTCATTTTATAATTTTAATGCCATTTTATGCATAAGTTCTCTTCAAATGATTGCTTGTCTTACGGAGGGCAATTTTATCTGAACCAAATCTCTTATCTAAAATTTCAGAATGACTTCTCGGACAATCAAGAAGCTCGTTCTCAATCCCAAGGCTTTTCAGAAGTCAGCAGCAATTCACAGAGTCAAGGCAAGCACGGGAGATGACAAGATTGCAAAGCAGTCAGATGATTGTGCAGAATATGATCAGTCTCTTCAAGAATTACCAGAGTTCGCCGCAGTTCAGAAGCAGGACGAACCATCTCCTCTAGTACAAGATCCGACTGAAGATGTTAATATCGGTTCAAAGGAAGATCCCAAAATTCTCCAGATCGAAACCAGTCTGAGTCCAGAAGAAAAGAAAAGGCTCACTAACTTTCTCAAGCAACATGAAGAAGTGTTCGCATGGACATACAAAGACATGCCGGGCTTAGACCCAAAATTAGTCGAACACCGACTCGTTCTAAAGCCAGATGCTAAGCCAGTCAAGCAGAAGCTAAGAAAAATGGATCCAAGAATAGAACAGCAGGTCTCGAAGATCTGCTCAAAGTAGGACTTATCCGAGCTATTGACTACCCAGATTGGTTAGCCAATATCGTCGTTGTCCCAAAGAAAAGTGGTAAAGTGAGGATCTGCATAGACTTCAGAGACCTTAATAAGGCAACTCCAAAGGATGACTATCCACTTCCAAGCATCGATCTTCTAGTCGACAGCACGGCAGGACATGCCATGCTCTCGTTTATGGATGGATATTCCGACTACAATCAGATTAAGTTGGCCGCCCGCGACCAATCAAAAA
The DNA here is from genome assembly GCF_984573655.1 of Nuphar pumila. NCBI lineage: Eukaryota > Viridiplantae > Streptophyta > Magnoliopsida > Nymphaeales > Nymphaeaceae > Nuphar > Nuphar pumila. The sequence continues at coordinate 42,621,244 of NC_143264.1, read as the reverse complement.
CTTCCTTCACTACGCCTTGGGGCACTTTCTGCTATACATTTATGCCTTTTGGGCTCAAGAATGCGGGAGCAACATATCAACGGGTGTGATCATCGCAAAATTTTTCCTCTTGTAATATTCTCTCTCTTCTTCTTCCTTTCCTACCTCTATGTCCTCCTTTTGAAGGGAGGAAATAGAGGACGGAAAGAGAAAAGAGAGGAGAAAAGACAAGAAGAGAGAAGAGGAATTATCTTGCGGGTCTCACTTGACGTTAATTTGAAATTTTTTGAAATAACTCGCCTCCGTTTTTGAAATATTTGCGGGAAAAACTGGGAGACGGGATCCGCTCGTCGGTACGAGGTTCGACCGTTCCTGGCGCCTTTACTAGGGGTAATCGAACCAAGGGTCGAATTAATGCTTTTTGCTTTGCTAAGAAATTATCTAAGTATTTATCCTAAGTCTAAATGCACAAAGAATCATGCTTGTGCAAATGCAAAGATGTATGCTCTTTTGAAAATGTTTTAAAGAATTTCCAATTGAATCTGATAAAGTGAAGAAACGATTTCTAACTTAGAACTTAAGATTAAAGTTCTAAGTCTTTTAGAATAATCATGAGCTTGGGAAAATAAATCTGGATTTTGGAAAATGATTTTGAAGTTTTGAGAAAAGGGAATTTTCAAAGTCATAAATGGACTTTAAATTAGAATAAAAATGAAAATGGAATTGAATCAGAAGGAAATATAGAATTGGGAAATTTGAACAAAATTGAGAAATGGAATTGATTTAAAAGTTGGATTTTCAAGATGAAATCCGAATCCAATATCTGGATTCTGAATAGAGTTCAAAGTTGAATTTTGAATTTAGGATCTGAAATGGGAACTTGATTTGAAATCATGAATGAAATGGAATTGGCTTTTGGAATTAAAGTGAAATTTGGATTTGGAATTTTGAATGGAATCGGATTCAAGATTTGGAATCCAAAAATGGAATTGTGATCTGAAGTTGGAGATCCAAAGTAAAGTTGGATCTTTGGATCCTAGATAGAATTGGATCTAAAGTTTTGAATGGAATTGGATCCGAGATTTGGAATCCAAGATGAAATTTGGATCTGAAGTCAGGGATCCAAAGTAAGGTTGGATTCTAGATCCTAAATGAAATTCGGATCTTCAATTTGAGATCCAAGATGAAGTTGGATTCTGGATTCTAGAATGAAATTGGATCTGAAGTCTGAGATCCAAGGTAGAATTGGGTCCTGGACCCTAGAATGGATTTGGATCTGAGGTCTGAGATCCAAAGTAGAATTGGGTTCTGGATCTTAAATGTTATTTGGATCTGTAATTTGAGATCCAAAGTAGAATTGGGTTCTAGATCCTAAATGGAATTTGGATCTGTAATTTGAGATCCAAAGTAGAATGGGGATCTGGATCCTAAATGGAATCTAGATCTGTAATTCGAGATTCAAAGTAGAATGAGGATCTGGATCCTAAATGGAATTTGGATCTGTAATTTGGAGATCCAAAGTGGAATTGAGTTAATACTTGGAAATCTGGATCCAAGTTGAGATTTAGGATTTAACTTTGGATTATGAAAAAGTCCAAATAGGACCTTTAAAGATGGATCTGGATCTTAGAAATCCAAATTTAAACTTGAGATTCAAATCCAAACCTTGATTGAAGATAAGGGGATGAGCTTGATTTTGAAATCAGAAGATAATTTCAAAGTTAAATTGAACTTTGAAATTGGATTTTGAATTGAGTTGGAAATTTGAAGTTTTGAATATAAAGGAGTTTCAAAGTCAAGTTGGACTTTGAAATTGAAATTTTGAATCTTAAAAGTGAGATAAAATTGTATTTGAATAAGATCTGATGAAGAAGAAGAAACACTTGGGATTTTGAAAAGGAAGTTTTTGAAAATATGATGCAATTCTACCCTATATGATGAATGAATTTAAAGAATTTGAAATTGAATTTTTGAAAAGCTATTCCATTCTTTTAAATGAATTAAAACAAGATTGAAAATATAATACATCCTTAACTATGGTCATTGAATGTATTATATAATAATCTATATTTAAATTCAAGAGAAGAACGAAACACATTTGGTGCTTTTATAGAATTTAAAATGAAATTAACCCTTAATATACCCTGACTATGGCCATTGGTATATATTTTGAGTTAATTTTAAGTTAAATTCTGATAAAAAAATAAAATATTTTAGGAAAAATATGATGAATTTTGAAAATGGATCCAGTGTTATTTTGTAAAAGATAAAAATGCTAAGTTTTGTCCACACCCTGACTATGGCCATTGATGTGGATCATTAACATAATATTTATTATCTCTTACGAAATGGTGCACGTTCGTGTTCCCATTTGTGAGAATTTGAAAATTAAAGGCAAAATGCATGAAAAACAATTAATTCAATAATATTTACAATGCTCATTCATTCTACCTAAAGCAGGAAATATAAACTTTCATTAAGGTCTAGCTATTACAACAGGTAGAATCAAATTTACAACCCCAAATAGTGATTTCTTTCATACATTTCCTGCAAAACAAGGTTAGCATATAGCAAAGGTGCAAAAATATCGGAAACAGCCATGTTGAAATTGATATACACATGGTCATGATGAGATTTTTATGGATAAATGAAGATGGCAAGAGGTACTCTAACACATTAATATGTAGATCCCTAGGCTAATGATATGTTTTAACTAACAGGCAAGTATAAGGAAAACGTTATACAACCTAGGAGCTCTAGACAACCAATGAAACAATCATACAGTAACAAAATCCATCTTTTTCCTTTCCTCTTTTTTTTGTTTGGAAAAATCATCCAAGTTGGTAGCATATAACTCGGCATCTATTCTATGGGACTTGATATACTATAACTCAAGGTCGTGATGATTTTTTTTTTTTGTATATTAAGGTAGTAAATTAGCAAAGAGTTATAACAGCAGTCCAGAATTTTGCAGTTTATAAGATTGATACTAGATGCGGACACAAGGATGCAGTAATTACTGTGTGAATTGTAGTAAATGAGCATAACTGACCAGGTTTATGCTGTATACATATGAGGGTTCTAGAACAGTTGTATTTGCATGAAATGGGGTAGTTATAACAATGCTACGCACTGCTATAGGTGCTGGGGTTATCGCAGCAATGCCAAAGCCTTGCTGCAAGTGCTTACAGTGATGCAACGTATTGCTGTAAGTGCTTACAGTAATACTAAATATGGCAGTGGATGCTGTGTGATTTGTGAAGTGTAACATGTATGTGAGTGGTAGGAGTTGATGTTGTAACAGGACTGCATAGGTGTTAAGTATGGTAAGTGACTGCAGGATGTGAGAAGAATGCTTATGAGATGGAGGGTACATACCAAAGAGATGTGTTGCTGTATGGGAGTGGATGTGTGATAGCAGGTAGGTATAACAGGATTAGATGTTCATCATGTGGAGCATGGTCTAATAGATGCAGGAAGATGGAAATGATGCTTGCATCCATAAGACCGAGATATACATACTAAATACTATATGTTATGCAGGGTTAATGAAGGTGCTACAGAAAGATAGATGAATGCAGGTGGTTTTGCATAAAATGACTGATGAGGGGAGCGAAACTGAAATATACAGGTAATGGCAGAGAGCATGTGATGTTGGGAGGTATTAAAGATGGCAGATAAGTGCTAAAGTGAGGTTGATGCTAGATGGAATGAGATATGAATACACAGGAGCAGGCAACTGTGGAAACACGAAAATATGGAGGCAATGGTATGGCTGGATTATGCTAGAACTTGAGGTTGGTGTGCAAATGTATATAGCTGGTAGCTACAGGGGTTGTGAGGTGCAGAAATCAGAAATGGAATATCAATAAGCAAATGTATGCTGTTGGGTTATGACCAGAAAATGAATGAATGATTTTCAGAGCAACCGAAATGAATGAACATGTACTAATGCATACGGTGCAAGGGAGGGTGAATGTTGAAGTGAAAGCGTTGGCATAGGTATAGTGCTGGAAAGTCATAGCAGCTAGAGGGTGAATGAATAATATTGCAGAGAAAAAAAAATCATAACACAAATGAGATACAATCAAGGTGGACATGGAATCATGCAAATCAAGTATAGAGGACATTGATCCCAACGACCCCACATGGTTCAAGCAACCCTATCTCCCCATGCTGCAAAACACTGGAAGCAAGAAGAGAGCCACCAATATTCTCCACTGATGTATGAACATTCCAAACACCCATGATCAAGCCTCTCTTCCCTTTTCCAAACCAGAGCAACTACAGAAGGCCAACCAGTAGCTTGGAACAATCCAACAGTCATTTGCATTCCCATGTAAAAAGAAAGAAAAAGAAAAAAAAAAAATATCCCGTTCCAAAGAGCCCAACAAATAACCCACTTCCAACCATCCTAATGGTTAGAAACAGCCGAAGATCCAAGGTATCCCCAAGATACCCAGCCATAAACATGCCCATTGAATAAAAAGAAAAGAAAAGCAACATCAATTTCTCCCAGTTTTGCAGTCCCATCTTCTCCATTAAATGGTGCCCAACCATCACCAAACCCACGAAAATGTGCGTGTTTTGCTAGCCAAAGTGAAATTGCCAATCAACCATCTTTCTCTGATAAAGACCGATCCTACTAACCATGAATAAAACTCATTGTCCAGTCTATGGAACTCCCAGTCACTATCCATAACAGGCTCTGGATCCAAAACATTCTTTATAATACTGGTAGGATTTCTTAAAGCATGATAACAAGCATAGGCAAAGAAAGTGAGTATCAAAACAAGCGTCTGGGGGGTACCAAGGCTCTATTGCGAGCTTCTTGTACCAGTTAGCAGCCTAATGCCCAGAGGCGGCACTCTCATTTTAAAAAAAAAAAAATGGTTTCTTAACCTAGATCTCCCCAAATTGACATACTTTATGGAAACTAAAATGGGAAGAAGCAACCACAAATAATCCAAATAATTCTGCAATGCAGGAGAATAAATAAAAAAAAAGGAAGAAAGAAAGAACAGGGAATCAAGAATTGAAAGGGGAATTAGAACTGGAAATGGAGGAATTAAAATAAATTGAGATGCTGATAGACATTTGAAACCCAAGTGAATCGATGATGCTATTGTGAAGCATCATCGGCTCTCATCATGCCATAAAATTCATGAAACATTATCAAGGATCCAATGTAAATCATCAAACCATAAACATATGTCAAAATCTATGGAAATCAAATCAAATCACGAATAAAGGATGAAAGAAAAGAGGTAAAGTGTTATTCAATGAAGCCATCGAATGCACTGAAACGAAAGATGAGCTAAATATGATGGATGAACAACTCGTAAATGGAATATATCTCAAAGGCGAGATGTTATATCAGATTGATGAAGCAGTAAATAGGAATTAAACATACTATGTATAATGAAAATAAATAAAAAAAAAACTAATAGCATCAGCAGGATGCGGGAATGGCCATAGCAATGGCACTTTGAGATCAAAAATCAAAACACATGTCGAATTCATTATGACGAGATCAAGACTCCGCTATGAACAGGGAATAAAAAAATCTGGAACAAATTGACTATAAATCGGAATAAATGACAGAAAGAAAAAAAAGGGGTAAAACAAAATGAAATAAATAAAAAAATGTTGGAACGGCGGTTCCATTTGCTATAGCACAGAAGAGGGATTTAGTTTGCAAAAAGCAAATCAATGCCCTCGATAGTGCATAAAAAGAAGGATCAAATTGAAGAGGAAGGAAGCTTAACAGGAAAATCTAAAAAGAAAATGAAGGAACAGAGATAGGGAACTCACCGTGACGAAACTGTGCTTTGATTGATCGAACGGTGTTGTTTTCTTTGAAGTTTGAGGCTGGATCAGTCTTCTCCAATCGACCAGAAGGGATTGCTTGCTATATTCTGAAGGTAAACTTGAAGAAGGAGAGGAAGAAGACCACGATGCCAGAGAAAAAAAATGGGATCCCCTCGTTCTTCCCCGAGTGCTGCTCTTAAAGGGGAAGAACGAAGGTTCGAGAGGAAGGTCAGTTGAGGATCGAGGGTGAAGAGCGAAGAAGGTCGTTTTGAGATCAACGATGGAAAGAGGAGAGGAGGGAGACGCGGGGGGATCCGTTAAAGCTTTTCCCTATTTCAAAAAGGTGGTTCCCTTTTTAAGAATTTTCTGAAAAATGGTTAAGGAGAGAGGTTTTTGGTAAAAATGGCTTCAAAAGCTCGAAAATCATCCGTTTTCTTTGTAGCTTTTCTCGATTTTTTTGGTTTTTATGTTATTTTTCTATTTTTTTGTATTTTTAGAATAAAATCCTAAAGTTTTATGAGAAATCAAAGGTTAAAACTAATTTTTTGGTGTTTTTGTAAAAATATTTACAAAAAGCTATTTTGAGAAAATTTCTTCAGACTGTGTATTAGGATCCGGGTTTTGAGAGAATATGGATTTAAAACACTGGGTTCTGATCCGGAATTGAGTTTGAATACCTCAATATGGAATTTAATCTAGGAAATCTGAAGAATGACTGAAATTTATTTTTGAAATCGCTTTGATTTTCTCGGAAGATGGAGTGAAGGGCAAAAGGGTCATTTTTACAAAACTTTGAAAATTTTGGGGTGTTCACAACGGGCAATGGCCGTTATCTTTCACGATCAGATGCGCAAAATCATAGATGCATATGTTGATGATATCCTCGTGAAATCTAAAGAGGAAGAAGATCACCTCGAAGCACTTGACCAAGTGTTTAAGCGACTCATTCTTTATAAGTTAAGGCTTAACCTGCTGTTATCATCGCAAAATTTTTTCCCCTCCCTTGCGAGAGAGAAATGAATTTCGCGAGTCAAACTCGACCAAAGTTTTGAAATTGGTTTTGAAAATTACTCGCCTCCGTTTTTAAAATTTGCGGGAAAATTCCGTGGAATGGGATCCGCCTGTCGGTACGAGGTTCAACCGTTCCTGGCACCTTTATCAGGGGTAATTGAACCAAGGATCGATTATGTGCTTTAACTTGACTCAAATATCTAAATTATGCTCTATTTTTCCTAGAATGCACAAAGAATCAGGCTTGTGCTATGAAATTTGGAAAATAATGCAATTTTGAAAAACATGATGTTTGATTTGGAAAATTGAAATATGCTTGAAAATTGATTGAAAAAGTACTTGAAAATTGAATTCCTGGGAAAATCATTGAAATTCATTGGAAATCAGAAAGTGGATTGGAAAGTGATTTCTCAGGAAAACTTGAACATTGGAAAATCGATTTTGAAATTTGGAATTGCTTTTCTGAGAAAATGGATTTGAGAATTCTGAGAAAATCTAAGAAATTCATTGGAAAATGACTTTTGAAATGGAAAATAGATTCTCAGGAAACTGGATTCTCAGGAAAATGGGAAATCTGAGAAAATCAATTTCTGAAAACTTGGGATTTTGAAATTTTAGAATTTTAAAGCATAGGAAAATCTTGATTTGAACTTGGGAAATGCTTTGAAATGTCATTTGAAAAACTTAGGATTTTGAGAAAATCAGATCCTGAGAAAGACTTGGAAATTCTTGAGAAAACTGAATTTTTTTTTAAATTGAAATTGGAAAATGAATTTGAAAACAATGCAATTTGAATAATATGAATGAATGAATATGAATTTGAAAAGGGAATTTCATTGAGGAATTGGGAAATCCTTTTAAAACTTTGAGAAATGCAGTGTATTTTTGAAGTTAGCCTAAGTGTGTAGGCTGAATGTGGCTAATACGAAGATCATAAATCTTGGTTTTCTTCGTATTCTGACTATGGCCATAAATACGATTCCCACCGAGTTTATAAACTCCATAAGAGCTTGTGCACGTTCCATTCGTGTAAACCATAGTGAATTTGAAATAATGTGCATGAATCATACATCACATATTGAAATTTGCATAAATTAAACTATATGCAATGCAGCCCTATTCTAAGCAGAAATGTAACTCTTATTCCAAATTATTACATTTGATGTTACATTGAATTGAAATAAAATAAGAAAATAAAATCTTCTTCTTGAATATTCCTGCAAAACTAGAAAACAATGTTAGCACAAAAATGTAGGTTTTTCTGAATTTATCCGAAAATATGGGAAATTATCGGATATTATTCAGATATAAACCCATAATCATACCCCCTTTGATATAAACATGAGAAATAATGAATAAATTTTGCAAATAAACTTGGAAATTCGAAATTGGGGTCAAAATGACCAAAATGCCCCTGATGACCTTGAAATCAGGGTTTTACGAAAGATTTTTTGTAAATTTTGGAATTTTGAAAATCAAATGAAATAAATCAAACATAATATGATAAGATATGATGATATGCATGAAATTTTGGAGAATTAGAAATTGAAATTTCGAAATTTAGGTCAAAATGACCAAAATACCCCCAATAACAAGACTATGGCCTTGAAAACAGGGTTTTCTGAAATAAATTTTACAAAATTGAAAAATATGAAATGTAAATGAGATGAAAATTAACCCTAATATGATTATACATGCTCATGTATATGATAAAAACCCTAAAATGGCGAAAATATCATAAAATATCAAATTTAACTTGATTTTCGCCTGATTTTCGCTTCTGAATTTAAAGATAAACTAACATTTAAAGCAGATGAACTTGGAACTAAGCCAAATTTGGCATGGGCACCTAAAATAACCCTAAAAACAGAAGTAAGCTCGAAAATCTATTTTTTTGTATTTTTAAATATGGAAATTCAAGTAAAAACCTTAAATTTTGTGATTTTTGCCTAAAATGTTGATTCTAAAGGGTATTTAGGATATCAAATTTCCATAAAAATTTCCCAAATTTTATGGGGTGACAGAGGACAGTAAGGCAAGGATTTTTTCCTTTTACACTTTCTGGTTTTTACCTATGGTCGGAGCTGTGCCACTCCGGCAAGTCGGATCGGAATCCGGCGACTCTAGGAAATGAAGGAAACAGACAGGTTTCGGTATAAAATATGGAAAAAATAGTAAAAAGATGGGAAAAAGACTGAAATTGTATGAAAATGTCTCTGACAAACAGATGAAAATTTTATATTTTGGCACCATTGGGATTCGGGTTACGGTTTGGAACACGGCACACTGTTATCAGACACCTAAATCTCTAGAATTTCGAGATATTGAAATCTGTCAGACAGAAAATACATTTTCGAGAAAAATACTGCAACAGTTCCAAAAATTCCCAAATTTTGGGAAATGATAAAAAAATATGTGAGGAACAACTTTCATGTTGAAAGTTTTTTCAGACGGGCTATGGATTGAATGGACTTGATATATTAAGGTCTGTCCATACCCTGACGAAGAAAAATCGAGATTTTCCCGGGGGTCTGGGAAATCCGATTTTTTACAGAGGTTAAAACTAATTGGAAAACCCTCAAAATTTTCATATCATCAGTAAATTTGATTATGAATACACTGTGATTTTTATAGGATGATTCGAATCTCCCACAAGGGCGGTGCCAGAGGTTCTTTTCTGCTAAAGCGCAAACTGGAAGTTCAAAAAGACAGAAAAGCCGATGTAGGTTTTGATTAGTTTAAGTGGGTTCCGAAACCCGGATTGAATCAAATTTTCGACAGTAAAACAAAAACATGTAAACCTAGTTACTCTAAAATTTACAGAATTTTTAAATGTAAAAACTCATATAAAATGATGCATGGACTTCGCACAAAGTTGCAGTTCTATGGATTCTAAATCAATCATTAATAAAACTATGTAAAATACACAATGAAATTGAATTAAATGCAATTTTTAGATATGAAATTATCTAAAACATGAAAATAAAATCAAAATCATCATAAAGGGGCGCATGACCTATTTTGATATTGGCTTTCAAAATGAGAGATTCAATCCAATAGATGGATGAATCTCGTCGTTTATTTAGCCTAAAGAATGTAAAATGAAATCCTATCATAAATGAATCATGCATCCATACAATTGCTAATTCAGTTTTTTTTTTTATTTAATTCCATGACATCCATACAAAAAAAGAAAGATAAAATAAAAACTTCAAATCCATGGACGATAAAGACGAAGTGTATAGGGGTTTCATTGAAAACGAGAAGATATGAAATAAAGGGACGATGTGCTCACCTTGGAGGGTTCGACTACTATGAATGGAATTGAGGCAGCAATGAGGCTGTAAGGGAAGTTTGGAGTGGATGATGCTGGTTGTTTGTAGAAGGTGAGACTACCCCGATAGCTGCGGCTATGTAGTGCCAAGGGATGATGAAGCTGGATATGTGCCGCTACCAAGAGGAGTTGGCGTTGATCCAGGTGAGTGGCTGCTTCCGCAAGGAGCAGCTGGAGAAGCTGAAGAAGGCTGCTGTTTGATGTTGGTTGATGTTGAAGCTTGCTGGAGGTGTGGCCTTAATGGTGTCAAAGGGCGAGCTGGAGGTTGCAGCAATGGAGCTGGTCCGCTGGAGGCTGTGGTAGCAGTGAGCTTGGAGGTGGGCTGCAACAAGGATGGTGGCTGGAATGGAGAGCTGGCTGCAAGGATGAAGATGGCTGGAGCTGAAGCTTGAAGATGTGGCTGGGCTCTTGCTGCACCAAAGGAGGCTGTCCTGGAGGAGAGAGGGTGCTGTGGGACTTCAAAGGGGAGAGAAAGAGAGAGTTCAAGGGAGAGAGAGAGAGAGAGAGAGACGTGAAGAAGAGATCAGCCGTAGCTTCCTCTTTTGTTTTCTTTTTTTTTGGTTTTCTTAACTTAGGGAAGATCCAATCTTTCCCGAAGTTTTAGTTTTAATTAGGGAAGGAAAGGGGCTCTACGTGAATGGCTGGGCAAGAGGGAAAAGAAGGGAGGAAGGAAGGGAAGAAGGAAAGAAGAGGAAGAAGAAAAAGAAAGAAAAGGGAAAAAGAAAGGAAAGAAAAGAAAAGGAAGGAAAAAGGAAAAGGGAAAAGAAAAACAAAATGAGAAAAAAAAATGGAAAGTGGGGCTGGAGGTTTGGGTGACCACCTTGTGGGTCCCACCTTAGGAAGAATTACATAATAAAAATAAATAAATAAAATAAAATAAAACAAACAACAAAAAAAAATAAAGAAAAAGATAATTTTTTTTTCTTTTCTTATAAATTAAAACAAGAGAATGCAAATGGATGGGCCATCTCAGAGCGGGACCAAATTTTGATTTTGAAATTCATTTTGACGATTAGAGGGGTAAAATAGTCTTTTCAGAAAGTTTCCAGACGAAATGAGCTATTTTTGGCAGTTTTTGAAACGAGCTCGGATTTTGAAGTTCAATAGCTCATTGCGAAGCAAATCCAGTGTAGAATTTGAAAATTTGATTTTAAAAGAAATCCAGATTGTTTTTCTCGAGAAAATATTTCCAAACGAAACGAGCTATTTTTGGCAATTTTTCAAACGAGCTCGGATTTTGAAGTTCAATAGCTCATTGCGAAGCAAATCCAGTGTAAAATTTGAAAATTTCATTTTGAAAGAAATCCAGATTATTTTTCTTGAGAAAATATTTCCAAGTTTAGACTCCCGGGGTGAAAATGTCAATTTTGGAAACCCGAGGTTTGAAATTGATTTCTGAAAACTTTTAAAACTCAATCTGGATTGAAATTTATAAAACTGGAGTTCTGGACTTCGAAAATGAAATGAAATGTGATGAAATGTTATGAAATGCTGAGAAATGATATGAAATGATGAGAAATGACATGAAATGTTATGCGAAATGCTAACCTTGAATAAAGAATTTTGGATGTCAGACCCCGATTGACAATTGTATCAGTTTAAAAAGCATTAAAATTGATAAATTTTGCAAAAATGGTTGAAGAAATGATTTTCGAGCTCTGCCAAGCTAGAGTGACACTGGAAATTAGGGTTTGAGCTAGATTAAACTGAAATGAACTGGATTGAGCTGGGTTTTAGAGTTTTAGAACTCAAATGAACTGACAATGATACTGACTCAACTGACCTTTCCGGCTGAATTTTCAAGAAAAGCTGCAATTTTTAAAGAAATGATACGGAATGGTCACTGGAGCGAAGTGAATTACGAACCTGAACTGGCTTTGAGCTAAAAAAAAGGTCAGTAATACTGAGGTGAACTAAAATCGAAGCTCAAACACTAGCTCAACTGACTAAACTTAGCTCAATGTCAGCTAGAAGAGCTGAAATGGACTAAAATGGGCTTCTGAACACTTAGAAATGGTTTTGAACTGAAACAGAAGCACTCGAACTCGTGGTGAGCTCAAGTTAGACTCTGAGGAGTATGACTGACTATGAATGACTGACTCGGAGACAATTGGCTTAGATTTGAGTGAGAAATAAGCTCATTTCTGAAGAAATGATCCCATTTTGGCAGGAATGGTCAGAAATGGAAATGATTTTCTCACTGTGAGCTCAAATGAGCTTGAAATGATTGATATTCTAAATGTTTTGAACTAACCAATGAGCTTAGTTGACTCCGACTGACTGGGGTTCGGGATGACCTAGGGGTAAAATGGTAATTTTCCTAATGAAAGTTGGTAAAATGGTGATTTTCTGAAACTGACTCAGGGTTTGACTCCTACACTGACCTGACAGGGTTGGCACTGCCTGAGGAGGATTGTTTGAGAATGGATGAGGAAAATTTGGGGGTGTTTACAGATGCCCCTCTTTGCTACTAAGCCGTCTTGAGGACGAACTTAGTGGCAAAGAAAACACACCAAATTTGGGCTATAAAAATGCCCCAGTTAGAAGGATCTGACTGGATATGAAAATATTAGCCCTGATGAAAATGGTAGATATGAAATGGAGAATAAAGAAGAAAAATTTTGCCTCAAAAGAAGTGTGATTCAGGTTTTGCCTTTAACCTAGATAAGACAGAAAATACCTCATGTAGAAACGAAGCTCAGGTTTAACCCTTAACCAGATTGGGAAATGAAATACCTCATCAAAGGAGGCTCAGGTTTGTACCCTTATCCTGATTGGGCGGAAAATGAAATATCTCATCAAAGGAGGCTCAGGTTTGTACCCTTATCCTGATTGGGCGGAAAATGAAATACTTCATCAAAGGAGGCTCAGGTTTGTACCCTTATCTTGATTGGGCGGAAAATGAAATACCTCATCAAAGGAGGCTCAGGTTTGTACCCTTATCCTGATTGGGCAGAAAATGAAATACCTCATCAAAGGAGGCTCAGGATTATACCCTTATCCTGATTGGGCAGAAAATGAAATGGATTCCTCGAAGGAAGAAACCATGATGGAACCTTCGGATTTCCGCACAATGAATCCGATAGGGTTTTTTGCAAAAGGATGAAATTGGGGTCCCTAAAGCTTGAAAAGGGGTTTGATTTTGGGCACCTCGTTGCTGAGACTAAATAACTTTTGAAATTGGTGACCTTTTGCGAGAAAATGATTGGTGGCTTAACCTAAAGCCGAAAGTGGACTGTCTATGGTGGGACAGTGGGGACACAGGGAAGTGTGCGAATCTGAGAGCCCAGGCGCTCAGATTATACCAACAGAAGGGAAAGAATCTTGAAAACTCCCGTTATCAAGTCCTTAAAAGGGATAACAACTGATGTCAGGATGTGCCAAAGATGAACCTCAAGCTCTCGCTTCACGCTAGGATAGCTAGAAAATATTGTCAAAATATTAAAAATTATTGTTGATTCAAAATAATTTAAAATGATGCACATTGTTTTGAAAATATTTCCTCTTTTCTACCTGAAGTATTACCTCCGACTGGGCGTTACTTCGTAGAATCCAGATTCGAATTCAAAGTTCTTGCAATTGACTTTCTTTCAAGGAGACTATCAATTTCCTTGATATGAATAGAAAAGAGAGTATTCTTGATATTGTGAAAGCAATTGGTGAAGGAATATTGATAATAGAATTTCACAAATCTTAAAGAAGATTCTTGACAGATTCGGCAGTCTGATATCCTAGGATTCTTTTCTCATGATGATCTTTCTGCCCACTTTTTTTTTTTTTTGGCAGAATTAGAGCTCTTTTAGGCTTTTGGGGATTTTATTACATCATCCTTCATTTTGGAGATGTCCTGACTTTTCTCTCTTTTTTTTTTTTTTGGAAGGGTACGTCACAAACTCCTTCATCTTGGAGATGTTTCGATCCTTCTTTTTCTCTCAGGGATTATATCGACGGTTATTGGCTCATTGGTTGGAAATCTCTTGATGATAGCGGAAATTAAATATCTTTTAGGGTTTGTCGGGAGGCTCATCGCAGTCGCCTTCATCTTGACGGTGCTCTGAACTTTCTCTGGAAGGATCCGTCACAAACTCCGTCATCTTGGAGATGATTCAAATCTTCTTTGGCCCCGGGGGTCTACTCGCCTAATTCGCCTTCATCTTGACGACAATTGAGAGATCCCTTTTGCAGATATTTAATTGCAGCTTAGGTGATTGAGGAGATATAGGGATTTAATGGATTTTTCTGTACCTCCCAGGATATTTCGACTGCTTTATTTTTCAAGAATGATCTTTAAAAATGTGCCATTGACTGCAATCAATACCGATCACTTATGGCTTTGCAACAACATTGAATTTCCTTTTGCTGGCCATATCGAGGATTTATTCTTCATCCTTTTGGTTGGCCAATAGAAAGAATTTGAATTTTGAATCCTTTTTCATGAAAGCTTTGACCTTTCGGAAATAATACTGAAGGTATTCTGAGGTAATGTTTTTGTGCAATAAAAATTTTTGAAGTCAACAAATATTTAATGACAAATTGGCAAGATTTTCTTGAAATCCTTTGTGGAAGCGAGTATTTGAAGCACAACGCAACGCATCCATGACAGAAATTTTCTTCTCCTTTCCCCAAAGGAGAAGATTCAGAAATTGGAAATAGGAATTACTCCTCTCTTCCCTGAAGAGGAGGTGTTTGCAAAACGAACTTTCGAAGAGAAATCAAGCTTTCGTCAAAACTTCCTAATATTAGGCTTCTCTTATGGAAAGGGGGCCGATAATGGTGAGGTCGGGGAATTGGTCATGAAGGAGCGAGTCCATCACACTCTCCCCGAAAAGAGGGTCCTTCATGATGAAATGGCCTAGTATGAAATTGTGGTCACAAGGAAAGCGAACTTTCGTCGAAGCTCTCCCTGAACTAAGGGTTCCTTGTATGAAATTAGAATTTTTTTTTGCAAACGGTTCACATAGACACGAGTCCCTTCAAACTCACCCTGAAAAGGGGCTAGGTGAACAAAGGATAGCATGCGAAAAGAACGAGCTCCCTTGAACTCTCCCTATAAAAAGGGTCTCTCGCAAGAGAAAATGATTGAAATTGGTATTGAGTGACCAAAAGGTCGAAATTGGAATTTGGAAAATTTGAAATTTTGAAATTTGAAATTTTGAAATTTGAAATTTGATATTTGAAATTAAAAATTTGGAATTTGGAAATTGAAAATTGATTGACCCGAAGGTCGAAATTGGAATTGATTGACCCAAAGGTCGAAATTGAAATTGGTTGATTCAAAGGTCGAAATTAGAAATTTGGAAATTGGATGGCCTGAGGGCCAAAATTGGTAATTGGAATTTGAAGTTTGATGAATGATCAGCACAAAGACTGAACCCGAGAGGTTGACTGGTACGACCCACCAGTGAGACACTAACACAAGTGCTCAATCTTGAAAGAACACCAGCATGAATACCGGGTTTTGAAAATATGTCAACATAGACATTGGATTTTAAAACTATATCAGTTCGAGCACTGGATTTTGGAATTGTACCAGTTTGAGCACTGGATTTCAAAATTGTACCAGTTCAAAAACTGAGTTTTGAAAATATACCTTGTTTTTAATTTGAAATTTGAATTTTTAAAAGAGATCTATGCTCTTAAAGTATTTGGGAATTGTAACAAGAATGATTGTCGGGGTCTCAGGATTATCCCTTATCCTGAATGGGTAGCGAACTTGATGCAAATGCATGCCAATGAATGCAGATGTATGCAAATATGAAAATGATATAAATGAATGCACATGCGTGCAAAATGAGAGATTTGTTTATCCTGCCTGCATACAGGATATTTGTAGATAAAAACAAAATTTTAAAAATGCCCCAGTATAACTGGGAAAGGAGAATTTAACCATTATTGAACAAAATTTGGAGGAATTACAAAGAATAAGACATGGTTTAAGTATAGAATTTTTTCAAATGCCGAGCATTGATGGGATCTGGTAATTCCACTCCGTCGGCATTGATGAGTCGATATGAATTACGAGGTAGTGCCTCTTTGACAACATAGGGACCTTCCCAATTTGGTGACCACTTTCCACCTGGGCGGTGCTTGAGATAAGCCGTTGATCTGAGCACTAGATCATTGACTCGAAATTTTCTTTCAATGACTGATTTTGCATATTGTCTGGCTATCCTCTGACGATATGATTGAGCGTACTCTGCTGCTCTGAGTTTTCTTTCATCTAGCAAATCAAGCTGTACTAGCCGTTGTTGCTGATACTGATCAAGAGGTAATTCGAGAAGTGATGCAAATTTCAGAGCAGGTTTCTGAATATGTAGAGGCAATACTACTTCGGTTCCGTAGACAAGTTCTGACGGAGTAGCATTAGTTGGAGTTCGAATGGTGGTTCAATACGCCCACAATGCATCATGAATCTTCTCATGCCAGTCACGGCCTGTTTCCAAAGTTCGCTCCAGGATTCGAATCAAAATCTTATTGGTGGTCTCTGCTTGGCCATTTCCTTGAGGATAATAAGGAGCGGAGAAATGATGATGAATTTTGAACTTCAAACAGAAAGTCTTCATTCTCTCATTCTTGAAATGACTGCCATTATCTGACACAATATGATGTGGTATGCCGAAATGGCATAGGATATTCTTATGGATGAATGAGACCACATGTCAACCTTCTACTGTGCGTAGAGTGACTACTTCTACCCATTTAGTAAAATATTCTGTTGCAGCAAGAAAATATTTATGGCTGTTTGAAGCAGAAGGAGTAATGGGGCCAACAACATCAAAAGCCCACATAGAAAATGGCCATGGTGAGACGACAGATTGCAAATATGTCGCTGGCGCATGAATGAAAGGTGCATGCATCTGGCATTGAACGCACTTCTTCACAAAACGATAACAATCTTGTTGCATAGTTCTCTAGTAATAGCCTACTCGGATGATTTGTTTGACAAGAGTTTGGTAGCCAACATGACCACCGCAGATACCTTCATGTGCTTCTTGCACAACTTCTTTGGCTTCTTCTTCGTCCAAACATCTGGAATATTCAGAGCTGAATCCACGACGATAAAGGACGTCAGCAAGAATAAAATATCGAGCAGACATGCGCTGAATTGCTCGCCGCTCTTTCTTTGAGAGTTCTGGAGGAAATTTGTCAGTTTCAATGAAATTCTTGATGTCATGATACCAGGGCTTCTTCTTTTGCTCAGCCTGGTTTATCTGCTCTACTGGGACGAAAGCAGGTTGATCAAGTCTGCCAATTTCAAAGGAGCGACAAGATTCTTCGTTCTTGAAAGACATGATGGATCCCAGATTGGCTAAACTGTCTGCAATTTGATTGAAGTCTCTCTTGACATGGAAAAGTTGGAATTCTTCGAAATTGCTAACAAGAGCTGAGACGATCTTCTGATAAGGAAGTAACTTCTGATCCTTCACTTGCCATTCAGCTAAGACTTGATTGACGACGAGCAAAGAGTCGCCATAAGCATGCACTCTTTTGACATTGAAGTCTTGTAGAATTTTCAGACCTTGTATCAAAGCTTCATACTCGGCCATATTATGAGTGCACTGAAAATCTAATTTGAGAGAAAAGGGGATCATCTCCTTCTCAGGTGTTATCAACAGAATCCCGATTCCTATGCCTGCCATATTCTTGGAACCGTCAAAGAATAAATTCCAAATTGGGGATTGTTGAATATTGCAGATCCGCTCATCGGGGAAATCATCCTCGACTTTAACATCCTCTGCTAGAGGAAAATCTGCTAATTGATCTGCAATTGCTTGGCCCTTGATAGATTGCTGAGAGACATATTCCAAATCGTATTGCATCAATAGAACCTGCCATTTGGCAATCCGTCCACTGAGGAATGGTTGCTCTAGAATATACTTGAGAGGATTTAATTTGGATAGGATCTTGACTTCAGATGTCAACAGATAGTGTCTCAATTTCTGACACATCCAAACCAGAGCTAGACATGTCTTCTCTATCTGAGAGTATTTCTTCTCATAATCAATGAAGGTTTTGCTCACATAGTAAATGGCATGCTCTATCAGACTACCTTCTTCGTATTGCGCCAAGAATCTGCCACAAACAACTTGATTAACTGAAATGTATAGTAGTAGGGGTTTCTCCAATTCTGGCGGCTTTAAAACAGGAGGATTGAGCAAATATTTCTTGATGCGTTCGAACGATTGCTGACACTCTGGTCCCCATTCGAATTTCACTCCTTTCCTGAGCAAATGATTGAAAGACTCACATCTCATGGCCAAATTGGATATGAATCGCCGAATTGATTGCATGCGTCCCTGAAGGCTATGCAATTCTTTCAAATTAGTCGGGGGAGACATGTCAATGATAGCTTTGGCCTTAGCGGGATCAACTTCTATCTCCTTTTTGCTGACTAGAAAGCCTAACAATTTGCCAGATTCGACTCAAAAAACACATTTTTGTGGATTGAGTCTTAGCTTGTAAAGAATGAGCCGCTTGAAAACTTGATTGAGAGCTTCGATGTGATCTTCCTCTTCTTTGGACTTTACCAGAATATCATCGACATAGGCATCCATGATTTTGTGCATCTGATCATGGAAAATGACGGCCATAGCACGCTGATAAGTGGCTCCAGCATTCTTAAGCCCAAATGGCATGACTGTATAACAAAAAGTGCCCCAAGGAGTAGTGAAAGATGTCTTGGACTGATCACGAGCGGCCAACTTGATCTGATTATATCCGGAATATCCATCCATAAAAGAGAACATAGCGTGACCTGCTGTGCTATCAATCAAAAGATCAATATTAGGAAGTGGATAATCATCCTTAGGAGTCGCTTTATTGAGATCTCTGAAGTCGATGCAAATTCGAACTTTACCATTTTTCTTGGGAACAACAACAATATTTGCTAGCCAATCTGGATAGTCAATGGTTCGAATGAACCCTGCTTTGAGTAGGTCTTCTAGACCTTCCTTAACTTGTTGTTCCACTCGAGGATCCATCTTTCTCAGTTTCTGCTTAACCGGCTTGACATTTGGTTTTAGGATGAGATGATGCTCAACCAATTTGGTATCTAGACCTGGCATGTCCTCATACGTCCACGCAAACACTTCTTCATGTTGCTTGAGAAAACGGGTGAGCCTTTCTTTCTCTTCCGGGCTTAAACTGCTACCAATCTTGAGAATTTTAGGATCGTCTTCTGATCCAATATTGATATCCTCAGTCGGATCCTGAACTAAGGATGATGGCTCATCTTGTTTCTGAATTGCTGCAAATTCTGGTAATTCTTGAAGAGCTGAATCAAATTCTGCAGGTTCTTCTAACTTCTTTGTAATCTGACTACATTCTGCTCTTATTTTAACCTGATGAATCACTGTTGGCTTTGAAAAGGCCTCTGGATTAAGAACGAGCTTCTTGATAGATCGGGAAGACATTCTAAAAATTGGAGAATAAATCGATTCAGGAAAATTGCCTATCATAAAACAAATTACTTTTGTTAAGAAAATAATTTGAAAGATAAAAGAGCAAAATAATGGCAAATTTTCAAAGATTTGATAACGAGAAGTAAAGAGACAAATGGCATCCAGATAGACAAAGGAAATTTGCAACTTTATTGAAAGATTGAATTGAGGACAATGATTGAAATGAAACGGGATATCATCCTAAATGTGAAAACAAAAGAATAGAAATGAAAGACAAGCAGATGCCCTTAGTGCGTCCCTTTGATAAAGATAGTGCCCTTCTGAGATCTTCTGCCACTAAAGCCCAATCCGGCCCTCTGAGGATAATGCTGAGGAATTACTGGCTCGAGACGACCATTCCTATTTTTTCCCAGGCCTTGAAAAGGCTGATAATCATGCTTTACTAACAGATCAAATCCCTTTTTGGCCTTCATAAATTGGGAGAACAGTGGATGATCTTTGAATGTACTATAGTCAATTCGTCCTCCAATCTTGAAAAACTGTGGGCCTCTCCATCGAGTCATGGCCACTGTATGTGCTGGTTGTTCAGCCGTCTGCAGTATTCCCGAATTTTCTTCAAAGCTGACCTCATCAATGCCCCTAATGCTAGGGATATCAGTAGTGAAAGTGGGCCTAGGAACCATGGGTTGTGCAAGCCTCTTCTCCGGATCCTCGCCCAAGACTGTTGTGATCATTCCACCTTTTGACCACTTGACACACTGATGCAGAGTAGACGGCACCGCGTTCGTGTTGTGAATCCACGGTCGTCCCAACAACAGATTATACGTTGGGGGTACATTGACCACATGAAAGAGGACAGAGTGGACAGAGTAGTCAATGAAAATTTCCAAGAAAATTTTCCCTTTAGCTGTCTGGACATGATTATCAAACCCGTAGATGGTGATCGGGTCCGGGATATATTCTTCTTCTTTGATGCCCAAAGCTTTGGCTGTCATTTCTGGGCATATATTGAGGCTGCTGCCTCCATCTATCAGCACATGAGGAACAATTATTCCTCTGGTTCGAATCACAACATACAAAGCGTTGTTGTGAAACACATGCGGCTTGGAAAGATCTTCATCTGAGAAAGTGATTGGAGCATTTGTCATGGCCTGATTGACTATCTGGGCCATGTCTTCAGAAGTTATGCTCGGTTTCACTTTGATTTTCCGCAACAGATCATTCAACACCTGCTGGTGTTTGGTGGAGGCTTGAGCTAAGTCCAAAATTGAGACATTGGATAATGCAGTTATCGGTTGTGGTGTGGATGTCTCATTTTTCTCCGGGGCGGGCTTAATAAAGTGTTTGGGGAGCCATGGCATTCTTTTAGCCACCTCAGGAGATACCCCAACGGATTTGTCAGATACTTTCATTTTTCCAAAGGCTGCAATGAGGTCCATCTTCTGAGCTTTGGACTGAGCCTGCTGCAGCACAAGGACCTGATGTTGGACTTGCATATCCTTTTTAGAGCATGGCCTGATATGCTCCTGTGGCTGAAAAGGCTGTTCAGAAATGACCGTTGTAGAATGATGGGGAAAGGGTTTCTTCAGAATATCCATATTTTCATCTTTGACACCCTCTACCAGAAGATTCTTATCGATGAGATCCTGAACAATATTCTTGAGAATGAAGCAGTTCTCAGTATTATGTCCCACTGTTCTGTGAAATTTACAGAACTGATCTTTGAATTTTCCCATGGGAACAGGGGGATCGGCCAGCCTAGGCAGTTTGACCATCTCCTTGGTCAACATATACTCGAGCACAGTCTCGAGGGATTGGTCTAGTGGAGTGAATTTCCTGCCATAACTCCACCCTTCATGCTTTACTTTTTCTCGGGGCTTCGGTCCCTGTTCTAATTGAAGTGGCTTATTGTATTGAGGCACTGACTTGCCTTTCTGATCGTTCTTGTTGGAACTTCCTGCCCCATAACAGAAATCTTTGTTCTGCCCCTTACAGTGGTTCCAATTATTATTTCTAACAGAATGAGTGAAGTGAGTCTTCTTCTTCTGCTCATTCTAGCCGTTGTTCTTGGTGAAAGTGAAGCCTTCGTAGAAACCATTTTCCATGCTCAACTCGAGCCATTCGGCTCGCTCTGTCAGTTCAATGAATGTCCTTGATGGTGCAGTAGACATGAGGCCTCTCAGAGGCTGTGAGAAGTTGCTTAGAATTAAGGATAGAGCATGCCCCTCTGATATGGGGTCTCTCATTTTGTTGCAAGCTGACCTCCAGCGGTGAATGAAATCTCTTGCCTTTTCGTTTTCTCTCTGTTTGAGGCCACAGAGATGACTGAGGGTGGGAAGTGCCTCAGCATTGAAGAGGAATCGCTCGATGAACATGTTCACCACTTTATCAAATTCTTTCAATTCAATTGGATTTACATGCTCCGAGTACCATTTAGCTGCGGTTCCCTCCAGACTGCGAGGGAAACATAGAAAAAGTGCCCGGTTGTCTCGCTTGAATCTGGAGCATTCAACGAAGAACATGGCGAGATGAGCTTTGGGATCGCCAGAACCATCGAATTTGATAAACTTTCTGGGGAGATTCTCGAGATTGTCATCCTCATCCAAACCATCATAGAAATCTTCGCTGGTGAAGACTTTCTTGCCCTTGTCGCGGGCCTGCAGG
The DNA here is from genome assembly GCF_984573655.1 of Nuphar pumila. Taxonomy (NCBI): domain Eukaryota; kingdom Viridiplantae; phylum Streptophyta; class Magnoliopsida; order Nymphaeales; family Nymphaeaceae; genus Nuphar; species Nuphar pumila. The sequence goes on along the minus strand of NC_143264.1, from coordinate 42,599,044 downwards.
TCTTGAAGCATTCTGACCATATCTTTGAACTGCGGCTGGTCAGAGTCATTGACAGACTGCTCTTTGAATTTGTGGGCTGACCCCTGCCCCTGAGTAGATTTGCGGAATGCCTGATGGGTCTCAAACTCTTCATCTGTGCCTTTTGTTGATCCTTCTTCATCAGTTGTATCAACATGTTGGACATGTTTCTTAGACATTTTCACTTGCTTCTTGACTGCATGACCCTTAGCCTTTGGCTTGACTTGGGTCTTCTTTATACTAGCTTCCGCTTGCTCTGCCAACATTTTGGTCATCATCTTCTTAAACATGGCATACATTTGAGGATCAATGTCATCCTCAACCTGTTGCCCCTGATTTTTGCCTGAGCGCGGGGAATCCATTTCTTCGTCTGAAGCTGTCGAATATGCGATTCCCTCGACTGGTGCAGTCTTCTTCCCTGACCTTGTTTGAACCATTGACTGTCGCGAATGCTCTCTGCAGGGCAAAATCGATGGTTAGGCTTTTGAGAGAGATTTTGATTGGAAAAAAATATTCGCTGAGAATTTTGGTAGACAATTTGAAAGAATATCCCATTACTAGGGATTGAGTTGTCGCTGGGATTACGACAATTGCGTTGTCATTCCTTTGCAAAGAAAATAAACAACTGAAAATTAAGCCTTGTTACCTAGGCGAGGTCGTCAAACCAAGAATTAAAGAATTTGCAAGATTTTTATTTATTGAAAGAAAACATGATTGCATCAATAATAAACTTGAGAAAGAGGGGGCGGACAGACAATTTGCCACCACTCTTTATAACTAGCAGAGACACGAGGACCGGGAAAAAGCGGAAGAGTAACAAAAGAGTCCCAGCCATATCTGGCAGAATGGTATGCTCCGGACCACTGTGCTGATGTAAGGTCGAACTCTGGCACGACTCCTGATAGCAGCCACATCTCTATGTGCTTCTGTCTCTGAGAAAACTGTCGAACACACCGCTCCGGATGATAGTAAGCACAGAAGAATGGACCAAGCAACTTGAATCTCTTGCCATATGCATAGGTGTATCTGGGAGGCGATAATTCTCGATCAAAATAGTCCCACACCACTTCTTCTTCCTGCAGATAGTCGATCAGGAATCGGTACCGCGCAACTGGAAGGAGCTCCTTGCCGTTGTATCTGAATGAACTAGCTCTGGTTGGTACATGCTGAAGGAACCAAGATTGAAGAGCATAAGTACATCCCTCGACTAAGATGGACTCTCCAAGTGTGAAGCGGGTCAGTCCTCTATATAGAAAAGCAAGCGCGGCCATGGCTATCGAGAGACGGCTGGTCTGTCGACTTCCCCATCTTCTCAAAAGTTCAACTATTCTGACATCCACATAATTCTGTCCATCTGGAAAGAAAGCAAGTCCCACAGTACACAAAACCATCGCATGTTGAATTCTCTATCGAGCTGTCCTGGACAACGAGCTGACTTCTGCGAATTCTCCATACTGTCGGTAGATCTCGATCAGACTCACGTATTCATTCCCATTTTCTTCAATCAGTGGCCAAGACTTGCGCCCTGTCATGCGAGCTACGACATCTTTGGGGTCCAGACCCTTGACATTGATCAGAAACTGCTGCTCTAACGGATCTCCAGGCTGACTGGCTGGCTCAGGCAGTCCCATAATCTCTGAAAATTCATCCATCAGTAGTGTCATCTCGCCCTACAGGAACCAGAACGTGCAAGTGCGCGGATTCCACCGCTCTGCCAGTGCATGAATCAGATTGTCGTTGACTGTCAACTTTCCCACTGCAGATGCCAATTCCAACCCGCAATCGCTCAAGTGGTCCGAAAACATACGAGAGAAGTTTTTGAACCAGACATAGTACCACCGGGGGAAGAAGGGTCCGGTGCAAAGAGATCGATGCTCAGGAAGACTTTGTCGCACCTCATAGGAGATGTGACCCTCAGGAAAAACAGAATCGAGCTGACTGGATGCCATTGGACTGAAAGACAAGAAGACTGGAATTAGACTTTGGAAAAATACAAGAAATTTGAAAATTGCAGGCAGGATAAAATGAAAGTTGGAAATTCGAAGTCCAGAGGAACGAAAGAATGGAAAATCTCCTGGAGTTTTGAAGAAAAGGTGGATAATTTGGAAAAATTGTCCAGGGTTTTTGAGAGATATTTCATAAAAGATGAAAAATGAGGTATTTTGGAAAATTGTTCGGTATTTTGGAAAAACTGAAAAAAATAAGGCGAAAATGAATATCATACATTCAATTACAAACAATTATGCACATACAGCAATCCCTAAGAAGCCAACTCTAAATGCATTGATTTTGAAAGAGCTTTAGGACCCTAATCCTGACTCTAGGCTCAGATCAACTGTGTCCAATCATGCTATGCCGATATACTCGAGCCGAGGCTCGATGTACGTGGCATAAAACTCATCTCCGGGTCTAGGCTTGTGTTTTCCCAACATCCTTGAGCGCCTGCCGATATACGTTGGACTATGGCCCTTGGTACGTGGCAGGGGGGCGTTAGCCCAAATAAGTGGCCCAGTTGTGAGGCTCTGTCCCGAACTATGGTTCTGGAAGAGAGCCCAGCAACGTGAAGACCGGGTAGACATAGGTGGGGTGGTTTTTGAAATATGATCACATGCAGGCAAACAGAGGGCTCTAAGTCCTAAAGAGATAGAATTTTGAAATTTTTTGAAGAAGCAAACATTGTTTTCATACAAGTCCTAGATTGAGGAGTGTTGTATTTCAGACCTAAGTCTAAGTGAGCATGCATAATTCTCCTCAATATGGTCCTACCAAACCATGCCTAGTCTACATGCAATCCATGTCAGCTGGGTTCAAGTCTAGGCTCCTAGGTTCACATGATATCAGGAATTAAAGTTGACATTCCATAGAACATAATTTTGACAATTGGGCTAAGTTAAAGCACATAATTGATCAGGCGAGGACAGGTCCCATCTCGGTCGCCAAACCTGTTATCATCGCAAAATTTTTTCCCCTCCCTTGCGAGAGAGAAACGAATTTCGCGAGTCAAACTCGACCAAAGTTTTGAAATTGGTTTTGAAAATTACTCGCCTCTGTTTTTAAAATTTGCGGGAAAATTCCGTGGAATGGGATCCGCCTGTCGGTACGAGGTTCAACCGTTCCTGGCACCTTTACCAGGGGTAATTGAACCAAGGATCGATTATGTGCTTTAACTTGACTCAAATATCTAAATTATGCTCTATTTTTCCTAGAATGCACAAAAAATCAAGCTTGTGCTATGAAATTTGGAAAATAATGCAATTTTGAGAAACATGATGTTTGCTTTGGAAAATTGAAATATGCTTGAAAATTGATTGAAAAAGTACTTGAAAATTGAATTCCTGGGAAAATCATTGAAATTCATTGGAAATCTGAAAGTGGATTGGAAAGTGATTTCTCAGGAAAACTTGAACTTTGGAAAATCGATTTTGAAATTTGGAATTGCTTTTCTGAGAAAATGGATTTGAGAATTCTGAGAAAATCTAAGAAATTCATTGGAAAATGACTTTTGAAATGGAAAATAGATTCTCAGGAAACTGGATTCTCAGGAAAATGGGAAATCTGAGAAAATCAATTTCTGTAAACTTGAGATTTTGAAATTTTAGAATTTTAAAGCATAGGAAAATCTTGATTTGAACTTGGGAAATGCTTTGAAATGTCATTTGAAAAACTTAGGATTTTGAGAAAATCAGATCCTGAGAAAGACTTGGAAATTCTTGAGAAAACTGATTTTTTTTTGAAATTGAAATTGGAAAATGAATTTGAAAATAATGCAATTTGAATAATATGAATGAATGAATATGAATTTGAAAAGGGAATTTCATTGAGGAATTGGGAAATCCTTTTAAAACTTTGAGAAATGCAGTGCATTTTTGAAGTTAGCCTAAGTGTGTAGGCTGAATGTGGCTAATACGAAGATCATAAATCTTGGTTTTCTTCGTATTCTGACTATGACCATAAATACGATTCCCACCGAGTTTATAAACTCCATAAGAGCTTGTGCACGTTCCATTCGTGTAAACCATAGTGAATTTGAAATAATGTGCATGAATCATACATCACATATTGAAATTTGCATAAATTAAACTATATGCAATGCAGCCCTATTCTAAGCAGAAATGTAACTCTTATTCCAAATTATTACATTTGATGTTACATTGAATTGAAATAAAATAAGAAAATAAAATCTTCTTCTTGAATATTCCTGCAAAACTAGAAAACAATGTTAGCACAAAAATGTAGGTTTTTCTGAATTTATCCGAAAATATGGGAAATTATCGGATATTATTCAGATATAAACCCATAATCATACCCTTTTTGATATAAACATGAGAAATAATGAATAAATTTTGAAAATAAACTTGGAAATTCGAAATTGGGGTCAAAATGACCAAAATGCCCCTGATGACCTTGAAATCAGGGTTTTACGAAAGATTTTTTGTAAATTTTGGAATTTTGAAAATCAAATGAAATAAATCAAACATAATATGATAAGATATGATGATATGCATGAAATTTTGGAGAATTAGAAATTGAAATTTCGAAATTTAGGTCAAAATGACCAAAATACCCCCAATAACAAGACTATGGCCTTGAAAATAGGGTTTTCTGAAATAAATTTTACAAAATTGAAAAATATGAAATGTAAATGAGATGAAAATTAACCCTAATATGATTATACATGCTCATGTATATGATAAAAACCCTAAAATGGCGAAAATATCATAAAATATCAAATTTAAGTTGATTTTCGCCTGATTTTCGCTTCTGAATTTAAAGATAAACTAACATTTAAAGCAGATGAACTTGTAATTAAGCCAAATTTGGCATGGACACCTAAAATAACCCTAAAAACATAAGTTAGCTCAAAAATCTATTTTTTTTTGTATTTTTAAATATGGAAATTCAAGTAAAAACCCTAAATTTTGTGATTTTTGCCTAAAATGTTGATTCTAAAGGGGATTTAGGATATCAAATTTCCATAACAATTTCCCAAATTTTATGGGGTGACAGAGGACAGTAAGGCAAGGATTTTTTCCTTTTACACTTTCTGGTTTTGACCTATGGTCGGAGCTGTGCCACTCCGGCAAGTCGGATCGGAATCCGGCGACTCTAGGAAATGAAGGAAACAGACAGGTTTCAGTATAAAATATGGAAAAAATAGTAAACCGATGGGAAAAAGGCTGAAATTGTAGGAAAATGTCTCTGACAAACATATGGAAATTTTATATTTTGGCACCATTGGGATTAAGGTTACGGTTTGGAACAGGGCACACTGTTATTAGACACCTAAATCTCTAGAATTTCGAGATATTGAAATCTATCAGACAGAAAATAAATTTTCGGGAAAAATACTGAAACAGTTCCAAAAATTTCCAAATTTTGGAAAATGACAGAAAAATATGTTAGGAACAACTTTCATGTTGAAAGTTTTTTCAGACGGGCTATGGATTGAACGGACTTGATATATTAGAGTCTGTCAATACCCTGACAAAGAAAAATCGAGATTTTCCCGGGGGTCTGGGAAATACGATTTTTTACAGAGGTTAAAACTAATTGGAAAACCCTCAAAATTTCTAGATCATCAGTAGATTTGATTATGAATACACTGTGATTTTTAGAGGACGATCCGGATCTCCCACAAGGGCGGTGCCGGAGGTTCTTTTCTGCTAAAGCGCAAACTGGAAGTTCAAAAAGACAGAAAACCCGATGTAGGATTTGATTAGTTTAAGTGAGTTCCGAAACCCGGATTGAATCAAATTTTTGACAGTAAAACAAAGACATGTAAACCTAGTTACTCTAAAATTTACAGAATTTTTAAATTTAAAAACTCATATAAAATGATGCATGGACTTCGCACAAAGTTGCAGTTCTATGGATTCTAAATCAATCATTAATAAAACTATGTAAAATACACAATGAAATTGAATTAAATGCAATTTTTAGATATGAAATTATCTAAAACATGAAAATAAAATCAAAATCATCATAAAGGGGCGCATGACCTATTTTGATATTGGCTTTCAAAATGAGAGATTCAATCCAATAGATGGATGAATCTCGTCGTTTATTTAGCCTAAAGAATCTAAAATGAAATCCTATCATAAATGAATCATGCATCCATACAATTGCTAATTCAGTTTTTTTTTTATTTAATTCCATGTCATCCATACAAAAAAAGAAAGATAAAATAAAAACTTCAAATCCATGGACGATAAAGACGAAGTGTATAGGGTTTTCATTGAGAACGAGAAGATATGAAATAAAGGGACGATGTGCTCACCTTGGAGGGTTCGACTACTATGAATGGAATTGAGGCAGCAATGAGGCTGTAAGGGAAGTTTGGAGTGGATGATGCTGGTTGTTTGAAGAAGGTGAGACTACCCCGATAGCTGCGGCTATGTAGTGCCAAGGGATGATGAAGCTGGATATGTGCCGCTACCAAGAGGAGTTGGTGTTGATCCAGGTGAGTGGCTGCTTCCGCAAGGAGCAGCTGATGAAGGCTGTTGTCTGATGTTGGTTGATGTTGAAGCTTGCTGGAGGTGTGGCCTTAATGGTGTCAAAGGGCGAGCTGGAGGTTGCAGCAATGGAGCTGGTCCGCTGGAGGCTGTGGTAGCAGTGAGCTTGGAGGTGGGCTGCAGCAAGGATGGTGGCTGGAATGGAGAGCTGGCTGCAAGGATGAAGATGGCTGGAGCTGAAGCTTGAAGACGTGGCTGGGCTCTTGCTGCACCAAAGGAGGCTGTCCTGGAGGAGAGAGGGTGCTGTGGGACTTCAAAGGGGAGAGAAAGAGAGAGTTCAAGGGAGAGAGAGAGAGAGAGACGTGAAGAAGAGATCAGCCGTAGCTTCCTCTTTTGTTTTCTTTTTTTTTGGTTTTCTTAACTTAGGGAAGATCCAATCTTTCCCTAAGTTTTAGTTTTAATTAGGGAAGGAAAGGGAAAGGGGCTCTACGTGAATGGCTGGGCAAGAGGGAAAAGAAGGGAGGAAGGAAGGGAAGAAGGAAAGAAGAGGAAGAAGAAAAAGAAAGAAAAGGGAAAAAGAAAGGAAAGAAAAGAAAAAGAGGGAAAAAGGAAAAGGGAAAAGAAAAAAAAATGAGAAAAAAAAATGAAAAGTGGGGATGGAGGTTTGGGTGACCACCTTGTGGGTCTCACCTTAGGAAGAATAACATAATAAAAATAAATAAATAAATAAAATAAAATAAAACAAACAACAAAAAAAAATAAAGAAAAAGATAATTTTTTTTTCTTTTCTTATAAATTAAAACAAGAGAATGCAAATGGATGGGCCATCTCAGAGCGGGTCCAAATTTTGATTTTGAAATTCATTTTGACGATCAGAGGGGCAAAATAGTCTTTTCACAAAGTTTCCAGACGAAACGAGCTATTTTTGGCAGTTTTTGAAACGAGCTCGGATTTTGAAGTTCAATAGCTCATTGCGAAGCAAATCCAGTGTAGAATTTGAAAATTTGATTTTAAAAGAAATCCAGATTGTTTTTCTTGAGAAAATATTTCCAAACAAAATGAGCTATTTTTGGCAATTTTTGGAACGAGCTCGGATTTTGAAGTTCAATAGCTCATTGCGAAGCAAATCCAGTGTAAAATTTGAAAATTTGATTTTGAAAGAAATCCAGATTATTTTTCTTGAGAAAATATTTCCAAGTTTAGACTCCCAGGGTGAAAATGTCAATTTTGGAAACCCGAGGTTTGAAATTGATTTCTGAAAACTTTTAAAACTCAATCTGGATTGAAATTTATAAAACATGAGTTTTGGACTTCGAAAATGAAATGAAATGTGATGAAATGTTATGAAATGCTGAGAAATGATATGAAATGATGAGAAATGACATGAAATGTTATGCGAAATGCTAACCTTGAATAAAGAATTTTGGATGTCAGACCCCGATTGACACTTGTATCAGTTTAAAAGGCATTAAAATTGATAAATTTTGCAAAAATGGTTGAAGAAATGATTTTTGAGCTCTGCCAAGCTAGAGTGACACTGGAAATTAGGGTTTGAGCTGGATTAAACTGAAATGAACTGGATTGAGCTGGGTTTTAGAGTTTTAGAACTCAAATGAACTGACAATGATACTGACTCAACTGACCTTTCCGGCTGAATTTTCAAGAAAAGCTGTCATTTTTAAAGAAATGATACGGAATGGTCACTGGAGCGAAGTGAATTACGAACCTGAACTGGCTTTGAGCTAAAACAAAGGTCAGTAATACTGAGGTGAACTAAAATCGAGGCTCAAACACTAGCTCAACTGACTAAACTTGGCTCAATGTCAGCTAGAAGAGCTGAAATGGACTAAAATGGGCTCCTGAACACTTAGAAATGGTTTTGAACTGAAACAGAAGCACTCGAACTCGTGGTGAGCTCAAGTTAGACTCTGGGGAGTATGACTGACTATGAATGACTGACTCAAAGACAATTGGCTTAGATTTGAGTGAGAAATAAGCTCATTTCTGAAGAAATGATCCCATTTTGGCAGGAATGGTCAGAAATGGAAATGATTTTCTCACTGTGAGCTCAAATGAGCTTGAAATGATTGATATTCTAAATGTTTTGAACTAACCAATGAGCTTAGTTGACTCCGACTGACTGGGGTTCGGGATGACCTAGGGGTAAAATGGTAATTTTCCTAATGAAAGTTGGTAAAATGGTGATTTTCTAAAACTGACTCGGGGTTTGACTCCTACACTGACCTGACAGGGTTGGCACTGCCTGAGGAGGATTGTTTGAGAATGGATGAGGAAAATTTGGGGGTGTTTACACCTGCAAAAGTGTGTTTTTGGAGTCGAATCAGGCAAACTGTTGGGTTTTCTGGTCAGCAAAAAGGGAATTGAAGTTGACCCAGCCAAAGCAAAGGCTATTATTGATATGCCACCCCCGAAAAATCTTAAAGAATTGCGTAGCCTTCAGGGACGCATGCAATCAATCCGGCGATTTATTTCCAACTTGGCAATGAGATATGAACCTTTCAACCACTTGCTCAGAAAAGGAGTGAAGTTCGAATGAAGACCAGAGTGTCAACAATCATTCGATCGGATCAAGAAGTATCTTCTCAATCCTTCCATCCTGAAGCCGCCAGAATTGGGAAAACCTCTTTTGCTATACATCTCAGTCAATCAAGTCGCATGCGGCGGATTCTTGGCGCAATACAAAGAAGATAGCTTGATAGAGCATGCCATTTATTATGTGAGTAAGACTTTCATAGACTATGAAAAGAAATACTCTCACATAGATAAGACCTACCTAGCCCTGGTGTGGATGTGTCAGAAGCTAAGACACTACCTGCTTGCTTCAGAAGTCAAAATCCTGTCTAAACTCAATCCTCTTAAATACATCTTGGAACAACCTTTCCTCAGCAGACGGGTCGCAAAATGGCAAGTCTTACTGATGCAGTATGACTTAGAATATATCTCACAGCAATCAATTAAAGGCCAAGCAATTGCGGACCAATTAGCGGATTTTCCTTTGGCGAAAGAAGCGAAAGCCGAAGAGGATTTCCCAAACGAGCAAATATGCAATATCCAACAATCTCCAGTCTGGAATTTATTTTTCGATGGTTCCAAGAATATGGCCGTAATAGGCATCAGAATCTTGTTAATCACTCCAGAGAAGGAGATGATTCCCTTCTCTCTTAAGCTCGATTTTCAATGCACCCACAATATGACTGAATATGAAGCCCTGATTCAAGGTATAAAGATCCTACTAGAATTCAATGTTAAGAGAGTGCATGCCTACGGCGACTCATTACTTGTTGTCAATCAAGTTCAAGCCGAATGGCAAGTCAAAGATCAAAAGTTATTTCCCTATCAGAAAATTGTTTCAGCTCTTGTCAGCAAGTTTGAAGAATTTCAGTTATTCCATATCAAGAGAGATTTTAATCAAGTGGCCGATAGCCTGGCCAGTTTAGGCTCTATTATGGCATTCAAGAATGGAGAATCCTGTCGCTCATTCGAAATTGGCAGACTTGACCAACCTGCTTTCCTTCCAACAGAACAAGTTAATCAAGTTGAGCAAAAGAAGAAACCTTGGTATTACAATATCAAAACTTTCGTAGAAACTGGTGAATTTCCCCCAGAACTCTTGAAGAAAGAGCAGTGAGCAATCCAGCGTATGTCTACTCGATACTTCATTTTGGCCAATGTCCTCTATCGTTATGGATTCAGTTCAGAATATTCCAGATGTTTAGATGAAGACAAAGCCAAAGAAGTCGTGCGAGAAGCACACGAAAGCATTTGTGGTGGCCACGTCGGCTATCAAACCCTTGTCAAACAGATCATCAGAGCAGGTTACTACTGGAAGACTATGCAACAAGACTGTTATCATTATGTAAAAAAGTGTGTGCAATGCCAGATACACGCACCTTCCATCCATGCTCCGGCAACTTATTTGCAATCCATTGTTTCTTAATGGCCATTTTCTATGTGGGCCTTCGATGTCGTAGGTCCCATCACTCCTTCAGCTTCAAATGGCTACAAATACTTCCTTACCGCAACAGAATATTTCACCAAGTGGGTAGAAGCTATCACTCTTCGCACAGTAGAAGGACGACATGTGGTCTCTTTCATTCACAAGAGCATCCTTTGCCGTTTCGGCATCCCACATGACATCGTGTCAGACAATGACAGTCATTTTAAGAATGAAAAGATGAAGACATTTTGCTCAAAGTTCAAGATCTATCATCATTTTTCCGCTCCATATTATCCTCAAGGGAATGGTCAGGTAGAGGCCACCAACAAGATTTTAATCCGTATCTTGGAGCGAACTGTGGAAACAGGCCGTGACTGGCATGAGAAGATCCACGATGCATTATGGGCCTACCGGACCACCATTCACACTCCGACGAATGCTACTCCATCAGAATTGGTCTATGGAACAGAAGTAGTATTGTCGCTACATGTTCAGAAGTCCGCTTTGAAATTTGCTTCACTTCTGCAATTACCTCTTGATCAATACCAGCAGCAGCGACTGGTACAGCTAGACTTACTCGACGAGAGAAGGCTAAAAGCAGCAGAGCATGCTCAATCCTATCGCCAAAGAGTAGCCAGGCAATATGCGAAGTCTGTCAATGATTTAGTACTTCGATCCACATCTTATCTCAAGCATCATCCTGGCGGTAAATGGTCGCCAAATTGGGAAGGCCCATATGTCGTCAAAGAAGCATTACCCCACAACTCATATCGACTCATCAACGCCGATGGGGTAGAATTGTCGGATCCCATTAATGCTCGACACTTGAAAAAGTTCTACACTTGAAACATTTATTCTCCTCTTGTAATCTTCCTGTTTTCTTCAAATAATGATCAAACTTTCTTTCCCAGTTACACTGGGGCATTTTTAAAATTTTTTGTTCTGTAGGCAGGCAGGATAAACAAATTCTTCATTTCACGCACTTGTGCATTCATATGCATCAATTCACATTCATTTGCATTCAACTGCATTAACAACAATCCGGTCAGTATTGGGATTTCAACAAACAAGTCCCATCACAATTCCTAATGATTCCAAATTGAAAGGTAATCACCAGTACTGAACCAAAACCCAGCGCTCGAACTGGTATTATTTCAAAATCCAGTGTTCAAACTGGTATACTTTCAAAATCCCAACTTTTTGGAAAATTGAGTTCCGACTCGGGTTTTTATTCAAATCATTTCTTTGTTGATCCGGGTTCCGACTCGAGATCTCTTTATTCATTCGAGCTTAGATGCGAGCTCTTCATTTTCTTTTGTTGATCCGGGTTCCGACTCGAGATCTCTTTATTCATTCGAGCTCAGATGTGAGCTCTTCATTTTCTTTTGTTGATCCGGGTTCCGACTCATGATCTCTATATTTTCTTCGAGCTCTGACTCAAACTCATTATTCTCCTTTGTTAATTCAAGTCATTTCAATCATCAGGGTCTGTCAATTGCTCGAATTTGATATTTTGCCCTCCAAATTCCAATTTAAATCTTCGAATCAGGCAATTCTTCAACTTTGACCTCCGGGTCACCCAATTTCCAATTCTCAATCTCAATTACCAATTTCCAATTTTCGACCTTCGGGTCAATCAATTTCCAATTTTCGACCTTCAGGTCAATTAATTTCCAATCTTTGACCTTCGGGTCACTCAATTTCCAAATTTTGACCTTCGGGTCACTCAATTCCAAATTTCGACCTTCAGGTCACTCAATTCCCAATTTCGGCCTTTAGGTCACTCAATTCTCAATTTTGACCTTCGAGTCACACAATTTCGACCTCTCGGTCAACCAATTCTCAATTTCGACCTTCGGGTCATTCAATTTCCAACAACCAATTTTCCAATTTTCCAATTTCCAATTTCCAATTTCGACCTTTGGGTCAATCAATCTCAATATCCAATTTCAATCATTTTCTCTTGCGAGAGACCCTTTTTAGGGAGAGTTCGAGGGAGCTCATTCTTTTCGCATGCTATCCAATTCGTTCACTTAGCCCCTTTTTAGGGAGAGTTTGAAGGGACTCGCGTCTTTGTGAACCATTTGCAAAACAATTTCCAATTTCACACAAGGAACCCTTTTAAAGGGAGAGACTCGACGCAAACTCGCTTTTCTTGTGACCTCCCAAATTCATACTAGGCCATTTTCGTCATGGAGGACCCTCTTTTTAGGGAGAGTGTGATGGACTCGTTCCTTTCATGACCCAATTTTCAGACCTCACTATTATCGGCCCCTTTCCATAAGAGAAGCCTAATATTAGGGAGCTTTGACGAAAGCTCAATTTCTCTTCGAAAGTCCGTTTTGCAAACACCTCCTCTTCAGGGAAGAGAGGAGTATTTCCCATTTCCCATTCATGTAAGGGCTAAGCCTGAGTCTCTCTTTTTGGGGAAAAAGAGAGGAGAATTTTTGTCACGGATGTGTTGAGCCAGACCTCAAACGCTCTCTTTCACCAAGGATTTCAAGAAAATTTTGTCAATTTGTCAATCAAATTATTTGTTGATTTCAGAATCTTTATTATACGAATCTTTACCTCAGTTTACCTTCAGCATTACTTCCAAAAGAATGAAGCTTTTGCAAAAAGAGATTCAAAAACTCAAATTCTTTCTATTGGCCAACCAAAAGAATGAAGGATAAGTCCTCGATATGGCCAGAAAAGAAGATTCAATGTTATTGAAAAGTCGTAGATGATCGATATTGATCGCAGTCAATGGCGCATCTTTAAAGGCTATTCTTTTAAAACGAGGCAGTGGAAATATCCCGAGTGCTAGGAAAAGAGAGCATTTACCCAAGCCCCGTCTCCTCAGAATCACCTAAGCTGCAATTAAATATCCGCAAAAGGGATCTCTCACCTGTCGTCAAGATGAAGGCGAATTAGGCGAGTAGACCCCCGAGGCCAAAGAAGATTCGAAACATCTTCAAGATGACGGAGTTCGTGACGGATTCTTCCAGGGAAAGTCCAAAGCACTGTCGAGATGAAGGCAGATGCGATGAACCTCTCGACAATCCCTAAAAGATATTTAATTTCAGCTATCATCCAAAGATCTTCAAACCCATCGTCCAAAAAGGATCGAAACATCTCCAAGATGAAGGAGCTTGTGACGTACCCTTCTTAAAGAGAGAAAGAGAGGAAAAAGAAAGAGAGAAAAAGTTAGAACATCTCCAAAATGAAGGAGAATATAGCCAAAACACCAGAAAGTCAAAAGAGTGCAGAAAGATTATCATGAGAGAAGCTCCCAGGATATCAAACTGCCAAATCTATCAAGAATCTTCTTTAAATTTGTGAAATTCTATTATCAATACTCTTTCATCAATTGCTTTCACAATATCAGATTCTCTTTCCTATTCATATCAAGGAAATTGATAACTTCCTTGAAGAAGGTCAATTGCAAGTTATTTGGGTTTCCAATTTCGATTCTACGAAGTGAACCTTGTTTAGAGGTAATGCTTTGGGTAGAAAAGAAAGAATATCTTTGCAACCATGTGCAACATTTTCAAAAATTTTGAATCAACAGCAAAATTTCCAACATTTTGACAATATTTTCTAGCTATCCTAACGTGAAGTGAGAGCTTGATGTTCGTTTTCGATGCATCCTGACACCAATTTTAAATCCCTCCTAAGGACTTGATTCCTTCCCTTCTTTGAGAGCATGAACTCTCAGAATTGCACACTTCCTTGTGTCCCCACTGTCCCACCATAGACAGTCCCATTTCGGTTCGAGGTCGAACCACCAATCATTTCCCGCAAAAGGCAATTTCAAAAGCTATTTAGTCTCAGCAATGAGACACCCAAAATCAACCCCTTTTTCAAGCTTTAGAGACCCCATTTTCCTTCCTTTTGCAAAACCCTTGTCGGATTTATTGTGCAAAATCCGAAGGTTCCATCATGTCATTCCATTTTCCGCCCGATCAGGATAAGGGTACAAACCTGAGCCTCCGTCGACGAGGTATTCCATTTTCCGCCCGATCAGGATAAGGTTACAAACCTGAGCCTCCGTCGATGAGGTATTCCATTTTCCACCCGATCAGGATAAGGGTACAAATCTGAGCCTCCGTCGATGAGGTATTCCATTTTTCGCCCGATCAGGATAAGGGTACAAACCTGAGCCTCATTCAAAGAGGTATTTCATCTTCCGCTCGATCAGGTTAAGGGTACAAACCTGAGTCTCATTTCGATGAGATATTCCATTCCCCAATCAGGTTAAGGGTCAAACCTGAGCTTCGTTCCATACGAGGTATTTCTGTCCCATCCAGGTTAAGGGCATAAACCTGAATTTCACTCTCACAGAGTGAGTCTTTTCTCTCTATTTTTCGCTTCCATATCTACCATCTTTCTCGGGCTAATTTCTTCATACCCAGTCAGATCCTTCTAACTGGGGCATTTTTTTTATATAGCCCAAATTTGGTGTGTTTTTCTTTGCCACTAAGCTCGGCCATGAGCCGGCTTAGTAGCAAAGAGGGGCATCTGTAAACACCCCAAATTTTCACTCACCTTCTTGACATTTCCACCAATCATCACATTTCGGTTCTCCGGAACCAATGAAGGGCAAAATGGTCATTTTCAAAGATTGAACCTTGCAGAAAGTCTAAAATTTCATCCTTGAGCTTCAAAATTTCTATATTTAGGTTCAGAGACATCTTCAAACTGCAAATTTTCAAAATCCTATCCCTGACAAGAAATTAGAATTCCCAATTCTAGAGCTCAGAGTGACATTTCATAGAACATGTCTTTGCATAGCATCACATCATTTCATTGCATAGCATGTCATTTTGAGATCCGTTACTCCTAATTTTCAAAATTGTCAATCCAGATTTGATTTCTAAACTTTTCAAAATAGATTTTAAAACCCTGGGTTTTCAAAATTATCAATTCTTCCCATTTTACCCCCAGGACCCCGAATTACGAAAAGTTTTTCTCAAGAAAACAATCTGGATGGTTTTGACATTTTCAAAATTTCGTCAGTTGAAAAGAGGGGGGCACAATTTCAAAGTGCATAAGACCTTATTTCAAACTTTTACAAAAAGGCTCCAAATTTCCCTACTCCTTTCAAAATTTTGCCCTGAAGAACCATTTTTTTTTTTAAGTTTTGAAATCAAACAAAAATTCATTTCGTGTTTTCCAAAACTAGCCTATTATTGTGAAAATTCCAAAATATCTCATTCAGCTTTTATTTCAAATAAGTGATGTGGGACCCGCCTCGAGGTGGGGTCACACTCAAATTCTAAAAAATTTCTCCTATTTTCAAAACAGTGCCCACCCAGAAGTGGCACCAATTTATAAAATTCTTTTATTTTGATTTAAATTTTGATAAAATAATTAGTGGGCCCACGCAGGTGGCGCCCCACTAAGGCTCCTTGCCAAGAAAAGAAATATTTTATTTTATTTTTTTTTATTTCACAAAGTTTTCAAATTCAGTTGAGGTGGCATCACCAAAACAAAACCCATTTTCTTACTCATCTTTTTATTACTTTATCTTTATTACTTTTCAGCCCCAAATGGAGCCACCGTGAAAACCCTACCAAAACTTCACTTTACCTAAGTTTTTTTTTAAATATACTTCTGGAGAAAAGGAGCCGCCCCCCCTTTTTCAAATGGCGACATTTTGAAAGTTTTCAAAAATTAGTTTTTTTTAAGTCTATCAAAACTTTTCACAACGGATTTCAAAGGGCCCGATCTTTTGGCTAAAAGGGCGGATGATCTTTTTAAAACAGGGACTAAGGCCACCCGAAAGGATAGAGATCTTTTGATTTGTTTTTTTGGAAATTCTTCAGCGCCCCTTTTCATCTCTTTCCCTCTCGATCAACAGGAAGTTAACCCCAAGGGCGCTTTCCTCTTTCCCTAGCAGGTCTCTCTGAATCCCTCTGCATCTTTCCCTTTTCAGTATCTTTTTCAGCAAAGGTTCAAAGAGCCCTCCATTCTCCTGCGTTGGGGATAGTCGGCTCCTTCTATCTGCCAGCAAGAGGAAGGCTCAAGAAGTAACTAAGGGGTGTGTGGTCCTTCTTCCCCTTTTCTTTTGAAATCTGATTCCCCTCTGAAGGAAACGCCAACATCAGCCACTTCTTGACTAAGGTAAAGGCTTCTCTTTTCACTTTACCCTAAACCTACAGGAAGCCTATATTTGTTTCAGGCCGTGTGTGTGGTAAATCCATCTTAAAAGGCTGATGTGGTTTACATTGTGGTTTAGTCAATATGTCAAGAGATGACAATGCCTCTCCATGGCATTTTAAGTCTGTTGAAGAGCCTGGTTTTAACAACCCCTTTGAATAAGCATACTTTTATGGAATTAGCATCTTCTGCATCATGCTTATTTGATTCATTTTGGATTTCAACTTACATCTCTCAGACCTATGCTCGCCCTATCATTTTTAATATATCATCGATTTTACCAGAGCATTCAAAATCTGTTATATAAAGGGTAAAGGTTTCCACATTTTTTTTTTTGGCTTCTGGATAGTGGATGAAACTTAGTCAAGTCCTTTGTTCAGACATGACCCCTCTTATCATAAGTCCTTTTCTTTTATCTTGCTATCTTCACCATTTTCTTACATTTCATCCTCTTTTTCTTCCCTTTTTTTTTTGCAGTAACGGTTATCCAGATTTCTCGTATTTCACTGGTCTCTGCATAAAAAAAAAAGGTTTTAAGAAAAGTGATTGCATACCCTTATCTGAATCGATTGTCCATGAGGACATATCGTACATTAATAGGTGCCCTTAACCAAGGCACTACAGGTGAAATCATTTTGCCAAGATTTTTTTTTATGCTTCTCTACATTCTTTTTCTTCTTTTTCAATCCCTTGATCATGGGTATTGAGATTCCTGCTAGGATTTGCCTACCTCTTAACGTATTTCGTTCGTCTCATGCTGTCATTTTGTTTCCAACATATATATATATATTGCAGTATATGTTTGATTTCGGTAACTGTTATTAATATTTGCCTATGGTGGCTGTTTACATCTGCCTATGATTGCTATTTGTCTTTTGCCCTGGGACAGTTCCACTGTGGCAAAATTTTGACCCTTAAGCATCACCTGTGTCTTGACAGTTTATATTTCCTTTTGGGAATCTATCATTTGTGAGTCATCACTCTCTTAATAAAAAGCTTTGGAATCACTGTAAGACCACCCAGACTTGTTATAAAAGCATCTGAAGACCCTATGTGAAGCCCAGGTGCAAGCATACCCCTTTTGCAGGAACCAAGTTGTCGTGGGAAATTGGTTGATAAAGCTGTCACATGACCTTAATTATATTGCAAAGCATGACATTCTTTGGTCACCCCATTCAGAAATTAAATCTGGAGTATCGATCTTAGCATTGATGGATCAGCTGTACCTGTTACACTCATCTCAATATCGTTAAAAGTTGTTCTGCTGTAAAATGGATCAGTTGCGTGTGAGGGTGACCATCATTTTGTTCTGTTATGATATCTAAACATTGGGTCTCTAAACCAGTTAACAGGTTTAAACTGTTGGATCGGTCATCCAACTCAGGCGTTAAGCCAAAACCAGCAGCATTTACATCTCCTATTGGCTGCCATCCCCATTATTACTCTTTATATTTTATTCCAGCATATATCTAGATCTACCCCCCTGTGTATATATGCAGCACTGCCTGTAGTTTTTTGTTTTACCAGTAATGTTGATTGTTTGTTTGAAGTTCCAGTAATCTAGATGCTTTGATTCCTGTTTAGCAGAACATAGGCGAATCAAGTATGTACAATTGTAAATAACATTAGTTTGGTAATTGATCCTTCTTTACCCTTCATTGATGACAGGGCACATTCATGTATAGTATATTTATCTTAACTATTAGCCCCTTTGTCTACTGTGTTGGTAACCATATAAAGTTGTTTTTTTTCTTTTTTTCTTTTTTTTGCCATCACCATCTCTGTTTTCTTCATAATATAATAACCCTTTGTACATTTGTGTTAAGTCTCATGGAGTCATAGAGTTGATACATCCATGCCATCCTTCTATGAATAAGTTTAATATCCCCTCATAAAATATAAGCATTGGCATTCAGATGATTTCATTTCCCCTTAATTTGAATAAGCATCGTATATAGGCTATACTTATGAAAATTTTAGCTAACTTAAGCATTGTAAGGCATATAGTCATTTTCATATGCATTTCATTCATGCTCTAGATATTATATTAATATACATATTTCCACTATAGTTCATGTATAATCATCTAAAGGCGGAATTTTTCAATTTCTTGAATGTATATTTTATTTCTTTTATTATTTTTTCTTCTTTTTCTTTTGTGCTAATTCACTTTTACAGGAAAAACGTGGAGAATGTTGACTATTTTAATTCTATACTTCTTTTATTCATTTTGCTTTATGTTAGAGATGTAATAATCAAAATTTTGGAATAATATTTACTTTACTGCTTAGATTAGGCTGCATCTCATATAGTTTGAATTCATGCAATATCCTGTTTATGTGATTCATGCATTTCTATTTCAAAATCACTGTGGATGAATACGAATGGCACGTGCACCAACTCTTAGAGAGTTGATGGACTCGGTGGAGTCCATATTTACGGCCCTAGTCGAAATATGGACGAGACCCAGATCCATCATCTTTCTACCAGTCACACCGAGCCTACACTCTTAGGCTATCTTAAAATGCACATCATATTTCTAATGTTTTCAAAATATTGTGCATTAAATCAATTAAACTCTAAACATATTCATGGCCACAGTCAGAATATGTGAAGGATTTATTTTGACTTAATACACATTTTTCCAACAAATTTCTTAGAAAATCTTTCAGAGTGCATTCATTCACTCATATCATTTGCATCATGAAATCATTGGTTTTCTCATGATTTTCTTAAGAAAATTTCATTCTCAAGAAATCGATTTCTCAAGAAACTCTGAATTTTTTTTGGAAATCGGTTTTCCCAAGTCAAATTTTCCACAGTTTTCCGCGGAAAAGGTCATTTTCCCAAGATTTTCAAAAGAAGTCTCTCACCTTTCTCAAAATCAAAATCAATTTCCAAGTATTTCAAGGTTAAGATTCTCAGGATTTCAATTTCCCAAGTTTCAATTTTCCTTTTCCACAAGGGTTTTCCAATGAATTTCAATCATTTTCCTAAGAAAGCTTTCAAAACTTGAAGCTTTTCCTGACAAGCATTCCCCCTTTAAATGTTCACCTTTTTCTCAAGAATCACTTCTACTTTTCGAGGATTTTCAACTATTCATGATTTTCCCACATCTTTATAAACTTTCTCATGATTTCAAAACCCCTTTCATCTGAGTTTCCTGAGAAATTGACTTTCCCCGAGAAATATCTTTCAACTCCAAATGTTTTCCAAGCATACATCATGTTTTCCAACTTGCATTTTTACAAAATTTCATAACACATGCCTACATTCTCTGTGCATTTAGGATAGAACACGATTTTGATGATTTAACTAAGTCAAGCACAATTTTGGTCCTTGGTTCGATTACCCCTGTTAAAGGCAGCAGGAACGGTCGAACCTTGTACCGACAGGTCGAGCCCCATCCCATGGATTTTCCCACAATTTTCAAAATGGAGGCGAGTATTTCAAAACAAATTTCCAAAATCCGGTCAAGTTTGACTCGCGAAAGAATTTCCCTCTCTCTTTTGCAAGGAAGGGAAGACAGAAAAAATTTGGCGATGATAACAAGGATGAAATCAAAGTTTTGGTTCAGAGTCCTGATCTGATTAGGACTCTGAGAAAGAGTCCTGATTCGATTAGAACTCTAAGAATTTTGGTTTTCTGATAAGAAAATGATGAAATTTGGATAAAGCTTTTGAAAACCAATGAAAATGAAGTATAAAAATCAATTTTGGATAGAGTCCTACTTCGATCAGGACTCTGGGGTAGAGTCCTGATTTGATCAGGACTCTGAGATAAAACCTCAGAATTTTGAAATTCTTTGATAAAAGTGTAATAGTTTTGGTAGATTGAAAGATTTCTGAAAGATTCTCTCAGAATTGAAATCAAGATCAGAGTCCTGATCCAACTAGGATTCTCTGAACAGAGTCCTGCTTTGACTGAAACTCTGAGTTTCTGACTCATTTTGAAAGATTTTGAAAGATTTGATTGAAAATGGATAAAATAACTGTAAAAGATTAGAGTCCCAATCCAATTGAAACTCTGAAGAAGAGTCCTGATCTGACTGGACTCTTGAAAGAAGAGTCCTGATCCAACTAGGACTCTGAAAATTTGGCCAAAACAGAAGATTTTGAAAGGTTTTCTTCAAAGACAGGTAAAAAGGTAGTGAAAAGTAGAGTTTTGATCCGACTAGGACTTTGGAAAAAGAGTCCTGATCCAACTAGGACTCTAAGATTTTGGCCAAAATGGAGGAAATGGACAAGGGATAGGACCATAACTGGTTCAAAAATCAGAATGATGTTTTAAAAAGGTTCAAAAAGATTCAAACTGATGAAAATACAGAGTCCTGATCCAACTAGGACTCTAAATTTTTTTGAGATTTTTGATAAATGAAAGAATCCAGAAGAGACACCACCTAAATGGGCCTCATCTGAGAATTGAAATAAATTGAAATTGAGTTTGAAATGAATCCAGATTGTTTTCTGAGAAAATGCTTCAAAATATAAGGTCCTGGGGGTTGGCAAACGACAGAATGTTGATTAAAAACCCAGGTTTTAAAATTATTTTTGAAAGAAAAGTTTTAAAACCCGAATCTGGATTAAATATCTTAACAACAGGAGTGCTGGATCTCGAAAATGAGATGTAATGACATGCAATTCTATGCAATGCAATGCAATGAGATGATATGTCGAATTCATGCAGTGGTATGCAATGACACAAGAAATGTAGACATTGAACGAGGATGAAAATTTAGGGTGTTTACAGATGCCCCTCTTTGCTACTAAGACGGTATAGGGCCGAGCTTAGTGGCAAAGAAAACACACCAAATTCAGATTATAAAAATGCCCCAGTTAGATAAATTTGACTGGGTATGAAAGAATTAACTCAAATGATGTTGGTAGATATAACATAAAGAATAAAGAAGAAGATTCACCTCATCGAAATGAGGCTCAGGCTTAGCCCTTAACCTGGATGGGACGACAAATCAAATACCTCATCAGAATGAGGCTCAGGTTTTACCCCTTGACCTGAAAGGGGACGATATCTCGTAGAAAAATGAGGCCCAGGCTTGACCCTTAACCTAAAAGGGGACGATACTGTAAACACCCCAAATTTTCACACTCATCTAGTGTTTGTCCATTTCATATGTAATTGTATATCACTGCATACATTTTGCATATCATTTCATTGCATTGCATAGCATTGCATGTCATCCCATCTCATTTTCGAGATCCAGCACTCCTATTTCAAAACATTCAATCCAGATTTGAATTTTAAAGCTTTATTTCAAAATCAATTTCAAAACTTGGGTTTTTATTCAATACTCTGTCATTTTCCAACCCCAGGACTTTATATTTCGAAATATTTTATCAAGAAAACAATCTAGATTCATTTCAAATTCACATTTTAATCGATTTCAATTCACAGATGAGACCCATTGAGGTGGTGTCGCTTCTGAATTCTTCTATTCATCAAATTTCTCAAATTTTTGAAAGTTTCAGTCCGATCAGGACTCTATCCCAGAGTTCTAATCCTGTCAGGAGTCTGTTTTTACTTTCATTTTTATTTATTTCCATTTGTTTTCAAAAATTAGGTCATTTTGCAGAGTCCAATTGATTCAGGACTCTATTTTAGAGTTCAGTCGAGTTAGGAGTCTAACCCTGACTGTGTTTTTTGACTTATTTCATCAAGTTTTGATAAAATCTTTCAAAAATTCTCCCATTTGAATTCTAAAAATCTAAAATCTCAGAGTCCTAAGAGTTCAGGACTCTAACCCGGAGTTCCAGTTCGATTAGAACTCTATTTTCAAAAATCTTGAATTTTAATTATTAATTTTAACCCCTTTTCAAAGGTATTTTCAGTGTTTATTTCAAAATTTGTAAAACTCGATGTGGGCCCACTCAGTTGGTACCATATCCAGAGGAGTCCTGACCCAGTTAGGACCCTATTCCATTTCAAAAATTTTAATTTCAAAGTTTACTTTTGAAAATCTTTTGAAAACTTTCTCAATTTCAAGTTTTAAAATCATTTAAAAAAAAAACTCAAGTAGGGCCCACTCGGGGTGGCGCCATATTCGAGTAAGTCAGGGCTAGACTAGGGTTAGTCATTGTCCTAGTTAGGTTAGAGGTTTAGAGGAGTCAAAATCAATTTT
Organism: Nuphar pumila; assembly: GCF_984573655.1. Classification (NCBI taxonomy): domain Eukaryota; kingdom Viridiplantae; phylum Streptophyta; class Magnoliopsida; order Nymphaeales; family Nymphaeaceae; genus Nuphar; species Nuphar pumila. The sequence continues at coordinate 42,576,336 of NC_143264.1, read as the reverse complement.
AAAAATCCATTTTATTTAAGTTTTAAACCATTGGTTTTTAAAGGTTTTAAATTCAGGTTTTAAAAACCAAATGTGGGTCCATACTAGGTGGTACCACATTTGGACTTTTTAGGGTTTAATTAGGTGTTAATTAAGGTTTAATTAGAGTTTATTTAGGGTTAGAAAACCACAAAAAATCGTTGCCTTTAGTGGATTTATTAGAAAGAGTCCTAAAAAAATGAAAAACCTCTTAATTAACCCTAATTAAGTGACTTTTTGAAAAACTATAAAAAGGGACCTAAGGGGGGCCAAAAGGGGGGCTCTTTTCTCTCAAATTTTCGTGGCCTCTCTCTCCTCTCCAGAACTTCCACCTTCCTCCATTGCAGCTGCAAGCACCAAGGTAATATTTTTAATATTTTTTAGTTTTAATTAATACTTTTTCATGTTTTAAATCAATTTTAGCCATTGGTGTCATCCCCTTCATGGATTAAACCATGGATTCAACCTCAAGAACCATCAAGAATCAGCAAGAACGATCCAAGAAGGTGATCTAACCCTGTTTTGGATGATTTACAGAGATTTTAATCCATTAGAATTAATTTTAATATGATTCTTTACATTATTAACCAATAAAATATATGATTTACCCTTTTTAATGGGTTAAATCTATGTTTTAAAGGTGATATCAAATTTCAGCCATTGATTCCCTGTTTTTATTTTATTTTCATGGTTTATTCATGTTTGTTTTACGTTCTATAGCATAGAAATAAGTTTTATTTACTGTTTTATGGTTTATTTTATTTATTTACATTAGTTAATGCATGGTTTGTCAAGTTTCTTAAATTTCTGTGTGTTCTAGGTTTAGAACAGTAAAGATAATGTTATTTCGGGTTAACGTTCTCATTGTTTATTTCTGATTTTTTTATATGTGATGCATGCATGAGTTATTGAGTTACTGTAGAAAAATCAGAGGTTTTGGATCTCGGGAACCCTGTCAAAAAAATCAGACATCAAATCGGGTTTTTAAAGCTTTAAAATCGCGGTTAAAATCAAGAAGGTAACTTGCTGTTATGATATTTCTCTCATCTTATATCCGATTTTAGATCTGTAAAGTGATATGGATTCACATTGAGTAGATCTGTCTGCTGTGAAATTTTCAGATTTTTTGATCATTGTTTAGTATTTTTCCCTTTTTAGAGAATCTGGTTTACCAAAATTTTAATCAGACTTGTGTTAGTCATAAATCCCAAACCACAGATCCAATTTTAGATCTGTAAAAAGTGAGTATTGTTATTTTTCTGTCTACTGTTCACCACTAAAATTTCAGAGATTTTTGTTTAGGATTTCTATTTATGTCTGTATTTTCAATCTGGAATAGCTGTTTTAATCCCTGTTAAGAGTGATATATTTTAGCTCAGATTGCCGGAAGGGTTTCTCCCTAACCAGAGATGATTTTTCCAATCTGTAAATTGGGAAATCTTTGTTTTTATTCTTAGTTAGTCTCTGTAAAATTTTATAAATTTCCATGGAGATTTGACCCCTGGTTCAGGTCTTGGACTGAGACTGGTTGGTGAATTAGGTCAAAAATAGCATATTTTTAGGGTTTAATGCAATTTTCGGATTAATTTAATGTCAAAAAATTAATTTTATAATTCCAATTCGACATTAGGGTTATAACAAGTGCAGGTACCAATTTTTATGGATTTTGGAATCCATTTGATGGCTGAATTAAGCAAATTGCAAAACCGGGTTCCTAAAATATCCAAAAACACTGCTAAAATCACAGTTTTTGTGATATTATTGGATTTTCGTGCATAAGCATATATTTTTAGGGTTTAATCATGTTCATAATCATATTAGGATGCTTTAGGTTTAATTTGATGCTCATTTGATTTCATTTAGTGCATAAAACCTAAGTTTTTACCAAAATCTATTTCTAAAAACCCTGATTTCAAGGCCATAGTCTTGCTATCGGGGGCAATTTGGTCATTTGACCTAAATTTCGAAATCCCTAACCCTAATTTAATATTTTTAATCATGTCATATCATATTGGGTTTGAGTTTATTTCATTCAAATTTCAAAACTTGCATTTTATCAAAATATCTTTCTAAAAACCCTAATTTCAAGGCCATAGTCTTGTTATTAGGGGTATTTTGGTCATTTTGACCCCAATTTCGAAATTTCATATCTTATCTTCCTTATTTATTCAATTTTATTTCATACTTTATCATTTTTATTTAAGGGAATCATGGAAAAGGCTTATATCTAGCAAAATCCAACAATTTCCTGATATTGTTGGATAAATCTAGAAAAGCCAACATATTTTCATTAACAAAGTTTTCTAGTTTTGCAGGTACATTGAAGACTTTATTTTTCATGTATTTAAATTTTAATAGTGATGTAACTTGTAATTAAACTTTGGAATAAGAATTTACATTTCCTGCTTAGCTTAGGCAGCATTGCATATAGTTTATTTTTTTTTATAATGTTAATGTGTGATGGATGATGATTCATGCATATTTTTACAAATTCACCATGGTCTACACGAATGGCACATGCACTAGCTTCTATGAAGTTTATAAACTTGGTGGAATTTGTATTTATGGCCATAGTCAGAATACGAATGATACTTAGATTTATGATCTTCACATTAGCCACATTCAGCCTACACTCTTAGGCTAACTTCAAAATGCACTGCATTTCTAAAAAATACAAAAAGTATTTCTCAAATCCTCAAATTCATATTCATTCATTTCATGCATTTGCCAATTCCAATTCAAATTCTAAGTCAAGGAAATTGAATTCCTCAAAATCTCCTAAGTCTTATAGCAAAATCGATTTTCCCAAAGGCATTGAATTTCAAAGAATATTTCAGGTATTTCTCAAGTTCATAAACTCAATTTTCCAAGTTATGCAGTCAATTTCAAAGTTTGAAGTTAGAAAAATCAAAGTTTTTCTAAGTCTTATTCAAAAGAATATGGATTTGCCAATGATATTTCAAATATTTCCCAAGTTCCAAATTCAAATTTTCTGAGTTAGAATTTCAATTTCAAAGTTCGAATTCAGAGAAACCAAGTCTCTCAGAATCGATTTTCACCAAATGTCAAGGATTCCTCAAAATCGATTTTTACTTCTCTCAGAAGTACATTTCAAATCCCATTTCACGATTTCTCATGTGATATCATTTCCAAGATTTACATTTTCTAAATATTTCAATCATTCAAAGCAAACATCATGTTTTCAAATGTGCATTTTCTGAAAATTCATAGCACATGCCTGATTCTATGTGCATTTAGAAATTAGAATATGATTTAGACAAGTTGAATAGAGTAGAGCATAAGATTGATCCTTGGTTCAATTACCCCTGTTAAAGGTGGCAGGAACGGTTGAACCTCGTACCGACAGGCGAGTCCCATTCTACGGAATTTTCCCGCATTTTAAAACGGAGGCGAGTTATTTTCAAAAATCTTTTTCAAAGGTCAGTTTGATTTGCAAAAGTAAAAATTTTGCGATGATAACATATACCTCATGGAAAAATGAGATTCAAGCTTGACCCTTAACCTGAAAGGGGACGATACTTCATGGAAAAACGAGGTTCAGGCTTGACCCTTAACCTGAAAGGGGACGATACCTCGTGGAAAAACGAGGTTCAGGCTTAACCCTTAACCTGAAAGGGGACGATACCTCGTGAAAAAATGAGGCTCAGGCTTAACCCTTAACCTGAAAGGGGACGATACCTCGTGGAAAAATGAGGCTCAGGCTTAACCCTTAACCTGAAAGGGGATGATACCTTGTGGAAAAACAAGGCTCAGGCTTAACCCTTAACCTGAAAGGGGACGATAAACGGAATCCTCAAATGAAGAAACCGTGATAGGACCTTCGAATTTTGCATAAAAAATCCGAGAGGGGTTTGCAAAAGGAAGAAAGGGGGTTCCCTAAAGCTTGAAAAGGGATTGATCTTGGGCGTCTCATTGCTGAGACTGTATGGCTTTTAAGACAGATGACCTTTTGCAGACAAATTCTGGTTTAACCCTTACCCTGAACGGGGACTGTCTTTGGTGGGACAGTGGGGAGCACAGGGAAGTGTGCTAATCTGAGAGCCCAGGCACTCAGATCAAAACAAGAAGGGAAGGATCTTGGATGACTCCCATCATCCGATCCTAAAAGGGATAACAACAACGCCTTGATACATCAAAATAGACATCAAGCTCTCACTTCATGTTGGGATAACTTGAAAAGATTGCCAATAAGATAAAAATTGTGGTTAATTCAAGAATGATAAGCATATATATGAAAAAATATTCCCTCTTGTCTACCTGAAGTATTACCTTCGACTGGGCTTACCTCCATAGAATCAAGATTCGAATTCAAATATCATTGCCTTTGACTTTCTCTCAAGGAAGCTATCAATTTCCTTGATATGGGCGGAAAAGAATATATTCTTGATATTGCGAGAGCTATTGGTGAAAGGATATTGATAAAAAAATTTCACAAAATTAAAGAAGATTCTTGATAGATTCGGCAGTCTAATATCCTGGGATTCTTTTCTCATGATGATCTTTCTGCACTCTCTTTTTGACAGAATTGGAGCTCTCTTGGATTTTTCGGGAATTACATCATCCTTCATTTTGGAGATGTCCTGACTTTTCTATCTTTTTGGAAAGGGTACGTCACAAACTCCTTCATCTCATAGATGTTCCGATCTTTCTTTTCTCTCAGGGATTATCTTGACGATTATTGGCTCATTGGTTGGGAATCTCTTAATGATAGCAGAAATTAAATATCTTTTAGGGTTTGTCGGTAGGTCCATCACACTCGCCTTCATCTCGACGGTGATCTGAACTTTCCCTGGAAGGATCCGTCACAAACTCCATCATCTTGGAGATGATTCAAATCTTCTTTGGCCCCGGGGGTCGACTCGCATAATTCGTCTTCATCTTGACGACAATTGAGAGATCCATTTTGCAGATAGTTAATTGCAGCTTAGGTGATTGAGGAGATATGAAGGTTGAGTGGATTTTTCTGTGTCACCCAAGATATTTCGATTGCTTATTTTCCAAGAATGATCTTTAAAAATATGCCATTGACTGCGATCAATATCAATCACTTCTGGCTTTGCAACAACATTGAATTTTCTTTGCTGGCCATATCGCGGATTTATTCTTCATCCTCTTGGTTGGCCAATAGAAAGATTTTGAACTTTGAATCCTTTTTCGCGAAAGCTTTGTCCTTTCGGAAGTAATACTGAAGGTATTTCGAGGTACAATTTTATGCAATAAAGATTTTGAGATTAACAACTATTTTTCATGACAAATTGGCAAAATATTCTTGGAATCCTTGGTGAAAGAAATCACTTGAGATCTAAATGACAGATCCGTGGCTAGATTCTTCTCTCCTTTCCCCAAATGAGAGACTCAAGCTTGACCCTTACCTGAACGGGTAATAAAAAGATACTCCTCTCTTCCCTGAAGAGGAGGCGTTTGCAAAACGAACTTTCAAAGAGAAATTAAGCTTTCGTCAAAACTCCCTATTTCTAGGCTTCTCTTATAGAAAGGGGGCCGCTAACAAAGATTTGAAGGATATCATAGAGGAGCGAGTCCATCACACTCTCCCTGGAAAAAGGGTCATCGATGACGGGGGTGGCCTAACAAAAGACATTTAAGATTACAAGGAGGATGAGCTTCCGTCGAAACTCTCCCTGGAAAAAGGGTTCCTTGCGTGACAATAAAGATTTATTTGGAAACTGTTCATGAAACACGAGTCCTTTCAAACTCTCCTTAGAAAAGGGGTTCAACGAACGAACAATACAGACATGCAAAAAGAAACGAGCTCCCTCGAACTCTCCCTGGAAAAAGGGTCCCTCGCAAGAGAAGTACTTGACGATTGATTTTGATAGATTTTGATAACTCAAAGAACTGCTTGATAACACGAATGACTAGAGGTCTGACAAAATCGGCAACCCAAATGTCAGATTAACAGAATGGAACGACCCAAGGGTCTGATACAGATTGTTTGGTTCGCAGGTTTGAAGATTAACATTGAGTCTGAACCCCAATATAAGATTTATGTTGCGACCAGTATGAAGACCGAACTTTGATAGAAATACCAGTATGAGCACTGAATTTTAAAGGATTACCAGTATGAACCATGGATTTTTGAAGGATACCAGTACGAGCACTGGATTTTTAAAAGACTACCAGTACGAGTACTGGATTTTGAAAGATTACCAGTACGAGCACTGAATTTTAAAAGACTACCAGTACGAGCACTGGATTTTAAAAGGTTACCAGTATGAGCACTGGATTTTGAAAGATCATCAATACAAATACAAGATTTGGTAAAGCAATCAAGACGATGTTGGATTTCATAAAAGAACCAATTTGAAAATTGGATTTAACCGGACCAGTGGAAAACTGGGTTCGGTCGGAAGCTTTGAATCGGAATTCAAATCTTCAAGGAAAGACTAGATGAATTGGATTTTGAAAGAGAATTCGAGTCGGAACTCAGATCTTCTAGACCAATTGCCAAATTTGCAGGAAAGCTTGAGTAGAAGTTTGAACTTTTAAAGGAAAGCTAAGCGACTTGGATTTGAAAGAAAATTCGAGTCGGAACTCTGATTTTCTAGACCAATTCTGAATTGGATTTGAAGAAAATTCGAGTCGGAACTCGGATCTTCTAGACCAATTCAAGACATTTGAAGGAAAGAAAACTAGATGAATTGGATTTCGAAGAAAATTCGAGTCGGAACTCGGATTTTCTAGACCAATTCTGAATTGAATTTGGAAGAAAATTCGAGTCGAAACTCGGATCTTCTAGACCAATTCAAGACATTTGAAGGAAAGAAAACTAGACCAATATGTTTTGTGTTTGGAAATGTTGACTAGGAAGAAAACCAAAAGAGTTTCAACAGGATTTAGAAAAGTATTAGCACGAGCACCGAATTTGGGAAGAATACCAGTACGAGCACTGGATTTTAAAAGGTTTGCCAGTACGAGCACTGGATTTTGAAAGGTTACCGGCACAAGCACTGGGTTTTGAAAGATTGCCAGTACAAGCACTGGATTCTTTTTTAAAAGGTTATCAGTACGAGCACTGGATTTTGAAGGGTCATCAATTGACGATGACTTGGACGACTTGTCGGGGTCTCAGGATTTATCCCTTATCCTGAATGGAAAACTTATGAATTTGGTGCATATGAATGCGAATGAATGCATGCAAATGCAAATGAATGCAAAATGATGTAAATGGATGCGCATGCATGCAAAGTGAGAGATTTATTTGATCCTGCCTGCACACAGGTTGTTTTGAATAAAAGGCAACTTCATAACAAGAATACCCCAGTATATTCTGGGGAAGAGAGATATTTTGATAAAAGAATAATTGATCATTTATTGAAGGGAATTTTTGAAGAATACAAAAGATAGAATAGAGATTTTCTAGGTATAGAATTTCTTCAAATGTCGAGCATAATGGGGTCGGATAGTTCTACCCCGTTTGCATTAATCAGACGATATGAATTACGGGGCAACGCTTCTTTCACCACGTAGGGACCTTCCCAGTTTGGTGACCATTTGCCACGTGGACGATGCTTGAGATGAGCCGTTGATCTAAGGACCGAGTCATTAACTTGGAATCTCCTTTCGATGACTGACTTGGCATATTGCCTTGCTATCCTCTGACGATAAGACTGAGCGTGCTCTGCTGCTTTGAGTCTTTTCTCATCGAGTAAATCCAACTGTACCAATCTCTGTTGCTGATATTGATCGAGTGGTAGCTCTAAAAGAGATGCGAACTTAAGGGCGGGCTTCTGAACATGAAGAGGTAACACCACCTCAGTCCCATAAACAAGTTCTGAAGGAGTTGCATTGGTTGGGGTTCGAATGGTAGTTCGATATGCCCAAAGTGCATCATGGATTTTCTCGTGCCAATCACGACCCGTCTCAACGGTTCTTTCCAAGATGCGAATCAAACTCTTGTTGGTTGCTTCTGCCTGACCATTTCCTTGTGGATAATAAGGAGCTGAAAAATGATGATGAATTCTGAATTTTGAACAAAAGATCTTCATTCTCTCATTCTTGAAATGAGTACCATTATCTGACATGATGTCGTGCGGTATACCGAAACAACAAAGAATGTTCTTATGAATGAACGAGACTACATGTCGACCTTCCACTATACGCAGAGTGACGACTTCAACCCATTTGGTAAAATACTCTGTTGCGGCAAGGAAATATTTATAACCATTGGAAGCTGAAAGAGTGATGGGTCCTACGACGTCGAAGGCCCACATAGAAAATGGCCATGGAGACACGACTGATTGCAAGTACGTGGTTGGCGCATGAATGGAAGGTGCGTGCATCTGACACTGAACGCACTTCTTCACAAAACGATAGCAGTCCTGCTGCATGGTTCTCCAATAGTATCCTGCCCGAATGATTTGTTTAACAAGGGTTTGGTAGCCGACATGACCACCGCAAATACCTTCATGCGCTTCTCGCACAATTTCTTTGGCTTCTTCTTCGTCTAAGCATCTGGAATACTCAGAACTAAACCCACGACGATAAAGAACATTGGAAAGGATAAAATAGCGGGTGGACATATGCTGGATTGCTTTTTGCTCCTTCTTTGATAGTTATGGTGGAAGCTCACCAGTTTCAATAAAGTTTTTAATATCTTGGTACCAAGGTTTCTTTTTCTTTTCCGCTTGGTTGACTTGCATTACCGGAACGAAGGCAGGTTGGTCAAGTCTACCGATTTCAAAAGAGCGACAGGATTCTCCATTTCTGAAAGACATAATGGAGCCTAAGCTGGCCAAATCGTCAGCTATTTGATTAAACTCTCTTTTGATATGGAAAAGCTGAAATTCATCAAAATTGTTGATAAGGGCTAAAACGATCTTTTGGTAAGGGAGCAACTTCTGATCTTTTACCTGCCATTCAACTTTGACTTGGCTGACTACGAGCAATGAATCGTCGAAAGCGTGTACCCTCTTAACATTGAAGTCTTGCAAAATTCTCATACCTTGTATTAAAGCTTCATACTCAGCCATATTATGGGTACATTGAAAATCCAGTTTCAGAGAAAAGGGGATCATCTCTTTCTCTGGTGTGATCAGCAAGATTCCGATCCCTATGTCGACTATGTTCTTCTGACTGCTTTGTGACCTTACTGTCCTCTGCTCTTACCTGGACCCGATGTATCTTTGCCGGTTTCGATAGGATTAAAGGATTGATGACTAATCTTTTTATCGATTGAGAAGACATTCTGAAATTTTGAAAAGGAATAGCTTTTAGAAAAAGTTCATTCACTATGACATAAATTGCATGAGAATAAAAAAGATAAGAACAATGAATTTTGAAGACAAATTGTAGAGGAATAAGAGAAAGATGACATCTAGATAGACGAGAAAATTGGTAACTTTATTGAAGACTTGAAATAAAGACATTTAAAATGAACTGAAATGGAACATTGTCCCTACAAACTGCCGAAATCAAATGAATGAAATAGAAAAGACAGATGGTAGAAAAATTTTAATGGATCCCTTTAATGAAGACAGTATTTTTGTGAGATCTTTTGCCCATGAATCCCAATCCTGCCCTGCGCGGATGATGATCAGGGACCACTGGCTCTAGTCCGCCATCTTCGTTCTTGCCCAATCCTTTGAAAGGCTGATAACCATGCTTCAGTAACAGGTCAAACCCTTTCTTGGTTCTAACAAACTGCGGGAAAAGAGGATGGTCCTTGAAAGTACTGTAATCGAGACGACCTCCGATCTTAAAGAAATGTGGTCCTTGCCATTGGATCATCGTTGTTGTGTGGTTTGTCTCTGATGCTGTTTCTAACTTTAGCATTTCAAGGCTTTCACTGAGAACAACCTCTTCACTTTCCCTAATGCTGGAGATATCAGCAGTATAAGTTAGCCTAGGGATCATAGGCTGAGGTAGCCTCTCTTCAGGATCTTCCCCCAAGACAGTAGTTATCATGCCACCTTTAGACCATTTGATGCACTGATGCACAGTGGATGGTATGGCGTTGGTATTATGAATCCATGTTCTTCCCAGTAGAAAATTATACGTTGGCGGCACGTTAACGACATGGAAAAACATTGTATAAACAGAGTAGTTGATAAATATTTCCAAGAAGATCTTTCCCTTTGCTGTCTGTCCATGATTATCGAACCCATAAATGGTGATCGGATCCGGTGTATACTCTTCTTCTTTTATACCCAGAGCCTTGGCAGTCATTTCAGGACAAATGTTGAGGCTATTGCCTCCATCTACAAGCACGTGGGGTACAGTCATTCCCCGGGTTCGCACTATAATGTACAGGGCATTGTTATGAAATGCGTGAGGTTTTGGCAGATCCTCATCTGAGAAGGTTATGGGAGCATTGGTCATGGTCTAATTAACGATCTGAGCCATGTCTTCAGGTGTGGTGCCTGGCTTGACCTTGATTTTTCGCAGTAAATCATCCAGGACTTGTTGATGCTTAGGAGAGGCATGTGCCAACTCAAGGATATGGATATTAGAGAGGGCAGTGATTGGTCTTTGCACTGTATCGACCTTTTCTTCTGATGTTCTCCCTTTTTCTGAAGTAGATTTGACAAAGCTCTTGGGTAACCACGGCATTCTTTTGGCTACCTCTGGAGATACTCCAGCGGGCTCTCTCGAAACTTTTAGCTTACTGAATGCTGAAACGAGGTCCATCTTTTGAGAACTGGACTGGGCCTTATGCAACACTAATAGCTGATGTTGTACCTTGATATCGCTGTTAGGGCATGGCTGGATATGATCTTGTGGCTGAAAGGGATGATCAGATATCATTGCTGTTGAGTGCTGCAAGAAAGGCTGATTTAGAATTTCCATTTTCTCATCTTCAGCCCCTTCTACCAACAGATTTTTGTCAATATAATCTTGTATGATGTTTTTGAGAACGAAACAGTTCTCGGTATCATGTCCCACAGTTCAGTGGAACTTGCAGAATCTATCCTTCATTTTTCCCATAACCACTGGCGGGTCAGCTACCCTTGGAAGCTTAATCATATCACTGCCAAGCATATATTCTAATACTGTCTCGAGGGACTGGTCTAGAGGAGTAAACTTGCAGTTATAACTCCATCCTTCCCGCTTCGGCTTTTCCTGTGGTCTTTGTCTCTGCTCGAGAGTTTGCTGTGGTTGCCTATCATATGGAATAATTGACTTGCCTTTCTGATCACTTTTGTTTGGATTTGACCCTCCTGAAGCATAACTGTGATTTTTCCTATTTCCTTTATTCTGATTCTTGCTGTTACTGGCAGAGTAGGTAAAATGGGTTTTCTTCTTTGATTCTTGTTGATTGTTATTCTTTGTAAACATAAAACCTTCATAAGATCCGTTCTCCATACTCAACTCGAGCCATTCGGCTCGTTCTGTCAATTCTATGAAGCTCTTCGATGGAGATATAGAAATCAGTCCCCTCAGGGGTTGCGAGAAGTTGCTCAGGATCAAAGATAGTGCGTGTCCTTCTGCTATTGGCTCACGCATCTTATTGCAAGCGGATCTCCATCTATGAATGAAATCTCTGGCCTTCTCGTTTTCCTTCTGCCTCAGACTGCAGAGATTGTTACGATAATGAAGCCATACATGATACTTCAAGTACAAGGTTTTGATGATGAGCAAGTGGAATCAACTGCATTTCAGCTAAGGCTATGAAGAAATTGAAGAATTCGATGAAGAATCTTTGAAGACTAGTGTGCAAATGTTTAAATCATTAAAAGTCTTAGATTCTTGTAAGAGCCTTACTTAGAGTGCATATTTAGGGTGCATTTCACCTTAAAAGTCTTTAGAAAAACTTTTCTAAAAGAAACACTCTTGAAAATTTTTTTAGAAAACTCTTTTCTTAAATTTTCATGTTTATTAGTCGACCAATCGACTTACCAGTCGACTAATCCTTTCACGCCATATTTTCTAAAAAGTCATTTTTGTCAATTTAGTCGACCGAAGGTTTTATCAGTCGATTGGACAGAATGTCTGTTTTCTGGAAAATTAGCAGCAGTCGACTAATGGTTTTATCAGTCGACTGAACAGAACATGTGTTTTCTGAAAATTTAGCAGCAGTCGACTAATGCTTTTATCAGTCGACCGAACAAAATGTTTGTTTTTCAGAAGATTTTAGCAGCAGTCGACTAAAAGGTTTTTCCGTCTACTGATGATATTATCAGTCGACTAGCTTTTCTCAAGTCAACTAAGTTTTAAAAGTTCAGATTTTCAAACGGCTCGATTAACAGATCAGTCGACCGACGATAACTGTCAGTCTACTAATAACTAACTATTAGTCGACTAACTGATGTTTCAGTCGACTAATGTTGCCATTTTCCTGAAACTTCAAAAAGGCGTGTCTCTTTGTTTTTCAAACGTTTTGATTATTCAAAATGGACAGTTTTGACACCCTTTCATACTCTCAACGTATGAAAAACTTTAACTATAAATATGAGTGCATTTTACACTCAAAACAACAAGAATTCAATGGATTTGAATCATTTACTTATTGCTTTTCACTCCTATTCAGTCAAGTATTTATTTTCTCACTCACTTGATATTTTCACTCAAATCACTTTTAGAGATAGTGAATTCGTGAGTAGAGTATTTCAACAACCTCAAAAGTCAATTGCATCTCATTCGCATTCAAAAGAAAGGCTCATAGGTTGTATTGTAAGTTGTTACTTATTTTCTGTAAAAAGAAGGACTCCTTGGTTTAAAGGAGTTGTTTGCTTTCAATAGGGTTGTTACTGAAAGTGGAACCGGTTTTGGTCTGTGTGATCTTGTAGTTTACAAGGTTGATAGTGGAAATCTCAAGCGGGTTTTGCTTGGGGACTAGATGTAGGTCGGGTTAGACCGAACCAAGATAAAATCTTGTGTTCTTTGTGTGTTTGCTTTTCAATTTGCAAAATCCTTCAATATTCCGCAGACAATTTTTAAAAGCACTATTCCCCCCCCCTCTAGTGCTCGTTGCCTCGATCCTAGTGCACTTTCATTTGGTATCAGAGCACAGGTTTGCTATTACTTTGATTTGACCATCATCTAGCATGGCAACTACGACATCTCAGCACAAAGAAGGAAGCTCCTCTGTTCGTCCTCCTCTCTTCGATGGAACAAACTATGGATACTGAAAAGTAAGAATGACAATATTCTTGCAATCCATGGATCTCAAAATCTGGAGAGTTATTTCAGAAAAGTACCGAACTCCATCAACTGATTTCAGCCAATGGATCGATGATAAAAAGAAGACTGCTTCACTGAATGCCAAAGCCATGAATGCATTGTACTGTGCCGTTGACAAGGTAGAGTTTAATCGTATCTCTCAATGCTCTACAGCAAATGAAATATGGCATACTCTTCTCGTGACTCACGAAAGTACGTCAAAGGTAAAGGAATCTAAAATTGCTTCTTTAGTTCATAAATTTGAATTGTTCAAAATGAAGCAAAATGAATCTATATCGGACATGGTGACTAGAATGACTGATATAACTAATACTTTGAAATCTCTTGGAAAAGAATATTCACAAGTGGATTTAGTCAGAAAGATTCTAAGGTGTTTAACTCCTGAATGGGAGAGAAAAACCACTGCTATTGAAGAAGCAAATGATCTCAATACTCTCACTCTTGAAGATTTGGTTGGTAACCTTATGGCATATGAAGTCCAACTTCAAGACACACAAGAAGAGCCCAAGAAGAAATCTCTTGCTTTTAAGGCTACTTCTGACTCAGAAAATTCAGAAGAAGATGAAGATGAAGATATTGCCCTCATCACAAGGCAATTCAGAAGATTCATCATAAAGGGAAGATTTCAAAGAAAGGTAAAGAAAGCAGATTCTTCCAATCCCAATGAAGTTAAATGCTTTAACTGCAAAAAGGCAGGACATATCAAGAAAGATTGTCCTCTTCTTAAAATCAAGCCCAAGGACCAATTCAAGAAGAAAAAGGCATTTCAAGCATGTTGGGATGATAGTGACTCCTCTTCCGATGAAGAATCAAATGAAGAAGTCGCCAACATGTGTTTTGTAGCACAAGAAAATTCGGTAAGTCAATTTGACTATGATGAGTTATTTGAAGCATTCAATGATTTATATGCTAAATTTAAGACTCTAAATTCTAAAAATAAAGAGTTAAAAACTGAAAATTTAACTCTTGACTCTCAAAATAAAGTGTTACTTCAAGAGATAGAAGATCTCAAGAAGGAAAACTCTTGCCAAGCATTTGAAATAAAAGAAATTGGAGTTAGAACCAATCTCTTACAAAAAAAAATATCTAGTCTTAAAGAAAAATCAAATGATCTTCTTTGTATAGTGACCAAATTCACAAATGGTCAAGAGAATCTAGAAAAACTTCTTGGTTCTCAAAGATGCTTGGTTAATAAAACCGGATTGGGATATAGCTTCTTTGATACTCAAAACAGACCAAACTATGTGGTGAAAAATCAAAGACATTATTCTCAACCATTTGTTTATAGAACTAAACTTTCTAGTTCTAATAGAAATGCATCTAATCATGGAAACTATAATGCTTATTATTCCAGACATGATTATCGTAGACATGATTATTCTAGACATGATAAATCCTTTTATAGAAAGAATATTTATTATCAAAGGAAACCAAAATCCAAATGGATATGGGTTCCTAAGACTAACTCTCATGGACCCAAAAATAGAAAGGGGTCAAATGCTCTGTTTTCTAATTTTGTTGTAGGTACACAACATAAGGAGCAAATGGATATTGGACAGCGGCTGTTCCAAACATATGACTGGAAGGCCGGAGTTATTTTTCACCCTCCAAAATAAGGATGGAGGAACCGTCACCTTTGGTGACAATAACAAGGGAAAAGTAATAGGTATTGGTAATATTGGTAATCCAAAATTTCCCTTGATAGAAAATGTTCTTTTAGTAGATGGTTTAATGCATAATTTAATATCTATTAGTCAATTATGTGATAAAGGTTTTCATGTTTCTTTTGAAAATGATTTATGCTTAATTTCTGATTTTCAATCTAAAAATATCATTTTTAAAGGTAAAAGAAGGAACAATGTGTATGAACTATATCTAGATGAATTACCCACTTTTAATGAAAAATGTCTTATTGTTTCAAATGAAATTCAATGGTTATGGCACATGAGACTTGGACATGTTAATTTTAAAATTATTTCCAAGTTATCCAAGAATGATCTTGTAAGAGGCCTACCTAGAATACCATATAAGAAAGATCACTTATGTGATGCTTGCCAAAGGGGTAAACAAATCAAGAGTTCTTTTAAAGCAAAAGATATAGTTTCAACAAAACGTCCTCTTGAACTTTTACATTTAGATCTATTTGGACCATCTAGAATTCAAAGTTCGAATGGTAGCAAGTATGTTTTTGTTATAGTAGATGATTATTCTCGGTTTACATGGATAATTTTTCTAAAAAGCAAAAATGATGCTTTTTCGGAATTTTCCAAACTTTGTAGAAGAATTACAAATGAAAAATCTACATCTATTATTAAAATTCGTAGTGATCATGGTGGTGAATTTGAAAATGAATCTTTTCTAAAGTTTTGTGATTTACATGGTATATCTCACAACTTTGCTTTTCCTAGAGCGGCTCCACAAAATGGAGTTGTTGAAAGAAAGAATAGAACTTTGCAAGAATGTGCTAGAACCATGCTTCAAGATAAAAATTTACCAAAATACTTTTGGGCTGAAGCAATTAATACAGCATGTTATGTTCTAAACCGTGTTCTTATTCGACCAATTTTACATAAAACATGTTTTGAATTGTATTATGATCGTATACCAAAGATCTCATATTTCAAAATTTTTGGTAGTAAATGTTTCTTGTTAAATACCAAAGATAATCTTGATAAGTTTGGTTCAAAATCAGATGAATCAATATTTCTTGGATATTCTTCTAGAAGTAAAGCTTATCGTATTTTCAATAAAAGAACATCTTGTATTGAAGAATCTTTACATGTTGCATTTGATGAGAATTGTGAGCAGGTTATACCTCTAAGCGAAGGAGAAGAAGTAATACTTCAAGAAGAACCCTTGATAGAGAGTACTTCTCAAGAAAATATTTCTCTTCAACCGGTTTGGAAAGAAGTTCCTAATCATCCACATGAACAAGTTATTGGTGAAATAAAGAGTGGTGTCCAAACTAGAAGGCAATTAGAAAAATATATTGCAAATGTTGCTTTTATATCTAAATTAGAACCAAAGAATATCAATGAGGCTTGTGATGATGAATTTTGGCTTTTGGCCATGTCTGAAGAACTTAACCAATTTACTAGGAATGATGTTTGGGATCTAGTTGATAGACCAAAGGATCATCCAGTAATTGGAACAAGATGGGTCTTCCGAAATAAGCTGGACGAAAATGGTGAAGTTATTCGTAACAAAGCAAGGCTAGTAGTACAAGGCTATAATCAAGAAGAAGGCATAGATTTTGATGAAACCTATGCAACAGTGGCTCGATTAGAGTCAATTCGAATGATGCTTGCTTTTGCTAGTTACATGAACTTCAAGTTATATCAAATTGATGTTAAGAGTGCATTCTTAAATGGACACATCAATGAAGAAGTTTATGTAGAGCAACCTCCAGGCTTTGAAAATGAGAAATATCCAGAAAAAGTCTACAAATTGAAAAGAGCTTTGTATGGACTCAAACAAGCACCAAGAGCGTGGTATGAAAGACTATGAAATTTTCTAGAACAATCTGGTTTTTCCATTGGTCGGGTAGACTCCACTTTATTTATTAAAAAACTTAATTCAGATATTCTTATTGTGCAAATTTATGTTGATGACATAATATTTGGTTCTACTAATGATTCTCTTTGTAAGGAATTTGCTAAAGCTATGCAGGAAGAGTTGAAATTCCACTAGAGGGGGGTGAATAGTGAAATACTAAATAGATCGATAAATTAAAAATATAATGCGATAAAGGCACAACACATAAACACATAATTTATACTGGTTCGGTCAAAACCCTGACCTACATCCAGTCCCTAAGCAAACCACTTAGGCTTTCCACTATAACATCCGAGTTACCGGATAAATAGTACAACACCCTCTTCCTCAGAGGTCTTCTTCTCTCAACAGAGAAGGGGCACACCCTCTTCCACAGAGGTCTTCTTCTCTCAACAGAGAAGGGAAACACCCTCTTTCATAAAGGTCTTCTTCTCTCAACAGAGAAGGACAACACCCTCTTTCTCAGAGGTCTACTTCTTTCAACAAAGAAGGAATACAGTGAATAACAGAAAGTTACAATACTTCCTATAGAACCTTTAGAATGATATGAATGCACAAATGAAGGATTCTCAGAATGTTCTGTTCTTTTCACTCAGAAGATACTCTTTGTCAAAGAGCTATTCTTGACTTTTTCTCTTTCTTTTTTTAGGCTCTCTTTCAAATATCGAATAGGAATTTTTCTCGTTGTAAGCTCATATGTCCATGTCAAATAAGTTATTTGATTTGTGTTTATATGGCCTTTAGAAAAATAGTCGTTGCCTTTTTGAAATGATAGTCTTTTTGGGATGTGAGATGTCAAGTCATTTCAAAAAACATCTTTATGGATTTACGAAAAAGTCTTCTTTCCATAAAAGTAATATTTGGGGTACACTAGTCGTTGTAACCTTTTAGGTATGATATATTTTATGTAAAAAGTTTATTTCTTACAATAGTACATGGAACGTTGGATTTGTAGGCCATCATGTAGTTTTGTCTTTATACTAATTAATGATTTGTAGTACTAAAGTATTTTATTTAGAAATTGTCACTTCTTTACTTAAATGAGTGTAAGTACAATAAATGCTTTGAGATCTTTGTTTGTACATAGTCATATCAAGAGTTTTCTTTATGATGTGTTTTTCAATGTCTACAGAGAGAATGAAGACTCTAAGTAAGTCGACATTCTTGAGTAGGATTAAACTAGTTATTTAAAAAGATCTTTAGAGGAGGTATTTAATGTTTTACAAAGAGAATGATGACTTCAAGTAAGTCGACATCTTTGAGTTGTAAAAAGGTAACTAAAGTCTTTTCAAAACATATTATATTTGTTTTTCTTTGTCTAGCCGATTTCCATGTTTTGTCTTTTTCCTACTTATTTAAAATCATTACTTTTCAAGTTGTCATGTATATGATAGAAGGTACAATTATTACTTTTTGAAATCATGTCAAAATACCTTTTTCATAAATGGTTGTAAGAAGGTACATTTATTTGTTTTCAAAAAGGAGCTTTTTGAAACTATCGTATACTTTTATGAAATATAGCTTTTGGGAATGAGTGACTTTTATGTAATATGCAATATGCATGCTTCTGAAGTCTCTGTTACATATGACTCTAAAGAAGAAAAAAATCTTCATCTTGAGGAAGCCGATCTCTTTAGATGATCTTTAGGAATTCATGGCTCATCAAGCTTTTTCTTCAAGGAGTATGATTGCACCACGGTTGCACTTGAACAGGAGGTCTCCATACTTTTTGGGTGAGATATCCTTGCATCAAATACTCGTTAGATTTATGGCAAAACATATCCGGTCATAATATAACATTTTTCAAAAAGACATATTATCATATCATATAAAATCAAATATGACAGTGTATCATATTATGTGTCATCAAAATATAGTTTCTCAACATTCTCCCCCTTTTTGATGATGACAAAATATGCTCCCCCTGTCAAAAAGACATTATGCATAATATCATAAAATTTATTGAAAAATGTCAAAGAGAGTATTTTTCTCCAATAATGGAGACAGATGTTTCTCCCCCTTTGTCATGGACAAAAAGGAGGGGATCAGAGTAAGCAGAGTTATTACAGGCCAAAATAATATAAAGTTATTACATTCCAAAATAATAAGTTTACTCCGAAGATGATTGAGGTGTTCGGGCATCGTGATCTTGCTGGAGGGTTTGTAGGGACTGTTGCATCGAGGCTTGATTCCGAAGTATAAGATCATGAGTTTGCTGGACATCCATGATTGCAGAAAGGTAATCAAATTCGGATGAGGGATCTGCTTCGTCAGAGCCGTGGTTGGCAGTGTGCAGGGACCTTGGATTGAATGAAGTAGCATTGAGGATCTGCTTGGGATAGAGGATAACTTCATTTTGAAGGGGGACCTTGAAAAATTTTAAAATGGGAGTTATAAAACACCCGAAAAGAAGATGCTGGAATTTTTGATAGCGAATAAAGTGGGCGAAGATGATGTTGGGCCAATTTATCAGAGTGGAGCAGAAAATTGCGTAGAGGAGAGAGATTT
Source organism: Nuphar pumila (assembly GCF_984573655.1). NCBI lineage: Eukaryota > Viridiplantae > Streptophyta > Magnoliopsida > Nymphaeales > Nymphaeaceae > Nuphar > Nuphar pumila. Next base: position 42,557,094 of record NC_143264.1, on the reverse strand, counting down.
TTCTTGGCACTAATCCCTTTCGAGGAAGCTTGGGATAGAGATTGTGGAGAAGAATCTGAGCAAGCAGTTGAGCATGGGGTTGGAGATTGCTCATGTGCCAGGGAAGGTGTGTGAAGTGGTTACAAAAAAGAATTTTTCGAAGTACCGAGTGGTCGAGTGGTACTATGTTAGTTAGATCTGTGCCGGTGGAAGGAAGGTTGAGAATGTTTCCTATTGAGGAAGCATTGAAGAAAATCATGCGTCCTCGGACTTTGGTGGTGATGGTAGTTTGGTTATGATTGGTGGAAAGATTTGTGTAAAAGAGTCGAACAAGTTCGGGATAGTAGGCAGCTTGGGATGAAGATCCTAGTAAGTGTTTAAATTCAAGGAGAGATCTTTCGAGGTCAAATGATGCGAAGTCTTCGTAGTGAACCAATTCACCTTCATGAATTGGACGTGAGCAAAGTGAGTTGTAGTGATGAAATAGATCTGAAAACCTTAGATCGGCGGCAGTGATCACATTGTTTGAGGAAGAAGCCATTACAAGAGCTTTAGGAAAAAGAGACTAAGAAAGAAAAGCTTGGAAGGAGTAGTACTTTGTAAGAAGATAGAGAAATTCGTAGGGAATTTGGTGAGGGGTGAACCAATCTATTAAATAGAAGGAAGAAAATAATTGTGATAAGAAATGAATGACAATTGAAGTGAATGATTTTTAGATTGTAGTTGAATGAAGAAATACGTGAGTTGTGGATTGAGAAGCTTGTGAATGATAAATCAAATCAAATTTTGGAAGATAGTGTATTATATTAGTGTAAATGACAAGAAGGACATAGTTTTGAATAACTTTTCTATAAAGAGAAAAACTTTTCTATGGGAGAAGTTATCGAATTGTGAGATGTGTCATGTATTGAGTATGGAGTGTCCTATTGGACTTCACGTGTGATGAATGAATAAAGTCAAGAAGGTGAATACTCTAAAGATTTTCGTGAAGTGAAGAGATGTAAGAATAGTTATGGAGTGAAGGAAATAATGGCCTAATAAAACAAACAACTTTTTATACAAAATTTTACTTTCTGAAAAAGCATTCTAAATACGTGAAGAATGAGATGTGAATAAGACAAACAAGGACATATGAGTGAAAAGCAATAATTTCTTATTTAAGAAGTATTTTTATAGGTATGCGTGGAAGGAGTGTGAATAGTCATAAAGAAGGGTGATCTAATATACGAATTTGTAGAGAGAGATCATAGAGGTCATAAAGGATAACAATCACTTGATTTATGACATAAAGTAAAGTTATGATTGATATGACTTGATGTTTTGTTTAGAGGACATGGTTTTAATGGAGGGAGTACATAAGCTTAAAATATATAGTGGTCATGGATGGAGGCTCACTTCAAATTAGATGGAGAGAGAGAAAAAGAAAGAATGGAGGACAAGTTTTTTGAAAAAGAGTTTTTATAATAATTTTTTCATAAAAAGGTGTGAAGGATGACAAGATAAAAATAGATTGTACTTAAGATATGATGTAACAAATGATATAGTAAAACTATACATGAAATCTAACAGCTTAACTTTTGAAGAAGGTGGTGAAAAACTAATAAGGATAAACACTCGATTATGACTCAAATTTGAAAAGCAAGATTTCTCAAAAAGTGGTTACGTGTGGTTTTATCATTATTACATACTATTCTTTGTTTAAGTTACGCATAGGCAAGTTGAGAGATTGAATTTACATACGGTTTAATGAGGTGTCTTGAGGAAGGAAGTCCTGAAAAAGAGATATATCACTTGAATATAAGAAAAGAAGAACAATGATTAAAGGTATGATAAAATAAGTGACGAACACGATATCATGTTGAAGTTTGGCTAGCTTATTGTAAGAGAGATTTTCACAAGAGGACAAAAGTGATAAAAGGTGTTATGATATGAGTGATGTGAATAATGTCATGATAGCTTTTACTTAATATAAATAGTTCTTATGGATATGAGTGAAAGGAAATAGGACAAGGAATCATTATTAATGTGTACTTGAAAGATGACAAGTTGAAAGACATAAAGAATGTGTCATGATGAATGTGTTTTTATAAGTGTTTAGAGTATACGTGAATATAGAAACATAGTTTGACTTTAAATGGTGGGAACAAAAACAAATAATGTATAAAAAACGATGAAAAAAAAAAGCATAACTTATAGGATGTTTTAATCTTAATAAGTGTGATTAATTTATAAGTCACTTAGTTTGCATATTCCTAATTCTCTTCTAATTCGTGTAAAGTCTTCATGTTTCAATGGTTTAGTGAAGATGTCTGCTAACTGTTGATTAGTGGGTATGAATTCGAGTTTAATTATGTTGTTTAAGACTTGTTCTCTTAAGAAGTGGTGTCTTATTTGAATATGCTTAGTTCGTGAGTGTAAAATAGGATTTTTAGATAGATTTATAGCACTAGTATTATCACAGAAAATAGTTGTATTTTCAAAATTTAAACCGAAGTCTTTTAAAGTTTGTTTCATCCAGATGACTTGAGTGCATGCTAGGCTAGCAGCTATGTATTCAGCTTCAGTAGTAGATAAGGATACACAGTTTTGTTTCTTACTGAACCATGAAACTAGTGAGTTCCCTAGCATATGACATGTTCCACTTGTGCTTTTTCTGTCAGATTTACTTCCAGCAAAGTCAGCATCGCTGTATGAGATTAGATCAAATGTAGAGGATTTTGAATAGAATAATCCAAAATCAACTGTGTCTTTTAAATATCTCATTATTCTTTTTTACAACTTTAAGATGTGATTCTTTTGGATTTGACTGAAATCTAGCACACAAGCAAACACTGAACATAATATCTGGACGGCTAGCAGTTAAATAGAGTAGTGATCCTATCATACCTCGGTATACCTTTGTATCAACAGACTTACCATCTTCATCTTTGTCCAAAACAGTGGTTGTGCTCATAGGAGTGGTTTTTGATGCAGTTGAGTTCATGTTGAACCTCTTTAGAAGTTCATGAGCATACTTGGATTGATTGATTAAAACTCCATCCTTGGTTTGCTTAATATGCAGTCCAAGAAAGTAGGTGAGTTCTCCCATCATACTCATTTCAAATTCTTTCTGCATGGACTTAGAAAATTCTTCACAGAGAGTGTTGTTAGTAGATCCAAAGATGATATCATCCACATAAATTTGAACAATTAAGGTATGATTATTCACTATTTTCACAAATAGAGTAGTCTGCTTTGCCTATAGAAAAAACAGTTTTTAATAAAAAGGTTTTGAGTCTATCATACCAAGCATGAGGAGCTTGTTTTAATCCATATAAGGCACGTTTTAGTTTGAAAACATGATCTAGATATTGTTCATTTTCAAAGCTTGGAGGTTGTTTTACATAAACTTCTTCATTTATAAAACCATTTAGAAAGGCACTTTTAACATCCATTTGATATAGTTTAAAATCCATATAGCTTGCATATGCTAAAAACATCCTAATAGATTCAACTCTAGCAACAGGAGAAAATGTTTCATCAAAATCAATACCTTCCTCCTGGTTGTATCCTTGAGCTACTAGTTGTGAACACCCCAAATTTTTCAAAATCTTTTAAATATTCCCTTTTTGCCCCTGATATCATTTTCTGAGCAATTGAGTCTCTTTTAAATCTAAATCTCAAGCTTTATTGAAATTAAATTCATTTTATATGTTTAAATTGATTTCGGGTCTGGATCCATTGTCCAGATCCAAATCTGAGCCTCGTTGTCCAAATTTTAAATTAAAAATACAGAAAATACCAAAAATAGTTTTAAATAGCTCAGACAGTCCATCCGACATCCGTTTGGATCCATCACGTTGTATTTCTCGATTCGAGTGTCAAAAAAAAAAACTCGAACATTTCCTCAATACTTGGGTTCAAACCCCTTTTCTGAAGAAATTTCCCCGAAATGGTCTGAAATTTTCAAGAAAATACTTTTGTAAATATTCCTTTTAGAAAAATACAAAAAAAATAGGTTTTTGGTTTTCTCAGATCTTCATTCCAAAAAAACTAAAAAAAAATAAAAAAAATATTCAGAAAAGAACAAAAAAATTCAAAAATAAATGAAGAAAATTGCAAAATGGTTTTTAGAAACCCGTTTTAGAGAAAACTTTTTGAAGAGGCCCTTTCGTGGAAAAACCGTATTTTCATTTTAAGAGTCGAGTTAGGGTTTTGAAAAACCCTATCTCTCGCCATCTTCCTTGCTTCACCTCAGCCGCCTCTCTCTCTCCTCCATGGCCGAACCCTCCATTTCCAACCCCTCATCACCAACAACCCCCATCTTCACCCTTCGTCCCCCAACCGAGACTTCTTTCTTCCCCTTTAAAATCGGCCAACGAAAACCCTTTTCCTCACCCGTTATCACCCCCGCACCCTTCTTCATGCATGATCGTTTTCATCCCTCCCCTTTTCCTGTACATTCCTCTTCTTCCAGCATCAGACCGCTTCTTCACCCCACCATTACCCTTTTCTGCCTCTTTCTTCTTCCCATTATCTTAGTTTCACCCTCATGATCAAGGAAGCCGATCTGTTATCCCAGCCACCAGAGGTAAGTAATCACATTCTTTTTTACTTTCCCCATCTACTGATCTTCCTGCTGGCTGTTGAACGAAGGATTGATCACACAACATGGGATCGCGGTGAGCATCCTTCTCCTTCTTTGTTCTTTTTGTCTGTTCCTTTTCTGCTTTCTTATATTTTGGTAACCCATTAAGGCATTCGTAGAGGGTCGATCTGCTCATAGCAAGATCGATCCATACATATGCGACATCAAGGGAAGTCATCTGACTCCGACATTTGTTTCGTTTCCTTTTAAATTTTTTTTTTTGTTTCTTACAAGCGATTTGGGTATTAACTGATTCGACACTCCCTTGCTTCTGAATCCTATTTCCTGTTCTCATGTTAATTTTAATCCCCATATCTATATTCTGTTATATGATTTTCCTTGATTTTCATATATTTTTCTTATATTTCTGCATCTTCTGTGCGAATTCCATGCATCATTTTGCGTTTTAAGGTCTCGTTTGCATTTCATCCTCATGTTTCCTTCCATTGCATTTTTTTATCACATATAATGAATCTCTGTTTATTATTTATCCCTTAGCATGTGATTTTTTGTTTCAGCAGTATCACAGTGCAGGGTATGTTCATATTAGATCACATCGATTTTATTAGGAATCGATGCATATTCATCCATGGCGAATCCCCTTTCCTTATTTTCCCAAGCATTCACTGTGTTGTGTCATCTTCTCAATACCTGGATACATTATTTCTCTTGTTATCTCTAATATTTTACATTGGTTTATTTATTTTTAACGTCATTTGCCTGGAAGGACTTATCATATCATTTCTGGTGTTTTAATTGGTATATGCTCCTGAGCATCTGCAATTTGGCTACGGTGGAGGTTGCACTATGATAGATCTGAATAATGACACACCCTCGGCATATTTGTTGAGATGGGTATAGGGTTCACCTACTACTTGAAGCATCTCATTGTGAGGGACGCGCGTCAGCTGAAGACTGACAATAATTAAGAAAGAACCACGAAGCCTCGGCTCCTTCTCTCGAAATCCCTGCAAAACCATGGCCTCTGACATCGCCCAAATCGATTGTGTAGAGGCTTAAGCTCTATATCTGCAAACATGTCTTGCAGTGACATAAACTTTGAGGTGAAAGATGCATGAATTTTTTTGTGATATGCAGGTTCAAATGATTTGCTAGAGTAATCAGGGAGGCATCAAATATGAAAAGATTGGTAACAACAATTGGGAAATGCAATAAACCTTCAGTATATTTGCCTAACTGTTACAAAATTCATTTTCTCATTTAATCAATTCCAGATTTACCTAACTGTTATTAAGCCTGTTTTCTGACTGAGTCAATTCTAGATGCAATACCAATATGAAAATTGAAGAATAGACCTTCACCTGGAGAGTAACTGAGCTCAAGACGATTTGAGGTTATCGTACCCTATTCGGATGAGTTGATAGGGAGATACTGATGTGTAAATTCATTGCCAAGAATGGGTTGGCCATACGTGTAATCATGGCTCAATCATCAGACCCCCCCCCCCCCCAACTGTTGTAAACCTTAAGACAAATCTTTGAAAAGGAGGAGTATGTATACCTGGTCATGGAGCCTTGCAAAGGGAATGTACATCACTATCTGTTGGGGGAACATAGTTGTTTCTCAAGAGCTGAAGTTTTAGCGTTGTCCAAGTCATTGACGGAAGATTGATGCATTGCCAGGACATGGGTGCTATCCATAGAAATCTGAACCAGAGAACCTTCTACTGGTAACCATATCATCAAGGCCGATGTCCATGAAATGGGTTGATTTTGGCCTTGCGAGCTCCATCAGACATGAGCAGAATCTATATATAATGGTGAGCAGTCCATTTCATATTGCTCCAGAAATTTTTACCAAAGGCTTCAATCAGGTAATAAATATGTGTAATGTTGGTGTGATTCTGTACATGCCTCTCAGTAAAATTCCTCTGTTCTGGGAGGAAGCTAAGGCAAAAAAAAAAAATTCTTTTGGTTAAGTCAAGTTAATCTCATTCAGAATTCCAGCAACCTTTCGTTGATCTCTTTTAGTTGATGATAAGCCTGTAAATTCTATTTCTGAATCTGTTCTCGACCCTTCTCTTAATATTTGCAACTACTTGATGTCGGTTCATGTAAGTTTTTGTTCAGTTTACCTTATCCATGGCTTGATGTCATTTAGCATTGTACATTTGCTTTCCCCCTACGTCATTTTCTATTAGTTGATGTAAGTTTTTGTTCAGTTTACCTTATCCATGGCTTGATGTCATTTAGCATTGTACATTTGCTTTCCCCCTACGTCATTTTCTATTAGTTGATTTTATAATACATCGATGATTCCATTCCATCTCACGTATTACCACTTTCAAGTTATTTAGTGTTTCTGTATCCCAACAATAATGTGATCCTGAGAGGGAATATACAGAAGCCTCTTCATATTTCAGGTATGTGGGTTCAAGTGATCCACTGGGGTAATCAGGGAGATATCAAAATGTAAATTTTCAATATATTGGTCTAACTCATCTTCCGATTTAGCTTTGCATAACTGTTATTAAGCTTGTTTTCTGATTTAGCTAAATTTCAGGTACAATATGATAGGCACTTACTCAGAGAATAATTGGACCCAAGTCAAAATTGGGGTTATCAGATCGTGTTCGGGGAGCTATCAGTATGTGAATCCACTGCAGAGAATTCCAGTGAAGGACATAATCTGCAAAGCATCTGAAGGTCGATCGGACGGTCAGATCATTGCTGAAGGCATCACACCTACAACCTTGGTTGCATCCCATCCCTTGCATACCAGCTGGCCACTATTCGAGAATAGGAGGAGTTCATAGTTCCTAGTGTTTAGCCCCCAGAGATTCCGGATGACAAAGCCTCCAGATTAGAAGATGGAGGATGCCTAAAATAAAAGCCATTGATCTACTTTATTTGGCTCTGAACTACAAGAAGGAATTAGCTGCTTTATCAACGCCTGTATCTCCAGTTGAAAAGGGAGTCACTAATCCTGACAAGTCACCAGGTTCTTCTTGACTTTTTGAAATTTTCGATTTTGCTTTTGATGGATTCGCAAATATCTTTCAGGTCGTATATGTCCATACAGATGGTTTGCAGTGATAAAATCTTAATCCCAAGTTTTCTTTTAATGGTTACCATGATGAAGCAGATATGAATCTGCTCTTCTCTCGTGAAATTGGGATTAAAACTTTCGTTTAGCATGCTTAGTAAACCTCTCCATTAGTTAAGCTTGATATAAGCAGATGTAAACTTTGGCAGTGATGATATAAAGAGCATAAAGGCAACTTTGAGGTCTGCCTCACTGTTGAAAAACAACATTTACAATGGTCACTGGTATCAGATGTATTATTATGTTTTACTCTGGAATTTGTTGATATCTGAAAGTTTCTTGTAAAATTGGAAATGAAGCACTTATCAGGCAGAGGCACACATGTGCACGATTTCATGTAGCATGCGTAATGAGGTTACATGCTTGCGTAGAGAAAATTTGGCGGTGGATGTCCATCAATCACATCCGCCTCATCATTCTTGACCTTAATGTTATCAGAAGATGCAGCCATATCAGATATACATGTGATTTTATTATGCCTTGGACAGGTTTCACAGGCTATCACAACTGTGTTGTTTCATACTATCATAACATTTCTCCTTCACATTGCTTTTGCTAGGGGCGTGCACATTATGTAAATCAGGGGTACCTGTACGCTAGGTCCACAGTCATCAAGCACTTTCTACCATGTACATAGCCAGCACATCCACCAAGTTCCATCCGGGTCAAATATACATTTCATTATCAATACCCCATTTCCTGTGAACCTCCATACACCAACAAACACACAACTCCCAGCAGCTGTGTGCTCCCATTTACTTATACAGCATCAACCATCACTGGCTGCCTATCACTCATTCGTATATTACACCCTGCTTTTTATATATATAAATATATACATATGTATATATATATATATATATGTGTACTTGTATATATCCATGTGTATATAGACATGCATGTACATATATGTATATATGTAGGTATGTATGTCATTTTTCCATCTTCTTCATCACGTACATCTTGGCGTATGAGCATTTTCCCATTGATATCCATATGATAGGTGCAATTTTTCTCCATTTTCATATTAACCAAGTATTTTTTAGGGAATATATGGAAAACATCATTGCTTGGAGTTGTAAATTCGATTTTATATGTTGTAATAGTTAGATTTTGAATGAGAATTTATATTTCAAGCTTTAGATAGAATGAATGAGCATTGTAAATATTATAAATTGCCCCTTTTCATGCTTTTTATCTTCATTTTCCAAAATCTCACAATGGTGAAACACGAATGGCACGTGCACCATTTCGTAAGAGGTAATTAATCCTAAGTTGATGATTTACATCAACGGCCATAGTCGGGATGTAAACAAAACTTGGGATTTTTATCTTTTACGAAATAACACTGGATCCATACTTTATCCATTTTTCAAAATTCATCATATTTCCTTAATATCTTCTCATTTTATCAGAATTTAACTTAAAATTAATTCAAAATATATACCAATGGCCATAGTCAGAGTATATTGAGAGTTAATTTCATTTTAAATTCTATAAAAGCACCAAATGTGTTTTATTATTCACCTGAATTTAAATATAGATTATTATATAATACATTCAATGACCATAGTCAGGGATGTATTATATCTTCAATCTTATTTCAATTCATCCAAAGAATGAAATAGCTTTTCAAAATCCAATTTCAAAATTCTTTAAATTCATTCATCATTTAGGATAGTACTGCATCATGTTTTCAAAAACTTCCTTTTTCAAAACTCCAAGTGATGTAAATATCTTCCTCAATCTATCTTCAATTCTTGTAAAAACCAATTCATCCTTTTCATTTTTCAAATTCAATTTCATTTTCAATCTCAAAGTCCAATTTAACTTTGAGATTTGAAAGTCATTTTTATATTCAAATTCAAATCGGATTTCAAAGTTCAATTTAACTTTGAAATTCCAAATTCATTTTATATTAAAAAATCCAATCAAAATCAAAGTTCAATCTAACTTTGAGATTCTTGATTCATCTTCTGAATTTAACTCCGAATCCATTTTAGGATCCAGGATTCAACATTCATATTGGATCTCAGACTTCAGATCCAATTCCTCTTTAGGATCCAGAATCCAATTTCTACTTTGGATCTTAAACTTCAGATCCAAATCCATTCTAGGATCTAGAACCCAATTCTACATTTGGATCTCAGACTTCAGATCCAAATCCATCTTAGGATCCAGAACCCAATTTTATATCGGATCTCAGATCTTTGATCTTAAATCCATTTTTTTTCCAATTTCATTCTCAATTCTAGATTTCGAATCCAATTCCCTTTTTAAATCTCATCCGAATTCCATAAATCCACATCTATTTTTGATCCAGTTTAAAGATCCAATTAAATTTTATTTCCAGATTCCAAAACTAAATCCACTTACAGATCATATTTGGATTTCTTAAATTCATTTCTGCACCATTTAGATTTCTCAGATCTATTCTAAATTTAAGATTTCCAATTTCAAAATCTAAATTCACTTCCATCTCAGGTATTCATTTTCCTTTCTTAAATTCAAGTTCAAATTCAAAGTTCATTTCCAACTTTGAAATTTCATTTCCTTTCATTTTCAAAAGCTTCAAGTCATTCTCAAAATCAAGATTTATTCTTCCAACTCTGATTTACTTCAAAAACTTGGAACTTCTCTGATCTATTTCAAGTTCTAAGTTAGATTCAATCATTTCTTCACTCTTTTACCAAGTTCATCTTAGAATACTTGGAAATTTCTAAATCAATTTTCAAAACAGCATACATCCTTGCATTGCACAAGCATGATTCTTTGTGCATTTAGATTTTTAGAATAGATTCTTAGATTATATTTAGGCAAAGCAAAAAGGCATAGATTCGATCCTTGGTTCGATTACCCCTGGTAAAGGCACCAGGAACGGTCGAACTTCGTACCGACGAGCGAATCCCGTCTCTCCATCTTTTTCCCGCAAATTTTCAAAACGGAGGCGAGTTAAATTTCTAAATATCTTTCAAATCAAGGTCAAGTGAGACCGCGCAAAATAGTTCCTCTTCTCTCTTTCTTTCTCTTCTTTTCTCTTCTCTCTTTCTTTTCTTTCTTTTATTTTTCTCCTTTCAAAAAGGAGAAGAATGGAGGTTAGAAAAGGAAAAGAGAAGGAAGAACGAAAGAGGAAAAATTTTGAGATGATCACAGATTTGGCGACCGTGATGGGACACGTCTTCGTCCGGTTGAATCTATGCCTGTGCTTTGCTTTTATACAATCTAAGTCTTTATTCTAACATATGTCAGCTACATTTTCCATGCAAACCTTAGGAGCCTAGACTTTGTCCTAAGCTGACATCATTGCATATAGGATCTAAGTATGGTTTGGTAGGACCATATTGAGGAGATTACATCCATGTTCACATTAGACTTAGGTTTTAAATACAACTCTCCTCAAATTTTAGGGATTGAATGCAAACAATGTATGCAAGTGTATGCTTCTTCTCATTTAAATCTATCTCTTTAGGACTTGCATTAGAGCCTTCTGATTTTATTGCATGTTGATCATATTTTGAAAACATCCCTACCTATATTGTCCCGGTCTTCACGTTGCTGGACTGTCTCACTGAACTATAGTTCGGGAGAGAGCCTCACAACTGAACCACTTATTTGGGTTCGCGCCCCCCTACTACGTACCTAAGGGCCATAGTCCGAGGTATATTGGTAGGTGCTCAAGGATGTTGGAAAGCCTTTTACCTTAGAACCAAAGAGATATCTTATATGCCACGTACTTCGAGCTTCGGCTTGAGTATATCGGCGTACCTTGATTGGAATCAGATGATATAAATCTTAGAGTTAGGATTAAGATCCTATTTACCATTTCAAATATTGCATATAGAGTCAGCTTTAGGGAGTGCTGTTTGCGCATCCTTGCTTGTGTATCTGTGATTGTATAATATTTTATATATATATCTTCCTTATATTTTCCAAAACCCTGGGTATATATTATTCAAAATTCCCACTTTTTAAAACCCAGGTGTATTGCCTTTTTCTTTCTGATTTCTTCAAAATCTTTTCATCCTGCCTGCTATTTTTCAAAAATTTTAAATCCTTCTCATCTATTTTCAAAATTTGTTTTCCTCCATCATGAGAGAAATGATATTGCCTATGAGGATTTTCAAAATCATAAAATTTCTGCAAAATTCTTCAAAATTTTAAATATTTTGATCTAAATCCTTTTTTTAAATAAACTAACATGCTGATTTTCCTTTTCCAAATTAGGTTTTGAAAACCATTTGTCTTCAAAATCATCACCTCATGCTTGTTTTCTTTTCTCAAAAATTGATTTTTAAACCACTATTTTTGAAATCAAACCTCATGATGATCTCTCATGATGATTCCCTTTCTTAAAGGATCAGATCTCGCACTGATCATTCTTCTCGCAGTGGATTTTCTTTCCAAAAATGATTTTTCACCTATCTTTTAAATAAATCTTTTCCTTTCAATATCCCATATGCAGGCAGGATCAGAAAAACTCTTTTTTCTTTTAAATCTTATAAATTTTCAGTTAATTTTGATATCTTCATCAGTTTCACTCATTTTATTCATATTTTTATCAAGTTTACATCAATTTTATCAAGTTTATCAATATTTCCTCAATTCTATTAAAAATTTTATCAATTCTTTTACTCTTTCAGGTTAAGGGATAAACCTGACCCTCGTTGTCCGAGGTGGCCCCTTTCAGGTTGAGGGATAAACCTGACCCTCGTTGTTCGAGGTGCTCCCATTCAGGATAAGGGAAAATCCTGAGACCCCTTGTAGGAGCAACAACGCTACCTATGAGGATTCTTTTATAAATACAAGTTTTGTTAATCTTTGTTGATTTTTTTTAGATTTATATCAATTTTCCTTCATTAAATCTCTTTAAATTCTATTCTTGTTCCCCTTCAGGATAAGGGAAAATCCTGAAACCCCTCGTAGGAGCAATAATGCTACCTACGAGAATTCTTTTGTAAATACAAGTTTTGACAACCTTTATTGATTTTCTAAATTTTTCTTCACCTTCTTAAATTTTATTCTTTTTCCCTTTCAGGTTAAGGGATAAAACCTGAATCATTCTTTTCCTAAATTTTCATCAAATGTCTATTCCATCTCCTCCTCAGGTTAAGGGATAAACCTGACCCTCGTTGTCCGAGGTGTTCCCATTCAGGATAAGGGAAAATCCTGAGACCCCTCATAGGAGCAATAACGCTACCTATGAGGATTCTTTTGTAAATACCAGTTCCGTAAACCTTCATTTGATTTTCTAAATTTATATCAATTTTTCTTCATTTAAAATTCCTTAAATTCTTTTTCCCCATTCAGGATAAGGGAAAATCCTAAAACCCCTCGTAGGAGCCACAACGCTACCTATGAGGATTCTTTTATAAATACAAGTTTTGTTAATCTTTATCGATTTTCTAGATTTATATCAATTTGCCTTTGCTAAATTCTCTTTAAATTATATTCATTTCCCCATTCAGGATAAAGGAAAATCCTGAAACCCCTCGTAGGAGCAATAACGCTACCTATGAGGATTCTTTTTGTAAATACAAGTTTTGTCAAATCTTTGTTGATTTTCTAGATTTATATCAATTTCCCTTCATTAAATCTCTTTCAATTCTATTCTTTTCCTCATTCAGGATAAAGGATAATCCTGAGATCACTCATAGGGGCAACCATGCTACCTGTGAGAATTCTTTTTACAAAAATAAATCAATTTCCTCAAATGTTCTACATTTTTTTCAAAGTTCTATATCCTTTTGTCTTCTTCAAGTTTATTCTTTTTATATTCCCCGTCACATACCTGGTCCATCTAAATCATAGATCATAAATTCTAAATCTTGTCATATCCCTTCTAAATTCAAGTCTCAGGTTATCTCTTCATAAAATCTTCTATTTCCCCTTCAGGTTAAGGGATAAACCTGATTCATTCTTTTTCTAAATTCTCTTCAAAACATCTATTCAGTTTTCCCCTTCAGGTTAAGGGATAAACCTGAATCATTCTTTTCCTAAATTTTCATCAAATGTCTATTCTATTTCCCCTTCAGGTTAAGGGATAAACCTGAATCATTCTTTTCCTAAATTCTTATCAAATGTATATTCTTTTCCCTTTCAGGTCAAGGAGTAGACCTGAATCATTCCCTCTTAAATTCTCATCAAATGTCTATATAAAGGATAATCCTGAAACCCCGGCCATTCTTCTTGATTCGATCTCTAAATATCTTAAATAGGCCAATCTTCTTGCCGACTCTCAGTTGGAAAACCTAGTGTTCGCACTGGTTATTTTGCTAAATTTTCAAATCTAAAGATCAAGTTCAGTCTTCGTGCTGTTTGTTCCTCAGAAAGTCTCAATCTTAGATCAAATCATTAAATCAAAGGTCGTTAAATGATTAAATGAAATGTCCCAGCTACTTTGTTGGTCGTTAAATGAAATGTCCCAGCTACTTCGCTGGTCGTTAAATGAAATGTTCCAACTACTTTGTTGGTCGTTAAATGAAATGTTCCAACTACTTCGTTGGTCGTTAAATGAAATGTCCCAGCTACTTCGCTGGTCGTTAAATGATTAAATGAAATGTCCCAGCTACTTCGCTGGTTGTTAAATGATTAAATGAAATGTCCCAGCTACTTTGTTGGTCGTTAAATGATTAAATGAAATGTCCCAGCTACTTCGCTAGTCGTTAAATGATTAAATGAAATGTTCCAGCTACTTCGCTGGTCGTTAAATGATTAAATGAAATGTCCCAGCTATTTCGCTGGTCATTAAATGAAATGTCCCAGCTACTTCGCTGGTCGTTAAATGATTAAATGAAATGTCCCAGCTACTTTGTTGGTCGTTAAATGATTAAATGAAATGTTCCAGCTACTTCGCTGGTCGTTAAATGATTAAATGAAATGTCCCAGCTATTTCGCTGGTCATTAAATGAAATGTCTCAGCTACTTTGCTGGTCGTTAATTGATTAAATGAAATGTCCCAGCTACTTCGCTGGTCGTTAAATGATTAAATGAAATGTCCCAGCTACTTCGTTGGTCGTTAAATGATTAAATGAAATGTCCCAGCTACTTCGCTGGTCGTTAAATGATTAAATGAAATGTCCCAGCTACTTCGCTAGTCGTTAAATGATTAAATGAAATGTTCCAGCTACTTCGCTGGTCGTTAAATGATTAAATGAAATGTCCCAGCTACTTCGCTAGTCGTTAAATGAAATGTCCCAGCTACTTCGCTGGTCGTTAAATGAAATGTCCCAGCTACTTCGCTGGTCGCTAAATGAAAGGTTCCAGCTACTTCGCTGGTCGTTAAATGAAAGGTCCCAGTTTTTACTGGTCATTAAATGAAATGTCCCAGCTACTTCCCTAGTCGTTAAATGAAATGTCCCAGCTACTTCGCTGGTCGTTAAATGAAAGGTTCCAGCTCCTTCGCTGGTCGTTAAATGAAAGGTTCCAATTTTACTGATCAGAATGTCCAAAATCATAAATTGCAACTAAAGGTCGCATCAAAATCTATATTGAGTAAATATTTCACATAGAAGTCATGAAAACCTTTCCAATCTGCTAAAAATATTTGTTGATTACAAATAAATCTTACTGCACAAAAGAATTACTTCGAATTACCTCTAGTATTTTCTTCATAAAAGGTGAAACTCTTGGCGAAAAAGAGGTAAAATTCAAATCTTTTTCCTGTTGATCAACCAAAAGGATGAAAGAAATATCCTCGGTATGATTAGTGAAATAAATATTCGATGACATTGAAAAGCCGAAAGCGAATTGATATTGATCATAGCTATGATGCATGTTTAAAGACGATTTCCTGGCAATTAGACAGTGGAAATATCCTGAGCCATAAAAGAATCCACTTAATCCATATCACCTTATCCAGTTTAAAGCTGCAATCAAATATCGGCAAAAGGGATCTCTCAATTGTCGTCAAGATGAAGGCGAATTAAGCGAGTAGACCCCTGAGGCCAAAGAAGATTTGAAACATCTCCAAGATGACGAAGTTTGTGACAGATCCTTCCAGGGAAAGTTCGGATCACCGTCGAGATGAAGGCGGATGTGATGGACCTACCGACAAACCCTAAATGATATTTGATTTCTGCTATCATCTAAAGACCTTTGAGCCAATATCATCATATATAATCCCTGAGAAAAAGAAGGATCAGAACATCTTCGAGATGAATGAGTTTGTGACGTACCCTTCCCTGAAAAAGAGAGAAAAGTCAGGAACATCCAAAATGAAGGATGATATAAAAGCCCGAAAAAGCTCAATGACTCAAAAAAGAGTGCAAGAAGATCATCATGGGAAAAACACCCAGATATCAAACTGCCTAAATTGCCAGAAGTCATCTTTTCTTATGCAAAATATCTGTTATCAATATCTTTTCTTTACATGCTTTTATGAAATTGAGAATATTTCTTCTTTTCTCATATCAGGGAAATAGATAGCTTCCTTGAAGAAAGTCATGAGCGCTAAAATTTTGAATTTGACTCTTAAAACCAAAGAGTTAACCTCGTTGGAGGAAATACTCTAGGTAAAAGAGGGAATATCTTTGCACACATGTACACATTTTCAAGCGTTGAAGTCAACTATAAATTTATCTTATTGGCAAAATTTTCTAGATATTCTAAGAATGAAATAAGTAGTCAATATCCATTTTTGATGCAACCTAGCGTTGTTCAGAAGAGTTACCCCATTCAGTTGAAGTATCTCTCCTGTCCCATCACGGTTTCAAGAAATCCGTATGGTTGTTCCCACTCAGGTTAATGGTCAAAACCTGTATTTCCTGCGAGAGGTCGTCAATTTTAAAAGCCGATTCAGTCTCAGCAAAGAGACTCCCAAGTTCATCCATTTTTCAAGCTTTAGGGAACCCCAATTCCTTCCTCCTTTCTCAAACCCCTTCCGGATTTGTTCATCCAAACTCCGAAGGTCCCATCATGGTCTCTTCACTCGAGGATTCCATATGGTCATCCCCTTCAGGTTAGAGGTTAAGCCTGAACCTCGTGCATCGAGGTACCTTCCATTTTTAGGTTTTGGTTAAACCTGAGTCTTTTTTTGAAGAGGTTCCTCGTTTTGACGAGATGTTTTCCTCCAGTCCCATCATGGTTCCTCTCATCGAGGAATCCATGCTTTGTATATCCATCATAAAATCTTACTTGAGCTTCATCTCACGAGGCATTTGCCAAAAATGTCCCATCAAGGTCCTCATATATTCCTTTCCCCATTCAGGTTATCTTGATATATCTTCGTCCCATCCAGGTTAAGGGCTAAGCCTGAGTCATTCCAAAAAGCTGATCTTGCCTCATTCATGAAACTTGATCGAAATTATTTCATCATTTCGATATCATCACCCAAAGTTCCATCACGATTTCCTTATTTTCTACTCAATCATATCACTTTCGAGGATTTTGCCTTCTCAAAAGCCAGTCAAGGATAAAGTTTTAAATCTGAAAAACCATGTCTTTTAGATAAATTCTTCCACACCCAGTTCAGATCTGTTGACTGGGGCAATTTTAAAAATTTGGAGTGTTTTCTTTGCCACTAAGCTCGGCTTTCAACCAGCTTAGTAGCAAAGAGGGGCATCTGTGAACACCCCAAATTTTTCAAAATCTTTTAAATATTCCCTTTTTGCCCCTGATATCATTTTCTGAGCAATTGAGTCTCTTTTAAATCTAAATCTCAAGCTTTATTGAAATTAAATTCATTTTATATGTTTAAATTGATTTCGGGTCTGGATCCATTGTCCAGATCCAAATCTGAGCCTCGTTGTCCAAATTTTAAATTAAAAATACAAAAAATACCAAAAATAGTTTTAAATAGCTCGGACAGTCCATCCGACATCCGTTTGGATCCATCACGTTGTATTTCTCGATTCGAGTATCAAAAAAAAAAACTCGAACATTTCCTCAATACTTGGGTCCAAACCCCTTTTTCTGAAGAAATTTCCCCGAAATGGTCTGAAATTTTCAAGAAAATACTTTTGTAAATATTCCTTTTAGAAAAATACAAAAAAATTAGGTTTTTTGTTTTCTCAGATCTTCATTCCAAAAAAATACAAAAATAAAAAATAAAAATATTCAGAAAAGAACAAAAAAATTCAAAAATAAATGAAGAAAATTGCAAAATGTTTTTAGAAACCCGTTTTAGAGAAAACTTTTTGAAGAGGCCCTTCCATGGAAAAACCGTATTTTTATTTTAAGAGTCGAGTTAGGGTTTTGAAAAACCCTATCTCTCGCCATCTTCCTTGCTTCACCTCAGCCGCCTCTCTCTCTCCTCCATGGCCGAACCCTCCATTTCCAACCCCTCATCACCAACAACCCCCATCTTCACCCTTCGTCCCCCAACCGAGACTTCTTTCTTTCCCTTTAAAATCGGCCAACGAAAACCCTTCTCCTCACCCGTTATCACCCCCGCACCCTTCTTCATGCATGATCATTTTCATCCCTCCCCTTTTCCTGTACATTCCTCTTCTTCCAGCATCAGACCGCTTCTTCACCCCACCATTACCCTTTTCTGCCTCTTTCTTCTTCCCATTATCTTAGTTTCACCCTCATGATGTGTTATCCCAGCCACCAGAGGTAAGTAATCGCATTCTTTTTTACTTTCCCCATCTACTGATCTTCCTGCTGGCTGTTGAACGAAGGATTGATCACACAACATGGGATCGCAGTGAGCATCCTTCTCCTTCTTTGTTCTTTTTGTCTGTTCCTTTCCTGCTTTCTTATATTCTGGTAACCCATTAAGGCATTCGTAGAAGGTCGATCTGCTCATAGCAAGATCGATCCATACAAATGCGACATCAAGGGAAGTCATCTGACTCCGACATTTGTTTCGTTTCCTTTTAAAAAAAAAATTTTTGTTTCTTACAAGCGATTTGGGTATTAACTGATTCGACACTCCCTTGCTTCCGAATCCTATTTCCTGTTCTCGTGTTAATTTTAATCCCCATATCTATATTCTGTTATATGATTTTCCTTGATTTTCATATATTTTTCTTATATTTCTGCATCTTCTGTGCGAATTCCATGCATCATTTTGAGTTTTAAGGTCTTGTTTGCATTTCATCCTCATGTTTCCTTCCGTTGCATTTTTTTATCACATATAATGAATCTCTGTTTATTATTTATCCCTTAGCATGTGATTTTTTGTTTCAGCAGTATCACAGTGCAGGGTATGTTCATATTAGATCACATCGATTTTATTAGGAATCGATGCATATTCATCCATGGCGAATCCCCTTTCCTTATTTTCCCAAGCATTCACTGTGTTGTGTCATCTTCTCAATACCTGGATACATTATTTCTCTTGTTATCTCTAATATTTTACATTGGTTTATTTATTTTTAACGTCATTTGCCTGGAAGGACTTATCATATCATTTCTGGTGTTTTAATTGGTATATGCTCCTGAGCATCTGCAATTTGGCTACGGTGGAGATTGCACTATGATAGATCTGAATAATGACACACCCTCGGCATATTTGTTGAGATGGGTATAGGGCTCACCTACTTGTTGAAGCATCTCATTGTGAGGGACGCGCGTCAGCTGAAGACTGACAATAATTCAGAAAGAACCACGAAGCCTCGGCTCCTTCTCTCGAAATCCCTACAAAACCATGGCCTCTGACATCGCCCAAATCGATTGTGTAGAGGCTTAAGCTCTATATCTGCAAACATGTCTTGCAGTGACATAAACTTTGAGGTGAAAGATGCATGATTTTTTTTTGTGATATGCAGGTTCAAATGATTTGCTAGAGTAATCAGGGAGGCATCAAATATGAAAAGATTGGTAACAACAATTGGGAAATGCAATAAACCTTCAGTATATTTGCCTAACTGTTACAAAATTCGTTTTCTCATTTAATCAATTCCAGATTTGCCTAACTGTTATTAAGATGTTTTCTGACTGAGTCAATTCTAGATGCAATACCAATATGAAAATTGAAGAATAGACCTTCACCTGGAGAGTAACTGAGCTCAAGACGATTTGAGGTTATCGTACTCTATTCGGATGAGTTGACAGGGAGATACTGATGTGTAAATTCATTGCCAAGAATGGGTTGGCCATACGTGTAATCATGGCTCAATCATCAGCCCCCCCCCCCCCCCCCCCCAACTGTTGTAAACCTTAAGACAAATCTTTGAAAAGGAGGAGTATGTATACCTGGTCATGGAGTCTTGCAAAGGGAATGTACATCACTATCTGTTGGGGGAACATAGTTGTTTCTCAGGAGCTGAAGTTTTAGCGTTGTCCAAGTCATTGACGGAAGATTGATGCATTGTCAGGACATGGGTGCTATCCATAGAAATCTGAACCAGAGAACCTTCTACTGGTAACCATATCATCAAGGCCGATGTCCATGAAATGGGTTGATTTTGGCCTTGCGAGCTCCATCAGACATGAGCAGAATCTATATATAATGGTGAGCAGTCCATTTCATATTGCTCCAGAAATTTTTACCAAAGGCTTCAATCAGGTAATAAATATGTGTAATGTTGGTGTGATTCTGTACATGCCTCTCAGTAAAATTCCTCTGTTCTGGGAGGAAGCTAAGGCAAAAAAAAAAATTCTTTTGGTTAAGTCAAGTTAATCTCATTCAGAATTCCAGCAACCTTTCGTTGATCTCTTTTAGTTGATGATAAGCCTGTAAATTCTATTTCTGAATCTGTTCTTGACCCTTCTCTTAATATTTGCAACTACCTGATGTCGGTTCATGTAAGTTTTTGTTCAGTTTACCTTATCCATGGCTTGATGTCATTTAGCATTGTACATTTGCTTTCCCCCTGCGTCATTTGCTATTAGTTGATTTTATAATACATCGATGATTCCATTCCATCTCACATATTACCACTTTAAAGTTATTTAGCGTTTCTGCATCCCAACAATAATGTGATCCTGAGAGGGAATATACAGAAGCCTCTTCATATTTCAGGTATGTGGGTTCAAGTGATCCATTGGGGTAATCAGGGAGATATCAAAATGTAAATTTTCAATATATTGGTCTAACTCATCTTCCGATTTAGCTTTGCATAACTGTTATTAAGCTTGTTTTCTGATTTAGCTAAATTTCAGGTACAATATGATAGGCACTTACTCAGAGAATAATTGGACCCAAGTCAAAATTGGGGTTATCAGATCGTGTTCGGGGAGCTATCAGTATGCGAATCCACTGCAGAGAATTCCAGTGAAGGACATAATCTGCAAAGCATCTGAAGGTCGATCGGACGGTCAGATCATTGCTGAAGGCATCACACCTACAGCCTTGGTTGCATCCCATCCCCTGCATACCAGCTGGCCACTATTCGAGAATAGGAGGAGTTCATAGTTCCTAGTGTTTAGTCCCCGGAGATTCCGGATGACAAAGCCTCCATATTAGAAGATGGAGGATGCCTAAAATAAAAGCCTGTGATCTACTTTATTTGGCTCTGAACTACAAGAAGGAATTAGCTGCTTTATCAACGCCTGTATCTCCAGTTGAAAAGGGAGTCACTAATCCAGACAAGTCACCAGGTTCTTCTTGACTTTTTGAAATTTTCGATTTTGCTTTTGATGGATTCGCAAATATCTTTCAGGTCGTATATCTCCATACAGATGGTTTGCAGTGATAAAATCTTAATCCCAAGTTTTCTTTTAATGGTTACCATGATGAAGCATATATAAATCTGCTGTTCTCTCGTGAAATTGGGATTAAAGCTTTCGTTTAGCATGCTCAGTAAACCTCTCCATTAGTTAAGCTTGATATAAGCAGATGTAAACTTTGGCAGTGATGATATAAAGAGCATAAAGGCAACTTTGAGGTCTACCTCACTGTTGAAAAACAGCATTTACAATGGTCACTGGTACCAGATGTATTATTATGTTTTACTCTGGCATTTGTTGATATCAGAAAGTTTCTTGTAAAATTGGAAATGAAGCAGTTATCAAGCAGAGGCACACATGTGCACGATTTCATGTAGCATGTGTAATCAGGTTACATGCTTGCGTAGAGAAAATTTGGCGGTGGATGTCCATCAATCACATCCGCCTCATCATTCTTGACCTTACTGTTATCAGAAGATGCAGCCATATCAGATATACATGTGATTTTATTATGCCTTGGACAGGTTTCACAGGCTATCACAGTTGTGTTGTTTCATACTATCATAACATTTCTACTTCACATTGCTTTTGCTAGGGGCGTGCACATTATGTAAATCAGGGGTACCTGTACGCTAGGTCCACAGTCATCAAGCACTTTCTACCATGTACATAGCCAGCACATCCACCAAGTTCCATCCGGGTCAAATATACATTTCATTATCAATACCCCATTTCCTGTGAAGCTCCATACACCAACAAACACACAACTCCCAGCAGCTGTGTGCTCCCATTTACTTATACAGCATCAACCATCATTGGCTGCCTATCACTCATTCGTATATTACACCCTGCTTTTTATATATATAAATATATACATATGTATATATATATATATATGTGTACTTGTATATATCCATGTGTATATAGACATGCATGTACATATATGTATATATGTAGGTATGTATGTCATTTTTCCATCTTCTTCATCACGTACATCTTGGCGTATGAGCATTTTCCCATTGATATCCATATGATAGGTGCAATTTTTCTCCATTTTCATATTAACCAAGTATTTTTTAGGGAATATATGGAAAACATCTGTGCTTGGAGTTGTAAATTCGATTTTATATGTTGTAATAGTTAGATTTTGAATGAGAATTTATATTTCAAGCTTTAGATAGAATGAATGAGCATTGTAAATATTATAAATTGCCCCTTTTCATGCTTTTTATCTTCATTCTCCAAAATCTCACAATGGTGAAACACGAATGGCACGTGCACCATTTCGTAAGAGGTAATTAATCCTAAGTTGATGATTTACATCAACGGCCATAGTCGGGATGTAAACAAAACTTGGGATTTTTATCTTTTACGAAATAACACTGGATCCATACTTTATCCATTTTTCAAAATTCATCATATTTCCTTAGTATCTTCTCCTTTTATCAGAATTTAACTTAAAATTAATTCAAAATATATACCAATGGCCATAGTCAGGGTATATTGAGAGTTAATTTCATTTTAAATTCTATAAAAGCACCAAATGTGTTTTATTCTTCACCTGAATTTAAATATAGATTATTATATAATACATTCAATGACCATAGTCAGGGATGTATTATATCTTCAATCTTATTTCAATTCATTCAAAGAATGAAATAGCTTTTCAAAATCCAATTTCAAAATTCTTTAAATTCATTCATCATTTAGGATAGTACTGCATCATGTTTTCAAAAAATTCCTTTTTCAAAACTCCAAGTGATGTAAATATCTTCCTCAATCTATCTTCAATTCTTGTAAAAACCAATTCATCCTTTTCATCTTTCAAATTCAATTTCATTTTCAATCTCAAAGTCCAATTTAACTTTGAGATTTCAAAGTCATTTTTATATTCAAATTCAAATTGGATTTCAAAGTTCAATTTAACTTTGAAATTCCAAATTCATTTTATATTCAAAAATCCAATCAAAATCAAAGTTCAATCTAACTTTGAGATTCTTGATTCATCTTCTGAATTTAACTCCAAATCCATTTTAGGATCCAGGATTCAACATTCATATTGGATCTCAGACTTCAGATCCAATTCCTCTTTAGGATCCAGAATCCAATTTCTACTTTGGATCTTAAACTTCAGATCCAAATCCATTCTAGGATCCAGAACCCAATTCTACATTTGGATCTCAGACTTCAGATCCAAATCCATCTTAGGATCCAGAACCCAATTTTATATCGGATCTCAGATCTCTGATCTTAAGTCCATTTTTTTTTCCAATTTCTTTCTCAATTCTAGATTTCGAATCCAATTCCCTTTTCAAATCTCATCCAAATTCCATAAATTCACATCTATTTTAGATCCAGTTTAAAGATCCAATTCCATTTCATTTCCAGATTCCAAAACTAAATCCACTTACAGATCATATCTGGATTTCTTAAATTCATTTCTGCACCATTTAGATTTCTCAGATCCATTCTAAATTTAAGATTTCCAATTTCAAAATCTAAATTCAATTTCATCTCAGGTATTCATTTTCCTTTCTTAAATTCAAGTTCAAATTCAAAGTTCATTTCCAACTTTGAAATTTCATTTCCTTTCATTTTCAAAAGCTTCAAGTCATTCTCAAAATCAAGATTTATTCTTCCAACTCTGATTTACTTCAAAAACTTGGAACTTCTCTGATCTATTTCAAGTTCTAAGTTAGATTCAATCATTTCTTCACTCCTTTACCAAGTTCATCTTAGAATACTTGGAAATTTCTAAATCAATTTTCAAAAGAGCATACATCCTTGCATTGCACAAGCATGATTCTTTGTGCATTTAGATTTTTAGAATAGATTCTTAGATTATATTTAGGCAAAGCAAAAAGGCATAGATTCGATCCTTGGTTCGATTACCCCTGGTAAAGGCACCAGGAACAGTCGAACCTCGTACCGACGAGCGAATCCCGTCTCTCCATCTTTTTCCCGCAAATTTTCAAAACGGAGGCGAGTTAAATTTCTAAATATCTTCCAAATCAAGGTCAAGTGAGACCGCGCAAAATGGTTCCTCTTCTCTCTTTCTTTCTCTTCTTTTCTCTTCTCTCTTTCTTTTCTTTCTTTTATTTTTCTCCCTTCAAAAAGGAGAAGAATGGAGGTTAGAAAAGGAAAAGAGAAGGAAGAACGAAAGAGGAAAAATTTTGCAATGATCACACTAGTCTTGCCTTGTTTCTTATAACATTACCTGTTTCATTTAGCTTGTTTCTGAAGATCCATCTTGTCCCAATGATCTGATGATCCTTTGGTCTTGGTACAAGATCCCAAACCTCATTTCTTTGGAATTGATTCAGTTCTTCAGTCATGGCTAGCATCCAAAACTCATCGATGATGGCTTCATCAATCTTCTTTGGCTCAAGTTGAGAAATGAATTCCATATTTGCAATCCGTTCTAGCTGAGCTCTAGTCTGAACCCCCTTGGTCAGGTCTCCCAAAATTTGCTTTTGAGGATGATCTCTGATTTCAACAAATGTTCTTTGATGATCATCTTTATTAGATTTAGCTTTGTTATCTTGAAATAAATCTGTACTTTCAACATCATCATCGTTAGTCTGCTTAAGAACATATTGATCAATAGATTCACAAAAACTGACATGCATAGATTCTTCAATAGTATATGAACTCTTATTAAAAACTCTGTATGCTTTACTATGACTTGAATATCCTAAGAATATGCCTTCAATAAATTTAGCATCAAATTTATCCAGGCTATCTTTTGTGTTAAGGATAAAGCATTTACATCCAAAGACTTTAAAATAGTCTATTCTTGGAGTCCTGTCATAGAATAATTCATAGGGAGTTTTATTTAATAAGGGTCTAATAAGAACTCTATTTGTTATATAGCATGCAATATTAACAGCTTCTGCCCAAAAAGATTTAGCAAGATTATTATGTTGGAGCATAGTTCTAGCAGATTCTTGTAGGGTTCTATTCTTTCTTTCCACTACACCATTTTGAGGTGCAGCTCTAGGAAAGGCAAAGTTATGAGAAATTCCATGCAAGTTACAAAAATTTACAAAAAGTTCATTATCAAATTCTCCTCCATGGTCACTACGGATTTTCACAATAGAACAAGATTTTTCATTTTGTAATTTTTTACATAAAATTTCAAATTGATAAAACGTGTCACTTTTGTTTTTCAAAAATATTACCCTAGTAAATCTTGAGTAATCATCTACAATGACAAAAGCATATTTATTATGATTAAGACTTGCTACTCTAGAAGGACTAAAAAGATCCAGGTGGAGAAGCTCTAAAGGTCTTTTACTTGAAATGATATTTTTTGATTTGAAAGATGATTTAGACAATTTTCCTAGTTGACATGCATCACAAAAATAATCCTTTTTAAAAGATATTTTGGGTAACCCACGTACTAACTTATTTTTAGCTAATTTAGACATGTATTTAGAGTTGACATGACCCATTCTCATGTGCCATAAATGTTGAGTGTCATTATTAGCTATAAGGCAATGTTCAATAATGTTTTCTAGGTATAATTCCTATATATTATTTCTTCTTATACCTTTTAAGATGATGTTTTCGTTGGTGTCTGCTATGAGGCATGCATCATGATTAAAGCTAACATTATAACCTGTGTCACACATTTGACTAATACTTAGGAGGTTATGTTTTAAGCCTTTAACAAGGAGAACGTCTTTGATAAGAGGTTTATCAATATTGCCAATATTACCAATACCAATTATCAAACCTTTGTTGTTATCTCCAAAGGTGACAGTTCCTCCTTCTTTATGATGAAGAACAGCAAAAGGTTTGGATGTCCTGTCATGTGTTTTGAACATCCACTGTCTAGTATCCATCTGTTCTTCCTTTTTGGAGCCTGCAAAACATTAAGTAAAACTTCTTTTTGGTACCCAGTTGGGTCCCTTTTTGTTAGACTTTGGAACCCATGTCCATTTGGATTTGGGTTTGTCTATAACTTTAGAGGAGTTCAAGGAATTAAAAATATAATACTCCTTTTTAGGTTCAGAAGAACCTTTGACAAAAGTGGTCTTTTGATTCATACAAGGAGGTTTGTTGAAATGAGAGTAGCTAATACCATTCTTGTAGAAGGAGACTTTTTGAGAGGATAGGAGTTTATCCAAGTTTTCTTTTCCTTTAGTAAACTTGAAAACTGTTTTCATAAGGTTCTCAGTTTTACTTTTTAATTCTAAAATTTCTACTTGCAGATTTTTAGTCTTGGAGCTAGTAGAGGATATTTCAGAAGTAATCAGAAAAATTTTCTTTTGTAACTCAGAATTTTCAATACTGAGTTTTTCATTTTTCAGGATAAGCTCTAGATTTTCATATTTCAAATGTCTATTTTTGAGAATCGTTTTCCTTGATTCTTCAAAAAGTTCCTGAAAAGCATTTTGAAGTTCTTTAAAGGAGAAATCAAGGGATTCACTTACAGAGCTTTCTGCCATGAAGCACATGTTGGCAATTTCTGCTTCATCATCGCTTGACTCTTCACTTGTGGATGGTTCTGAATCATCCCATTGAGCATGCAGAGCCTTTTTCTTGAAGAACTTCTTCTTTGGTTCCTCAGTCTTGGATTTTCTTTTGAGAAAAGGACAGTCACGTCTCAAGTGACCTGACTTATTACACTGATAGCACATGGAATCTTCCTTAGGGTCTTTTCTTTCCTTGTGCTTATTTGGAAGCCGGTTCCTTCTCATGAAGCGCTGGAATTTTCTGGTGAGTAGCGCAATTTCAGTTTCTTTTTCTGAGTCCTCATTCTCAGAAAGAGCTGGGAAGGCTAAAGTTTTCTTTAAAGGTTGTTCATCTTCCCTTTTTTCCTTCATATGGACTTCATAGGCCATAAGATTGCCTATTAAGTCATCCAGGGTCAGCCTGGATAAATCTTGAGCTTCTTCAATGGCAGTAGTCTTTTTCTCTCAATCACTTGTGAGAGATCTCAAGATTTTCTTCACCTTATCTGTCTGAGAATGAGTTACACCCAGAGATTTCAGATCGTTGGTGATGTTGGTGAATCTGGTGAACATCTCTGTGATGAGTTCATCTTTGTTCATTTTGAACAACTCATATTTTCTGACAAGAGATGAGATTTTGGCTTCTTTCACTTTGTTGGTTCCTTCATGAATAACCTCCAGAGAATGCCAAATATCATATGCAGATTCACATATAGATATTCTATTGAATTCATTCTGATCAATGGCACAATATAAGGCATTCATAGCCTTTGCATTTAGATTTGCCATTTTCTTTTCTTCATCAGCCCATAAGCTATAGTCTGTGGATGGAGATGTGTATGGATGCTCAACAATTTTCCATACAGCAAAATCTATGGACTTGAGAAATATAGTCATTTTGCATTTCCAGTATCCATAGTTGGAGCCGTTGAAGAAAGGAGGACGAGATGCATGTTGACCTTCAATATCACGAGCATAAGAGGTAGATGCCATTTGTGCTGGAAGACTTGTTATGTCAAAACCAGCAAACCTGCTCTGATACCAAATGAAATTCCACTAGAGGGGGGGTGAATAGTGAAATACTAAATAGATCGATAAATTAAAAATATAATGCGATAAAGGCACAACACATAAACACAGAATTTATACTGGTTTGGTCAAAACCCTGACCTACATCCAGTCCCTAAGCAAACCACTTAGGCTTTCCACTATAACATCCGAGTTACCGGATAAATAGTACAACACCCTCTTCCTCAGAGGTCTTCTTCTCTCAACAGAGAAGGGGCACACCCTCTTCCACAGAGGTCTTCTTCTCTCAACAGAGAAGGGAAACACCCTCTTTCATAAAGGTCTTCTTCTCTCAACAGAGAAGGACAACACCCTCTTTCTCAGAGGTCTACTTCTTTCAACAAAGAAGGAATACAGTGAATAACAGAAAGTTACAATACTTCCTATAGAACCTTCAGAATGATATGAATGCACGAATGAAGGATTCTCAGAATGTTCTGTTCTTTTCACTCAGAAGATACTCTTTGTCAAAGAGCTATTCTTGACTTTTTCTCTTTCTTTTCTCTTTTTTTTCTCTTTCTTTTTCTAGGCTCTCTTTCAAATATCGAATAGGAAGTTTTCTCGTTGTAAGCTCACATGTCCATGTCAAATAAGTTATTTTATTTGTGTTTATATAGCCTTTAGAAAAATAGTCGTTGCCTTTTTGAAATGATAGTATTTTTGGGATGTGAGATGTCAAGTCATTTCAAAAAACATCTTTATGGATTTACGAAAAAGTCTTCTTTCCATAAAAGTAATATTTGGGGTACACTAGTCGTTGTAACCTTTTAGGTATGATATATTTTATGTAAAAAGTCTATTTCTTACAATAGTACATTGAACGTTGGATTTGTAGACCATCATGTAGTTTTGTCTTTATACTAATTAATGATTTGTAGTACTAAAGTATTTTATTTAGAAATTGTCACTTCTTTACTTAAATGAGTGTAAGTACAATAAATGCTTTGAGATCTTTGTTTGTACATAGTCATATCAAGAGTTTTCTTTATGATGTGTTTTTCAATGTCTACAGAGAGAATGAAGACTCTAAGTAAGTCGACATTCTTGAGTAGGATTAAACTAATTATTTAAAAAGATCTTTAGAGGAGGTATTTAATGTTTTACAAAGAGAATGATGACTTCAAGTAAGTCGACATCTTTGAGTTGTAAAAAGGTAACTAAAGTCTTTTCAAAACATATTATATTTGTTTTTCTTTGTCTAGCCGATTTCCATGTTTTGTCTTTTTCCTACTTATTTAAAATCATTACTTTTCAAGTTGTCTTGTATATGATAGAAGGTACAATTATTATTTTTTGAAATCATGTCAAAATACCTTTTTCATAAAGGGTTGTAAGAAGGTACAATTATTTGTTTTAAAAAAGGAGCTTTTTGAAACTATCGTATACTTTTATGAAATATAGCTTTTGAGAATGAGTGACTTTTATGTAATATGCAATATGCATGCTTCTGAAGGTTCTGTTACATATGACTCTAAAGAAGAAAAAAATCTTCATCTTGAGGAAGCCGATCTCTTTAGATGATCTTTAGGAATGCATGGCTCATCAAGCTTTTTCTTCAAGGAGTATGATTGCACTACGACTGCACTTGAACAGGAGGTCTCCATCCTTTTTGGGTGAGATATCCTTGCATCGAATACTCGTTAGATTTATGGCAAAACATATCCGATCATAATATAACATTTTTTAAGAAGACGTATTATCATATCATATAAAATCAAATATGATAGTGTATCATATTATGTGTCATCAAAATATAGTTTCTCAACAAGAGTTTGAAATGAGCTTGATGGGTGAATTAAACTACTTCCTTGGACTTCAAATAAAGCAAACTGAAAAAGAAATCTTCATCATTCAGGCTAAGTATACAAAAGAACTTCTCAAGAGAATTGGGATGGACTCATCGAAATCAAGAAGGAATCCTATGAGTACAACTACTTCTCTTGATAAAGATGAAAATGATAAAAGTGTAGATACTAAGCTCTACAGAGGTATGATCGAATCTCTATTATACTTAACTGCTAGTCGACCTGATATTATGTTTAGTGTGTGTATGTGTGCAAGATTTCAAGCTAATCCAAAAGAATCTCATTTAACTGCCGTAAAACAAATTCTTCGTTATTTGAAAGATACTTCAAATTTCGATTTGTTTTACCCAAAATCATCTTCCTTTGATTTAGTTTCATATAGTGATGCAGATTTTGCAGGAAGTAAATCTGATCACAAGAGTACTAGTGGAACTTGTCATTTCTTAGGAAATTCCTTAGTCTCTTGGTTTAGTAAAAAGCAAAATTCAGTATCACTCTCAACAACTGAAGCTGAATATATAGCGGCTAGTTTAGCATGTTCACAAGTACTTTGGATGAAACAGACCTTAAAAGATTTTGGTTTGAATTACTCCACAACAACTATTTATTGTGATAACACTAGTGCTATAAATCTTTCAAAAAATCCTATTCAGCACTCAAGAACTAAGCATATTGAAGTTAGACATCATTTTTTAAGAGATCATATGTTAAAAGGAGATATTTCGCTAAATTTTATTTTCACTAAAGAACAACATGCCGATATCTTCACTAAACCTCTTAAAAATGAAGATTTTATAAGAATTGGGAGAGAAGTAGGTATTTGCTCATTTTTAGATTTGTAAAAATGCTGATTTTTGAACAAAATCTCAAAATCGCACTTTATTAGTCGACCGATAAAATTCTAGTCGACTGATGTTTTAGAATGAATCTCACCATATTAGTCGAATGATGATATTTTTAGAATGAGTCACACATTTTAGTCGACCGATAAAGTTTTAGTCGACTAAAATTTTTAAAAAATTTTAAATGAAGGGATCTGATACCCCTTGGATTTTTTTTTCCGTTCTTTTTAAAATAGGCATCGTTTCACTTCGTTTTCGTACCTTTTCATTTTTCTTAAGAACAAAACCCTTAAAACGAAAACCCTCTTTCTCTTTTGCCTCTCTCTCTTCCGAAAAACCCTCGGAGTGTCGTTCGATCCCATCTTCGCCGGGATTTTCTTGCCGTGACAAGGAGACGCCGGAGTCTTCTGACCGTGATCTTGAAACGCCAGAATCCTCTTGCAGTAACTAGCGCATCTTCAAAACACGCAGGAACTCTCTTGCCGTGACAGTGTATTTTCCGCCATTGTCGGAATCCCCTTGTGGCAGCATTCACACTCGCCGTCAGCCATCGTATCCTTTGTTTTTGTTTCACAATGGCGGACAACGTTCTCAATCTGCCGGAAATCGTTTGGAAGCCGACATTTTTTTTGGTAACTCTGTTTTTTTTTAACTATTCCTCGTACGAAGTCTGCATCTGCAAAAGGTTTAGGTTCTCCTCCTCCTACACCTACTTCAAGACATGGTTTTTCACTCAGATTACTCCGAAATTCTCTTTTGTATGATACTTTTGGATCAATTTCTGCACTACCTATTTTACCAGGCCGAAATGTTCTATTTCACTTATTTTCTCGTTACAACATAAGAGAATTATTTCCTGGAATTTCACATCTCTTTGATGCTTGTGCAGATACTCTTCACTATCCTTTTCTTATTCACTTGTTTTACACGAATTTACAAATGGATCATGAAACTAGAATTTTGTTCTCTCTTGTTCGTGATGTTGAAATCGAGTTTGATTCGAAACTACTTGGAGAAATTCTTGAAATTCCACCTTCAGACGCTCTTTTCAACACTATTGAATTAAATGATGAAAGAGTTTTTGAACAAATTCTTCTTCCAGGCGCACCTCACTACCCTCCTTTCAAAAATACTAATCTTCAAACTCGTGCACGCATTGCTGGACAAATCCTTGCCCATAATGTTCTACCTAAAACTGGTTCTTTTGATTATTATTCCACAGATCTTTCTACGGCTCTTTATGTTTTATTTGGAAAAAATTCTGTCAACTGGGCCAATGTGTATTTTACAAATTTGTGGAAACAAAAACCATTTCTTCCTTATGGTTGTCTTTTAACTCGTAATTTTAGACATTTCAGAGTTCCCTTAACAAATGAAAAATGAATTGAGCAAAAAGAGTTCTTTGATCATACAATTTTTAAAAGAATGAAAATTAAATATCTGCCTCCTTTAAATGTTGATCAAACTGAACCATCTGATCCTACTGAACCATCAATTTCTGAACCTTCACCTTCTGTGACACCTTCATCACATGCAAAAAGAAAAAAAATTTCTACAAGTCAAGACAATGATGAAGTTATGCAGAGACTGAAAGCTTTGGAGCTGCATCAACACACTTTTCGTGAAGATGTGACTCAACAACTATCTTCGATTCAGAAAGAGATTACTTCAATCAAGGATTTGCTCAACTCACTTTTCTGATCTTTGTTGTCTAAACTTTCATACTTTATGGGTTGTAATATTTTAAACTTATATCTCTATTTTGCTTATGCTATTTCTGCCCTTATTCTTTTTTATTATGACCAAGGGGGAGAAAAAGAGAAAAAGATAAAAAATAGCATTACATTGAAATTGCAGGAGATCTTGCAAGAGAAATGCGAAATTAAGAGAAAAGGTAAGCTTTGAATGAATGCATTTGTAAATGCATGAAGTAATGATGAATGGAAATGTAAACCAATCAATATGTGATATATGTGCTTTAAATGTGCTAACTTTTAATGTTTTGCATCATATTGATAGGGGGAGTAAAATCTCCATCTACATCTAAATGCTTCATCTTTGATTAAGTTTGTCATCATAAAAAAGGGGGAGATTGTTACGACAATGAAGCCATACATGATACTTCAAGTACAAGGTTTTGATGATGAACAAGTGGAATCAACTGCATTTCAGCTAAGGCTATGAAGAAATTGAAGAATTCGATGAAAAATCTTTGAAGACTAGTGTGCAAATGTTTAAATCATTAAGTCTTAGATTCTTGTAAGAGCCTTACTTAGAGTGCATATTTAGGGTGCATTTCACCTTAAAAGTCTTTAGAAAAACTTTTCTAAAAGAAACACTCTTGAAAATCTTTTTAGAAAACTCTTTTCTTAAATTTTCATGTTTATTAGTCGACCAATCGACTTACCAGTCGACTAATCCTTTCACGCCATATTTTCTAAAAAGTCATTTTTGTCAAATTAGTCGACCGAAGGTTTTATCAGTCGACTGGACAGAATGTCTGTTTTCTGGAAAATTAGCAGCAGTCGACTAATGGTTTTATCAGTCGACTGAACAGAACATGTGTTTTCTGAAAATTTAGCAGCAGTCGACTAATGCTTTTATCAGTCGACCAAACAGAATGTTTGTTTTTCAGAAGATTTTAGCAGCAGTCGACTAAAAGGTTTTTCAATCTACTGATGATATTATCAGTCGACTAACTTTTCTCAAGTCAACTAAGTTTCAAAAGTTCAGATTTTCAAACGGCTCGATTAACAGATCAGTCGACCGACGATAACTGTCAGTCTACTAATAACTAACTATTAGTCGACTAACTGATGTTTCAGTCGACTAATGTTGCCGTTTTCCTGAAACTTTAAAAAGGTGTGTCTCTTTGTTTTTCAAACATTTTGATCATTCAAAATGGACAGTTTTGACACCCTTTCATACTCTCAACGTATGGAAAACTTTAACTATAAATATGAGTGCATTTTACACTCAAAACAACAAGAATTCAATCGATTTGAATCATTTACTTATTGCTTTTCACTTCTATTCAGTCAAGTATTTATTTTCAAACTCACTTGATATTTTCACTCCAGTTTTTCACTCAAATCACTTTGAGAGATAGTGAATTCGTGAGTAGAGTATTTCAACAACCTCAAAAGTCAATTGCATCTCATTCGCATTCAAAAGAAAGGCTCATAGGTTGTATTGTAAGTTGTTACTTATTTTCTGTAAAAAAAAGGACTCCTTGGTTTAAAGGAGTTGTTTGCTTTCAGTAGGGTTGTTACTGAAAGTGGGACCAGTTTTGGTCTGTGTGATCTTGTAGTTTACAAGGTTGATAGTGGAAATCTCAAGCGGGTTTTGCTTGGGGACTGGATGTAGGTCAGGTTAGACCGAACCAGGATAAAATCTTGTGTTCTTTGTGTGTTTGCTTTTTGATTTGCAAAATCCTTCAATATTCCGCAGACAATTTTTAAAAGCACTATTCACTCCCCCTCTAGTGCTCGTTGCCTCGATCCTAGTGCACTTTCAGACATGACTGAGAGTCAGGAGTGCTTCAGCATTGATTAGAAAGCGCTCAATAAATAAATTAACCATTTTGTCGAACTCTTTCAGTTCTATCGGATTAATGTGCTCTGAGTACCACTTTGCTGCGGCACCTTCCAAACTACGAGGAAAGCAGAGAAATAAGGCACGATTGTTCCTCTTGAACCTGGAACATTCTGCGAAGAATAGGGCGGGATGTGCTTTTGGATCACCTGAACTGTCAAACTTGATAAATTTCTTGGGGAGATTGTCAAGATCATCATCCCCATCCAGTCCATCATAGAAGTCTTCACTTGTAAAGACTCTTTTGCCCTTGTCACGAGATTGAAGATCCTTAACCATCTTCATCACATCTTTGAGTTGTGACTGCGTAGGGTCGTCAACAGACTGATTCTTGGACTTGTAAGCTGACCCCTGCCCCTGAGTTGACCTTTTGAATTCTTGCTTGTTTTGATACTCTTTGTCAGTATCATCTGCTGATTCTGACTCATCAGACATTTCCTCATGACGATTCTGCTTTTTACTGATTTTTACATTCCTGGCCGTGTGGCCCCTATCCTTCTGTTTGATCTGAGTCTGTTCAGCACTGGCTTCAGCTTGCTCTGCCAGCATCTTGGTCATCATTTTCTTGAACATGACGTACATCTGGGGATCCACGTCATCCTCTGCTTGCTGACCCTGACTACGGGGTGAGTCCATCTCCTCTTCTGAAGCAACTGAGTACGTGATGCCTTCAACTGATGTGGTTTTCTTTCCGGACCTTGTATGAACCATCGAATATCACAAATATTCTTCTGAATGTCACTGGTGCTCCCTCTGGAATATTACTAACGCTCTCTGCAAGGCAGAGTCGACGGTTAGGCTTTTGAAAGAAAATTGATTGGAGGAAAATATTTGTTGAGAATTTTGGTAGACAATTGAAAGAGTATCTCATTACTAGGGATTGAGTCGTCGCTGGGATTACGACAATTGTGTTGTCATTCCTTTGCAAAAGAACAAACAACTAAAAATATGCCTTGTTACCTAGGTGAGGTAGTCAAACCAAGATGAAGTGAAGATTAAAGGAATTTTATTGGAAATATGATTTTAATAATACACTTGACAAAGGGGAGGCAGACAGACAATTTTCCACCACTCCTGATAATCAAGGGACACTCGAGGACCAGGAAAAATAGTGAGAGTAACAAAAGAATCCCAGCCATGTCTGGCAGAATGGTATGCTCCGAACCACTGATCTGATGTGAGATCAAACTCTGGTAAGACCCCTGATAGTGGGCAAATTTCTATGCGCTTTTGTCTTTGAGAGAACTGCCTGACACACCACTCTGGATGGTAGTATGCGCAGAAGAAGGGACTAAGTAGCCTGAACCGCTTGTCGTATGCATAAGTATATCTGGGAGGTGACTCTTGACGATCAAAGTAGTCCCACACGACCTCT
This sequence comes from Nuphar pumila, assembly GCF_984573655.1. Lineage (NCBI taxonomy): Eukaryota > Viridiplantae > Streptophyta > Magnoliopsida > Nymphaeales > Nymphaeaceae > Nuphar > Nuphar pumila. The sequence goes on along the minus strand of NC_143264.1, from coordinate 42,521,725 downwards.
TCTTCCTGAAGGTTGTCGATCAAGAACCGGTATCGTGCAACTGGAAGGAGCTTTTCACCATTGTATCTGAATGAGCTGGCTCGGGCTGGCATATGCCGGAGGAACCAAGATTGCAGGGCATAGGTACATCCTTCGACTAGAATCGATTCTCCAAGTGTGAAACGAGTCAACCCTCGGTATAAAAAAGCGAGTGCGGCCATGGCTATCAAGAGGCGGCTGGTCTGTCGACTTCCCCATCTCCTTAGAAGCTGAACTATTCTGATATCCATATAATTTCGTCCATCAGGAAAGAAAGCTAATCCCACCGTGCACAGAACCATCGCATGCTGAATTCTTTCTCGAGCTGTTCGAGATAAGGAACTGACTTCCACAAATGTCCCATACTGTTTGTAGATTTCGAGCAGGTCCACATATTCGTTTCCATCCTCCTCGATCAATGGCCAATACTTGCGTCATGTCATGCGAGCTAAAGCGTCTCGGGGGTCCAGACCCTTGACATTAATCAAAAACTGCTTCTCCAATGGATCTCCAGGCTGACCAGCTGGCTCAGGTAATCCCATAATTTCTGAAAATTCATCTATCAGCAACGTCATCTCGCCCCATGGAAACCAGAAGGTAGAAGTGCTCAGATTCCACCGCTCTGCTAGTGCATGGATCAAATTGCCGTTGACTGTCTGCTTTCCCACTGCGGATGCCAGTTCCAATCCATAATCATCCAAATGGTCCAGAAACATACGATAGAAGTTCTTGAGCCATGAATAGTACCACCGGAGAATGAAGGATCCGGTGTTGAGGACTTGATGTTCAGGAAGACTTTGTCGCACCTCGTAGGAGATGTGACCTTCAGGGAAGACTGAATCAAGCTGACTGGATGCCATCAGACTGGAAGACATAGAAAATTGGAATAAGACTTGGGGAAATATAAGGATTTTAAAAAGATGCAGGCAGGATAAAAATAAAGTAAGAAATTCAAGATCCAGAAGAAAGTGAGGATGGAAAATCACCTGGAGTTTTAAAGAAAATTAAGAGAAATTTGGAAAATCGTCCAGGGTTTGATGAAATATGAAGGAATACTTCATAAAATGAAGCATTTGAAAAATTGTCCAAGGTTTAAAGCATGGACAGTATATGGAAATGGATTGGGGATTTCTGAAAAATCATCTAGTATTTTAGAAAATTGGGAAAATATGGAAAATAACAAGAAAATGACTATAACACATTATGCACAAACAAGTATGCACATACAGCATTCCCTAAAAGCTGACTCTAGATGCACAAGTTTTGAAATAGCTGTAGGACCTTAATCCTAACTCTAAGGTTCAGATCATCTGTGTCCAATCATGCTATGCCTATATACTCAAGCCAAGGCTCGATGTACGTGGCATAAAATCAATTTCTCCGGTTCTAGGTTCAAGTTTTCCAACATCCTTGAGCACCTGCCAATGTACGTTGGACTATGGCCCTTGGTACGTGGCAGGGGGTTTTTCACCCAAATAGGTGGCCCAGTTGTGAGGCTTTGTCCCGAACTATGGTTCTAGAAGAAAGCCCAACAACGTGAAGACCGGGTAAAGATATGTGGGGTGGTTTTTGAAAACATGATCACATGCAAGCAAATCAGAAAGCTCTAAAACCTAAAGAGATAGAGATTTTGAAAAATTTGAAGAAACAAACATTGTTTTCAATCAAACCTAGATTGAGGAGGGTTGTATTAGATCTAAGTCTATGTGAGCATGAAAATTTCCTCCTCAATATGGTCCTACCAAACCATACCTAGTCTACATGCAATCCATGTCAGCTGGGTTCAAGTCTAGGCTCCTAGGTTCACATGATATCATGAAATAAAAGCTGACATTCCATGGAACACGATTTTGACAATTTGAACTAAGTTAAGCACATAATTGATCAGGCGAAGACAGGTCCCATCTCGGTCGCCAAACCTGTTATCATCGCAAAATTTTTACTTTTTGCGAGTCAAACTGACCTTTGAAAAAAAGATTTTGAAAATAACTCGCCTCCGTTTTAAAATGCGAGAAAATTCCGAAGAATGGGACTCGCCTGTCGGTACGAGGTTCAACCGTTCCTGGCGCCTTTACCAGGGGTAATTGAACCAAGGATCAATCTACTGCTTTGCTCTGTTCAACTTGTCTAAACCATATTCTAATTCCTAAACGCACAAAGAATCAGGCATATGCTATGAATTTCTGAAAATGCATATTTGAAAACATGATGTTTGCTTCAAAGATTGGAAAATATTTAGAAAATGAACTCTTTAAAAATCGTGAATCATGATTGAGATACTATATTTGAGAAAGTGAAAATCGATTTCTGAAGAAATATAAGGATTTTGTGAAAATCGATTTTGAGAAATGTGAAATAACTTTGGAAAACTTGATTTCTTTGAATTCAAACTTTGAAATTGAAAATATAACTTAGAAAATCAAATTTGGAACTTGGGAAATACTTGAAATATCATTGGCAAATCCATATTTTGAGAAAATCAATTTTTAAATAAGACTTAGAAAAATTTGAGAAAACTTATTTCTCTGAATTGAAATTGAAATTTGTAAATGCATGAATTGAATGAATATGGATTTGAAATACTTGATTTTGAGGAATTGAGGAAATCCTTTTTGTATTTTTGAGAAATGTAGTGCATTTTGAAGTTAGCCTAAGAGTGTAGGCTGAATGTGGCTAATACGAAGATTACAAATCTGGGTATCATTCGTATTCTGACTATGGCCATAAATACAAATTCCACCAAGTTTGTCAACTCCATAAGATCTAGTGCACGTGCCATTCGTATAGACCATAGTGAATTTATGAAAATGTGCATGAATGATACATTCATCAGACATTTAATATTTGCAGAATTAAACTATATGCAATGCAATCCTAGTCTAAGCTGAAATTTAAAGTCTTATTCCAAATTTAATTTAATTTACATCACTATTGAATTTAAATACAGGAATTTAAAATCTTCAATGTACCTGCAAAACTAGAAAGCTTGGTTAGTGAATATATGTTGGTTTTTCTAGATTTATCCAGTAATATCTGGAAATTACTGAATTTTGCTAGATATAAGCCTTTTTCATGATTTCCTTAAATAAAAATTGATAAAATATGAAATAAGATTGAATAAATATGAAAGATAAGATATGAAATTTCAAAATTGGGGTCAAAATGACCAAAATACCCCTGATAACAAGACTATGGCCTTGAAATTAGGGTTTTTAGAAAGATATTTTATAAAATACAAGTTTTGAAATTCAAATGAAGATAAATCAAACTAAATATGATGTAACATGATTAAAAATATGGAAATTAGGGTTTAGAATTTCAAAATTTAGGTCAAATGACCAAAATGCCCCTGATAACAAGACTATGGCCTTGAAATCAGGGTTTTCTGAAATAGATTTTGGTAAAAACTTGGGATTTATGATTGAAATAAACACAAAATCAAACATGAAACACCCTAATATGATTCTAGATATGAGTAAACCCTAAAAACATGAAATTATATACGAAAATCAAGAAATATCCCAAATATCATGATTTTGGCAGTGTTTTTGGATCTTTCAAGTACCCTGTTTTGCAATTTGATCTATTCAGACATCAAATGATATTTAAATTTCATGAAAATTGGCACAGACACTTATTATAACCTTAAACTTAGATTGGAATTGCAAAAATATTTTTTTGATATTATTTTAATCCGAAAATTGCATTAACAACCTAAAATAAGCTATTTTTAACCTAGGTCACCAACCAGTTTCAGAGTTAGACCAGAATCAGGGGTCAATCCTACATGAAAACTTCTGAATTTTTACAAAGATAAACTAGGAATAAAAACAGAGATTTCTCAATTTACAGATCGGAAAAATCATCTTCGGTTAGGGAGAAACCCTTCCGACAATCTGAACTAGAATCTAACAAACCTAACAAGGGTTAAAACAACTACTTCAGATTGAAAATACAGAAATAAATAGACAACTTAATCAAAAATTTCTGAAATTTTATCCGTAAATAGTAGACAAAAAAATAATAATACTCACTTTTTACAAATCATGAATCGGATCTGTGGTTTGGGATTTATGAACAACACAAGTCTGATTAGGGTTTTGGTAAACCCTAACGAGTTTTAAATTTAAAATCAGATTCTCTGACAGAGGAAAAATACTGAACAGATATAAAAAAAATCTCAAAATTTTACAGTAGATAGATCTAATCAATATGAATCCACGGCATTTTACAGATCTTAAATCGGATATAGGATGAGAAAAATATCATAACAGCAAGTTACCCTTTTGATTATAACAATGATTTTAAAGTTTTAAAAACCCGATTTGATGTCTGATTTTTTCTGACAGGGTTCCCGCATCCCAAAATCTCTGATTTTTTTACAGTAGTTCAATTGCATATGCATGTATCACATATAAAAAACCCAGCAATTAACAGTGAATATTTCAATCCGAAACAGCATGCTCTTTTCTGTTCTAAACTAAAAACACACAGAAATCTAAAAAACTTAGGAAATCATGCATTAACTAATGAAAAACAATAAAAGAAATACTAAAACAGTAAAATAAAAATTATTTCTATGCTGGAAAATGTGTAATAAACATGAATAAACAAATAAATAAATAAAATATAGGGAATCAATGGCTGGAATTTGATGTTACCTTTAAAAGCATGGATTTAACCCATTAAAAGGGTAAATCACATGTTTTATTGGTTAATAATATAAAAAATAATGCAATAAACGATTATAATGGATTAGAATCATGAAAAACAGCATGGAATAGAGTTATATCATCTTCTTGAATTGATTTTTGGGTTCTTGGATGAAATCCATGGTTAAATCCATGAACACAAGAGTTTCCATGGTTAAATCTATTGAAAAATCATAAAAAACTAATAAAAAAAATAAAATAATATTAAATAACTCACCTTGGGGCTGCAGCTCTAATGGAGGAAGGTGGAGGTGCTTGAGAGGAGAGAGAAGCCACGAAAATTTGAGAGAAAAAGAACTCCCTTTGACCCCCTTTAGGTCCCCTATTTATAGATTTTTTTTTTTGGATTTGTTTAGGAAGAGTTTTGATTTTTTTGGACTCTTTTTAATTGTTTTTGATAAACCACATAGGGAGGACGATTTTTTTGAAGAATTCTAACCTAAATTGACTCTAATTAACCCCTAATTAACACCTAATTAAACCCTAGAAAGTCCAAATGTGGCACCACCTAGTATGGACCCACATTTGGTTTTTAAAACTTGAATTTAAAACCTTTAAAAACCAATGGTTTAAAACTTAAATAAAATGGATTTTTAAAATTGATTTTGACTCACCTAGACATCTAACCTAGGTAGGACATTGACTGATCCTAGTCTAGCCCTGACTTACTCGAATATGGCGCCACCCCGAGTGGGCCCTACTTGAGTTTTTCAAAAAGCGATTTTAAAACTTGAAATTGAGAAAGTTTTCAAAAGTAAACTTGAAATCAAAAGTTTTGAAATGGCATAGAGTTCCAACTGGGTCAGAACTTCTCTGGATATGGTTTCAACTGAGTGGGCCCACATCAATTTTTGAAAATTTTGAAATAAACACTGAAAATGACTTTGAAAAGGGATTAAAATCAATAGTTGAAATTCAGAATTTTTGAAAATAGAGTCTCAAGCGAACTGGAACTCCGGACTAGAGTCTTGAAATTTTAGGACTCTGAGATTTTGGATTTTAAAAGCCAAATGAAGGAGTTTTTGAAAAGATTTTATAAAAAATGGTGAAACAAGTCAGAAAATACAGTCAGGGTTAGAGTCCTAACTCAATTAGGACTCTGAAATAGAGTCCTGAATTAACTGGACTCTACAAAATGTCCTAATTTTTGAAAAACAAATGAAAATAAATGAAAATGAAATAAAAACAGACTTCAAAATAGACTCCTGACTGGACTAGGACTCCGGGACAGAGTCCTGATCAGACTAAAACTCTAGATTTTTTTTGGTATTTTTCTGAAAAACGGATGAAAGAACTTGTGAAAACAGTGAAAGCAGTAAATATTGAAATAAAACAGAGTTCTGACTCATCTGAGACTCTGGGGACAAAGTCCTAATTGAACTAGGACTCTCCAATTTTTGGATTTCCTGAGAAAACAAATGAGAGAATTTTGAAAAACAGTTAAAAACAGGATAAAATCAAAGTTTTGGTTCAGAGTCCTGATCTGATTAGGACTCTGAGAAAGAGTCCTGATTCGATCAGAACTCTAAGAATTTTGGTTTTCTGATAAGAAAATGATGAAATTTGGGTAAAGCTTTTGAAAACCAGTGAAAATGAAGTATAAAAATCAATTTTGGATAGAGTCTTACTTCGATCAGGACTCTGGGGTAGAGTCCTGATTTGATCAGGACTTTGAGATAAAACCTCAGAATTTTGAAATTCTTTGATAAAAGTGTAATAGTTTTGGTAGATTGAAAGATTTCTGAAAGATTCTCTCAAAATTGAAATCAAGATCAGAGCCCTGATCCAACTAAGATTCTCTGAACAGAGTCCTGCTTTGACTGAAACTCTGAGTTTCCGACTCATTTTGAAAGATTTTAAAAGATTTGATTGAAAATGGATAAAATAGCTGTAAAAAATTAGAGTCCCAATCCAATTGAAACTCTGAAGAAGAGTCCTGATCCGACTGGACTCTTTGAAGAAGAGTCCTGATCCAACTAGGACTCTGAAATTTTGGCCAAAACAGAAGATTTTGAAAGGTTTTCTTCAAAGACAGGTAAAAAGGTAGTGAAAAGTAGAGTTTTGATCCGACTAGGACTCTGGAAAAAGAGTCTTGATCCAACTAGGACTCTAAGATTTTGGCCAAAATGGAGGAAATGGACAAGGGATAGGACCATAACTGGTTCAAAATTCAGAATGATGTTTTAAAAAGGTTCAAAAAGATTCAAACTGATGAAAATACAGAGTCCTGATCCAACTAGGACTAAATTTTTTTGAGATTTTTGATAAATAAAAGAATCCAGAAGTGACACCACCTAAATGGGCCTCATCTGAGAATTGAAATCAATTGAAATTGAGTTTGAAATGAATCCAGATTGTTTTATGAGAAAATGCTTCAAAATATAAGGTCCTGGGGGTTGGCAAACGACAGAATGTTGATTAAAAACCCAGGTTTTAAAATTGTTTTTGAAAGAAAAGTTTTAAAACCCGAATCTGGATTAAATATCTTAAAAACGGGAGTGCTGGATCTCGAAAATGAGATGTAATGACATGCAATGCTATGCAATGCAATGCAATGAGATGATATGTCGAATTCATGCAGTGGTATGCAATGACACAAGAAATGTAGACACTGAACGAGGATGAAAATTTGGGGTGTTTACACTCCTTCGCTGGTCGTTAAATGAAATGTCCCAGTTTCTACTGGTCATTAAATGAAAGGTTCCAGCTCCTTCGCTAGTCGTTAAATGAAATGTCCCAGTTTTCACTGGTCGTTAAATAAAAGGTTCCAGCTTCTTTGTTGGTCGTTAAATGAAAGGTCCCAGTTTCCACTGGTCATTAAATGAAATGTTCCAGCTCCTTCGCTGGTCGTTAAATGAAAAGTCCCAGTTTCCACTGGTCATTAAATGAAAGGTTCCAACTACTTCGCTGGTCGTTAAATGAAAGGTTCCAGTTTTCACTGGTCGTTAAATAAAAAATTTAATTCTTCACTGGTCATTAAATCAAAAACCCCAGCTCCTTTGCTGGTCGTTAAATAAAAGGTCCCAATTTCACTGGTCAAAATCTCCAAAACCAAAATTTCAACTCAAGGTCTCATCAAAATCTATATTGAGTGATTATTTCATAAAGAATTCGTGAAAACTTTGCCAATTTGCTAAAAGTATTTGTTGACTCCAATATTCTTACTACACAGAAGAATCACCTCTGATTACCTCTAGTATTCTTTCCAAAAGGGTGAATTTTTTTCGAAAAAAGGGTAAAATTCAAATCTTCTCTTTGTTGATCAACCAAAAGAATGAAAGAAAGATCCTCGGTATGATTAGCGAAAGAAATATTCAATGATGTTGAAAAGCCGAAAGCGAATTGATATTGATCATGGCTATGGAACATGTTTGAAAATGACTATCTGGCAATTAGGCAGTGGAAATATCTTGAGCTATAAAAGAATCCACTCAATCCATATCTCCTTATTCATTTGAAGTTGCAATCAAATATCTGCAAAAGGGATCTCTCAACTGTCGTCAATATGAAGACGAATATGCGAGCTAGACCCCCGGGGCCAAAGAAGATTTGGATCATCTCAGAGATAAAGGAGTTTGTGAAGGATCCTTCCAGGGAAAGTTCAGATCACCGTCGAGATGAAGGCGAGTGTGATGAACCCACCAACAAACCCTAAAAGATATTTGATTTCTGCTATCATCTAAAGACCCTTTGAGCCTATATCATTAATATAATTCCTGAGATAAAAGAAGGATCAAAGCATCTCCAAGATGAAGGAGTTTGTGACGTACCCTTCCCCGAAAAAGAGAGAAAAGTCAGGACATCTCCAAAATAAAGGATGATGTAAAAGCCCGAAAAGCCCAATGATTCAAAAAGAGTGCAAAAAGATCATCATGGGAAAACACCCAGATATCAAACTGCCGAAATTGTCAGAAGTCATCTTTTCTCATGCAAAATTCTTTTATCAATATCTTTTCACTACCTGCTTTTATGAAATTGAGAATATCTCTTCTCTTCTCATATCAAGGAAATGGATAGCATCCTTGAAGAAAATCATCAGCGCTAAAATTTTGAATTTGACTCTTAAGACCAAGGAGTTAACCTCATTGGAGGAAATACTCTAGGTAAAAGAGGGAATGTCTTTTGCACATACGTGCACATTCTCAAGCATTTGAGTCAACTATAATTTTATCTTATTGGCAAAATTATCTTGCTATTCCAAAAATGAAATAAATATTCAATATTCATTTTTTATGCAACCTAGAGTTGTTTATATCTTCCAGAAGAGTTGCCTCATCCAGTTGAAGTATCTCTTCCTGTCCCATCACGGTTTCTTCATCCAAGGATTCCGTATGGTCGTTCCCACTCAGGTTAAGGGTCAAACCTGAATTTTCTGCGAGAGGTCATCAATTTCAAAAGCTATTTCAGTCTCAGCAATGGGACGCCCAAAATCATCCCTTTTTTCAAGCTTTAGGGAACTCCATCTTCCTCCTTTCGCAAACCCCTTTGGGATTTGTTCGTCCAAACTCCGAAGGTCCCATCATGGTTTCTTCATCCGAGGATTCCAGTTGGTCGTCCCCTTCAGATTAAGGGTTAAGCTTAAACCTTGCCCCCCGGGGTATCTTCCCTTTTCAGGTTTGGGTTAAACTTGAGTCTCGTTCTGATGAGGTTCTTCATTTTGATGAGATGTTTTCTTTCAGTCCCATCGTGGTTCTTCCTATCAAGGAATCCATGCTTTGTATATCCCTCCAGGACAGGATCCTACTCGAGCTTCATCTTATGAGGCATTTCCCAAAAATGTCCCATCGAGGTCCACTCATATTCCTTTCCCCATTCAGGTTATTTTAAGATATATTCGTCCCATCCAGGTTAAGGGCTAAACCTGAGTCTTTCTAAAAAGCTGATCTCGCCTCACTATTGAGACTTGATCTAAACTCTTATCTTCCATCACTTCGAGATCTTCACCTAAAGTTCCATCACGATTTCCTTATTTCTATTATTCAGTCATATCATTTTCGAGGATTTGTCTCCCCAAGGTCATTCAGGATAAGATTTTAAGCCTAAAATCATCTCTTTCCAAATAAATTCTTCCACACCCAGTTCAGATCTGTTCACTGGGGTATTTTCAAAATTTGGAGTGTTATCTTTGCCACTAAGCTCGGCTTTTTGCCGGCTTACTAGCAAAGAGGGGCATCTGTGAACACCCCAAATTTTTTAAAATCTTTTAAATATTCTCTTTTTGCCCCTAACACCATTTTTTGGGTAATTAAGTTAGTGTTAAATCTAAATACTAGTTCATTTCTTAAGTTTTACTGAAATTAAATTCATTTTATATATCCGACTTGATTTCGGATCTGGATCCATTGTCAAGATCCAAATTTGAGTCTCATTGTCCGACTTTTAAATTAAAATTACAGAAAATACCAAAAATAGTTTTTAAATAGCTCGGACAGTCCATCCAGCATCCGTTTGGATCCATCGCATTGTATTTCTTGATTCGAGTTTCAAAACTCAAACATTTTCTCAAAACCTGGATCCAAAAACCATTTTCTGAAGAAATTTCCCCAAGATAACTCTGATTTTTCAGAAAAACCCTTCTTTTGTAAAATATTTTGAAATTTTGCAAAATTAGTTTAAATTCCTTAGTTTTTAGAGTTTTGTCCTCAAAAATACAAAAAAAATATAGAAAATGTCAAGAAAAAAACAAAAAAATAAGAAAATAGAAAAAGAAAAAAATGCAAAAATAGCTTCTTAAAAAGCACCCTTTTGAAAATCGAGTTTTATGAAAAGCACTTTTTAGCGAAATTTTGTTAAAAACCCCCTCTTTGTAAAATCTTGAAAGTAAAGGGGGCACGTTGCAAAATCTTCCTTTTAGGGTTTTAAACGAAGAGGACAATGCCTCCCTCCAGTCTCTCTCGAACCCTCTCTCACTATGGCCTTCTCTCTCTCTCTCTCGCCCGCCCCTCCATTTTCCACCCTCGATCCCTAACCGCTCCACCTCCATTCGGGATCCTTTCTCCCCCTCTTTAAAAATCGGTTAAGGGGAAACCCTCAGACCATCGCGTTTCACCTCCCCATTTCCTCCTACACGCATCGCTTCTCCACCTCTGTGTTACCTCTTTTTATTCACTAGTAGATAATTCCAACAGTGGAACAAACAAGAGTCCACTTTCCCAAGCCAAGAAAACTAAGGTAAGTATTCTTTCTCGTCTGGTTTTCCTGATTTCTTTTTTTTTTTGTTTACTTGCTTCCAGCCCCATTAACGCACAACTAGTGGTGTTGAGTTGTTTATACAACATCAACCCCTCTCTCGTGCAATAACAAAAGGAATGACCCCGTCCCGACATTTTTTTTTTGTTTTCCTTTATATACTTTGTGGTTTCATTTACAGTTTACATCGTATATTATGCTTGTAACGCCCCAACTTTCTATAGTAAAAATTTTAGAGTAAATTTTTTTTTTTTTTTAAATAGCGGAAGTGCGAAAACACAAGTCGGGTGCATTACAGGGTAAAAACAGAGAAGTACTAAAAGCATACCATTCAATAATTAAAGCACTAATGCCATTAATTACATCCCATTACAAAAATGTAAATCTACTAATCAGAGTTCAAACAGAAAACACTGAAAAACTGAGATCTCTTGACTACTTCCAAATGCGACGCCACGATGCTCCATTTATGCGTTGCCTGAAAAACATTTAAAGCAGAAGGGTCAGACTCCCCTGTCTGCGTAAGAAGCAATGTATTTATATGTGGTGTTGAGTGTCCTGTGTACAAATATGTGCAACAACTGCAGATATAACTAGCATGGAAGTTTATATCATTCTAAGAAGATAATTATGATTTCTAATTCATGATACAATGCAAAAGATGATTGAACTAAAGGTATATTTATCTACATTAGTACAAGTTGTAGATTCCACAAGTTTCACTAAAGCCAAATCAACAGTATATATATCTTCAGAGATAAGTTTCCAGTCAACTTAAATTATCTAATGCTTAACTTACTCTTACCCTGTGGGTACGCACAGGCATAGACCTCGTAGCGAACCAAGACCATACTGTGAGACGCCTAGCTCTCACAAAAACACGAACGTCCACGAAGTTCATACCCCCTACCCTCTCCAAGGTAGACCATGGGTCCAGTAACATACACCATCTTTCAGGTGTACACAGAGCCCGAAGAATCCGGTAACATATACCGTCTTTCAGGTATACCCAGAGTCTCGAAGGTTTTATATTTCATTTTACATTTTCTTTATAACCAAGTGCGAGCTATCGCACTACAAGGGGTCCGGTAACATACACCATCTTTCAGGTGAACCCAGAGACCTGGGAAACCAGTAACATATACCGTTTTTAGGTATACCCAGTATCCCGAGAAACCAGTAACATATACCGTCTTTCAGGTATACCCAGAATCCCATAATTATAATATATGTGCATAATTTTCATTCTTGTTTTGTTTGGATCCAGTAACATACATCGTCTTTCAGATGTACCCAGAACCCTGGGAAACCAGTAACATATACCATCTTTCAGGTATACCCGGAATCCCAATTTAGGTTATGTAATGCATATTTTGTATTTTGTTAAATTCTTAGTGCGAGTCATTGCACCATAGGGGTTTTCCGAAATCCCAACCCACATTCAGGGTGATCTTAGTGTATGCACATTACTTACTAGAAGTCCAATAGGGGACAACCATAATTTCTTAGAATTCTGGTTAGACTTTGTGTCGAGTACTTATACATTCGGCATTTTAAGATTTGTTTATGAGCTCGAGTGTATGTTTCATACCCCCACTGGTTACGTCGCAACATGGCATTATCCAACTTTATCATTTCTTAAGTGCTTGTTTGGCACTCCCAACATTTAGCGAAACCACATGTTCATTCTTGAACTCTTATATTATCCTGAACAAGAAATGATCTTCATTATGCAAATATATGTATCATGTGTGTTCCATGTATTGGACATAATCCTAAAGTCCATATGTGAATCACATATTTAGTTTACCATCGTACTATTTCCTTCATAGATATTTCAATTGCATTTCACCTAAAAAGTCTTTAGAAAAACTTTTCTAAAAGAACCCTTCATGAAAATCATTTTGGAAAACCCTTTACTTAATTTTTCATGTTTATTAGTCGACCAATAGACTCACCGGTCGACCAACCTTTTTGCTTAAAAACTTCTAAGCAGAAACATTACCTTTTTATAAAATTAGTCGACCGAAAGTTTTATCAGTCGACCGGACAGAATGTCTGTTTTCTGGAAAATTTAGCAGTAGTCGACTGAAGGGTTTATCACTCGACTGATCATAAAATTAGTCGACCGAAAGTTTTATCAGTCGACCGGACAGAATGTCTGTTTTCTGGAAAAATTTAGCAGCAGTCGACTGAAGGGTTTATCAGTCGACTGATCATAAAATTAGTCGACCGAAAGTTTTATCAGTCGACCGGACAGAATGTCTATTTTCTGGAAAATTTAGCAACAGTCGACTGAAGGTTTTATCAGTCAACTGATCAGAATATCTGTTTTCTGGAAAAAATTTAGCATCAGTCGACTGAACATATTATCAGTCGACTAACTATTGTTTCAGTCAACTAATTTTGCCGTTTTTCTGTAACTTTTAAAAGAGTGTATCTTTTTATTTTTCAAACATTTTGATCATTCTAAATGAACTGTTTTGCCACCCCTTTCATCCTCAATGTATAGAATCTTTCAACTATAAATATGAGTGCATTCCACACTCAAAAACATTAAATTCAATCGAATTACCCAATAGGAATGATATATCTTTATTTTACCATGATGTGAAATAACAATCACGTATACATAACTTCAGACTTGATTAAGACCATTCAATCTATAAAGTATGAAAGGTGTATTGAACAAGAAAATACAACCAAACAATAATTTCATGAATAATAATCCGAGATACTTAAGGTTCCACGCCATTCACCTACTTAATATTGTTTCGATCTTGAATCTGTCATGGCTAACGCCCATACAAAAAATATATGCATTTCCCTACATAGATTTGAACTATAGATTTTGATATGAGTACTACACATCACCAGGCATACACATAGGAACATAATGTCCTTACTAAGAACACCACAGTTCCCCAATGTTGGCCAAGGGTGAGAACCATTGGCTGAACCACTTCATATTGACCTATTGGCGAGTAGGTGTTTCAGCTCATGCCACCTCAGTCTCGAGGCCCTAAACGCACCTACATATAGGTGGTGCTTGTCGCGTAAACTCCATGATATTGCAACATAGATGTGCAACAAGGCATCAACCACTTACATACAAATAGCAATGCTCCTTACCTCTTGTTGGAGCATCAAGCGAACGAAGCAACGCTTCTTCCTTCGTTGGAGTAGCACACTACGTTTGCCAATGGAAGTCCAGTCGTGCAGCAATAGAAAACTTCACCACCAACTATGGAGGTCGACCCCCACCGTGAGAGAGAGAGAGAGAGACGTCTAGTCTAACTCGTTACCAAAATCTCTCATTTAACTCCTTTAATTAGGGGGAAGTTACTAAATTTTCAAAGCATTAAATCTTCACCCAAATCTCACGTTTTTGGTGGGTGATGTCTATTTCCAACAATGCCCCCTCCTCTCTTTCGCATGATTTCCTCTAACTTCCCTCATTATTTGCTTTATGGGTATCCCTCTTCCATGTCACCTGGGATTCTCCTCAATCCTTGGTAGAGCTAGATGAAAAAGCCAAAAATTTAGGCTTAACTTAATCCCACGTTTTTACCCTTTTCACCAAGGTAGAAATCATCACTTTCTTGTAAAAAAAATAATCTGTGCACAAGGGGTTTTGAACTTGGGTGTTGGTATCACACACCGTGTGTCCTACCACAACACCACACTATCACTTGGTGTTTACTTTTGTAGAAAATTCTCTTTATGTCACAATGGGACATTTTTTCTTGTTGATGGATTTCTTTCGTTTTCACATGGATTTTTCACCGTTTGGTCTAAACTTGCACTCGCTTACTCTAATTGTGTTTCGGATCTCACGCTATCATCCTGACACCTTCGGGTTTCCTTACTTGGCCTCGTGAACCAGGTCGGATCATCGGATCTCGTCAAAGTCTGGATCCAAGTACCCTTTCCAGTATTCGTTATTGGGTTTGCTCGACTGGCCCACAAGCCTCAAAATCACATTGAATATCTCATAAACCATATTATCTCACGTAAACACACATTTTTATTTCATTGAAAATTCTTTAAAATTCATGGGTTTTACATCCTACCCTCTTTAAAAAGGATTTCGTCCGCGAAATCACAAACATCACTCGACAAAAAGGTTATGGTATTTCTTACTTATTGGCACGTCTTTTCTTCCCATGGAGTTGAATCAGCTTAAACTAAATTTTCAGTAGACTTCTTCGAGCAAAACTTAGCAATATGTCCTGGTTGCTCACATTTGAAACACTTGCCATTATATAGAGGGCAAACTCCGAAGGGATGATCCTTATCGCACCATCGACAAATTTGTTGAACCTTTGGTTGTTGTGATTTCTTTTGTTGTTGGCGGTTCAGGTAGCCTTCCTGCCGCATTCTCTTTTTTATAGGTGGTGTGAACTCTCTTTCACTAGGATTTTTCTCATTAGTACTCACATAAACCTTGATTTGTTGCTCGGGTTTATTCCATTGGTTCTTTTGCTCTTTGACCCAGTCTTCTTCCAATAGGGTTGCTACCTCGATGGCCTCATCGAGTGATTTTGGCCCTCGTGTGAACACCTTGGTTCTCAAAGCTGGCTTCAATCCACGAGCAAACTTCATTGCTCGATCCTCTTCCACGGTGTATACATTTGGGCAATATCGTTCCAGACAACGAAACTTTAATCCGCCAGTGTTGATGCCCCTTGTTGTAGGTCTAAAAATTCTTGCATCTTCTTACTACGTTCATGCTTAGGGAAATATGCAGAGTTAAAAACCTCAATAAACTCGTCCCAAGTAACCTTTTCATTCTGAAACTTGACCGCATAGATTGTATCCCACCACTTCTCAGCGTGGTCCTTCAAACGATAAGTACCGAAGTTCACCTTTTGTTCCTCTGGAACATTCAAAACACGAAAAATACGTTCAATCTCACGTATCCACGTCTCAGCCGCTTTAGGATCCGTCTTGCCCTTAAAAACAGGAGGATCCATTTCCATAAAGTGCTTGTAAGTGACTGCACCTATATTCTGCCTATCTTGGGCCACCTGTTGAAGGTTTGCACCCACTTGTTGCATTGCAACCACCTGCTGTTGCATAACCTCGGCAAGGTTGTTCAAAGTGTTCATGATGTCGTTGCACCTGGCCTCCCATGCCATCTATCAGGACAGAAGCATAATAATAGTTAATCGTTAGGTTACACAATTATGCTTGCTAAGTAATATCCTTAGCAATCTTTCATAGTTCTCAAATGTACGATACACAATTCAAACGGTACCACAATAAAAATTATTGGTGCAATAACTCATTTTATACATATATTCTTCGAACGACCTCAAGCGACACTGCATAAGGCCGCTATCGTCAGAAAATCACCATTCTAGATGACTCACGTTAGAGAACTTCTGCTCTAATACACTATTCGGAGAATTGACACTCCAATATCATAAAGAAAGAGTCATCACTTGAATGACATCGTTAGAAGATCATCATTCTAACGGCATTGTTGAAGAATCACCACTTCATTAGAGAATTATCATTCTAATGACATTGTTAGAGAATCACCACTCTAACAATATTGTTGAAGAATCACCACTTCAACAACCTCATTAGAGAATCGCCACCCTAATGGCATCGTTTGGGAATCACCACCCTAACGGCATTGTTGAAGAATCACCACTCCAACAACCTTCATTAGAGAAACACGACTCTAATGGCATCGTTAGGGAATCACCACCCTAACGACATCGTTAGAGAATCACCACTCTAACGACATTGCTGAAGAATCACCACTCCAACAACCTTCATTAGAGAATCACCACTCTAATAGCATCGTTAGGGAATCACCACCCTAACGGCATCGTTAGAGAATCACCACTCTGACGGCATTGCCGGAGAATCACCACTCTAACAACCTTCATTAGAGAATCACCACTCTAATGGCATCGTTAGGGAACCACCACCCTAGCGGCATCGTTAGAGAATCACCACTCTAACGGCATTGCTAGAGAATCACTACTCCAACAACCTTCATTAGAGAATCACCACTCTAATGGCATCGTTAGGGAATCACCACCCTAGCGGCATCATTAGAGAATCACCACTCTAACGGCATTGCTGGAGAATCACTACTCTAACAACCTTCATTAGAGAATCACCACTCTAATGGCATCGTTAGGGAATCACCACCCTAGCGGCATCGTTAGAGAATTACTACTCTAACGGCATCGCTGAAGAATCACCAATCCAGCAACCTTCATTAGAGAATCACCACTCTAATGACATCATTAGAGCATCACCACCCTAATGACAACGTTGGCATTACCCGGAATCACCACCTTAGCCAACTCAACTCACCACAATCCCTTTCAACTGTGGTTGGGAAACAAGAATTCCCACAACGCTCTTTCAAAAGCCATAACACCCAGAAGTCTGGTGTCATGTAGTCCCCAACTATGACCCTCTCAGGAGTCAATTGCTATCATCGACAACCCAGAAGCCATTTGCTAAGCATATAACATCATTTACGTTCTCATCACCAAGAACAACTGAGGATCTACAACATCCTCCAACGAGGAACTCAAAGGTTTAACGGGCACAGACAAGGCTTTCACGTTATGTTCGAAAGATTATTCGAGAAAGTCAAATACGTGAGCAGTCCCTGGGTTTCGCTCCAGAACTTCAACTCTCGCAGGAGTTGACACGAGACTAACTTGGGAAGCTATGCCCTCAAGTGCATCCATGTTTCCCATCTAGAAAAATATATACCATACTTTAGGTGGCACTAATCTTATATGTATCCTCTAATGGGTCACAAGATGTAAATTGTCACCCACCAGCTGCATTACAGCAGTCTGTCGGCCTACCACTTCAGCCAGGTTATGTAGCATCTCCATAAATCATTGCAACGGTTTACCCAAGCCATTCGTTTGGGAAGTAAAAGGCCATTCTAACCTTAGTTGTAACTCCATGAAAATATAATATGCAATTATATGTTTTTATCTCTACAATAAAAAAACCACATTTCTACATACTTACAGAGCCATCGTGGTCGCTGGAAGAGCCAAGATCTCCGATTTTTCAGTCCTGCTCTGATACCAAAGCTGTAACACCCCAACTTTCTATAGTAAAAATTTTGGAGTAAATTTTTTTTTTTAAAATAGCGAAAGTGCGAAAACACAAGTTGGGTGCATTACAGGGTAAAAACAAAGAAGTACTAAAAGCATACCATTCATTAATTAAAGCATTAATGCCATTAATTACATCCCATTACAAAAATGTAAATCTACTAATCAGAGTTCAAACAGAAAACACTGAAAAACTGAGATCTCTTGACTACTTCTGTAAAATCCGTGAAATTTATGAAATTCTAAATGAATAAAAGGGAGCAGTTATGTGAAATAGTAAGATTTTAAGTTAGGCAGTACAATTTTTTTTATGACTTGTGGTTTCTAGAATGAAACCTGTAACAAACTCTCAAAAGTGGTATTTGGATCCGGATCTTGGCAAGATCCGATAATCCGACCCGGTTCACAGGACCCAATGATAAATTAAATGGTTTCAGGATAGTAGCGTGAGATCTTAAACACATTTAAGGTAAGGGAGGGCAAGTTTAGAACCAACGGGTGAAAAATCCACCTGAAAATGGAAGAAATCCATCGACAAGAAAAAAAAAAACGTCCAAATATGACATAAATAGAATTTTCTTGCAAAAGTAAACACCAAGTGATGGTGTGGTGTAGTGGTAGGATGCACGGTTGTGGGGAGCCACAACCCAAGTTTAAAACCTTGGAGTGCCCACGTAGAAATGAAAAACATTGTTTTTTTTTCATAAAATCCGAAATAAGACTAAAAGAGTTAAATACACTTTAATTCACACACTTTGCAACGAGAAATAATGTAGCACAAGTGGTGGGGCTAGTTACCCCGTAGGTTGATGACCCCGATTCAAAACCCCCTGTGCATGGATTTTTCATTTTTGCACCAAAAGAGGATGATGAAAAAAATAATAATAAATAAACTCTACCTCATAACCACCTCCCACCAAAAACGTGCTGGAGTGGTTTTGGCTCCTCTTTTTTTTTCAAAAAACAAGAAAAAATCCCACCAAATGGGGGAGGGTACCAATAAAAGAAAAAAAATTGAAGTTTGAATAACTTTGCTAATAAGAGGGAGGGGTAGTATTGGAAACTCCAATCACCCACTAAAAAGGTGGGCTGGAGATTAGTTTTTTGAAACAAATTAAAAGTTTCCCTAAGTAGGGAAGTAACTTAAATGTGGTGAAAGGAGAAAACGGCTGGACTGTTCTCTCTCTCTCTCTCTCTCTCTCTCTCTTAACGTTTTTGGCCCATCCGTCCTTCTCTTCCACCGTGGTGGTCGGCCATTGAAGCTGGACGTGTCGACCTCCCTTGCTGATCGTGTGGACTTCATTGCCAACAGTGGTGTGCCGCTCCGCGAAGAAGAAGTGTCGCCTTGTTCGCTTGAAGCTCCAACAAGATGTAAGGGGCACTATACTTATGTGTGGTACTCGCTGCCTTGTAGTACTTATGGGCTTGATGTTGCCCAAAAATTTGTACTAAACCATGCCAGCCATGGATGGGTATATAGGAGTCCAAGTTCTGGACTAGGATGATGATAAAAAAAAAACGTTGGGTTTTGGATGGCTGAGCGATGGGGGGGGGCTGGATGTGAACTCATCCTAAACATTGGATGGGCATTTGTAACACACGGCTCTACAGAGATGAGACGATCATTTCGCCTTCCAATAGCTGTTAGAAAATTTAAGTTATATGCTCCGTAATATACACAGACCACATCCTGGTTGATGTTTTCGGTGGGGTTAATTTTCATGTGATAACATCCAATACATCATCATAAAAAAAAAAAAAGGCTGAGTTGTGTTGTGAAAAAGGGATTTGCGTGGGATCATTAAATGACTGTGGACTCCTGCACATGTCGATTGTATGTGGTAGGTAACACACATGAATATCACAGTGATACGTAAAATGTTTTGAAAGGGGTTTATCCTGTCATGTAATTGGGTGTACTGGTTTTTAGATTAAATGTATGAAACACAAGAACTAATAAGCATGTGTAAGATATATATATATATATATATGTATGTATATATATATATATATAATGGGTTAATTTCAATGGTAATAATTATAGTGGTTAAGGGGTTCAAATATATATAGTTTCACATGTACGCATGTTTATAGCATTTGCACCTTCATAGTGATGTGTTTCCCAGGAACAATCAATGGATTATACGGTGGTTACAGAGAATGACATAACCATTGAGGGATATTGGTTTTTGTTTTGAAACACCCAAATCCACACTAGAGGGCGTCCAATTATTTGAAATGTCTTATCGTTATCATTAGACGGTTTTGATATGGGCCTTAGTTATATATATATATATATATATATATATATATATATATATATATATAAAGGAAACTGCTTGTTCTTGTAACTTATAGTTGTTGCTAAGGCTGAACGTTCCTTGATGGGGTGAACCCAACCATCTAAATTGTTGGATTATTCTTAATGTTTTTATTTATAATCTTGTTCTTGTAACTTATAGTTGTTGCTAAGGTTGAACGTTCCTTGATGGCGTGAACCCAACCATCTAAATTGCTGGACTATTCTTAATGTTTTTATTTATAATCTTGTTCTTGTAACTTATAGTTGTTGCTAAGGTTGAACGTTCCTTGATGGGGTGAACCCAACCATCTAAATTGCTGGATTATTCTTAATGCTTTTATTTATAACCTGTAGCCTTGGTAACCACCGTTGAAACGCTGTTATTGGGTGTATATGCTGTGACCAGAATGCTGGCCACTACTTGTAACATACAACAGATTGATAGGGGTCTATTGTGGCCAATCGAGCCTGAAAGGAAATGCTGAACCCCATAGTTGAGGTGCATCCCGTCAATCTCCTCCTTTCAGGAGGTTAGTGGAGCCTCACCCGAGCAAGGGTGATAACCAAACCGAGTGGTCCAGCTCCTCCCTAACCGTGGGTGACAAGTGAGTCGCATGTTTTGAATCGCGCAGACTCATGGTGGCAGCTACATGGCCACATCGAGTCAATAGCTCAGGGTGCCAAGAATGTGCTTCCGGTTTCACCAAACCGTGGATGGGCCTTTCAAAAATATATTTAGTAAGAGGACCAAGCCTATATACCACATAGATGGCAAACTTTATGGGTACGAATGTGTACGCCATATCCGAAAACAAATATTAAAATAAGGGTTCTGAGTCGAGTAAGATTCTGAGAAATATTACTTCATGATGGTGCTTATAGGCACCACGGCTCAAAAATGCATATAATTGGTATGAACCCTGAGTCGGGTTTGGGATTTTGGAAATCCCCTGTGGTGCGAGGGCTTGCACAAGAGAAACAAATAGAGGAATGTGAATCATCAAATATGAGATTTACGAGGCTCTGGGTATACTTGAAGGAAGGTATATGTTACCGGACCCCTCATAGTGCGATAGCTCGCACTTGGTTATAAAGAAAATGTAAAATGAAATATAAAACCTTTGAGACTCTGGGTATACCTGAAAGACGATATATGTTACCCGATTCTCCGGGCTCTGGGTACACCTGAAAGATGGTGTATGTTACTGGACCCATGGTCTACCTTAGAGAGGGTAGGTGGTACAAGCTTCGTGGACATTCTTGTTTTCGTGAGAGCTAGGCGTCTCACCAAGTCCCCAGTCCACGAAGTTAGGGGGCCAAGACTACCAATGTATCCTAGGTGGTAGATCCAAGTCTTCTATAGAAGTACAGGGTGCATCCTAATTCTTGTTCTTGCCACTGGGGAGTTCTCTCTCGGTCATTGACCGTCCCCTTTGGATATCCGTACGGTTAGTCATACGGGTTATTAAATAATAGACCCCCGTATGGTCTCGGTCTGCTATGAGGTCTATGCCTGTGCGTACCCACAGGGTAAGAGTAAGATAAACATTAAATAATTTAAGTTAAATGAAATACTCATCCTTGAAGAATGGTGTATTGTGAATATGACTTTCGTAAAACTTGTAGAATCTACAGATTTTGCTAATGTGAATAATTGTATCTTTAATTCAGTTATCTTTTGCACAGTATCATGAATTAGAAAGCATAATCTTTTCCTTAAAATGGTATAAATTTCCATGCTAGTTATATCTACAGATGTTGCACATATTTGTACACAGGACACTGAGCACCACATATGAATATAATGCTTCTTACGCAGACAGGGGAGTCTGACCCTTCTGCTTTAAATTTTTTTTTCAGGAAGCAACTAAATCGGAGCATCGGGGTGTCGTTTTGGATAAAGCCAAGAGATCTTATTTATTCAGTATTTTATGTTTGAACTCTGATTAGTAGATTTACATTTTTGTCATAGGATGTAATTAATGACATTAATGCTTTAATTAATTAATGGTATGCTTTTAATACTTCTCTGTTTTACCCTGTAATGCACCCGACTTGTGTTTTTCTTACTTCCGCTATTTCAAAAAAAAAAAAAAAAATTTACTCCAAATTTTTTACTATAAAAAGTTGGGGCGTTACAGTTTTGGTATCAGAGCGGGACTGAAAAACATGAGATCTTGGCTCTTCCAGCGACCGTGATGACTTTGTAAGTAGGGTATAATGTGATTTTAATATCTTAGGAGTAAATTAGTAAAATTGTATATTGTGTTTCTGTGAAATTGTAAATAGAGGATGGTGACAAATTCATTTTTTCTTTTTTTTTGCTTCTTTCTTTATTTAATGATTTATTCACATAGATGACGTGGTCAAATCGTTGCAATGACATAATGGAGACATTGCACAACCTGGCAGAGGTGGTTGGTCAACAAGCTTCAGCAATGCAGCAGATGGACAATAATTTACATCAGGTTGCCCACAAGAAGAGTACAAACGGTGGGACTATGTCCTACAAGAAATTCATGGACATGGATCCTCATGCTTTCTCCGGAAAGACGGATCCAGAAGCTGCTGAGAGTTGGATACGAGAGATCGAACGTATCTTTCGTGTACTGGAGGTGCCCGAGGAGCGTCGGGTGGACTTTGGGACATATCGTCTCAAGGATTATGCTGAAAAGTGGTGGGAAACCACCAGGGCAGTCAAGTTCCAGGACGGCCCAGTATCATGGACTGAATTTGTAGAAGTCTTCAATGCCACCTATTTTCCCAAGCACGAGAGGGCAAAGAAGATGCAGGAATTCTTGGATCTGCAACAAGGCGAGATGCCCCTCGCCGATTACATCACTAAGTTTCACAATTTGGAATGATATTGTCCGAACGTGTATACATCGGATGAAGATCGAGCAATGAAATTTGCTCGAGGCTTGAAGGCGGGTTTGAGGAACCGTCTGTACACTAGAGGGCCCAAGAACCTCGATGAAGCTATTCAGGTGCCGACTCTCCTAGATGACGACTGGAAGGAGGGACAAAAGTCGCAAAAGAAAAAAATCGGGGTTCAAAAACCCGAGTTCAAGAAGAGGTTTGGTGGGAAGCGTTTCAACCATCAAACCAAGAAATCAAGGCACAATGGAGGTACTAGACCCATGTCAGGGCAGAATCAGAGGTGTCAGAAGTGCAACCGCTTTCACCCCGGGAGACAGAAGGGTGTCTTTACTGTGAAAAAATGGGACACTATATCAAGGAGTGTCGGAAGAAGCAAGCCGATGATGCACGACGTGGTACTGGAGGACAACAACCTCAACAACACCGTGCACCGCCACCACAGCCTCAGGCGGCTCCACAACGCGTAGCAGGACGCGTGTATGCCACCACAGCTGACCAACTGGAGACGGGGAACCTTGTGCAAGGTACCGTGCTTGTTTCGGGCCAAGCTGCCCTTGTCTTATTTGATTGTGGAGCTTCACATTCCTTTATATATGTAAATTTTGCAAAACAACTTAGTAATCCCACTGAATCATTAAACCATGAATTAGTGGTATACAACCCCATAGGGCTTAATGAAATCTGTGTGAACTATATGCCAGAAGTAGAGATCATATTAGGGAATCACAACCTACCTGCTAATTTAGTATTACTCGATATGACCGAGTATGACATCATATTAGGTATGGACTGGCTGTTTGAACATTACGCCAGGATTCTCTGTAGAGAAGGAAAGGTTGTCCTGTCTCGACCTAACATGCCAGAGGTTGTATTTCGTCTAGCAAGACCAGATATTCAAAAAAGGTTGTTTCGACCCTCAAGGCCCAAAAGTATCTCCGTCGGGGAGATATGGCTTTCCTAGTCAGTATGATCGAAGGAGAAATGAAGTCGACTCTGATTGGGGATCTGGAAACCATCCGCGATTTTGCCGATGTATTTCCAGAAGAACTTCCTGGACTTCCTCCTCAGCGGGAAGTCGAGTTCGGGATCGAACTAATGCCAGGTACAAAGCCAATATCAAGAGCACCCTATCGGATGGCACCAGCAGAGTTGGAAGAACTGAAGAAGCAATAGCAAGAGCTGATGGAGCGTGGTTTTGTACGACCAAGCACGTCTCCATGGGGAGCACCAGTCCTTTTCGTGAAAAAGAAGAACGGGTCTATGAGACTATGCATAGACTATAGAATGTTGAACCAAGCAACTGTGAAGAACAAATATCCTCTACCCCGTATTAAGGATCTATTTGATCAACTGAAAAGAGCAAAAGTCTTTTCTAAGATTGATTTGAGGTCAGGTTATCACCAGTTGAGAATAAAGGATGAAGATATCCCAAAATCAGAGTTTCGAACCAGATATGGGCATTTTGAGTTTGTGGTAATGCCATTTGGACTCACTAATGCCCCAACGGCATTCATGGACCTGATGAATCGGGTATTCAGGCCATACTTAGACTCCTTTGTCATCATCTTCATCGATGATATATTGATATATTCAGAAAATGCGAAGGAACACAAAGAACATTTGAAAATTGTCTTAGAAACCCTCCAGACACATCAGTTATATGTCAAGTTCTCGAAATGCGAATTCTGGCTTGAAGAAGTCATGTTCCTTGGACATGTGATCTCGAAAGATGGAGTTTCAGTAGATCCTGCCAAAGTTGAAGCTGTGATGAATTGGTCACAACCAAAGAATGTCAGCGAAATCCGAAGCTTCCTAGGATTAGCTGGCTACTATAGGCGATTTATCCAAGACTTCTCCCGAATTGCTATGCCAATGACCAAACTTCTACGAAAAGGGGTAAAGTTTGAATGAAATGAGAAAAGTGAAGAAAGCTTTCAAACTCTTAGAGCTAAACTTACCAAAGCTCCAGTGTTAGCCTTACCGTCTGGAAGCGGAGGATTCGTGGTGTACACAGATGCTTCTGGTACTGGACTGGGGTGTGTACTGATGCAGCATGGCAAAGTCATTGCCTATGCATCACGACAACTGAAGATTCATGAGAGGAATTACCCCACTCACGACCTGGAGTTGGCGGCCGTGGTTTTTGCTTTGAAGGTTTGGAGACATTATTTATATGGGGAGCAGTTCGAAGTCTTCACTGATCACAAGAGCTTGAAGTATCTGTTTTCTCAGAAGGAACTTAATATGCGACAAAGAAGGTGGCTCAAGTTCATCAAGGACTACGAATTTACAATCTCGTACCATCCCGGGAAAGCAAATGTTGTTACTGATGCCCTTAGTCGTAAGGCTAGGGGGAATCTTTCTAGCCTGGTAAGTCTTGAATGGAAGATGATTTCTGAGTTCATAGAATGAAGACCTTTCTCCGACGATCAAGGCATACTTAGGCTGTCTAGCCTGACGGTACGATCGAAACTGCAAGAGTAGATCATGATTAAGCAAAAAGAAGACTCACAGTACGGGAAGATGGAGGCATTGACATTGCAAGAAGACACGGCTTTCCAGCGCAAGGAGGATGGAAGTATATGGTTTAAGGATCGACTATGGGTATCGAGTGATCCAGAGACCAGAGAAGAGTTATTAGCAGAGGCACATAAGAGCAAGTATACCATTCACCCGGGCAGTACCAAGATGTTCAAAGATCTTCAATACAGGTACTGGTGGAATGGTATGAAGCGCGATGTTGCAAGGTAACCAATTCATGAGAAAAAAATATGTGTTCTAATTAGGTTGTTCTTTCTAT
This sequence comes from Nuphar pumila, assembly GCF_984573655.1. Lineage (NCBI taxonomy): Eukaryota > Viridiplantae > Streptophyta > Magnoliopsida > Nymphaeales > Nymphaeaceae > Nuphar > Nuphar pumila. The sequence continues at coordinate 42,495,715 of NC_143264.1, read as the reverse complement.
GATATAAGATCGGAATTATGCTAATTTTTGCTATCATTCTAGATACGTCGCAAAGTGCTTGACATGTCAACAAATCAAAATCGAGCATCAAAGGCCAGGAGGAACGATGCAGCTGATGGAAATTCCTCAATGGAAATGGGAACATATCACGATGGATTTCGTGATGGGGTTACCACGAACCCGAAAGAACCATGACTCTATTTGGGTAGTGGTTGACCGACTTACTAAGTCAGCACACTTCCTACCGATGAGAAAGGGTCAGTCACTGGAGAGCCTGACTGATCTGTATATCCAAGAGATAGTGCGACTACATGGGGTGCCAGTCTCGATTATTTCTGATAGAGACCCTCGGTTTACCTCATAACTGTGGGGGCAGTTATAAAAGGCATTGGGGACTAAGTTGAAGTTCAGCACTGCCTTTCATCCACAAACCGACGGACAGTCAGAAAGGACCATACAGACACTGGAGGACATGCTTCCTGCCTGTATGTTGGATTACAAAGGCGAATGGGACACTCACGTGGTACTAGCAGAATTCGCTTACAATAATAGCTACCATGCGAGTATTGGCATGGCGCCCTTCGAAGCACTGTATGGGCGGCCTTGTAGGTCACCAGTATATTGGGATGAAGTTGGCGAAAGAACAGTTGAGTCACCAATGGTACTTCAACATTACACTGAACAAATACAGAAGATACGAGATCGACTTAGAGCAGCACAGAGTCGACAGAAAAGTTATGCGGATCAGAGACGCAGAGAGCTTAGTTTCGAAGTGGGAGATGCAGTGTTTGTCAAGGTATCGCCGACCAAGAGCGTTTTCAGATTCGGAAAGAAGGGAAAGTTGAGTCCTAGATACGTCGGACCTTTCCCGATATTAGAGCGGATCAGTGAAAAGGCTTATCGAGTTGAGTTACCATCTCAACTTGCCAAGATTCATAATGTATTTCACGTATCGATGTTGAGAAAATACATTCAAGATCCATCACACGTGATTCAGTTTGAGGACATCAGTGTGCAAGAAGATCTGACCGTAGAAGAGAGACCGATTGAAATCGAAGATCGCAGTGAGCGGGTGATACGAAATAAGGTCATCCCATTAGTCAAAGTGAGATGGAGACATCATGGCTTAGAAGAATGCACGTGGGAACCGGAAGCAACAATGAAGGACAAGTACCCACAATTGTTTGATTGATATGTATTACAAATTTCGCGGACGAAATTTCTTTTTAGAGGAGAAGGATGTAAAATTCGTGAAATTTATGAAATTCTAAATGAATAAAAGGGAGCAGTTATGTGAAATAGTAAGATTTTAAGTTAGGCAGTACAATTTTTTTTATGACTTGTGGTTTCTAGAACGAAACCTGTAACAAACTCTCAAAAGTGGTATTTGGATCCGGATCTTGGCAAGATCCGATAATCCGACCCGGTTCACAGGACCCAATGATAAATTAAATGGTTTCGGGATAATAGCGTGAGATCCGAAACACATTTAAGGTAAGGGAGGGCAAGTTTAGAACCAACGGGTGAAAAATTCACCTGAAAATGGAAGAAATCCATCGACAAGAAAAAAAAAACATCCAAATATGACATAAATAGAATTTTCTTGCAAAAGTAAACACCATGTGATGGTGTGGTGTAGTGGTAGGATGCACGGTTGTGGGGAGCCACAACCCAAGTTCAAAACCCCGGAGTGCCCACGTAGAAATGAAAAACATTGTTTTTTTTCATAAAATCTGGAATAAGACTAAAAGAGTTAAATACACTTTAATTCACACACTTTGCAACGAGAAATAATGTAGCACAAGTGGTGGGGCTTGTTACCCCGTAGGTTGATGACCCCGGTTCAAAACCCCCTGTGCATGGATTTTTCATTTTTGCAGCAAAAGAGGATGATGAAAAATAATAATAATAAATAAACTCTACCTCATAACCACCTGTAAACACCCCAAATTTTTCAAAATGTTGTAAATATTCCCCTTTTTGCCCCTGACCCCATTTTTTTGGGTAATTGAGTCAGTTTTAAATCTAAATTCCATTGTATTTCTCAAATTTTGTTGAAATTAAATTCATTTTACATATCTGACTCAATTTCGGATCCGGATCTACATCAAAATCCAAATCTGAGCTTCATTATCCAATTTTGAATCAAATTCTCAAAATTATCAAAAATAACTTTTTGAAAAGCTCAGACACTTTGTCCGGTATCCGTTTGGATCCATCGTGTTATAGTCCTCAAATCGAGGTTTAAAACTCGAATATTTTCTCAAAACTTGGGTCCAAACCCATTCTTCTGAAGAAATTTCCCCAAAATGGTCTGAAATTCTCAGAAAAATACTCTTGTAAATATTTCTCAGAAAAATACAAAAAATTAGTGTTTAATCTTTGTTTTCGTGTAAAAAACTTAGACTCTGTTCCAAAAATACAAAAAAATGGAAAAATTATGCAAAAAACCAAAGAAATTAGGAAAAACTACGTGTTTTTTTAAGATTTTTGCCGAAAAACTCACCTTTAACCATCTTTTTAGAAAAACCTGAAAAGAAGACCTTTTTTTGGAAAAAACTAATTTTCGAGGTTTAAGGGTCGAGTTAGGGTTTTAAAAACCCTAACTCGCCTTTCTCCCTCAGCCGCCTCTCTCTCTCCTTCCATGGCCTCCATAGCCACCGCCCATCATCGACGGTTTTGCCACACCCCTCATCCGCCCTTTATCTGCAACAACCCTTCCCATCTTCACTCTGCCTCCACCTTTCATCTCCAACAAAGAACTCCTTCCCGATCCTTCTCCCATCCGCTATATAAGCAAACTACAGGGGGGGTCCAAAGGGGAAAAAAAGAAAAAAAGAAGAGATCATCCACTCCTTTCATCAATGTTTCATACGACAATCTTCCTTCCTTTCCTCGTTCTCGGTATTTCTTTGGTATTTTTTTTTCTCTCCAATCGACCGAAGGAGATAGGTCAATCCCTTAACTGAAGACATCACGGTAAGTGCCCTGCTCTATCTCCTAATTTCCTCTGTTTTTCCTTTTTTTTTTTTCTTTTTTTTTCTCTTTCTTCTTTTTTATGAGCACCCGTGTAAGGTCGACTTGCTCATAGCAAGATCGGCCCAAACATGTGCTAAATCAATGGAATATCCATATTCCAATATTTCTTCTCGTCTTCTTTCATTCCCCTTTTATGATTTCTCTTTAAGTTATGTACATTTTGATACTTACAATAGCATCCGTGTGTTTCTCTGCATTTCGAACATCTAAGTAAGTTTGATGATTTGAATGATATTCTCGTTCATTATGTTTCATTCACTTTGGTTGCACTGTCTCCCAGTACATTGAATTAACATGTTATCTTCCTGACGATTCATGTTCATTTCATAGTTCGTTACCTATCTCAATATTCCGTTTCAATTTGCGCATGACATTTCATCAGCATCCTGCGCTTTGATTACCGTTTCACCCTTATCACCATTAGCATAACGACCTCATGTTCTGACCCAACAAACCCTCCCTGTCGTTGTTGAACCCCACCCATGTTTATGCATCCACCAATGCTTGCAGGGATCTGCAAAAATTAGAGAGGTTCTTAAGGAGGCTCAAAGGAAATTGACCCTTCTCAAATTTTCCTGATGTTACTTTAACATCTAGACCCAAAATGTTCATAATGGCGTCTCCTGGCACCCGGATGATCCCTCATAAGGGAAGTCTATTAGCTGGGGTTTAACCCCTTTGTTCTCTAAAAAAAAAAAAAAAGGGGGAAGGAAGTTCGGTTGTTTTAGCATCTGTGATTTTCTGCATCAATCGTGTTCTGATATGATAAAGCATCTAGTATATATATTTGTGAATAGCAATTTTTTTATTGTTGATTCGTTTCATTGCGTTTTCATATATCCAAATGCCATTCCAGTATGCTATTGTCTTGCTTGATCCAGTTTTCTTGCCCGTCCATGTATCCATTTACGTCATATCAGTGAACGTTGACTGGTGGAAAGTCAACTACAAGGATGACAGGGCTGTGCTCCATCATTGATAATTGTTTCTGTTGTGTTTAATTAGGAATAATATCCATCTCCAGCACAGTCATCGTATGCTATATTGATCCCCTCTGAGATATCAGATATCATATATATATGTGTCTCTTTCTTAAAAATTTTCTCGCTTGATTACCTACCTGCATGCTTTGACAAACGTGTTCACCATACTTTGCATCTATATCATCTTTTGCTCTGTTTCATTATAGACTTTCAATACATCTCCAATTACATCCGTTTCTTTTTCTTTTTTTTTTAGTTTCACCATCATTTGTTATATGTTCTGCTCCTTATGTAGTATCTCCCTTGTATCTCCATTTTGTCAATTTTAGTGCCTGCTAGCACTAATATCCAACAATAAGGATAGGGAGGTTAACCTTACCAGGGGAGTGGTCATCCCTGATAATAAGGCATTAAATCTTGGCCTTTTAAATAAACTAGTTATCTCTGTCGATGTGTGTCTCTATGCACATCTTTACCTGTGACTCGATGACTCGAGTTTGCTAGGTTTGCTATCTAGAAAATCCCATATTGCTGGCTTACCATCTGGTGAAGAAGGCATTTTGTTAAATCCTGAGCAAAATTTTGGGGAAAACTGTTTGTAGCATTTCTTTTGGAACAAATTCAGAAAGAGAGCTCTTGCTGACTTCATTCAGCAGGGAGTTTTGAAGCATGAAATTTGCTTTCCCTCATCATGTAGTGTACCATCATCCGTACATCATCACTTCAGTCATCTTCACATCCACAACATCGCACATTCTTATGTATTTTCTGCAATATAGCTGTTATTAGAAGTTTTGTATTCTACATGTGGGATAGAGGGGATTGAGCTAACATTGGTAAGAGCTATGTTGGCTGTGCATTCTGTGAAGCCTTTTCCAATCAGTAGCTTCCCATGCTTCTGCATAAAAAAAAAAAAAGAGAAAGTGGGCCCCTTTCAGGAGTGTAACAGAATTTTATCGATCTTCATAGGTAAGTCGAGCTGATTGCCAAACTATCATGAATAGGTATGAATTATTTGCCCATTTTCTTCACTGCTCAAGGTCTTCAGTTTAAATGGTTTTTCGTGAAATTCATATGCATTAGTGGATTCTTGTATGTCATATTATTAATACAACTATGTTGCAAGCCGGCGTTCATATCAGGACCATTCCATATGGGCTGAGTCTTCACGGATCCTGTGATTCGGTTGAATTCTCTTTGAAAGCATTGAAAGGATAGCTCTGTACCCTTTGTTCCCTTTTATAACTCCTTGTTCTAAACTTCTTTCTTTTTCCTTGTAGATAAATTTGGAAGGGAAAAGGAATCAAGACTGTTGAAACAGTACAAAATTCGATCCTACAACTGCCTCTCAGGTTTCGGTCTCATAAAATTTTGAATCTAAGTTTGTGAATAGTTGTTATTCCAGATTTAATATGACAAAATTAAAATGCTAAATCTGTGTAATATCAGTCCCATTCTTGCTTAAATTTATTACTCTAGCAAAATTATCATTTAAGTTCATTCCAATCAGACGACTATAGGAGACTCACTTAGCCAAGTGCCAAGAACATGAAATCCTGTAGATCCTACAAACTGATATGTTGAAAGGTCTGAATAAATTTATTGGCAAACATTGTTGTATATATGATTTCACCATGTGAGTTTCTGTAGATTTACAGTAGGAAATTTCTTTTCAACTTTCTGATGCATAGCGCTTTTGGATTTCATGTTTCTATCAAATATTCTGGTTTATCATGTTTTCACTTGAATTGAGAAGTGATGAACAATTCATAGTTGCCTTTGATTTTTTTTTTTATTCTCTCCCTTAGCTGTATAGTACAAATTACCCTACATACCTGCTACAATCTGATTTTATCACCCCATAATCTATATACCTACTCTCCAAATAGTAATATCTCATTACTAACAAATACCCCTTGCTTGCACTTTACAACATTACGTTTTTTCTTTTGGGGTTGCTTAATCTATTGTCATATGTGCCTCTCAGTTCTTACCCTGTTAGGAATTCTTACATAAACACATTTGTTGTGTTTCACATCCTCAACAGCTCAAGTGTCGTCCACTTTAGTAGCACCATGACCAGGCCCAGCACCTTGCTGTGTCTTCACAATGGTTCATCATAAAACCACTGTGATTTTCTTTTCTCTATGGTAGTTCAACCATGGATCACCATAGTGGCTGCGTTTTCACAGCGGTTCACCATGAACCACTGTGCCTTCTTTTCCTTTGTGGTAGTTCAATAATGAAATGCCATCTTTGTCGTGATTTCACAGCAGATCACATTGAACCGTGATGTCCCCTTTTCCTCTATGATAGTTCATCAAGAACTATCATAGCTGCCCCATTTCACCGTGGTTCACAAATGAACCCCGATGTCTCGTCCTTCCTATGTTGGTTCATCAAGGATTACCACATTTCACGATGGTTTACTTTGGGTCGCCCTGGCATTACTTTCATCTATTGCATATGCCTTCTCACATAGGTTCTCATTTATTTAGGATATTAGGTATATGTATATACCCCTATATATGTACATACATGTAGACATACTCTCTCATAAATATAGAAAAGGCCATTGCCTCTTATAATGCATTCTTTTCTATCCGGATATATCTATCTAATTATCGGTATTCTTAGGGATATTTTCCCATTTCCATTTTCTTTCATTTTATACTAACTAAGTGTTTTTTCAGGAAATATTCGAAAGTTGATGAAATTACCTTAGATCTAGGATTTTATTATTTCTTTGTATTCCCAAAGTTGTAATAGTCTAGATATTAGTGAAAACTCTACAATTCCAGTTTTAGATTAGAATGTATGAGCATATACCTAGTCCTTGTTTCATATCATCCTTCCCTTTTATTTCAAAATTCTACAAAAAATGGCAACACAAATGGCACGTATACCATTTTTGTAAGAGGTAATTGATCCTAAGTTGATGATCCACATCAATGGCCATAGTCAGGGTGTGGACAAAACTTAGGATTTTTATCTTTTACGAAATAACACTGGGACCCACACCGGATCCATTTTCAAAATTCATCATATTTTCCCTAAATATTTTCATCTTTTATCAGAATTTAACTTAAAATTAACTCAAAACATATACCAATGGCCATAGTCAGGGTATATTGAGAGTTAATTTCATTTTAAATCCTATAAAAGTACCAAATGTGTTTCATTCTTCACCTGAAATTAAATATAGATTATTATATAATACATTCAATGACCATAGTCAAGGATGTATTATATTTTCAATCTTATTTTAATTCATCTAAAGAATGGAATAGCTTTTCAAAATTTAATTTCAAATTCTTCAAATTCATTCATCATTTAGGATAGAACTGCATCATGTTTTCAAAAATTCCTCTTTCAAAACTCCAAGTGATGTAAATATCTTCTTCAATCAATCTTCAATTCTTGTAAAAACCAATTCATCTATTCATTTTCAAATCTCAAAAGTTCAATTTAACTTTGAGATTTCAAATGCATTTTATATTCAAAATTTCCAATTCAAATCAGATTTCAAAGTTCAATTTGACTTTGAAATTCCAAATTCAAATTATATTCAAAACTCCAAATCAAATCCAAAGTTCAATTTAACTTTGAGATTCTTGATTCATCTTCTAAATTTCAAATCCAAGGTCTATTTTGACTTTGAAATTCATTTGTATATTCAAAGATTCAATTTCTAAAACTCATTTTCCAAGTTCAAATTAAACTTGGAAGTTCTTTATTCATCTTTTGAATTTAACTCCAAATCCAGGATTCAACATTCATATTGGATCTCAGACTTCAGATCCAATTCCTCTTTAGGATCCAGGATTCAACACTCATATTGGATCTCAGACTTCAGATCCAATTCTCCTTTAGGATCCAGACTCCAAATTCACTTTGGATCTCAGACTTTAGATCTGAATCCATCATAGGATCTAGAATCCAATTTCACATTGGATCTCAGACTTCAGATCCAAATCCATCTTAGGATCCAGAACTCAATTCTACATTCGGATCTCAGACTTCAGATCCAAATCCATCTTAGGATCCAGAACCCAATTCTACATTCGGATCTCAGACTTCAGATCCAAATCCATCTTAGGATCCAGAACCCAATTTTATATCAGATCTCAGATCTTAAATCCATCTTTAGATCCAATTCCATTCCCAATTCTAGATTTCAAATCCAATTCCATTTTTCAGATCCCATCTAAACTCCCTAAATCCATTTCTATTCTTAAATACTATTTGATTATCTCCGATCCATTCCAAACTTAAAAATCCGAATTCAATTCCATCTCAAGTATTCATTTCTTTTCCTAAATTCAAATTCAAATTCAAAAGTCCATTTTTGACTTTGAAACTTCATTTCTTTTCATTCTAAAGCTTCAAGTCATTCTTTCTCACTTATTCTTCCAATCCTGATTTGCTTCAAAACTTAGAACTCCTCTGATCTATCTCAAGTTCTAAGTTAATTTCGATTATTTAGAAAATCATTTCTTCATCAAGTCTATCTCAGAAATACTTGGAAATTTCCAAAATATTCTTTTCAAAAGAGCATACATTCTTGCATTGCACAAGCATGATTATTTGTGCATTTAGAGTTAGAATAAATTCTTAGATTATATTTAGGCAAAGCAAAATGTATATATTTGATCATTTGTTCGATTACTCCTGGTAAAGGCACCAGGAACGGTCGAACCTCGTACCGACGAGCGAATCCCGTCTCCCAATTTTCCCGCAAATTTTCAAAAACGGAGGCGAGTTAAAATTTCTAAATATTTTTCAAATCAAGGTCAAGTGAAAACCTGCAAAATAGTTCCTCTTCTCCTTTTCTTTCTTTCTTTTCTTTTCTCTCTTTCTTTTCTTTCTTTTATTTTTCCTCCCTTCAAAAAGAAGAAAAATAGAGGTTAGAAAAGGGAAAGAGAAGGAAGAGAGAGAAACCACAAGAGAGGAAAAAATTTTGCGATGATCACACCACCTCCCACCAAAAACGTGCTGGAGTGGTTTTGGCTCCTCTTTTTTTTCAAAAAACAAGAAAAAATCCCACCAAATGGGGGAGGGTACCACTAAAAGAAAAAAAATTGAAGTTTGAATAACTTTGCTAATAAGAGGGAGGGGTAGTACTGGAAACTCCAATCACCCACTAAAAAGGTGTGTTGGAGAATAGGTTTTTGAAACAAATTAAAAGTTTCCCTAAGTAGGGAAGTAACTTAAATGTGGTGAAAGGAGAAAATGGCTGGACGGTTCTCTCTCTCTCTCTCTCTCTCTTAACGTTATTGGCCCATCCGTCCTTCTCTTCCACCGTGGTGGTCGGCCATTGAAGCTGGACGTGTCGACCTCCCTTGCTGATCGTGTGGACTCCATTGCCAACAGTGGTGTGCCGCTCCGCGAAGAAGAGGTGTCGCCTTGTTCGCTTGAAGCTCCAACAAGATGTAAGGGGCACTATACTTATGTGTGGTACTCGCTGCCTTATAGTACTTATGGGCTTGATGTTGCCCAAAAATCTGTACTAAACCATGCCAGCCATGGATGGGTATATAGGGGTCCAAGTTCTGGACTGGGATGATGATAAAAAAAAAACGTTGGGTTTTGGATGGCTGAGCGATGGGGGGGGGCTGGATGTGAACTCATCCTAAACATTGGATGGACATTTGTAACACACGACTCTACAGAGATGAGACGATCATTTCGCCTTCCAATAGCTGTTAGAAAATTTAAGTTATATGCTCAGTAATATACACAGACCACATCCTGGTTGATGTTTTCGGTGGGGTTAATTTTCATGTGATAACATCCAATACATCATCATTGGTATACAATATCATAACAGTGTAAAAAAAAAGAAAAACGCTGAGTTGTGTTGTGAAAAAGGGATTTGCGTGGGATCATTAAATGACCGTGGACTCCTGCACATGTCGATTGTATGTGGTAGGTAACACATGAATATCACAGTGATACGTAAAAAGTTTTGAAAGGGGTTTATCCTGTCATGTAATTGGGTGTACTGGTTTTTAGATTAAATGTATGAAACACAAGAACTAATAAGCATGTGTAAGATATATATATATATATATGTATATATATATAATGGGTTAATTTCAATGGTAATAATTATAGTGGTTAAGGGGTTCAAATATATATAGTTTCACATGTACGCATGTTTATAGCATTTGCACCTTCATAGTGATGTGTTTCCCAGGAACAATCAATGGATTATACGGTGGTTACAGAGAATGACATAACCATTGAGGGATATTGGTTTTTGTTTTGAAACACCCAAATCCAGACTAGTGGGCGTCCAGTTATTTGAAATGTCTGATCATTATCATTAGACGGTTTTGATATGGGCCTTAGTTATATATATATATATATAAAGGAAACTGCTTGTTCTTGTAACTTATAGTTGTTGCTAAGGCTGAACGTTCCTTGATGGGGTGAACCCAACCATCTAAATTGCTGGATTATTCTTAATGTTTTTATTTATAATCTTGTTCTTGTAACTTATAGTTGTTGCTAAGGTTGAACGTTCCTTGATGGGGTGAACCCAACCATCTAAATTGCTGGACTATTCTTAATGTTTTTATTTATAATCTTGTTCTTGTAACTTATAGTTGTTGCTAAGGTTGAACGTTCCTTGATGGGGTAAACCCAACCATCTAAATTGCTGGATTATTCTTAATGCTTTTATTTATAACCTGTAGCCTTGGTAACCAGCGTTGAAACGCTGTTATTGGGTGTATATGCTGTGACCAGGATGCTGGCCACTACTTGTAACATACAACAGATTGATAGGGGTCTATTGTGGCCAATCGAGCCTGAAAGGAAATGCTGAACCCCATAGTTGAGGTGCAGCCCGTCAATCTCCTCCTTTCGGGAGGTTAGTGGAGCCTCACCCGAGAAAGGGTGATAACCGAACCGAGTGGTCCAGCTCCTCCCTAACCGTGGGCGACAAGTGAGTCGCAGGTTTTGAATCGCGCACACTCATGGTGGCAGCTACATGGCCACATCGAGTCAATAGCTCAGGGTGCCGAGAATGTGCTTCCGGTTTCACCAAACCGTGGATGGGCCTTTCAAAAATATATTTAGTAAGAGGACCAAGCCTATATACCACATAGATGGCAAACTTTATGGGTACAAATGTGTACGCCATATCCGAAAACAAATATTAAAATAAGGGTTCTGAGTCGAGTAAGATTCTGAGAAATATTACTTCATGATGGTGCTTATAGGCACCACGGCTCAAAAATGCATATAATTGGTGTGAACCTTGAGTCGGGTTTGGGATTTTGGAAATCCCCTGTGGTGCGAGGGCTTGCACAAGAGAAACAAACAAAGGAATGTGAATCATCAAATATGAGATTTACGAGGCTCTGGGTATACCTGAAGGAAGGTATATGTTACCGGACCCCTCATAGTGCGATAGCTTGCACTTGGTTATAAAGAAAATGTAAAATGAAATATAAAACCTTTGAGACTCTGGGTATACCTGAAAGACGGTATATGTTACCGAATTCTCCGGGCTCTGGGTACACCTGAAAGATGGTGTATGTTACTGGACCCATGGTCTACCTTAGAGAGGGTAGGTGGTACAAGCTTCGTGGACATTCTTGTTTTCGTGAGAGCTAGGCGTCTCACCAGGTCTCCAGTCCACAAAGTTAGGGGGCCAGGACTACCAATGTATCCTAGGTGGTAGATCCAAGTCTTCTGCAGAAGTACAGGGTGCATCCTAATTCTTGTTCTTGCCACTGGGGAGTTCTCTCTCGGTCATTGACCGTCCCCTTTGGATATCCGTACGGCTAGTCATACGGGTTATTAAATAATAGACCCCCGTATGGTCTCGGTCCGCTACGAGGTCTATGCCTGTGCGTACCCACAGGGTAAGAGTAAGATAAACATTAAATACTTTAAGTTAAATGAAATACTCATCCTTGAAGAATGGTGTACTGTGGATATGACTTTCGTAAAACTTGTAGAATCTACAGATTTTGCTAATGTGAATAATTGTATCTTTAATTCAGTTATCTTTTGCACAGTATCATGAATTAGAAAGCATAATCTTTTCCTTAGAATGGTATAATTTTCCATGCTAGTTATATCTACAGATGTTGCACATATTTGTACACAGGACACTGAGCACCACATATGAATATAATGCTTCTTACACAGACAGGGGAGTCTGACTGTAATACTCGTGATTTTTTATCTAATAAATAAACTAGAGTTTTAGATCTTTAACCTGGTACAAGGATATCTTTAGCTTTGTATTTGTTTATTTGTAATTGGATCTCGGATATCCTGTTTGGATCTTCAATGTCAAATCCTTAATATTCTATTCAAATCGTAGATATTGGATCATAAATATATTATGTGGGTATCTAATAGTAAATTTCAATCTCTTGTTTGGACCTTTGATTTAGAATCCTCAATATCTGGGTTAGAATTGATATTGGATCCTGAATGAATTATAGGGATCCACGAGTTTTAAAACGGGTCTTAAGAAATACCGTAACTAATATTCATAATAGTTTATTTCGGAGCCATACCCATCTCCTGAAGGTTTGGATCCAAATTACATTATTTGGATCTTGAGTTTCCAATCCTAGTAATAAGAAGAATTTTTTTTGGATCCAGGATCCATAGCAAATTCAAGAAGGGTCAGTGTATAGAATACCACATATACATAATGAATATATATATATGATGAAAAATACGGATCCATAAGTTGGACCCGTATGGGTCCAAATCACGGACTCAAATGAGTTATGGATCCGCGCATCCAGAATGTGTATGGACTGCGGGTCTCGGACCCGGGCCACGCGCCCCCCTTATTGAAAAAAAAAATAATAATAAAAGGGTTTTAAGAAAAAGGAGGTATACACAGGCCGATGAAAATCTGTTAGGGTTCTGAAGGAACCCTAACATGATGGAAAGGGGCAGGGAAGGTGTAGCGCAGCCGCCAGGGTGGGGGTAATGGCCCATCCTTTTCAGGACCCATTCTCCTACAAATCCCCTCTTCTCTCTCTTTCTCTCGCTCTCTTCTCTAACCTCTGTATCGTCTTCTTCCATTCGACCCACCCACGATGGTCACCGCCTCCTCTTGGTAGAAGAAGTTGGGCCACCGGAGCCGGCGACCTCTCACCTCCTTCTTCTCGCTGGAACAGGGTGTGTGTTGTTTCTTATACCTCCGGGAAGAGCCAATCAAGAGGTTGTGCGAATGCAGTGGAAACCCTTTTTGCAATCGGAAATCGATCTTCAATAGAGGTAAGGGCATACAAATCTTTATGCGTGTGTAGGGTGCTATGGAATACAAGTATTGTTGCACACCATTTAAATGTAGGTTTTTACTATGGTTTTCGCATATGTATTGATTTAACAGTATGTATTGGATTTGCCATGAATCCCAAATAAAAAGGAAAAATTTGGAATTTGGTTTGCCAAAAATCCCCAATCTTCGATTTAGAGATTTCGGACTTCCGATAGTAAGGTTTAACCTGATTTTTGGTGTATGTGTTTCAAGGATGCCATGTCATGGGTGTTAAATCATGCGAGGGTGGAATCTTTGTGAATATGTTAAACCCGATCAATGGGTTTTCATGTATCGGATTTGGGAAATCTCATCTTAAACTTCCTGTTCACTATGTTTAATTAAATAAGGTTTCTTAGGTCTTCGTTGTATTCCATGTATAGGGTTGGTAATTTGGATGTTTTATTCTGTTGATGTTAGGTGTAAGCACGTTTCTATTAAAGAAAATATGAAAATCCCTATACTGTCCGTTTTTCTCAATAGAAGATAGAAAGTATTCCATGTATTGAAAGTTAAAAGTGAAGATTTGCAGTGTCTAAATTGCTTGTTTGGTTAGCTGTATGATGGACATTGTGATCAGTAGCTTTGATTTCAATCTTTTGAATTTCCTATCTTGGGTCTATGGCAACAACAAAATTTTGTTGTGTGGTGTTAGAATGTCATTGCTATGTGGGTGGGATTGTCTACCCTGTTCCAAATTTTCAGGGTAAGAAACTTGGAGCTTTGAATGTTTGTGTGTATTATTTTGCAAAGGGTGGAGAGAGATTGTTTTGTGAAGTATTAGAAAAACTATTGGGATTTGTTAGAATATGTGTTAGGCAATGTACAGTGTCAAGGTAGTATCCTGTTGAATGGAGTGTGGTTGGTTGCTATATTTTGTAAATTTATTGATAGAAATTTTTGGTATTAACATCCAGATGGAAACTAAAGAAATTATGATTCATGGAAAACAAATAGTGAGGACAAGAGAAGATGTGTACACTTTCTATGACTACAGTTTAAAAAAAAAAAATAAATAAACTTTGAATTTTGCTTGACAAACGTTTTACAACAATCTATATCATGTCTTTGAATTATTAGAATATTGTTTAAGATGGTCTTGAGGTTGTCTGAGGATAACAAGAGGATCATATTAGACGACAATGGTTATGTTTTGAGTAGGTTCGGCTTCTTCATGAAACTTGAGGGTACAACCTAAGTTCTTCTAGACCCAAAAATATATGATATATTGGGGGATCAAAAGGTATTCTTGTCTGTTCCTAAATTACTGTGTTGGATAATAAGTGAACTGTGTTGTGTGCATGATAGTTTGAGCTGGTAGTTCTGTTCAGAATCAAGTACTGTGTGTGGAAGTCAAATTGTACACAGATATATAGAGTCCATTTGACGTTAAACTGCCCTGGGATATTTGCAAAAAAAAGGGGTGTTATGCTATGATATGCATAATCCTCCTGTCTTTGGGCTGTGCATGAAAAGCAGAAGCTTTATCTTTGCTTTGTATATGCTCTTACTCAAGCATTAAATGATATATTATTCATACAACTATAAAAGTTCTGTTCTCTTTCTAGTTTTACCAATTCAATTGAAGTGTTTGTTGTGGCCAAGAAAATTTTATTAAAACAAGGATGGAACTAACAACCCAATGGATTGCCGGATAGATACATAGGATAGGTTAACCCGTCATATTGGAAGGACATGAAAAAAAAAATGTCAGAAATTCTGGGTTAAATGTATTGCAAATATACCCTGTAGTTGTCTGTTGCTATATACTGAAAGTTTGTATCTTATTTGAATAGCCAGGACAGTGACTGGTATAAGTATGTATTCGGTGGATTCGACCTATTTGGTTACCATATGTTAAATTGTGATTTCCAGTTCAGGATATTAAGCTGCATATAAAGTTGAGGTTCGATTGCATATTAAGTTGTATAATAGGTTGATTGTTAGTTTCATATTAGGTTGATGCTCAAATGCATATTTAGCTGTATAGTAAATTGATATTCAATTATATACTAAGTTGCATAACTTATGATGTTCAAATGCATACTTCTTAAAATGTTCAAATTGCCCATTAAGTGTAAATTTCAGGGTTTAAGCTAGGAAATTCCTAGATTTGGTTTAAGTTAGTCTCATTCGAACATGATTATGAAACCAAACCAATTTACCTTATACCTGCTTAAGTCGGACTTGGAAATGCTTAAACCTGACCCGAGTTTGGTTCAGAAATATATATATACATGTTCATATTTGGGTTTTTAAGAAACCTTCTTATGCCTAGTATTAGCTATAGCGAGCCCACTACAAGTTAATGACTCGTTGCATCCCGACTATGGTCCCAAGAGTATAAAGATACATGTAATAATTCTCTTTGAGCGATGGAGGTTTTTGTGTAATCTTTAGATCATAAATGCTTGAAATTGAAAGACCTCAATTTTATACATATCCCCATTTTATTTGACTACGTAACTTAATATGGGAATTCAAATGGTTGTTGCTATCATCGTGTATACACACTGGGACATGGTTGTACGTATTGAGGATTGAACAAGACAACAATGATGTAGTCACATTGCCTATGGTTTTGTAGGTAGCTTGTTGGTAAATACATATTTTTGTTATAATTGCACAATTGAGAAACACTATGAGGGTACGATAAAACAAATCGAACTGAGCATGAAAAATCTTTATGGTGCCAAATGGGCACATCAGATGCTAAGTGAATTGCATATAATTGAATTATGATTTCATATAAATGTTAAGACATGTTCTGTGCCGATTGATATATGCTTGTTCCGCAAATATTCGCTTAATAAAAAGCATTTGTCATGTCATGATCATCTGAAGGCCTAAGACTGAGCTTGCGGTCTTGCGAGACCATTATAGTGTCGTACAGGCACTTATGAAAAGTTATACTTGAGATATGCCTTATAAGTGCATGATCAGTGGGGTACGAAACATACACCCGATCTTAGAAATCAAACCTGAAGATGCTGAAAGTATAATTAAGTACCCGACTCAGAGTTGAGCCAAAAATCTAAGAAATTTTGGTTGGTGCCTATTGGGCATTCGATGAGTAATGTGCAAACACTGAGATCACCCAGAGTATGAGTTGGGATTTTGGAAATCCCCTGTGGTGCAATGACTCGCACCAAGAAATAAACAAAATACAAAATATGCATATAAAACAAGTGTGGGGTTCTGGGTACACCTGAAAGACGGTGTATGTTACTAGACCCAAACAAATAAGAATGAAAAGATATGCACACATAAAATAAAATTGGGGGATTCTGGGTATACTTGAGATGGTATATGTTACTGGTTTTCCCGGGATACTGGGTATACCTGACAACGGTATATGTTACTGGTTTCCCAGGGCTCTGGGTACACCTGAAGACGGTGTATGTTACCGGACCCATGGTCTACCTTGGAGAGGGTAGATGGTACAACCTCCGTGGGACATTCTTGTTTTTGTGAGAGCTAGGCGTCTCACCAGTCCCCAGTCCACGGAGTTAGGGGGCCAGGACTACCAATGTGTCCTAGGTGGTAGATCCAAGTCTTCTGCAGAAGTACAGGGTGCATCCTAATTCTAGTTATAGCCATTGGGGAGTACTCTCTCGGTCGTGAACCGTCCCCTTTGGATATCCGTACGGCTAGTCATACGGGTTATAAAATAATAAACCCCCGTGTGGTCTCGGTCCGCTACGATGTCGAATGCCTGTGCGTACCCACAGGGTAATTAACAAGATGAAACATAAAGTTAGTGCATTAAGAAAAATCTTCAAGTAGTTGCATACTGCTTGATGTTAAAATTGTTGGAGTAAGTCCTGTAGAGCATGATTCAAATTGATTTTCCTTTACACGGAAACTGTGATAACTAATGAACAATGTGTTGAATAGTTATATTTATGCTTTATGCACACTTTACATGAAATGCTTTAGTTAAGTCAGGTGTACATCCACATTAGTTTAAAAGTTATTACTTAAATGAATATGGTTTATGCATATGATGGATCGTGCTTTGATGTTGATGGAATATATCATGAAATGCTTGACTTTATTGACCTGTACATTTATCAATTGTTAAATGTTTATTAGTTTTATCTAAACTTGTTGCACATATACGTGTACACATGACACTGTGCACATTCATATGGATATTATGCTTCTTACTCAGACGTGGTAGTCTGACTCTTTCTGAATTAATGCTTTTCAGGAAACTGTATGACGAGCAATTGTGGTCGTCGCTGCGGACAGTGCTATGTGACCATATCTTCTTCGGATGTCCTGAGGATTTTAGACTTGTAATAAATCATCAAGTTGTAAAGGATAACTTGTAGTATTTCAATGCAAGCATTTATTTTACTTAAATGCCTTGAGTCTGTGCTATTACTTGTAACCCGCCCAAATAATTTGAATAAGGATTTAATAAAGTTTTCCGCTGTTGTTTAGAAAAAAAAATTTATTCCAAAATTTTCAAGTTAAATATTTGGGGCGTTACACTGACCCTTCTGCTTTAAATTTTTTTTTCAGGAAGCAACTAAATCGGAGCATCGGGATGTCGTTTTGGATAAAGCCAAGAGATCTTATTTGTTCAGTATTTTATGTTTGAACTCTGATTAGTAGATTTACATTTTTGTCATAGGATGTAATTAATGACATTAATGCTTTAATTAATGAATGGTATGCTTTTAGTACTTTTCTGTTTTACCCTGTAATGCACCCGACTTGTGTTTTTCTTACTTCCGCTATTTCAAAAAAAAAAAAAAAATTTACTCCAAAATTTTTACTATAAAAAGTTAGGGCGTTACAACTTCCAAATGCGACGCCACGATGCTCCATTTATGCGTTGCCTGAAAAACATTTAAAGCAGAAGGGTCAGACTCCCCTGTCTGCGTAAGAAGCAATGTATTTATATGTGGTGCTTAGTGTCTTGTGTACAAATATGTGCAACAACTGCAGATATAACTAGCATGGAAGTTTATATCATTCTAAGAAGATAAGTATGATTTCTAATTCATGATACAATGCAAAAGATGACTGAACTAAAGGTATATTTATCTACATTAGTAAAAGTTGTAGATTCCACAAGTTTCACTGAAGCCAAATCAACAGTATATATATCTTCAGAGATAAGTTTCCAGTCAACTTAAATTATCTAATGCTTAACTTACTCTTACCCTGTGGGTACGCACAGACATAGACCTCGTAGCGGACCAAGACCATACTGTGAGACGCCTAGCTCTCACAAAAACACGAACGTCCACGAAGTTCATACCCCCTACCCTCTCCAAGGTAGACCATGGGTCCAGTAACATACACCATCTTTCAGGTGTACCCAAAGCCCGAAGAATCCGGTAACATATACCGTCTTTCAGGTATACCCAGAGTCTCGAAGGTTTTATATTTCACTTTACATTTTCTTTATAACCAAGTGCGAGCTATCGCACTACAAGGGGTCCGGTAACATACACCATCTTTCAGGTGAACCCAGAGCCCTGGGAAACCAGTAACATATACCGTTTTTAGGTATACCCAGTATCCCGGGAAACCAGTAACATATACCGTCTTTCAGGTATACCCAGAATCCCATAATTATAATATATGTGCATAATTTTCATTCTTGTTTTGTTTGGATCCAGTAACATACATCGTCTTTCAGATGTACCCAGAACCCTGGGAAACCAGAAACATATACCATCTTTCAGGTATACCCGGAATCCCAATTTAGGTTATGTAATGCATATTTTGTATTTTGTTAAATTCTTAGTGCGAGTCATTGCACCATAGGGGTTTTCCGAAATCCCAACCCACATTCGGGGTGATCTTAGTGTATGCACATTACTTACTAGAAGTCCAATAGGCGACAACCATAATTTCTCAGAATTCTGGTTCAACTTTGTGTCGAGTACTTATACATTCGGCATTTTAAGATTTGTTTATGAGCTCGAGTGTATGTTTCATACCCCCACTGGTTACGTTGCAACATGGCATTATCCAACTTTATCATTTCTTAAGTGCTTGTTTGGCACTCCCAACATTTAGCGAAACCACATGTTCATTCTTGAACTCTTATATTATCCTGAACAACAAATGATCTTCATTATGCAAATATATGTATTATGTGTGTTCCATGTATTGGACATAATCCTAAAGTCCATATGTGAATCACATATTTAGTTTACCATCGTACTATTTCCTTCATAGATATTTCAATTGCATTTCACCTAAAAAGTCTTTAGAAAAACTTTTCTAAAAGAACCCTTCATGAAAATCATTTTAGAAAACCCTTTACTTAATTTTTCATGTTTATTAGTCGACCAATAGACTCACCGGTCGACCAACCTTTTTGCTTCAAAACTTCTAAGCAGAAACATTACTTTTTTATAAAATTAGTCGACCGAAAGTTTTATCAGTCGACCGGACAGAATGTATGTTTTCTGGAAAATTTAGCAGCAGTCGACTGAAGGGTTTATCAGTCGACTGATCATAAAATTAGTCGACCGAAAGTTTTATCAGTCGACCGGACAGAATGTCTGTTTTCTGGAAAAATTTAGCAGCAGTCGACTGAAGGGTTTATCAGTCGACTGATCATAAAATTAGTCGACCGAAAGTTTTATCAGTCGACCGGACAGAATGTCTATTTTCTGGAAAATTTAGCAGCAGTCGACTGAAGGTTTTATCAGTCGACTGATCAGAATATCTGTTTTCTGGAAAAAATTTAGCATCAGTCGACTGAAGGTTTTATCAGTTGACTGAACATATTATCAGTCGACTAACTATTTTTTTGACAGAAACTTAAACATAAAATAACATGATTTCTGTATGCCCAAGATTGAAAATCGCGTATTATCGATAAAGCTTGCAAAACCCTAATCTAAACATGAAAAATAATAAGAAAAGCATGTGAATAATATCACAAATTTGGATTTGATGTTTGAATAAATAAAATAAATATTAATATGATAAGAAAAAAAAAATTAGGGAATACACGGTTAGAATTTGATTTAGCCTTCAAAAAGAGAGATTTGACCCATTTAACGGGTGAATCTCATCTTTTAATGGGCTTAAATAAAAAAATGGGATTTCCAACGATTTGAACGAATTAGAATCATGGAAAACACCCTCAAACAACGTTAGATTGCTTTCTTGAATCGATTTTATGGTTTTTGGATGAAATCCAAGCTTGAAATCCATATGCAAGGGGCGGCAATGGTGGAAATCATGGAATAAACATGAAAAATCAATAAAATTAATGAAATAAAGTGTAAGAAATTTACCTTGGAGGCTGCAGCTTCGATGAAGGAAGGAGAGGGTGCTGGGAGGAGAGAGAAACAACAAGAAAAGGAGAGAGAAAAGCTAAGGGGTTGACCCCACTTTTGGCCTCTTTATATAGGTTTTTGAAAAAGCTATTTTTAGAAAGAAAAAAAACTTTCCTAATTAGTTTGGATAAACACTATAGGGGGGAATTTTTTGGAAAATTCCTAACCTAACCCTAGCTCTAACTAATCTACCTAAGTCCTAATTAAACCCTAAATCAATCCAAATGTGGCGCCAACCCCTGTGGGCCCACATTTGGTTTTTAAAGGCTTAAATTCAAAAGTTAAAAATATATTTTGAAAATACTAAAGTAAATTGAAGTTTTAAAATCAATTTGGATCTTTTTAAACTCCTAACCTAATTAGAACACTGACTAACTCTAATCTAACCCTGGCTCTTTCAAATGTGGCGCCACCTAGAGTGAGCCCCACTTGATTTTTCAAAAGTGATTTTTAAAACTTGAAAATGAAAGTCATATCCCTTGTTTATTCTTGTCATTTTGGCCAAAATCTCAGAGTCCTAGTTGGATCAGGACTCTTTTTCAAGAATCCCAGTCGGATCAGAACTCTATCTTTTACTACCATTTTACCTGTTTTTGAGAAAATCTTCTAAAATCCTTCGTTTTAGCCAAAATTCTAGAGTCTCAGTCGAATTAGTACTCTTTCTTAGAATCCTAATCGAATCAAGACTCTATCCCGATTTCATCTTTTACTCATGTTCTTCACTTGTTTTTGAAAACGTTCTCATATGATGTTCAAAAGAGCCAAAATTCTAGAGTTTCAGTCGGATTAGGACACTTCCTCAGACTTTCAGTCAGATTAGGATTGTATCTTTCGTCACTATTTTACTTATTTTCAAACAAATCTTTCAAAATCTTTCTAAAAGAAGTCAAAAAGTCAGAGTTTCAGTTGAACCAGGACTCTAATCAAAGAGTCCCAGTTGGATTAGGACTCTGATCCTGATTTCAATTTTGAGAGAATCTTTCCAAAATTTCTTTATTTATCTTTCCAAATTTCAAAATTGTCACATCTTTATCACAAAATTTCAAAATTTTGGGATTCTATCCCAGAGTTCTGATTGAATCAGGACTCTATCCCAGAGTCCTGATCGAATCGGAACTCTATCCCGAGTTCATTTTTTTACTTTATTTTCACTGGTTTTCAAAAATCCTTTTCAAAATCTCAACATTTGCTTTGCAGAAAACTGAAATTCTCAGAGTTCTGATCGAATTAGGACTCTTCCTCAGAGTCCTGATCGAACTAGGAGTCTAACCTGACTTCAATACTTACCTCATTTTCACCTGTTTTCCAAAATTCCCTTATTTGTTTTCTCAGAAAATCCAGATATCTTAGAGTCCTAGGCAAATTAGGACTCTACTCCCACAGTCCTAGTTGGATTAGGACTCTGTCTTGATTTCACTGTTTGTTGCTATTTTCACTGATTTTGCGAAATCTTTAATCTATTTTTTAGAAAAGACTCAAAATCTAGAGTTTTAATCTGATCGGGACTCTGTCCCAGAGTTCTAATCTAATTAAGACTCTATTCTGAATCTTGTTTCTACCTTCATTTCTACTTTCTCCACTTGTTTTTTAGAAAATTAGTATATTTTGCAGAGTTCCAGTTGATTCGGGACACTATTTCAAAGTTCTCACAGAGTTAGGACTCTAACCCTGACTGTATTTTTCTGACTTATTTTACCAGTTCTGATAAAATCTTCCAAAAACTTCTTCATTTGGATTTCAAAATTCTAAAATCTCAGAGTCCTAATTGGTTCAGGACTCTGGTCCAGAGTTTCAGTTTGCTCAGAACTCTATTTTCCAAATCTTTGAATTTCAGTTGTTGATTTTAACTCCTTTTCAAAGCTATTTTCAGACTTTATTTCAAATTTTTCAAAACTCTGATGTGGGACCCACTCAGTTGGTGCCACATCTAGAGGAGTTTTGATCCAGTCAAAACTCTATTTTGGTTTAAAAACATTCAACTTCAATTTGATTTTCAACCCTATTTTGAAAACCTTTGTTTTTCAGGTTTTAAAATCGTTTTTGAGAAAACCAAGTGGGGCCCACTCGAGGTGGCACCACATTTGAAGAAGTCAGGGTTAGACTAGGGTTAGTCAGTGTCCTACTTAGGTTAGATGTCTAGGTGAGTCAAAGTTTATTTTTAAAACTTTCATTTTTACCTTTGTTTTTAACTTTGATCTTAAAGCTTTAAAAATTAGGGTTTTCAAAAACCCAAATAAGGCCCACACTAGGTGGCGCCACATTTGGACCTTTTAGGGTTTTATTAAAAGTCATGTTAGGTAGTTAGGGCTAGGGGTAGGATAGTCATCTCCCATAGAAATCCTCCCTCCCCCCCCCACCCACCCTAAGAAGTCCAATTAGTAAAGAGTTTGGAATTTTCCAAACTCTTTATCTAAAACCTAAAAATTGCTATAAATAGAGCCTATAAGGGGGGTTGACCCCTATTCCTCTCCCTATTGGATTCTTGGAGCTTCTCTCTCCTCTCCAGCACTTCCTCCTTCCTCCATTGCAGCTGCATCCCCCAAGGTAATCTTCGATACATTATTTCATACTTTTTTATTATTTTTTATGAGTTTTCAATAGATTCCACCATGGGCGCCCCTTGTGTTCATGGTTTTTAACCATGGTTTCATCCAAGAACCCCAAAATTGACCCAAGAACATTATTTAACCTTATTTGATGATGTTTTCCAGGATTCTAATCTGTTAGAATCATTATAAATACATTTTTTTATGTTCTTAACCAATGAAATATGTGATTTACCCGTTAAATGGACTAAATTCATATTTTCAAAAGGTAAATCAATTTCAGCCATAGATTCCCTGTATTTTTTTTCTTGTAATAGTGTTTATTTCATATATTCCAGCATTAAATTAAATTTTGTTATGTTGTTTATGTATTTTTTTATTATTTTCCATGTTTAAATCATAGGTTTTAGTGTTTTATTATATTTTTGTATATTTTGATTCTAGGTCTGTAGAAATCGGGCTATTTTATATTTAAATCTTCATGTAAGGTCTGATTTGCAATATGTAAATTGCAGTAGCTTCATATTAGAATCTATTATTTATTATAATTTTATGTCATTGTCTGCTATTTTTCCTTTGTTAGAAATTAGGATCAATGTCTCAGAACTCGTTATGTTTTATTTAAACCTTAAGTTGAATTGTGTTGATTGTATCTCCTTAACCAGAGATTTGATCAATAATCTGTAAAAAAGGAAACTCTTTATCTATCTATATGCTATTCACTGCTAAAATTTTAGAATTTTTTGATGTGTTTTGTTATTTTTCTTTGTATTTAAAATTGAAAATATCTATTTTGATAGATTTTATATTTGTTAAATTTAAGTACGGATTGTTGAAACGATATCTCCCTAACCAGAGATGATTTTTCTGATATGTAGATAGGAGAATCTCTGTTTTTCTGTCTATTATGTCTTTGTAAAATTTTATGAATTTCCATGGTGATTTGACTCCTGATTCGGGTCTGACACTATGACAGGTATGTGCCCGTGGATAAAAATAGCATATTTTAGGATTTTTGCACAAATTTCATATTAAAATAATGTCAAGAATAGATTTTTATGATTTCAATTTAATTTTAGGGTTATTATAAGTGCATGTGTCAATTTTGTTAATTTTAAAATTCATTTGGTGTTTGAATCAACTATATTGCGAAACTGGGTGCCCGCAAAATACCGAAACACTGGCAAAATCATGTTTTTCATGATATTTTTAATTTTCTTTGTAAAATTTCATGTTTTTAGGGTTTGTTCATCTTTAGAATCATGATAGGACATTTCATATTTGATTTGGCTTTGATTTGAGTCTTTTTGAATTTTAAATACAAGGTTTTACCAAAAATTATTTCTGAAAACCCTAATTTCAAGGCCATAGTCTTGCTATCAGAGGCATTTTGGTCATTTTTACCCCAATCTCGAACTTCCAAACTTTAATTTTTGTATTTTCATCATATCATATCATCTTGTGTTTGATTTATCATTATTTGAATTTCAAAATCTTATTTTTATAAAATATTTTTCTGAAAAAACATTGATTTCAAGGCCATAGTCTTGTTATCAGGGGCATTTTGGTCATTTTCACTCCAATTTTGAATTTCCAAGTCTTATTCTTTGAATTTTCATCATTTGTTTCTCATGTTTATATTAGGGAGGTATGAATTTGGTTTATATTTGGATAAAATCCAATAATTTCTTGATATTTTCGGATAAATCTAGATAAACCTATATTTTTGTGCTAACTTATTTTCTAGTTTTGCAGGGGTATTCAAGAAGACAATTTTATTTATTTTTCTTTTTATTCAATTCAATGTAATATCATATGTAATATTTTGAATAAGAGTTATGTTTCTGCATGGAATAGGATGCATTGCATATAGTTTGCTTTCGTATAATTTCAATATCTGATGTATGATTCATGCATATTTTTTCAAATCTACTATGGTTGACATGAATGGCACATGCACAAGCTTTTAGGGAGTTGATAAAATTGGTAGAATTCGTATTTATGGCCATAGTCAGAATACGAATGAAACTCAGATTTGTGATCTTCGTATTAGCCACATTCAACCTACACTCTTAGGCTAACTTCAAAAATTCACTGCATTTTTCAAAAACTCAAAAGGATTTTCTCAATTGCCTTAGAAAGTATCTCTCAAATCTATATTCATTCATTCCAATCATATGCTTTCAATTCAATTCAGAGAAATTGATTTTCTCAGAATTTTCTAAGTCTTTCTCAAAAATTGATTTTCTCATAACTCTGAGTTTTCAAATGATATTTCAAGTATTTTTCTAAATTAAAATAATGATTTTCCAATGTTTTGACATTCTCAATTTCATTTTCAAAGTTCATAAATTGATTTTCTCAAAGTCCAAGTTTTCTTGAGAATCAATTTTTCCTTCAAAAGTTATTTTCCAATGCAATTCCAGATTTCCAATGAAATTCATGATTTTCCCATGAATTCCTTTTCCAAATATTTCTCAAACATCAGAAGCAAACATCATATTTCTTAAACTTACATCTTTTCAAAACCTCATAGCACATGCCTGCTTCTCTGTGCATTTTAGAAAAAAGAGCATGATTTAGATAATTTGAGTCGAGTTAAAGCATATTATTGATCCTTGGTTCAATTACTGTGATCATCGCAAAAAATTTCCTCTCGTGGTTTCTCTCTCTTCCTTTCTCTTTTCCTTTCTAGACTCTATTTCCTCCTTTTTGAAGGAAGAAAATAAAAGGAAAGAAAAGAAGAGAGAAGAGGAAAAAGAAAAGAAAGTAGAGAGAGAGGAACTCTTTTGCGGGGTCTCACTTGACCTTGATTTGAAAATATTTAGGAAAATAACTCGCCTCCATTTTGAAAATATTGCGGGAAAATGGAGAGACGGGATTCGCTCGTCGGTACAAGGTTCGACCGTTCCTGGCGCCTTTACCAGGGGTAATCAGACCAGGGATCGAATTTATGCCTTTTGCTTTGCCTAAATATTATCTAAGAATTTATCTTAAATCTAAATGCGCAAAGAATCATGCTTGTGCAATGCAAGGATGTATACTCTTTTCGAAAAATGGTTTTGGAAATCTCCAAGTGTTCTGAGATGAAGTTGATAGTGGAGTGAAGAAATGGTTTCTGAATGGTAGAATCTAACTTAGAACTTGGAATAGATCAGAAAGGATATTTTGAAGTTCTAAGTCTTTGAAATGATCAGAGTTGAGAAAGTTAATCTTGGGCTTTGAAAAGAATGATTTGAAGATAAGAGAAAAAGAAATGAAACTTCAAAGTCAGAAATGGACTTTGAATTTGATTTTTAAACTTGGATTTAGGAGAGGAAATGAATATTTGAAGTGAAATTGAATTCTAGATTTAAGGTTTGAAATCAGGATGGAATTTGGACTTGAGAAATCTAAATGGAATTTAAAAATAGAAATAGATTTAAGAAGTCCAAATAGGATTTGAAAGTGGAATTGGATTTGAAATCCGGAAATCAGGATAGAATTTGAATCCATGGTCTGAATCCTAAGATGGAATTTGAATCTGAAATCTGAGATCCAAGATGGAATTTGATCCGAAATTTGGAATGAAATTTTGGATCTGAAATCTGAGATCCAAGATGGGATTGAATTCTGGATCCTAAATGGAATTTGGATATGAAGTCTGAGATCCAAAGTGGAATTGGATTTTGGATCCTAAAATGGAATTTGATCTGAAGTCTGAGATCCGAAGTGGAATTGGGTTCTGGATCCTAAAATGGATTTGGATCTGAACTCTGAGATCCAAAGTAGAAGTTGAATTCTGGATCCTAAAATGGAATTGGATCTGAAGTCTGAGATCCAAAGTGGAATTGGGTTCTAACTTTGGATTTGGATTTTGAAAGTCCAAATGGGACTTTGAAGATGGATCTCGGTTTTTTGAAAACCCAGTTTGAATTTAAAACTTAAGAAAGGTTTAAACTTTGAGATGCAGACTTAATCTCAAACTTTGATTTTGAATTTTGAAGATAAGAAAATAAACTTGGTTTTGAATTTGAAATCAGAAGATGAATAAAAGGTTTCAAAGTTAAATTGAACTTTGAAAATGGAACTTTGAGATATTGAATTAAATTTGAATCTCGACAATAAACTTGGAATTTTAAAGTTGATTTGAGAATTGAATTTTGAATATACAAAGAAATTTCAAAGTCAATTTGGACTTTGAATTTGAATTTTGAATCAGAAGATGGATCAGAAATCTCAAAGTTTAAATTGAACTTTGAAATTGGACTTGAATTTGGAAATGGAATTTTGAATATAAAGATTGAATTTTGAAATTTCAAAGTCAATTTGGACTTTGAAATTGAAATTTAAATCTTTGAAAATAAGATAGGAGAATGAATTGAAATAAAGATTGAAGAAAGATATTTGAGATCACTTGGAGTTTTGGAAAAGGAATTCTGAAAATATGATGCAATTCTATCCTAAATGATGAAATGAATTTTAAAGAATTTGAAATTGACTTTGAAAATCATATTTCATTCTTTAAGTGAATTAAAATAAGATTGAAAATATAATACATCCCTGACTATGGTCATTGAATGTATCATATGATAATCTATATTTAAATTCAGGTGAAGAATAAAATATATTTTGTGCTTTTATAGAGTTTAAAATGAAATTAATTCTCAATATATCCTGACTATGGCCATTGATATATATTTTGAGTTAATTTTAAGTTAAACTCTGATAAAAGAGGAAAATATTTAAAGAAAATATGATGAATTTTGAAAAAAGATACAGTGTGGATCCAGTGTTATTTTATAAAAGATAAAAATCCTAAGTTTTGTTTACATCCTGACTATGGTCATTGATGTAAATCGTCAACTTAGGATTAATTACCTTTTGCAAAATGGTGCCATTCATGAAGTTTTGCAATGAAAGGTAAAATGAGATGAAACAAACAATTTCTAAAATATACAAATGCACATTCATTTTAATCTAATGCAAGA
This sequence comes from Nuphar pumila, assembly GCF_984573655.1. Taxonomy (NCBI): domain Eukaryota; kingdom Viridiplantae; phylum Streptophyta; class Magnoliopsida; order Nymphaeales; family Nymphaeaceae; genus Nuphar; species Nuphar pumila. The sequence continues at coordinate 42,467,554 of NC_143264.1, read as the reverse complement.
AACAGAGATTTGTTATTATCTAAGTATTACAACTCGGCCAGTGGATTTAAATTTACAATTTCTAAGCTAAGGAAACAAAATGACATTTTCATATATTTTCCTGCAAAACACTGAGTTAGCACAAAATGACAGACGAACATAGAGAGAAATTGCAAGTATCATATTGAATTTAGAAATTGATGAAATGTTCATGTACATGCCTTATGTTAATGCATACAATGAAAACCCATATGAAGGCATATAAAATACTTTGAGGTAAATGCAGACCTACATGGATTTGCCTAAGTGTGATGAAGACATATTATGAAAGAAATTCCACTCTTCATTGGGCTGATGTGAAGGTTGTGCAGTGGGTGCTAAAAATGCAAATGATATGCCAGTATTCAGGTGCTGCTACTGAAGGTAAAGGTAGGTGCTACTACTAAAGGCTAATATTATGCACAATAAACACCTAAGCTAAAGACCAATACTACCCACAACAAATGCAAATGTTAACTATTAAGCATGTTGAGATTAATATTAATTCTATCAGGTATATCATTGTAAATGAGAAGTGGTGATGAACATTATGATGTTGGATGTACAGGGAATGATGTCAATATGCAGATGGCTGAAAATGCACAGGTGGTAATGAAGTGTAGAGGGAAGATCTTGTGCTGTGATAATGTAATGAAAGCACAATTGCTAAGATGATATAAGGGATAGTATTGGATCCAACCTTTCATTGTCATTGATGAGAACCAGTAGGGAAGCATAATGTCCATAATTAAACCAAAAAAAAAAAACCTTAGATGGAAGATCAATTGTCTTTAAACCGGATCAACTTACAAAGTCTCCAAACAGAGCAAGGGGCACGAGTGCAGCTGGTGCAATAGAAAAACCCTTTCCAATGACAGCAGTAGTGTTCCTAGCTGCCTCAAGAGCATCAATACCTTGGCAGATTTCGCGGCTCACTCCAGTTATTTCTGCAAATCCCGCCAGCATTGTCACTTATTAGACCATATGTATCTATCGTAAGCCCAATAGCTATTGTTCTTAGCATTCTTAGAACAGCCATGGCAACTCCATATATTTCAGCCAAAATGAAATTAACATAAATTGCAACTGCAATTGCAAAAATTGGATTTATTACTGATTTACAACCCAGGGCCAGCCCAAAAGTTATATTCGTTGCAGCTCCAGTTCGGCAAGAATCAGCCACATCGAGCACAGGCCTATAAGCATTGCTTGTGAAGTACTCCGTTATGAACCCAATGATTAGGGTACAAGAGGTGACATGCAGGTAATGTTCGGAGATATGATCAATTGTAGAATGGTTGTGCTCTGAATCAACAAACACATATATAATTGAAATGGGTGAATCCTGATGACAGAATGTGAGTGACTGTAACAGAAATATGGGCTGGAGGCAAATGTACATGCATCATGCTGTAGATAATATACAATAGGCTGATTGTAATGGGATGCAAAAGTATGATGAATTGTAGATTTTGTAGGAAAGAGAAAAAAAGAAAAAAAAGAAAAGGGGGCAATGTAAGTGTGTAAGTGGGTGCAGTGCATGGACAATAATAAGGACATAACATAAGATGAGGAGCTGACCCTCACAACACCAGGAGCATGGTAAAATTAGAACATAATACCTAATGTAACAACGAACACAGTAGATGTCATTACAGGTTTTTAACATAAAGTGAACACACAGACATAACATTAAGATTTAGGTAAAAAAAATGATTATTCTCATCAATAGCAGATAAATCTCTACAAAACAACCCTCAACTGATATTGGCAGCAAAGACTCAATGGGATGGATATTTCAATTTACCGTAGCTATCGGTCGTAGCACCTCCAATCACCTTGATAAACCCCAGATGATGTACGCAGAGAAGGGGATTTTCTGGTGGGGTCGAGGAATCTTGCGATAGATTAGATATACTTCCTTCTTCACCAATGATGGCAGGCATCTCACCCTTGATTTGGAAAACTTTGCCAGCAATATCACCAAATTGTTGGAGTGCAGAATCATCACTTTTAGTTTTAAAATATTCCTAACTTGGCTCATTTAACGGATCAGATGGTACCACATATCGTTCATCCCAGATTTGCATTGAATGACAGGGCAAATAAATGGTATTAACAGTCAATTAACAAAGAATCATAGGAAAATAAAATGGACAAAAGACAAACACATTATTTTTATGATAACTATATAACCATTAACTGCAGAAGGGTAGTAAAGAAACAGAAATATTATCAAAGGGTTGAGATAAATAGGATGAGGACGATTTTAATGCAACATGGGATTACAGATGATGAACTAAACAGGTGGGATGTAAATTATGCAAAGATCAAAGGGTTGCTATTGTGCATAAAGGAAACAAGCATGCAATATAACGAAATGGCTATTCTCCTATCTACAGATAGAGAAGATGGACCTCAAAAAAAAAAAAAGACACAGGCCATAATATCAATATCGAGCAGAGGAAATAAAAATGACATTAATAGATTTTGCAAGTAAAACCACATAACGAAATGAATGCTCCACAGGGATATATGATGTTGCTACATGGCACACAGCATCCCCACCCCATGAATCTCAAATCGCCTGGTTATTCCAAAGCCTGAAGGACAAGCTCAAGATGCAACTTTTCACATATTCAGGTTGCAAATTTCAACCTTTGGCTTTCCAACTTACGACATGTACATGAGAATACCTACTGAAGAAAGGGCATTGATATTGATGTTGGGATGTGCTCTGCAGTGAGTAGAAATGGTGGGTACTGTGAAAAATGCAGAAGTAGCACATGGTGTAACAGGTGATATAGGAGTAATATAAGTGTTCTTAAAAAAATGAGGAGGTTATACAGAAGATATAACTCACGGCAGCTGCAGCGGTGACGGTTGCTGATGATACAACAGTGAAGAAAAAGATGGATGTTGCGGCTGTTGATGAGTTGGAAGGCTGTATGAGGAAAAACTCCATCAAAACATCAACTATGCACATCAAGGCAAACTCATCATAGGATTCCAGAGAAATTCTAGAAAGGATAAACAAAAACACCAATCAACAAAAAAAAATAAGCATAGATATATATATAAAAAAAATCAGAATCCAGAGTAAAAAAAAACAGAATATCGAAGCAACTGACATCAGTCTTACCTGCTCTAATCTCATCCGTAACCAAGATATCTTTCTTTTACCAAGAAAGTTTTAGAAACCCCCAAATTCATGGAAATACTAAGCAATGTTGCTCTGTTCAGCAGAATTTTACTATACACATTACCTCTTCAGGGGCACCAGTCACGAGCATTCTAGAATATTTTTAATCATGAACTTTCATAGTGAAATGCAGCAAACACACGATGGAGAACCATTAAGATCGAGAAGGATACATTACCATCATCGTCACATTACCTGATTGGGCCAAATTAGACTAAAGATAGCATTGCCAGGAAAGTAGGCCAGCCCTTCAACATGGGTAGAGCATCGACGCATAAATCTGAGTTTAGGAGGGAGGGTATGGACAAAAATGCAAGCATTGAAATAGGGAAACCCATATTTAAGCAACTACCCAAGAAGTTATCCCCTTGTGACTGAGTCATTCCTCCTCAACTGTTACTATCACCAGTAACAACAGTTATTCTACATCTAATATCTCGATCTGACAGAACCATTTTGCCAATGTCAATCACCATTTCACCTTTAAACATCAACAAGCAAAAGCATACATTAACCATTCAACATGAGCCTTTCCGAAACCTTGGTCCTGATGAGATTAGTTAACCAGAACAGCCCAGATCATGATGTCAAGAGTATGATCTTATGAAAGGGTGGATATGGATCATGAGGGACAAGCAACATCTTCTGAAGGAGGAACTTCTGTAATAAGTGAGACTTACAGAAACATATAGATAGAGGCCCAAAGGGAAAACAGTCTGACTTCTTTCACGGTCTGGAATTAGAATAATCGATCATTTCCTCCCAACTTAGTGTGAAACTGCAAAAGATTTAGAACCCCAGCACATTGTCAACAGATTTGGAATCCGAAACTTCCAAGTCCTGTTCTCATGGCCTATGATTTATTCATTTCATTAGTGCAATCTGAACCAGAATCAATTCTCAAACAATTAAGGCCAAATGGAGCCATTTCTTTTTTTTATCCTTTTCTTTATGGGTCTAGAATTAGAAGAATCGCCTGACTGGTTCCAACAAATCAATAAAAGGATTATCGAAAATAACAATATTGAATAAAGCAAATCAAAAGGGACTTTCAGCAGCAAACACTAAATTGAAGCCCCAAGGAAATGACAAAAACAAATAAAAGAAACCTACGAACCTTGCAGACTGATGAGATGGGAAGGCAATAGTGCGAATGGCACTCTATACCCAGATTCAACCAGAGCCATTTCTAAAAAAAAATTAGCATTCATATCAATACTGAAATGTAGATATAAACTGAACCATCCTTCAGACATGAGAGAGGCAAGATAACATAACGATGTTGTAGACCAGTAAACTAAATCATGGACCAAAATGCTACATATAAATTAAAGAGTATCGAGCAAATGGAATTAGAAAAATAAATTACTAAGCAATCCTAACAACATGTAATAGGCAATTCAGAAGAAAAAAAAAAAGAAATGGTTTAAGCGACTAGTTTTCACAGAATAGAACCAATGAACTGAACAAAGAGATAGGAGGAATCATTTAAATAAAATGGAAGATGACACTATAATCAAATAGAAAAGATATTCAGATATTACCATTCAGAGGATTTCTTAGGAAATGTTGGCCAAATACAGGTAGGGCAGTGAACATTATAAAACCAGAAATTAAGACAAATCGGGAATTAAAATCAAACATAAGCAACTGGTGATACCGATAAGGAATCACATACGATGGAGATATCTGGATATGTTAATCCCCAAGAAAAAAAAAAACTATCAGAGTAGAACCGAGGATTGAACATAAACAGGAAATCCAAAGGAAAAAGGGGATTAGCATTGTAAAACCCATGAATTTTAAAGAATTTTCAATGAAATAAAAATATGTGTTTACGTGAGATAATATGGTTTATGAGATATTCAATGTGATTTTGAGGCTTGTGGGCCAGTCGAGCGAACCCAATAACGAATACTGGAAAGGGTACTTGGATCCGGACTTTGACGAGATCCGATGATCTGACCCGGTTCACGAGGCCAAGTAAGGAAACCCGAAGGTGTCGGGATAATAGCGTGAGATCCGAAACACAATTAGAGTAAGCGAGTGCAAGTTTAGACCAAACGATGAAAAATTCATGTGAAAACGAAAGAAATCCATCAACAAGGAAAAATGTCCCATTGTGACATAAAGAGAATTTTCTACAAAAGTAAACACCAAGTGATGGTGTGGTGTTGTGGTAGGACACACGGTGTGTGATACCACCACCCAAGTTCAAAACCCCTTGTGCACAAATTATTTTTTTTACAAGAAAGTGATGATTTCTACCTTGGTGAAAAGGGTAAAAACGTGGGATTAAGTTAAGCCTAAATTTTTGGCTTTTTCATCTAGCTCTACCAAGGATTGAGGAGAATCCCAGGTGACATGGAAGAGGGATACCCATAAAGCAAATAATGAGGGAAGTTAGAGGAAATCATGCCAAAGAGAGGAGGGGGCATTGTTGGAAATAGACATCACCCACCAAAAACGTGAGATTTGGGTGAAAATTTAATGCTTTGAAAATTTAGTAACTTCCCCCTAATTAGAGGAGTTAAATGAGAGATTTTGAAACCATGTAAAAAAAAAACAGAAAACTGAAACTTATTTTTTAAACCGTGAAATCGCTACGTGGATTCGGGAACAACTTACTAAGGCGATATCTCCTTTGTCAAAGATCTGATAGATGATCCGTAAGTTGCAGTAATTTTGTCTTGATATCTAGTATTTACTGTAAAGTTTTTATATTTTTCCTCTGTCATAAAGTATAATCAGTTTTTCAGAGCCTGTTATACCTTGTTCAAACCCTAAATCAACTTGTGTCGATCGTATCTCCTTAACCGGAGATTCGATCGATGATACATAAAAAGGAAAATATTTCTATATGTATTTTCTGTTCACTGCTAAAATTTTATAATTTTTGAATATGATTTGCTATATTTCCTTGCACCCGAAACCGGATGTACTTATTTCCACTCATTATATATTTGTCAGAATTGAGCATATATTGCCGGAATGATATCTCCCTAACCGAAGATGATTTTTCTGATTTGTAAAAAGAAAAATCTCTATTATTTTGTTTAGTACCTCTCTATAAATGTTTATAAATTTCTATGGTGGTTTGATACCCGATTCGTGTCTGACACTGTGATAGGTACATGCTCGTGAGCAAAATCACGTATTTTAGGATTTTATTCAATTTTTGTATTAAAATAATGTCAAAAATATATTTTTTTGAATCTAATTTAATTTTAGGGTTATCAAAACTATCCATGTCTATTTTTACAGATTTTTGAATTCATTTAATATATTATTCGATTAAATCATGAAAACAGGATGGCCACAGAGTCCCAATTCAAGTAAAACACTGGCAAAAATCATTACTTTTATGATATTTTGATTTTTTTATAAAATATTTCATGTTTTTAATATTTTATCATGTTTATAATTATGCTAGGGTGATCCACACCCGATTAAGTATTTATTTGAATCCATTTGAGCCCTAAATCCAAAGTTTTACAAAAATCTTTTCTGAAAACCCTGATTTCAAGGCCATAGTCTTGTTTTCAGGGGTATTTTTTGTCATTTTTCTCCAAATTCCAAATTTCAAAGTTGTTTATATTTATTATTTCTTCAATTTTGTATCATCTTTCATTATTTTTATCCTAGAGAAACATAGAAAAAGGTTTATATCTGGATAAATCCAGTAATTTCTAGATATTGCTGGATAAATCCAGAAAAACTCACATATCTTTACTAACAAGTTTGCCAGTTTTGCAGGGATATTCAAGACTGTATTTCTTTTTATTTTCCTTTATTTTAATTGAATTAGTGATATAAATTAATTATAAATTTGGAATAAGAATTTATTTTTCCTGCTTAGAATAGGGTTGTATTGCATATAGTTTATTTCTTTATATAAATGTTAATGTGTGATGGATGATAATTCATGTATATTTCAAAACGTCAAGGGACTTTACCCTCGAGATGCTCTAGCCCGGATGACTGGATGCAAATCTTGGCCAATGATAGAGGCATATGAGAGCCAATATGTCAACTTATTTGAGCTATACCAATAGTATGGAGCATTTGCAGAAGTAGACTCCTTATCCCGAGCAACACGAGAAAGAATTCAGCATGCAATGATTCTATGCACAGTAGGACTAGTCTTCTTCCAGGATGAACATAACTACACAGATATCAGAATAGTACAACTTTTGCGAAGATGGGAAAGTCGGCAGACTAACCGTCTCTCAATTGCCATGGTCGCGCTTGCCTTCTTATACCATGGATTGACCCGCTTTACATTCAAAGATTTTATCTTAGTAGAAGGGTGAATCTATGCAGTATAGTCTTGGTTTTTTTGGCATGTGCCATCTTGAGCCAGCTCATTCAGATACAACAACAAGAAGTCATTACCCACTTCTCAGTACAGATTCTTGATCAAGAACCTTCATGAAGAAGAAATCATGTGGGACTACTTCGATCGTCAAGAGTCACCCCCTCGATACACTTATGCGTATGGCAAGTGATTCAAGTTGCTCAAACCCTTCTTCTCTGTTTATTATCAACCAGAGTGATTTGTCAGGCAGTTCTCACAAAGGCAGAAGTGCATTGAAGCTCGATTATTGTCAGGCATTGTGCAAGAGTTCGATCTGAAGTCTGCTCAGTGGTCCGGAACATACCATTCTGTCAAGTATAGCTGGAATTCTTTTGTTACCCTCACTGTTTTTCCTGGTTCTTGAGTGTATTCTAATTACCACGAGTGGTGGCAAATTGTTTATCCGCCCCCTCTTTCTCAAGTTTATTATTAATAAAATTATTTTCCTTCAACAATTTTCATTCTATTAGGGTTTGACGACCTCGCCATAACAAGGCATATTTTAGTTGTTTATCTCTTTTACAAAGAATATCAACACAATTGTCATGATTTCAGCGGCGACCCGATCCCTGGTAATGGTATATCTTTCAAATTGTCAACTTAACTCTCATCAAATATTTCCCCGCTATTTGTTGTGTTATAAAAATTATTCTTCAAATCTAATTGCCCATTTTATTCTGCAGAGAGCATTTGCAATCTTACATGGTTCAGACAAGGTCCGACAAGAAAACCGCATCCATCCAGCATATTGATCAGTCCTCTGCATCTGAACAAGAAATGTCATCTCCACGATCTCCTAAGGGTCAGAGCTAGCAGAGCAATGATGATGCTGATCCTCAGATGTATGCATTATTTCATAAGATGATGAAAAAGATTTTGACTGAGCAAGCAGGAGCTAGTTTAGGCAAAGCCAAGAAAAAGGCTAAGGGTCGGATAATGAAAAAGCATATAAAAATATTAAAAAAGCATAATCACCATGAAGATACCTCTGATGAAGCCAAATCAGTGGGTGACACCGATGAAGAATGTGAGACTCAACAGGCACTTCGAAAGTCGACCCAGGGGCAAGGGCCGGCCTATAAATCCAAAGATTAGTTTGTTGATAACCCTACTCCGCCACAACTTAAAGATGTGGTCAAGATGGTCAAAGATCTGCAAGCTCGTGACAAGGGCAAGAAGGTCTTCATGAGTGAAGATTTTTATGATGGTTTAGATGGGGATGACAGTCTTGATAATCTCCCTAGGAAGTTCATCAAGTTCGATGGTTATGGAGACCCTAAAGTACATATCGCCATGTGCCAAGTTCAAGTGAGACAACCAAGCTTTGTTCCTTTGTTTCCCTCACAGTCTGGAGGGAACAACAACTAAGTGGTATTTAGAACATATTAATCCCATTGAGTTGAAGGAATTTGACAAGGTGGTCAATCTATTTATCGAGCGGTTCTTATTCAATGCAGAGGCACTTCCAACCCTCAGCTATCTCTGCAACCTCAAGTAGAAGGAAAATGAGAAGGCCAGAGATTTCATTCACAGGTGGAGATCCGTTTGCAATAAAATGAGGGATCCGATATCAGAAGGACACGCATTGTCACTGATCTTGAACAATTTTTCACAACCCCTAAGGGAACTGATTTTTACCTCTCCATCATGGAACTTTATTGAATTGACAGATCGAGCTGAATGGCTCGAGCTAGGCATGGAAAATGAAGTATATGAGGGTATCACCCTCGCCAAGAACAACAGTCAACAAGAGTCAAAGAAGAAGGCTCATTTCACTTACTCCACTGATGCGGGTCGTGGCACAAATCATCTTAAGAATGAGGGAAAGTCATTCAGTTATGCAGGCTTGAATTCGAGCAAGAATGACCAAAAGGGTAAGACATTCCCATAAAATAACAAACCACCTTTGTCAGCCAATGAACAGGAGCCAAAACCGCAACAAAAGGTGAAGCATGAAGGGTAGAGCTATAACTGTAAATTCACCCCCTTGGATCAATCACTTGAAATCGTGCTCGAATATATGCTTACTAGTGAGATGATCAAGCTTCCAAAGGTAGCTGACCCGCCTGTTGTCATGGAAAAAATGAAAGACAGATTCTGCAAATTCTATCGGACAATAGGGCATGACACCGAAAACTGTTTTGTTCTCAAAAATATAATTCAAGATTATATTGATAAGAATCTCCTTGTAGAAGGTGGTGATGATGAAAAAATGACTATACTGAATCAACCCTTTCTTCAGCATTCTGTAGTAGTGATATCTGATTATCCATTTTAGCCACGGGATCATATTTAGCCGTGTCCCAGCGATGATATCCATGTTCAACATCAGGTCCTGGTGCTACACCAGGCACAATCCAGTACCCAAAAGATGGATCTTGTCTCAGCTTTCAGTAAGCTGAATGTCTCAAGGGAGCCCTCCAGAGCGTCCCCTGAAATGGCCAAAAGGATCCCATGGTTTCCTAAGTGCTTCATCAAGACTACTCAAGATAAAAGCAGGACAGTTAAGGAAAACACCAATCCGGTCTAGAAACTGATCATTGCCCTTTCAAACGTGTCAATCCTTGAATTGGTGCATGCTTCTTCCAAGCATCAGCATGTCTTAAATGATCTGTTGGGAAAGATCAAAGTGAAACCGAGCACAACTCTGGAAGACATGGCCCAGATCGTCAATCAGGCCATGACCAATGCTTCAATCACTTTTTTAGATAAGGACCTGCCTAAGCCTCATGCATTCCATAACAATGCGTTATATATTGTAGTGCGGACCAAGGGAATGACCATCTCCCATGTGCTAGTTGATGGAGGCAGTATCCTCAACATTTGCCCAGAGATGACTCCTAAGGCCCTGGGATTAAAGGAAGAAGAATATCTCCCTGATCCCATCACTATTTATGGATTTGATAATCATGGACAGACAATGAAGAAAAAGATTTTTCTTGAGATATTCATCAATTACTTTGTCCATACAGTTCTCTTCCATGTCGTAAATGTGCCACCAACATATAATTTGTTATTGGGACGAACATGGATTCATAACGCGAATGCAGTACCATCTACCCTTTATCAGTGTATTAAATGATCCAAAGGCGACATGATCACTACGATCTTGGGGGAAGATCCAGAAGAAAGGCTGCCACAACCTATGATTCTCATACCAACCTACACAACGGATATCCTTAGCATCAGGGAAAGTGATGAGGTTATTCTCAGTGAAAGTCTCGAAATGTTAAAGCTAGAGGAAACACAATCAATAGAGCATACTGCAGCAATGGTTTGATGGCAAGGACCACATTTTTTCAAGATCGAAGGTCCTCTTGATTACAATACTCTAAGAGATCATCCTTTATTTCTGCAATTCATAAAAGCTAAGAAAGGATTTGAACTTTTATTGAAGCATGGTAACCAGCCTTTCAAAGGCTTGGGCAAGAACGAAGATGGCCAGCTAGAACCAGTAATCCCTGACCATCACCCACACAGAGCGGGATTGGGATTCATGTGTAAGAGATCTCATAAGAATATTGTCTTTATCAAGGGGATCCATTAAAAGCATCTGCCATCATTCTTTTTCATTTTATTCCTTTGATTTCTACAGTTTGTAGGGACGACCTCCCATTTTATTTCATTACCTTTAATGTTATCATTTCATTCAAGTCTTCAATAAAGCTATCGATTTTTCTCGTCTATCTGGATGCCATCCTTCTCTTCTTTCTCTATAATTTGTCTTTAAAATTCGTTGTTGTTATTTTCTCTATTTTGTGCAATCTATTGTATAATGGGTGAATTTTTCTGAATGCTACTCTTTTCCAAAATTTCAGAATGTCTTTCCAGTTAATAAGGAGACTACTCATTAATCCTTCAATTGTGTCGAAGCTCGCAAAGATCTATCAGGTCAAGGCAAGAACAAAGGACAGTATGACAACAAAGCAGTCAAAAGAACTCGCAGAATTTGATTTATCTCTTTAAGAATTGCCAAAATTTGCAGCGATTCAGAAGCAAGATGAGCCATCATCCCTAGTTCAGGATCCAACTGAAGACATCAATATTGGTTCAGAGGATAGTCTGAAGATTCTCAAGATCGGTATTAGTCTGAGCACAGATGAGAAGGAAAGGCTCATTGATTTTCTCAAGCAATATCAAGAAGTATCTGCATGGACTTACGAGGATATGTCAGGTTTAGACCCCAAATTGGTTGAACATCGACTCGTGTTGAAGCTGGACGTCAAGCCGGTTAAGCAGAAGTTGAGGAAAATGGATCCTCGAATCGAGCAACAGGTCAAGGAAGGACTTGAAGATTTACTCAAAGCTGGATTCATTCGAGCAATAGACTACCCGGATTGGTTAGTAAATATTGTAGCAGTTCCCAAGAAAAATGGTAAAGTTCAAATTTGCATAAACTTTCGTGATCTCAACAAAGCTACTCCAAAGGATGACTATCCACTCCCCAACATCGATCTCCTGATCGACAACACGGCTGGTCATGCCATGTTCTCCTTTATGGATGACTATTCTGGATATAATCAAATCAAGTTGGCCACTCATGATCAGTCCAAGACGTCCTTCACTACGTCGTGGGGCACTTTCTGTTACATAGTCATGCCATTTAGGCTTAAGAATGTTGGATAAACTTATCAGCGTGCAATGACAGTTATTTTTCATGACCAAATGCACAAGATTATGGATGCATACGTCGATGATAGCTTGGTCAAGTCCAAGGAAGAATAAGACCACATTGATGCTCTTGGTCAAGTCTTCAAGCGACTTATTTTATTCAAGTTGAGACTCAATCCTCATAAATGTGTTTTCGGAGTAGAGTCAGGCAAGCTACTTGGTTTCATGGTTAGCAAAAAGGGAACAAAAGTAGATCCTGCTAAGGCAAAGGCTATCATTGATATGCCACCTCCGACCAATCTTAAAGAGTTGCGCAATCTTCAGGGACGTATGCAGTCAATCCGATGATTCATATCCAATTTGGCCATGAGGTGTGAACCTTTCAATCATCTACTTAGAAAAGGAGTAAAGTTTGAATGGAGACCAGAGTGTCAGCAATCGTTCGAGCGTATCACTAAGTATCTTCTTAATCTTCCCATTTTAAAGCCGCCAAAATTGGGAAAGCCTCTTTTATTGTATGTCTCAGTAAATCAAATCGCTTGTGGTGGATTCTTGGCACAATATGAATAAGGCAGTCAGGTAGAGCATGCCATTTACTATTTGAGCAATACCTTCATCGACTACGAGAAGAAGTATTCTCCAATAGAGAAGACATGCCTAGCACTGGTCTGGCTGTGTCAAAAATTAAGACATTACTTGTTAGCATCCGAAGTCAAGATTTTATCAAAGCTTAATCCTCTCAAGTATGTTCTTGAACAAACATTTCTCAGTGAACGGATCACCAAGTGGCAAGTTTTGTTGATGCAATATGACTTAAAGTATATCTCTTAGAAGTCAATCAAAGGACAGGCCATTGCCGACCAACTAGCCAATTTTCCTTTGTTAGAAGAGGTAAAGGCCGATGATGATTTCCCTGATGAGCGCATCCATAACATTCAGCAGCCTCCAGTTTGGAGTTTATTCTTCGATGGTTCCAAGAACATCGCCGGCATAGGGATCCAAATCATATTGATCATGCCTAAGAAGGAGATGATTCCTTTCTCCCTCAAACTTGATTTTCAATGCACTCATAACATGGCCGAGTATGAAGCTTTAATACAAGGTCTAAGAATTCTATAAGATTTCAATGTCAAGAGAGTGTAGGTTGTCGGTCACTCATTGCTCGTCATCAACCAGGTCAAAGCTGGATGGCAAGTGAAAGATCAAAAGCTACTCCCTTACCAGAAGATTGTTCTAGCCCTTATCGACAATTTTGATGAATTTCAGCTTTATCATATCAAAAGAGAATTCAATCAAATAGCTGATGGCTTGGCCAACCTAGGCTCCATTATGTCTTTCAAAGACTGAGAATCCTATCGCTCTTTTGAAATTGGCAGACTCGATCAACCTGCCTTCATTCCAGTTATGCAAACTAACCAGGCCGAGCAAAAGAAGAAGCTTTGGTACCATGATATCAAAAATTTTATCGAAACTGGTGAGCTTCCACCAGAATTGTCAAAGAGGGAGCAGAAAGCGATTCAACGTATGTCTGACTGATATTTTATTTTTGCAATGTGCTTTATTGTCGCGGATTCAGTGCCAAGTATTCCAAATGCTTAGACGAAAAAGAAGCTAAGGAAGTCGTACGAGAAGTACATGAAGGCATTTGTGGTGGCCATGTCGATTATTAAACTCTTATTAAGCTAATCATTCGGCCAAGGTATTATAAACACCCCAAATTTTCACCCTCATTTACAAACACCTACCTCTCGCCATTGGGACCCACTCTCTGCAGTCTTCAGTTAACCAACTGGTCGATATTTGAGCCAGGGCTATTCATAGCCCAAATTTTACAAAATTTTTTAATATTTCATCCTACAATCAAGATTCAATCTTCATTTTGGCTCAACTTCAATTATCAGTTCTCATCCTCAGATGAGAATCTCCAAATTCTTTGTCTCTGCCAGGGGTCCGGGATTCCAAGTCCCTCATCCAGGGTCTATATTTCATGTATCATTGCTTGTCACTGCATGTATTTGGCATATCATTTCATATCATTCCATGGCATTGCATCCCATTTTCGAGATCCAACACTTTTGTTTTCAAAATTTCCAATTCAAAATCAATTTTAAAACTTCTCTTTCAAGATCAATTTCATAAACCTAGGTTTTGCATCAATATTTTCCATTTGTTAACCCCCAAGATCTTATTTTCTTTAGAAAAACAATTTGGATTTGTTTTAAAATCAATTTTTAACTGATTTCAATCCTCATATGAGACCCATCTAGGTGGTGTCACTTCTGGATTCCTTCATTTATCAAAGTCTTCAAAAATTTCAGAGTCCTAGTTAGATCAGGACTTTGTCTTTTCATCTTTTTAAACCTTTTCTTAAAACTCTATTTTGATTTTAAACCGGATGTAGTCATGTCCCTTGCCCGTTCTTCTCATTTTGGCCAAAATCTTAGAGTCCCAGTCAAATTAGGACTCTTTTCAAGAGTCCTAATTGGATCAGGATTCCATTCTGATTTCATCATTTACTCCTGTTCTACACTTGTTTTCGAAAACCTTCTCATCTGAATTTCAAAAGAGCTAAAATCTTAGAGTCCCAATTGGATTAGGACTCTTTTTCAGAGTCTGAGTCGGATCAGGACTCTACCTTTACTACCATTTTTACCTGTTTCTGAGAAAACCTTTTAAATCTTTCATTTTAGCCAAAATTCTAGAGTTTTAGTCAGATTAGGACTCTTCTTCAGAGTTTCAGTCAGATTAGGACTCTATCTTTCATTGCCATTTTACTTGTTTTCAACCAAATCTTTCAAAATCTTTCAAAAGAAGTCAGAAATTCAGAGCTTTAGTTAAGTCAGGACTCAATTCAAAGAGTCCCAATTGGATCAGGACTCTGACCCTGACTTTAATTTTGAGAGAGTCTTTCAAAAATCTCTTCATTTATCTCTTCAAAAACCAAAACTATTACACTTTTATCATAGAGTTTCAAAATTGTGGGACTCTATCTCAGAATCCTAATCGAATCAGGTCTCTATCCTGAGTTCATTTTCTTACTTTATTTTCACCTATTTTCAAAAGTTCTTTTCAAAATCTCATTGTTTGTTTTCTAGAAAATAAAAAAATTCTCAGAGTTCTAGTCGAATTAGGACTCTTCTTTAGAGTGCTAGTTAGATAAGAATTCTGAACCGAACTTCAATTTCTACCTTATTTTCACCTGTTTTTCAAAATCCTCTCGTTTGTTTTCTCAGAAAATCCAAAATTTTAAGAGTCCTAGTCAAATTAGGACTCTGTCCCCAGAGTCCCAGTTGGATCAGAACTCTATCCTGATTTTACTGCTTGTTGCTATTTTCACTGGTTTTCAAAAATTCTTTCATCAGTTTTTAAAAAAAGGCCAAAAATCTAGAGTTTCAGTCCGATCAGGACTCTATCTCAGAGTCCTAATCTGATCAGGACTCCATCCTGATTATTGTTTCTATCTTCATTTTTATTTTCTTTACTTGTTTTAAAAAATTAGTTTATTTTGAAGAGTTTTAGTTGATTCAGGATTCTATTTCAGAGTTTCAGTTGAGTTCTAACCCCGGCTGCATTTTCCAACTTATTTTCATCAATTCTGAGAACATCCTTCAAAAACCTCTTCATTTGGCTTTTAAAAACCTAAATCTCAGAGTTTTAGTTGGTTCAGGACTCTGGTCCAGAGTTTTAGTCCAATTAAGACTCTATTTTCAAAACCTCTGAATTTCATCTATTGATTTTAACTCCATTTTAAAACCATTTTCATATCTTTATTTTAACTTTTCAAAACTTTGATGTGGGGCCCACTCAGTTGGTGCCATATCTGGACGAGTTCTGATCCAGTCAGGACTCTGTATTGTTTTAAAAACTTTCAATTCTCATTCTAATCTTAAACCTCTTTTGAAAATCTCTCATGTTCGAGTTTTAAAATTGTTTTTGAAAAATTAAATGGGGCCCACTCTGGGTGGCGCTACATTTGAAGAAGTTGGGGTTAGATTAGAGGTAGTCAGTGTCCTAGTTAGGTTAAGGGTTTAGAAGAGTCTAAATTGATTTTGAAAAATCTATTTTTACTTTGGTTTTTAACTAGTGGTTTTTAAAGTTTTAAATTAGAGTTTTAAAAACCCAATGTGGGCACACACTAGGTGGTGCCACATTTGTAAGTATTTTAGATTAATTAGAAGTTTAATTAGGTGTTAATTAGGTTAGTTAGGGCTAGGGTCATAATAGGAAATCCCTAAAAAAAATCGCCCCCCATGTGAAGAGTTCTAATTAAACTAGAGCTTCCCCTAATTAGACCTAATATTTTCCTATTTAAAGAGGCAAAAGGGGGGGTCGACCCCTATTCTTTTCTCCTCATTTTCTTGGAGCTTCTCTCTTCTCAAAGCACCCTCTTCTTTTTCCCTTACAGCTGCAACCATCCAAGGTAATATTTCATGCCTTCTTTCATGCTTTTATTAAAACTTTTATGATTTTATCATGGATTCCACCACGGGCGCCCCTTTGTTTATGAGTTTTAAGCATGGTTCATCTCCAAGAACCCTAAAATGAAATCAAGAATATGATCTCAGGCTGTTTTATAGCTTATTTTTTGTTTTTGATCCGTTGGAATGGTTTAGAATATGTTTTTTTATGTTTTGCCCAATAAAAGATGAGATCCGTCCATTAAATGGGTCAAATCTCTCTTTTCAAAAGGAAAATCAAATCCAACTATGTATTCTCTGGAGTTTTTTTATTTTCATATCATGTTAATGATTATTTTGTTGATTCCAGCATCAAACTCAAATTTTTTGTGTTATTTCCTTATTTTTTCCATTATTTTTTATGTTTAAATCATGGTTTTTAGTGTTTTATTGAATATTCATGTGTTTCAATCCTGGAGCTGTAAAAATTGTGTTATTTCATGGACGCATCTTCGTTAATTTTTTTTCACTTTTTTAGGGTTGATTTACAGATTTGTCAGTGAACCCCTGTAAAAAATCAGATAGTTTTGGGTTCAGGAACCCTGTTAAAAAAATAGAGAGTTGAACCGTGATTTCTAACCTGTGAAATCGCTATTGAGATTCAAAAGCAACAATTTATGATCCATAAATTGAAATAGTTATATATTGATGTCTAGTATTTACTGTAATTTATTCATATTTTTTTTGTTTCTATTTGCTATTTTCCCTCAGCCAGAAACTGGAATCGATTTCTCAGAACTTGATATGCCTCGTTTAAACCCTAAGTCGACTTGTGTTGATCGTATCTCCCTAAACAAAGATTTGATTGACAATTTGTAAAAAGGAAAATCTTTCTCTATGTGTCTGCTATTCACTGCTAAAATTTCAAAAATTTTAAATGAGATTTGCTATATTTCCCTGCCCTCGAAACAGAATCTGTTTATTTCAACTTGTTTTATATTTGTTAAAATTAAGCGTATATTGCCAGAATGATATCTCCCTAACCGGAGATTATTTTTCCAATCTATAAAAAGGAAAATCTTTGTTTTTTTTTCTAATAGCTCTCTGTAAAAGTTTATGAATTTTTATGGTGATTTGACCCCTAGTTCAGGTTTGACACTGTGACAGGTACGTGCCCGTAGGCAAAAATTGCATATTTTAGTGTTTTTATGCAATTTTCATATTAAGATAATGTTAAAAATAGATTTTTTGATTTCAGTTTAAT
Organism: Nuphar pumila; assembly: GCF_984573655.1. Taxonomy (NCBI): domain Eukaryota; kingdom Viridiplantae; phylum Streptophyta; class Magnoliopsida; order Nymphaeales; family Nymphaeaceae; genus Nuphar; species Nuphar pumila. Next base: position 42,449,705 of record NC_143264.1, on the reverse strand, counting down.
TTTAGGGTTATCAAAAGTGCATGTGTAAATTTTTTCTAATTTTGGAATTCGTTTGAGGCTCGGTTCAATCAAATTGCAAAAATAGGTGCCCGCGGAGTCCCGATTTGAACAAAACACTGGAAAAATCATGATTTTTCATGATACTTCTAATTTTTTTCATAGAAGTTTATACTTTTAGAGTTTTTTCACGTTTTTAATCATACAAGGGTGCTTTACAGCCGATTTTTTCGTTATTTGATTTTATTTAAACCCTAAATCTAAGATTTTACCAAAATATTTTTTGAAAACCTTGATTTCAAAACCATAGTCTTATTTTCAGGGGTATTTTTATCAATTTTCCCCAAATTATAAATTTTAAAGTTATTTATCTTTATTTTTTATTTAATTTTACCTCATATTTTATTATGTTTATCTCATGAAATCATGGAAAAAGACTTATATTCGAATAAATCCAATAATTTCTTGATATTATTAGATAAACTCAGAAAAGCCAAAATATCTTCACTGACAAGTTTTCTAGTTTTGCAGGGACATTCAAGGCTATATTTTTTTTGTGTTTTTCATTATTTAAATTCAATTAGTGATGTAAACTGTAAATAAATTTAGAATGAGAATTTAAATTTCTGCTTAGATTAGGGTTTGCATATGCATATAGTTTAATTTTATAATAATGTCAAAGTGTGATGAATGATGATTCATGCATATAAAAATTCACCATGGTCTACATGAATGACACATGCACTAGCTTCTAGGGAGTTGGTAAACTCGATTAAGTTCGTATTTATGGCCATAGTTAGAATACAAACAAAATCCAGATTTATCATCTTCTTTTAAGCCACAATCCGCCTACACTCTTAGGCTATCTTCAAAAACCATTGCATATTTCAATCTTTTATATATGTTTTTCTTCATTAATAATCAAATGAGATATATTCAATCCATATCTGTGGCCATAGTAAGGGATATGAGGCGAATTTACATCATTAAAGATCTATAAGGCATATAAACTTCCTTTTTCAAACAATTTTCTCAAAAGTTCTTTAGAAAATGTTTTCTTCAAAATTGCATTCATTCATCTAGGTCTAGATTGCATCATGAAAGTATTCCACAGGGCTACACGGCCCTTCTTTTGACTTATTTTCCAATTCCATCTCAGAAAATCAATTTTTCTCAAAGCTTGCTAGATTTTTCTCAGAGATTGATTTTCTCAATACCCTTGGATTTCAAGGATGTTTCAAGTATTTCCCAAGTTCAAATCATGATTTTCCAAGTTATAAAATCTTCAATTTCAAGGTTCAAATTCAGAGAAATGAATTTTCTCTAAGTCATTTTGAGTTTTTCTCAAAAATCGATTTTCCTAAAACACTTGGATTTCTCAGAAATTGGCATTTCTTTCCTTCATAAATATTCCTTCAATAAGGCTCACGATTTTCATAGTGACATCTTTTCCAATTTTTTTTTTAAGTATTTCAAATCTTTAAGGCAAACATCATGTTTTCAAATCTGCATTTTCAGAAATTCATTGCACATGCCTGATTCTTTGTGCATTTAGGAAATAGAACACGATTTAGACAAGTTGAGCAAAGCAAAGCACCAGATTGATTCTTGGTTTAATTACCCCCGGTAAAGGTGCCAGGAACGGTTGAACCTCATACTGACAGGCGAGTTCCATTTTTCGAAATTATCCCATATTTTAAAACGGAGGCGAGTTATTTTCAAAAACTTTTTCAATGGTCAGTTTGACTTGCAAAAGTAAAATTTTGCAATGATAACAGGTTTGGCGACCGAGATGGGACCTGTCTTCGCCTGATCAGTCTTGTGCTTTACTTTATTTAATTTATCAAAATCGTGTTCTTCAATGTCAACTCTATATCTTGTGAACCAAGGAGCCTAGAATCAGACCCAGCTGACATGGATTGCATATAGACTTAGGCATGGTTTGGTAGGACTGGTTGAGGAGGCACTATTCATGCTCACACTAAACTTAGGTCAAATACAATCCTTCTCAATCTAGGGTTTGATTGAAAACAATGTTTGCTTTTTAATGTTTTTCAAAATTCTACTTTTTTAGGTCATAGAGCCCTTTGTTTTCTTGCATGCTGATCATATTTCAAAAAAACCCCACCTACTTTTTACTCGGTCTTCACATTGATGAGCTTTCTTCCAGAACCATAGTTCGGGACAAATCCTCACAACTGGGCTACCTATTTGAGTTGATTCCCCCCTGCCACGTACCGAGGGGCATAGTCCAAAGTGAAATTCCACTAGAGGGGGGTGAATAGTGAAATACGATAAAGATCGATAAAATAAAATGAACAGGCAATAAGGCACAACACATAAAACACAGAATTTATACTGGTTCGGTCAATACCCAGACCTACATCCAGTCCCCAAGCAAACCACTTGAGCTTTCCACTATAACATCCGAGTCACCGGATAAATAGTACAACACCCTCTTCCTCAGAGGTCTTCTTCTCTCAACAGAGAAGGGGCACACCCTCTTCCACAGAGGTCTTCTTCTCTCAATAGAGAAGGACAACACCCTTTTTCACAGAGGTCTTCTTCTCTCAACAGAGAAGGGCACACCTTCTTACACAGAGGTCTACTTCTTTCAACAAAGAAGGAATACAGTGAATAACAGAAAGTTACAATACTTCCTATAGAACCTTCAGAATGATATGAATGCACGAATGAAGGGTTCTCAGAATGTTCTGTTTGTCACTCAGAAGATACTCTTTGTCAAAGAGCTATACTTGACTTTTTCTCTTTTCTTTCTTTTCTTTTTCTCTTTCTTTTTCAAGGCTCTCTTTTCAAATGATGAATAGGAATTTTTCTCGTTGTAAGCTCACACGTCCATTCCATGTTGAATAGTTTATTTGAGTGTGTTTATATAGCTTTTTAAAAAAGTAGTCGTTACATTTTGAAATCGTAGCCTTTTTGAAATGTGAAATGTTATGTCATTTCAAAAACATCTTTAGAGAAATTCGAGAAAGCCTTTTTCCATAAAAGTAAAATATAGGGTACACTAGTCGTTGTAATTGTTTTAGGTAATACATATTTTATGTAAAAAGTCTATTTCTTACAATAGTACATTGAACGTTGGATTATAGTTTTGTCTTTATTCTAATTAATGATTTGAGGTACATAAGTACTTCTTTACTTTAAATGAGTGTAAGTACACTGAGTGTTTTGAGATATTTATTTGTACATAGTCATGTCAAGTGTTTTCTTTATGTTGTGGTTTTCAAAGTCTTCAAAGAGAATGAGGACTACAAGAAAGTCGACATTCTTGAGGAGGATATTAACAAGGATTTCTTACAGGAGGTTTTTAATGCTATACAAAGAGAATGATGACTTCAAGTAAGTCGACATTCTATGGGTTTGTAAAAAGGTAATTAGAGTCTTTTCAAAAACTTTATTATATTTGTTTTCTTTGTGTAGCCGATTTTCATGTTTTGTCTTTTACCCATATTTGAAATCATTTCTTTAAAGAAGGTAACTAGAGTCTTTTCAAAAACATATTATATATGTTTTCTTTGTGTAGCCGATTTTCATGTTTTGTCTTTTACCTACATTTCTTTTCATGTTGTCTTGTATATGATGTAAGGTACAATTATTACATTTTGAAATCATGTCAAAATACCTTTTTCATAAAGGGTTGTAAGAAGGTACAATTATTAGTTTTTCAAAAAGGAGCTTTTTGAAACTATCGTATACTTTTATGATATAGTTTTATGAATGAGTATGTAATATGCAATATGCATGTTCCTGAAGGTTTTGTTACATATGACTCTAAAGAAGAAAAAAGTCTTCATCTTGAGGTAGCCGATCTCTTCAGTTGATCTTTAGGAATGCATGGCTCATCAAGCTTTTTCTTCAAGGAGTATGATTGCACTAGTTGTACTTGAACAGGAAGTCTCCATCCTTTTTGGGTGAGATATCCTTGCATCAAATACTCGTTAGATTTATGGCAAAACATATTCAGTCATAATATAACATTTTTCAAGAGGACATATTATCATATCATATAAAATCAAATACGACAGTGTATCATATTATGTGACATCAAAACAGAGTTTCTCAACATTCTCCCCCTTTTTGATGATGACAAAATATGCTCCCTTTGTCAAAAAGACATTATGCATAGAAATAATAATATGATAAAATATTGAAAAATGTTTAAAGAGAGTATTTCTCCAATAATGGAGACAGATTTTCTCCCCCTTTGTGATAGACAAAAAGGAAGGGATCAGAGTAAGAGAGTTATTACAGACCAAAATTAATTAAGAGTTATTACAGACCGAAAAAAAATAAGTTTATTTTGAGCCGGAGGAAGGGTGAAACTTTTGGAGTAATGCATCTTGGCCGAGTTGTAGTGAAGCTTGATTCTTCAGAAGGAGATCTTGGGTGTTCTGAATATTAACAATAGCTGTGAAGATGTCAAGGTCAGAAGTTGCTGCTTGATCTGCTTCTTGAGGGCCTTCGTCGTCAGAGTTTAGAGGGGAGGACTCTTCTTCATGAAGAGAGGAGTCATCAATTAAATTGTTTGAGTAGTAGACGACATCGGTTGCAAGAGGAATCTGGAAGAACTCAAGAATGAGTGAGATGAAGTATCCAAAGGGAAGAGACTTAAAAGAACGAAAGTTGATCATGTTATGGAAGATGACACTGGACCAGTTGATGGGAAAGGCAGAGAAGATGGCATAAAGAAGAAGGGAGACTTCATTTGCAATAAATCCCCTGGAGGGCGACTTGGGGACGATATTGGAGGAAAGAATTTTGGACAACAATAGAGCATGAGGTTGGAGATTGCTCTCATGCCATGGGAAGTGAGTGGAGCGAGTGGAGAGGAGGATTTTCTGAAACACAGAGTGGTCGAGAGGAACAATGTTGGGAAGTTCAATACCGTAAGAAGAAATATTCAAAATATTGCCTAACTGGGATATGTCAAAGGAGAAAATTTTTCCATGTATCATGGAAGTGATAGAAGAGTGATCATGGTCGATAGAAAGGTTGGTGTAGAAAACTTTGATAAGGTGAGGATAGATGGGCATTTTTTTTTGAGAGGCTAGAACATGAATAAGTTCAAAAAGAGAAGTTTGTAAGTCAAATGCTGGAAAGGCTTCAAGGTGAATCAAGCTGCCTGGTAGGATGGTCAAAGATTTTATGGAGTGATAAGTGTGAACGAGATCAGGAAATCTCAACTCCGAAGCTTGGAGTAAGTCGGATGTGCCAGAGAATGCCCTTGCAAAAGGAAGTTGAGAGAGAAGGAATTTGAGAGTATGTATGAAGATAGTGAGCTTCGAGTGGTATTGGTGAGGAATGAACCAATCGATTAAATAGAAGAGAGAAAATAATTGTGACAATAATTGAATGACAAAGGAAGTGAATGATTTTTGGATTATAGTTTGAATAAGGAAATTCGTGAGTTGTAAAATAAGAGACTTGTGAATGACAAATCAAATCAATGGTGGAAGATAGTGTATCATATTGGTATGTAAGTTAAGAAGGACATAGATTTGAACAAATACACTATGGGAGAGTGTATCGAGTAGTGAGAAATGTTATGAATGGAGTATGGAGTGACACATTGAAGAGAGTGAAGAAAATAATGGCCTAATAAAACAAACAACTTTTACTACATGATATTACTTGATATGGAAGCATTCCAAATTCGTGAAGAGTGATTTTGGAATAAGATAAACAAAGATGAGAGAGTGAGAGGCAATAATTTGTTATTTAATACGTATATATTTTGATATGTGTGAAAAAAGAATGACTAGACATAAAGAAGGATGATACGGATATGTGGTTTGAAAGATATGACATTTTGGAAAGAAAAGAATGCCTTAAAAAAATGTGTCATGATTAATGAGTCTTCACATTTGTGATTTCTATGAGTATACGTAAAGATGAGAGGGACACACTTTGACTATGAATAGTGATGAGACAAAAAGATATTTATGAATGAAGAGTAATAATTGCTTATATGAGAAATTTTTTTATGGATATGTGTGGAAGGAGTGAGATGACATATATGGATTTTCGAGTAGGATAGGAAGTAATAAAAAAATCATGATTGATAAAAGACATAAAGTTATGATTGACATGAATTATTGTTTATTTGATAAACATATTTTTAAAGAAACTTGATTTGAGGAAGTTCATAGAGAATAAAGTTAAGTTTTAAAATGAGTCACAAACTCGGTTTGACAAGAATGGAGACTCAATTTGTATGAGAGAGAGAAAGTACTAAAGGTACTCAAGAGAATAAAAATAAAGGACAAGATTTTAATGGGTCTCGATTGGAGAGAAATATATGAGAGAGTCATGGTCACGGATGAAAAGGAGCTTCGTATAATGTAGAGAGAGAGAGAGAGAATAACGTACTAATGGGTGGAGTACAAGTGTTTTTACAATACTTTTTGTAAAAGATGTAGAATATGAAGAGATGATAATAGATAGTTCTTTAGGCTATGATATAAAGGATGATATAGTAAAAATTTACGTGAGATATAATAGAGTGTACGTAATATATGAGATATCAAATGATATAGTGAAAAGTTTACGTGAGAACATAGTAACTAGATCTTTAGAAGAAGGTAAAAAAAATAATCATCCGATTTTAACTAAAAATTTGAAAGGCAAGATTTTTCATAAACTAATTATGTTATTATGTTGAAGGCGAATCAATTTATCGTAAGAGAAGTTTTCACAAAAGGACAAAAATAATAAAGGAGTTATGAGATGAGTGATGTGAACAATGATAGCTTTTAATATAATTAGTTTTTATGGATATGAGTGAAAGGAGATAGGACAAGGAGTCATAATGGATGTGTACTTGAAAGATGACAAGTTGAAAGACATAAAAAATGTGTCTTATAAGAGTTTTAGAGTATACGTGAATATGGAAACCTAGTTTGACTAACAAAGATCGATAAGAAAAAAAAAACTATTAGAATAAGATTTTAACAAAACTTATAAGAGGTATTATAAGTGATTAATTTATAAGTCACTTAGTTTGCATATTCCTAGTTCTCTTCTAATTCGTGTAAAGTCTTCATGTTTCAATGGTTTAGTGAATATGTCTGCTAACTGTTGATTAGTGGGTATGAATTCGAGTTTAATTATGTTGTTTAAGACTTGTTCTCTTAAGAAGTGGTGTCTTATTTGAATGTGCTTAGTTCGTGAATGTAAAATAGGATTCTTAGATAAGTTTATAGCACTAGTATTATCGCAGAAAATAGTTGTATTTTCAAAATTTAAACCAAAATCTTCTAAGGTTTGTTTCATCCAGATAACTTATATACAGACTAGGCTAGCAGCAATGTATTCCGCTTCAGTAGTTGATAAGGATACACAGTTTTGTTTCTTACTGAACCATGATACAAGAGAGTGCCCTAGCATATGACATGTTCACTTGTGGTTTTTCTGTCAGATTTACTTCCAGCAAAGTCAGCATCGCTGTATGAGATTAAATCAAATGTAGAGGATTTTGAATATAATAATCCAAAATCAAATGTGTCTTTTAAATATCTCATTATTCTTTTTACAGCCTTAAGATGTGATTCTTTTGGATTTGACTGAAATCTAGCACACAAGCAAACACTGAACATAATATCTGGACGACTAGCAGTTAAATAGAGAAGTGATCCTATCATACCTCGGTATACCTTTGTATCAACAGACTTACCATCTTCATCTTTGTCCAAAACAGTAGTAGTGCTCATAGGAGTAGTTTTTGAAGCATTTGAGTTCATGTTGAACCTCTTCAGAAGTTCACGAGCATACTTAGATTGATTGATGAAAACTCCATCCTTGGTTTGCTTAATATGCAGTCCAAGAAAGTAGGTGAGTTCTCCCATCATACTCATTTCAAATTCTTTCTGCATGGACTTAGAGAATTCTTCACAAAGAGTGCTGTTAGAAGATCCAAAGATGATATCGTCTACATATATTTGAACAATTAGGGTATGATTATTCACTATTTTAACAAATAATGTAGAGTCTGCTTTGCCTACAGAAAAACCAGTTTTTAACAAAAAGGTTTTAAGTCTATCATACCAAGCACGAGGTGCTTGTTTTAAACCATACAAAGCACGTTTGAGTTTGAAAACATGATCTGGATATTGTTCATTTTCAAATCCTGGAGGTTGTTTTACATAAACTTCTTCATTTATAAAACCATTTAGAAAAGCACTTTTAACATCCATTTGATATAATTTGAAATCCATATAGCTTGCATATGCTAAAAACATTCTAATAGATTCAAGTCTAGCAACAGGAGCAAATGTTTCATCAAAATCAATACCTTTCTCCTGGTTGTATCCTTGAGCTACTAGTCTTGCCTTGTTTCTTATAACATTACCTGTTTCATCTAGCTTGTTTCTGAAGATCCATCTTGTCCCAATGATCTGATGATCCTTTGGTCTTGGTACAAGATCCCAAACTTCATTCCTTTGGAATTGATTCAGTTCTTCAGTCATGGATAGCATCCAGAACTCATCGATGATGGCTTCATCAATCTTCTTTGGTTCAAGTTGAGAAATGAATGCCATATTTGCAATTCGTTCAAGCTGAGCTCTAGTTTGAACCCCCTTTGTCAGTTCTCCCAAAATCTGCTTTTGAGGATGATCTTTGATATCGACAAATGTTCTTTGATGATCATCTTCATTAGACTTAGCTGTGTTATCTAAAAATAAATCTGTACTTTCAACATCATCATCGTTAGTTTGCTTATGAACAGATTGATCAATAGATTCACAAAAACTAACATGCATAGATTCTTCAATAGTATTAGAACTCTTATTGAAAACTCTGTATGCTTTACTATGACTTGAATATCCTAAGAATATGCCTTCAACGGATTTAGCATCAAATTTATCCAGGCTATCTTTTGTGTTTAGGATAAAGCATTTACAACCAAAGACTTTGAAATAGTCTATTCTTGGAGTTCTGTCATAGAATAGTTCATATGGAGTTTTATTTAATAAGGGTCTAATGAGAACACTATTTGTTATGTAGCATGCAGTATTAACAGCTTCTGCCCAAAAAGATTTAGCAAGATTATTGTGTTGGAGCATAGTTCTAGCAGATTCCTGAAGGGTTCTATTCTTTCTTTCTACTACACCATTTTGAGATGCAGCTCTAGGAAAGGCAAAGTTATGAGAAATACCATGCAAGTTACAAAAATTTTCAAAAAGCTCATTTTCAAATTCTCCTCCATGGTCACTACGGATTTTAACAATAGAACAAGACTTTTCATTTTATAATTTTTTACATAAAATTTCAAATTGACAAAACGTATCACTTTTGTTTTTCAAAAATGTCACCCAAGTAAATCTTGAGTAGTCATCTACAATGACAAAAACGTATTTATTGTGATTATGACTAGCTATCCTAGAAGGACCAAAAAGATCCAGGTGGAGAAGCTCTAAAGGTCTTTTGCTTGAAATGATATTTTTTTATTTGAAAGATGGTTTTGACAATTTTTCTAATTGACATGCATCACAAAAATAATCCTTTTTAAAAGATATTTTGGGTAACCCACGTACTAACTTATCTTTAGCTAATTTAGACATGCATTTAGAATTGACATGACCCATTCTCATGTGCCATAGATGTTGAGAGTCATTATTAGCTATGAGACAATGTTCTGTGATGTTTTCTAGGTATAGTTCATATATATTATTTTTTCTTATACCTTTTAAGATAATATTTTCGTTGGTGTCTGTTATAAGACAAGCATTATGATTAAAGCTAATATTATAACCTGTATCACACATTTGACTAATACTTAAAAGGTTATGTTTTAAGCCTTTAACCAGGAGAACGTCTTTGATAAGAGGTTTATCTATATTTCCAATATTACCAATACCTATTATCAAACCTTTGTTGTTATCTTCAAAGGTGACGGTTCCTCCTTCCTTTTTATGAAGAACAGCAAAGAGGTCTGAATGTCCAGTCATGTGTTTTGAACATCCACTATCTAGAATCCATCTGTTCTTCTTATTTGGAGCCTGCAAATCATCAAGTAAAATTTCTTTTTGCTACCTAATCGGGTCCCTTTTTGTTAGACCTTGGAACCCATATCCATTTGGATTTGGGTTTGTCTACAACCTTAGAGGAGTTAAAAGAATTAACATTATAATACTCCTTATTTGGTTCAGACGAACTTTTCACAAAAGTGGTCTTTTTATTCATACAAGAAGGCTTATTGAAATGAGAGTAGCCAATACCATTCTTGTAGAAAGAGACTTTTTGAGAAGATAGGAGTTTATCCAAGTTCTCTTTTCCTTTGGTAAACCTGAAAACCGTTTTCATAAGGTTTTCAGTTTTACTTTTTAATTCTGAAATTTCTACTTGCAGATTTTTAGTCTTGAAGCTAGTAGATAAGATTTCAGAAGTAATACGAAGATTTTTCTTTTTCAACTCAGAGTTTTCACTACTGAGTTTTTCATTTTTCTGGGAAAGCTCTAAATTTTCAGATTTTAAAGTTTTATTTTTGAAGCTTAATTTTCTAGATTCTTCAAATAGTTCTTGAAAAGCATCTAGAAGATCTTCAAAGGAAAAATCAGAAATTTCACTTACAAAGCTTTTGTTTGCCATGAAGCACATGTTTGCAGTTTCGGCTTCATCATCACTTGACTCTTTACTGGTGGATGGTTCTGAGTCATCCCATTGAGCATGCAGAGCCTTTTTCTTGTTGAACCTCTTCTTTGGTTCCTCGGTCTTGGACTTTCTTTTGAGAAGGGGACAGTCACGCCTCAAGTGACCTGGCTTATTACACTGATAGCACATGGGATCTTCCATAGAATCTTTTCTTTCCTTGTGCTTGTTTGGAAGCCGGTTCCTTCTCATGAAGCGCTGGAATTTTCTGGTTAGTAGCGCAATTTCAGATTCTTTATCTGAGTCTTCATTCTCAGATAGAGCTGGGAAGGCTAGAGTTTTCTTTATTGGTTGCTCTTCTTCCCTTCTTTCTTTCATGTGGACTTCATAGGCCATAAGATTGCCTATTAAGTCGTCCAGAGTTAGCTTAGATAAATCTTGAGCTTCTTCAATAGCTGTAGTCTTTTTCTCCCAATCAGTTGTGAGAGATCTCAAGATTTTCTTCACCTTTTCTATCTGGGAATATGTTACACCCAGAGATTTCAGATCGTTGGTGAATCTGGTAAACATCTCTGTGATGGGTTCATCTTTGTTCATTTTGAACAACTCATATTTTCTGACAAGAGATGAGATTTTGGCTTCTTTTACTTTGTTGGTTCCTTCATTAATAACCTCCAAAGAATGCCAAATATCATATGCAGATTCACATATAGATATTCTATTGAATTCGTTCTGATCAATGGCACAATATAAGGCATTCATAGCCTTTGCATTTAGGTTTGCCATTTTCTTTTCTTCATCAGACCATAAGTTATAGTCTGCGGATGGAGATGTGTATGGATGCTCAACAATTTTCCATATAGCAAAATCTATGGATTTGAGAAATATAGCCATTCTGCACTTCCAGTATCCATAGTTGGAGCCATTGAAGAAAGGAGGACGAGATGCGTGTTGACCATCAATATCACGAGCATAAGAGGAAGATGCCATTTGTGCAGGAAGACTTGTTATGTCGAAACCAGCAAACCTGCTCTGATACCAAATGAAATTCCACTAAAGGGGGGTGAATAGTAAAATACGATAAAGATCGATAAAATAAAATGAACATGCAATAAGGCACAACACATAAAACACAGAATTTATACTGGTTCGGTCAATACCCAGACCTACATCCAGTCCCCAAGCAAACCACTTGAGCTTTCCACTATAACATCCGAGTCACCGGATAAATAGTACATCACCCTCTTCCTCAGAGGTCTTCTTCTCTCAACAGAGAAGGGGCACACCCTCTTCCACAGAGGTCTTCTTCTCTCAACAGAGAAGGACAACACCCTCTTTCACAGAGGTCTTCTTCTCTCAACAGACAAGGGCACACCCTCTTACACAGAGGTCTACTTCTTTCAACAAAGAAGGAATACAGTGAATAACAGAAAGTTACAATAATTCCTATAGAACCTTCAGAATGATATGAATGCACGAATGAAGGGTTCTCAGAATGTTCTGTTTGTCACTCAAAAGATACTCTTTGTCAAAGAGCTATACTTGACTTTTTCTCTTTTCTTTCTTTTCTTTTTCTCTTTCTTTTTCAAGGCTCTCTTTTCAAATGATGAATAGGAATTTTTCTCGTTGTAAGCTCACACGTCCATTCCATGTTGAATAGTTTATTTGAGTGTGTTTATATAGCTTTTTAAAAAAGTAGTCGTTACATTTTGAAATCGTAGCCTTTTTGAAATGTGAAATGTTATGTCATTTCAAAAACATCTTTAGAGAAATTCGAGAAAGCCTTTTTCCATAAAAGTAAAATATAGGGTACACTAGTCGTTGTAATTGTTTTAGGTAATACATATTTTATGTAAAAAGTCTATTTCTTACAATAGTACATTGAACGTTGGATTGTAGTTTTGTCTTTATTCTAATTGATGATTTGAGGTACATAAGTACTTCTTTACTTTAAATGAGTGTAAGTACACTGAGTGTTTTGAGATATTTATTTGTACATAGTCATGTCAAGTGTTTTCTTTATGTTGTGGTTTTCAAAGTCTTCAAAGAGAATGAGGACTACAAGAAAGTCGACATTCTTGAAGAGGATATTAACAAGGATTTCTTACAGGAGGTATTTAATGCTATACAAAGAGAATGATGACTTCAAGTAAGTCGACATTCTATGGGTTTGTAAAAAGGTAACTAGAGTCTTTTCAAAAACTTTATTATATTTGTTTTCTTTGTGTAGCCGATTTTCATGTTTTATCTTTTACCCATATTTGAAATCATTTCTTTAAAGAAGGTAACTAGAGTCTTTTCAAAAACATATTATATTTGTTTTCTTTGTGTAGCCGATTTTCATGTTTTGTCTTTTACCTACATTTCTTTTCATGTTGTCTTGTATATGATGTAAGGTACAATTATTACATTTTGAAATCATGTCAAAATACCTTTTTCATAAAGGGTTGTAAGAAGGTACAATTATTAGTTTTTCAAAAAGGAGCTTTTTGAAACTATCGTATACTTTTATGATATAGTTTTATGAATGAGTATGTAATATGCAATATGCATGTTCCTGAAGGTTCTGTTACATATGACTCTAAAGAAGAAAAAAGTCTTCATCTTGAGGTAACCGATCTCTTCAGTTGATCTTTAGGAATGCATGGCTCATCAAGCTTTTTCTTCAAGGAGTATGATTGCACTAGTTGTACTTGAACAGGAAGTCTCCATCCTTTTTGGGTGAGATATCCTTGCATCAAATACTCGTTAGATTTGTGGCAAAACATATTCAGTCATAATATAACATTTTTCAAGAGGACATATTATCATATCATATAAAATCAAATACGACAGTGTATCATATTATGTGACATCAAAACAGAGTTTCTCAACACAAAGTATATCGGCAGGCGCTCAAGGATGTTGGAAAACATGAGCCTAGAACTTGAGAAATTCTTTTATGCCACATACATCGAGCCTCGGCTTGAGTATATCAGTATATAATGATTGGACAAAGATGATCTGAGCCTTAGAGTTAGGATTAGGGTCCTACAACTATTTCAAAACTTGTGTATCTAGAGTCAGCCTTTAGGGAATGTTGTGTATGCATACTTGCTTGTGCAGAATGTGATTGAATGTACTTTGGTTATTTCTTTTTATTATCTTTATTTTCTCACATTTCCCATAATTTTTTTAAAAATACTGGACGATTTTTCAAAATACCCTATCTTCCATCTATTTTCATAAATCCCTTTTTTATTTTTCAAACCCTGGATGATTTTTCCAAAACCTCTATTTTCTTCAAAACTCCAAGTGATTTCATCCTTCCTTTCCTCTGAATCTTGAAGTTCCAGCTTTGTTTTATCCTGCCTGCAATTTCTTTAAAAAAAATCATGTGGTTTTTCTCTCAAGTCCTGTTCTTACTTATTTTGTATTTTCCAGTCTATCCTGATAGCATCCAGTCAGCTTGATTCAGTCTTTTTTTAGGGCCATATCTCCTATGAGGTACAATAAGGTCTTCCCGATTATCAAACTTTGAACACCGGACCTTTCATTCCCCGATGGTACTATTCTTGGCTCAAGAACTTCTCCCGTATGTTCCTGGACCATCTGAGTGACTGCGGATTGGAGCTGGCATCAACAGTAGGAGAACAGATCATCAACGACAACTTGATTCAAGCATTAGCAGAGCGGTGAAATCCATATACCTGTATCTTTTGGTTCCCGTGGGGAGAGATGATTCTACTACTGGACGAATTTTCATATATTATGAGTCTATCTGAGCCAGCTGGTCAGCCCGATGATCCGATAGAGCAATAATTTTTTATCAACGTCAAGTGATTGGACTCCCAATATGCTTTAGCCCGTATGACTGGACATAGATCTTGGCCGCTGATAGAGGCATATGAGAGCCAATATGTCGATCTGTTTGAACAGTACCAACAATATGGAGCATTTGAAGAAGTCGACTCCTTATCTCGAGTAGCACGAGAATGGATTCAACATGCGATGGTTTTGTGCACCGTAGGGCTAGCCTTCTCTCAGGATGGATAGAACTACGTTGACATCAAAATAGTACAACTTTTGCGAAGATGGGGAAGTCGACAGACCAACCGTCTCTCAATTGCAATGGCTGCGCTCGCCTTCTTATACAGTGGATTGACCGTTTTGTGCTTAAAGATTTTATCTTAGTAGAAGGATGCATCTACACAGTACAGTCTTGGCTCCTTCGACATGTGCCATCTCGAGCCAGCACATTCAGATATAACAACAAGAAGCCATTACCCATTTCTCGGTACAGATTCTTGATCGAGAACCTCCATGAAGAAGTTGTGTGGGATTACTTCGACTGTCAGGAGTTACTCCCTCGGTACACTTATGCATATGGCAAGCGATTCAAGTTACTCGGACCTTTCTTCTCAGTTCATTATCAGCCAGAGCGATGTGTCAGACAGTTCTTGCAGAGACAGAAGTGCATTGAAGCTCGATTATTGTCAGAAATTGTGTCAGAATTCGATCTAAAGTCTGCTCAGTGGTTGAGAACATACCACTCTGCCAAGCATAGCTGAGATTCTTTTGTAACTCTCACTGTTTTTCTTGGTCCCCTAGTGTCTTCTGACTATCATGAGTGATGGCAAATTGTTTGTCTGCCCTCTCTTTCTCAAGCTTATTATTAATAAAATTATTCTCGTTCAACAAATCTCATTTTATTATGGTTTGACGACCTCGCCTAGGTAACAAGGCATATTTTAGTTGTTTATCTTTTTTTCCAAAGAATATCAATGCAATTATCGTAATTCTGACGCCGACCCAATCCTTGGTAATGGGATATCCTTCAAATTGTCAACCTAACCCTCATCAAATATTTCTCCCCTATTTGTTTTATCCCAAAACTATTCTTCAAAACTAATTGTCCATTTTATTCTGCAGAGAGCACTTGCAATCTTACATGGTTCAGACAAGGTCCGGTAGAAAAACTGTACCTGTCCAGCATATTAGGTATTCGTCAGCCTCTGAACAGGAAATGACCTCCCCACAATCTGCCAGGAACAGAAGCCAACAGACCAATGATGATATTGACCCTCAGATGTACTCGCTATTTTAGAGAATGATGAACAAAATGTTATCTGAATAAACAAAGGCTAGCCTAGAAAAATCTCATAATAAGAAAAAAGTCAAAGACCAAACAATGAAGAAACATGTGAGAATCTCCAAAAAGTAGAGTCGCCATGAGGACACTTCTGATGAAGCATAATCAGTGGGCGACACTGATGAAGAATATGAAGCTCATCAAGCCTTTTAGAAGTCAGCTCAAAGACAAGGGTCGACCTATAAGTCCAAGGGTCAGTCTGTTAATGACTCTGATCAGCTACAACTCAAAGATATGGTCAAGATGGTCAAGGACCTGCAAGCTCGCGACAAGGGCAAGAAGCTCTTCACGGGTGAAGACTTTTATGATGGTTTAGACAGGGATGACAGTCTCGATAATCTTCCCAGGAAATTTATCAAGTTCGATGGCTCAAGTGATCCTAAGACACATCTCGCCATGTTCTTCGTGGAGTGTTCTAAGTTCAAAAGGGACAATCGAGCCCTATTCCTTTGTTTTTCGCACAATTTGGAGGATATTGAGGCTAAATGGTATTCAGAACACATTAATCCCATTGAACTGAAGGAATTCGACAACGTAGTCAATCTATTTATCGAACACTTCCTATTCAATGCCGAGGCACTACCAACCCTCAACCATCTCTGCAGTCTTAAATAGAAAGAAAATGAGAAGGCCTAGGATTTCATTCACAGGTGGAGGTCTGTCTGTAACAAAATGAGGGACCCAATATCAGAAGGGCATGCTCTGTCATTGATCCTAAGCAACTTTTCACAACCTCTAAAGGGACTAATTTCTACCTCTCCGTCAAAGACTTTTATCGAACTGACAAAACGAGCTGAATGGCTCGAGTTGAGCATAGAAAATGGAGTTTACGAGGGTTTCACCTTTACCAAGAACAACAGTCAACAAGAATCTAAAAAAAAAGCCATTTTACCTATTCCACCAACAACAGTAGAAACCATCACAAGGACAATGCAAAAGGTCACAGTTATGGTTCAGGAGGTTCAAACCACAGCAAGAATGAGCAAAAAAGTAAGTCGATCCCTCAGCATGATAAGCAACCCCAACAAACTTTTGAGCAAGGCTCGAGATCTCAAGAAAAATCAAAGCGTGAAGGATGGAGCTATAATCGCAAGTTTACCCCCTGGATCAGTCACTCGAGACAGTGCTTGAGTATATGCTTACCAACAACATGATCAAACTCCTCATAGTAGCCGATCCACCAGTGGTTATAGAAAAAATAAAAGACAGATTCTGTAAATTTCATCGGACAGTGAAGCATAACACTAAAAACTGTTTCGTTCTCAAAAATATCATTCAAGACTATATTGACAAAAATCTCTTAGTAGAAGGTGCCGAAGATGAGAAGATGACTATATTAAACCAACCATTTCTTCAACAATCTGCAACAGTGATCTTTGATCAGTCTTTCCAGCCACAGGATCATATTAAGCCGTGTCTCAGCGAGGATATTCATATTCAACATCAGGTCCTGGTACTACAGTGGGCCCAATCCAGTACCCAAAGGATGTACCTCGTTTCAGCTTTCAGCAAGCTGAATATCTCAAAGGAACCTGCCAAGGCATCCCCTGAGGTGGCCAGAAGAATTCCAGAGTTTCCTAAGTGCTTCATTAAGGCTACCAAAGATGAGAGTGGGACAGTCAAAGAAAACACTAATTTGGTTCAGAAACCAGTCACTGCCCTCTCAAATGTGTCAATCCTTGAATTGGCACATGCCTCTTCAAAACACCAACAGGTCTTAGATGATCTATTGCGAAAGATCAAAGTGAAACCAAGCACAACTTCAGAGGATATGACCCAGATCGTCAATCAGGCCATGACCAACACTCCAATCACTTTTTCTGATGAAGATCTTCCAAAACCACATGCATTTCATAATAATGCCTTATACATTGTAGTTTGAACCAGGGGAATGACAATACCCCACGTACTCGTCGATGGAGGTAGTAGCCTCAACATTTTTCCTGAGATGACTGCCAAAGCTCTGAGTATAAAAGAAGAAGAATATGCGCCGAATCCAATCACCATCTATGGGTTCGACAACCATGGACAAACCGTGAAAGGCAAGATTTTTTTAGAAATATTCATCAACTATTCTGTCTACATGGTTCTCTTTCATGTCATCAATGTGCCGCCAACGTATAATCTTTTATTGGGGCGAACATAGATTTACAACGAAAATGCAGTGCCATCCACTCTACATCAATGCATCAAGTGGTCCAAGGGCGGCATGATCATTACGATCCTGGGTGAAGATCCAGAAGAGAGGCTGTCGCAGCCTATGATTCCCAAGCCAACCTATACTTCTGATATCCCTAGCATTAGGGAAAGTGAAGAGGTTATTCTCAGTGAAAGCCTCGAAATGCTAAAGTTAGAAGCTGCACCAGAGATGAAGCATACCACTGCGACGATCCGATGGCAAGGACCACATTTCTTCAAGATTGAAAGTCATCTTGATTATAGCAGTTTCAGAGATCATCCTTTATTCTCGGAGTTCATAAAAGCCAAGAAAGGATTTGACCTCCTACTGAAGCACGACTATCAGCCTTTCAAGGGCCTAGGCAAGAACAAAGATAGACGGCTAGAGCCAGTAATCCCTAACCATCATCCGCACAGAGCAGGATTGGGATTCACAGGCAAAAGAGCTCATAAAGATACTCTCTTCATCAAAGGGATCTACTAAATGCACCTGCCATCATTCTTTTTCTTTTTTTTTTCTTTGATTTCTGCAGCTTATAGGGATGATGTCCCATTTTAGTTCATTTTCTTTAATGTCATCATTTTGTTCAATAAAGTTATCAATTTTTCTTGTCTATCTGGATGCCATCCTTCTCTTCTCTCTCTACAATTTGTCTTCAAAATTCATTGTTATTATCCTTTCCATTTCATGCCATTTGTTTCATGATAAGCGATTTTTTCTAAAATATTACTCGTTTCTCAAAATTTTAGAATGTCGTCCCGATCAATAAGGAAACTCATTGTCAATCCTTCAATCGTGTCGAAGCCTGCAAAAATCTATTGGGTTAAGGCAAGAACAGAGGACAGTAAGACGATCAAGCAGTCAGAAGAACTCGCAGAATTTGATTCATCTCTTTAAGAATTGCCAGAATTCACAGCAATTCAGAATCAAGATGTGCCATCGTCCCTAGTTCAGGATCCAACTGAAGACATCAATATTGGTTCAGAAGATAGTCTGAAGATTCTAAAAATTGGTACTAATCTGAGTACAGATGAGAAGGAAAGGCTCGTCAATTTTCTCAGGCAATATCAAGAAATATTCGCATGGACTTACGAAGATATGCCAGGTTTAGATCCCAAATTGGTTGAACATCGCTGTGTTTTGAAACCAGACGTCAAGCCAGTTAAGCAAAAGTTGAAAAAAATGGATCCTTGAATCGAGCAGCAAGTTAAAGAAGGACTTGAGGATTTACTCAAAGCTGGATTCATTCGAGCAATAGATTATACAAATTGGTTGGAAAATATTGTAGTAGTTTCCAAGAAGAATGGTAAAGTTTGAATTTGTATCGACTTTCGTGATCTCAACAAAGCTACTTCAAAGGATGACTATCCACTTCCCAACATCGATCTCTTGATCGACAACACAACAGATTATGCCATGTTCTTCTTTATGGATGAATATTCTAGATATAATCAAATCAAGTTGACTGCTCATGACCAATCCAAAACATCCTTCACCATGCCATGAGGCACTTTCTGTTATACGGTTATGCCATTTGGACTCAAGAATGTTGGGGCAACCTATCAGCATGCAATGGCCGTCATTTTCTATGACCAGATGCATAAGATTATGGATGCGTATGTCGATGATATCCTGGTCAAATCTAAGGAGGAAGAAGACCATATTGATGCTCTTAGTCAAGTCTTCAAGCGACTCATTTTGTTCAAGTTGAGACTCAATCCTCAGAAATGTATTTTTGGAGTAGAGTCAGGCAAGCTACTTGGTTTTATAGTCAGCAAAAGATGAATAGAAGTAGATTCTGTTAAAGCAAAGGCTATCATTGATATGCCACTTCCAACCAACCTCAAAGAGTTGTGCAGTCTTTAAGGATGCATGCAGTCAATCCAACGACTCATATCCAATTTGACTATGAGGTGTGAACCCTTCAATCATTTACTCAAAAAAGGAGTAAAGTTCGAATGGGGACCAGAGTGCCAGCAATCGTTTGAGCGTATTAAGAAATATCTCCTTAATCCTCTTGTTCTGAAGCTGCTAGAATTGAGAAAACCTCTTTTGTTATATGTCTCAGTCAATTAAACTGCTTGTTGTGGATTATTGGCCCAATATGAAGAAGGCAGTCGAGTAGAGCATGCCATTTATTATGTGAGCAAGACCTTCATTGATTATGAGAAAAAGTACTCTCAAATAGAGAAGACATGCCTGAATTTAGTCTGGATGTGTTAAAAATTGAGACATTACTTGCTAGCATCAGAAGTCAAGGTTCTCTCAAACCTCAATCCTCTCAAGTATATTCTTGAACAACCGTTTCTTAGTGGACGGATCACCAAGTGGTAAGTTTTGTTGATGCAATATGACTTAGAGTATGTCTCTCAGAAGTCAATCAAAGGCCAGGCTATTGCCGACCAGCTAGCCGATTACCCTTTGTCAGAAGATGTAAAGGCCGAGGATGCTTTTCTTGATGAGCGCATCCATAACATTAAGCAATCTTCAGTGTGGAGTTTATTCTTCGATGGTTCCAAGAATATGGCTGACATCGGGATCGAGATCTTATTGATCACACCCAAGAAAAAGATGATCCCTTTCTCTCTCAAACTCGATTTTCAATGCACTTATAATATGGCTAAGTATGAAGCTTTAATATAAGGTCTGAGGATTCTGCAAGACTTCAATGTTAAGAGAGTACATGCTTTCGGCGACTCACTGCTTGTTATCAGACAAGTCAAAGCCGAATGGCAGGTGAAAGATCATAAGCTACTTCCCTATCAGAAGATTGTTCTAGCTCTCATCAATAGCTTCGATGAATTTCAGTTTTTTTATATCAAAAGAGAATTTAATCAAATAGCTAACGACTTAGCTAGCCTAGGATCCATTGTCATTCAAAGATGGGAAATCCTGTCGTTCTTTTAAAATTGGCAGACTCGATTAGCTTACCTTCATTTCAGTTATGCAAATTAACCAGGCTGAGCAAAAGAAGAAGCTCTGGTACCATGACATCAAAAAATTTCATTAAAACGGGTGAGCTCCCACCAAAATTGTCAAAGAGGGAGTAGAAAGCGATTCAACTCATGTTTGCTTGATATTTTATCCTCGCCGATGTTCTTTATCGTCGTAGGTTTAGCATCGAGTATTCCATATGCTTGGACGAAGATGAAGCCAAAGAAGTCATTCGAGAAGCATACGAGGGCATTTGAGGTGGCCACGTCAGCTACCAAACTCTTGTTAAGCAGATTATTCAAGTAGGGTATTATTGGAAAACCGTGCAACAAGAATGCTATCATTTTGTGAAGAAATGCGTTCAATGCCAGATGTATGCACCTTCCATCCATGCGTCGGCCACATATTTACAATCAGTTGTATCTTCATGGCCATTTTTCATGTGGGCCTTCGATGTTGTGGGCCCAATTACTCCTTCTGCCTCCAATGGTCATAAGTATTTTCTAGCCACAACAGAATACTTCACTAAATGGGTTGAGGCTATCACTCTGCATACAGTGGAAGGCCGATATGTGGTCTCGTTCATCCACAAGAACATTCTTTGCCATTTTGGCATACCACATGACATTATTTCAGAAAATGGTATTGTTCTCATTGTAAAATTTTCCCCCTCTCTTGGGAGAGAGAAAAGAATTTTGCGAGTCAAACTCGACCAAAGTTTTGAAAATTGGTTTTCAAAATTACTCGCCTTCGTTTTGAAAATTTGTGGGAAAATTTTATGGAATGGGATTCGCCTGTCGGTACGAGGTTCGACCATTCATGGCGCCTTTACCAGGGGTAATCGAACCAAGGATCAAATGTATGCTTTGACTAAGTCAAATTATGTAAATTATGCTCTATTTTCCTAGAATGCACAGAGAATAAGGCATGTGCTATGGAATTTTGAAAAATAATGCAAGTTTGAAAAAATATAATGTTTGCTTGAAAATTTGAAATGCATTTGGAAAATGACTGAAAAAGTGCTTGAAAATAGAATTCCTGGGAAAATCATTGAGTTTCATTGGAAATCAGAAATTTGCATTGGAAAATGGATTCTCAGAAAAACTTGAACTTTGGGAAAATCGATTTTGAGATTTGAAAATGAAATTGAGAATGTGAAAATCTTGGAAAATCATGATTTGAACTTGGAAAATACTTGAAAATCTCATTTTGAAAATTCAGAGTTCAGAGAAAATCGAATCATGAGAAAGACTTGGGAATTTTTAAGAAAATCGATTTATCTGAAATTGAAATTGGAGAATGAATTTGAAAATAATGCAATTTAAATTATATGAATGAATTTGAAAGAGAATTTCATTGAGGAATTGAGAAATCCTTTTGAGTTTTTGAGAAATGCAGTGCATTTTTGAAGTTAGCCTAAGAGTGTAGGCTGAATGTGGCTAATACGAAGATCATAAATCTTGGTTTTCTTCATATTCTGACTATGACAATAAATACGAATCCTACCAAGTTTATAAACTCCATAAGAGCTTGTGCACGTGCCATTCGTGTCAACCATAGTGAATTTTGGAAAAATGTGCATGAATGATGCATCAAATATCGAAATTTGCAGAAATTAAACTATATGCAATGCAGTCCTATTGTAAGCTAAAGAGTAACTCTTATTCCAAATATTACATTGCTTTTACATTTAATTGAATAAATGAAAAGAAATAAAATAACTAAATCTTCTTCTTGAATGTTCCTGCAAAACTATAAAACATGTTACAACAAAAATGTAGGTTTTTCTGAATTTATCCAAAAATATTAGAAATTATAGAATATTATTCAGATATAAACCCAAATTCATACCCCCTTTGATATAAACATGAAAAATAATGAATAAAATTCAAAAATGAACTTGAAAATTCGAAATTGGGGTAAAAATGACCAAAATACCTCTTATGACCTTGAAATCAGGGTTTTCTGAAAGTTTTTTTGTAAAGTTTAGACATTTGAAAATCAAATAAAATAAATCAAACACAATATGATGAAATATGATGACATGCATGAAAATTTATGGAATTAACAATTGAAATTTTGAAATTTAGGTCGAAATGATGAAAATGCCCCTGATAACAAGACTATGGCCTTGAAACCAGGGTTTTCTGAAATAAATTTTGCAAAAATGAGAAATTGAAATACAAATGAGATTGAAATTAACTCTAATATGACATGCCATGCATATTTATATAATAAAAACTCTAAAATGGCAAAAATATCATAAAATATCAAATTTAACTTGATTTTCGCTTCTGAATTTAAAAAAAAACTAACATACAAAGCAAATGAACTTGGAATTGAGCCAAATTTGGCATGAACACCTAGACGAACCCTAGGAACAGAATAGAATCTGAAAATATATTTTTTGGTACTTTTAAATATGGAAATTCAAATAAAAGCCCTAAATTTTGTGATTTTTGCCTGAAATACTGATTCTAAATTAGATTTTGGATATCAAACTTCCATAAAAAAAATTCAAATTTTGTGGGGTGACAGAAGACAGTTAGGCAAAGATTTTTTCCTTTTACACATTCTGGTTTTGACCTATGATCGGATCTGGATAGCTCCGGCAAGTCGGATCGAAATCTGGTGACTCTAGGATTTAGGGCAAACAGACAGGTTTCAGGAGAAAATGTGGGAAAATAGCAGACAGATGGGAAAATGGCTGGAATTATGGGAAAATGTCTTTGACAAATAGAGTCAAATTTAATTTTTTTACAGTTTTGGGATTTGGGTTACGGTTTGGAAATGCGCACACTGTTATCAGAGACCCAGATCTCTGGAATTCTCAAGCATCACAATCTGTCAGACAGAAAAGATAATTTTAGGAAAAATACGTGGAAAATCTCAAAAATTCTCCAATTTTGGAAAATGACAGGAAAAAAGGCTAAGAACAACTATAGTGTTGAAAGTTTTGGCATTTGAACTATGGGTTGAGCGGACACAGCACATTAAGGTCGGTCTATACCCTGACAAGGAAAAACCGAGGTTTTCCCAAGGGTCTAAGAAAATCGATTTTTAACAGAGGCCAATCTGTTTATAAAAATCCCAAAATTTTCTTAAAATTAGTAGATTTCACCATGAATCTACTGTAATTTTTAGGAGGAGATTCGGATCTTTCATATAGGAGATCCCATAGGTTCTTGTCTGCTAAAATAGAACCTGGAATTTCGGGAGGGTTCAAAACCCGGTTTGAGATTTGGTTTATTTGAGAGGGTTCCGACACCCAAATGGATCTAGGTTTTTGATAGGATATCACAAAAAAGATAATGTAAGTATCATGAATTTTTCAGAATTTTTAAATAAAAATTTGCACATGAAATTATAATTGGACCATACGTCTAAGCTAAAAACATGATATGGTTCTTAGTAAAATTAACTATGCGACACCAAATGATTAAAACAAGGTTAAATACAATATCTAAAAGATGAAATCTATTATAAAATTACAAGAAAATGATCAAGGAGGTGAAATTTAAACTTGATGTATGCCTTTTGCAAAAGAGGCGGGATCCTATCCACTTGTTGGATGGATTACCCCTCTTTAATAGCATGTTTATGAGAAATTGAAATTTCACATCACGGCAACTAAAGACTTTTTTTTTAAGACATGTGAATCCAGTTTTAAACTGGGTTCATAAGCTATATTCAAAGAAAACCTACGAGGAAAAGTTTCTTACCTTGGATTTGCACCTGGCTGGATGACTGCTATGGTTGAAAAAGGTTGGGCAATGGTTGGATATAACCTTGGAGTTTGAAGGTGCTCCTGGTGGAGATACCTTGAAGATGCTGGAGGTACCTTGGGGATGCTGGATTCGCTTGTCACCAGGAAAAGATGGCTGTCTTGTATTGAAGAGGAGGACTTGTAGATGGTTGGCTGCTGGTGGTTGGATCCAGAGGAGCTGCTGCCAAGAGCATCGGCTGGGCCAAGATGCTACCAAGGAGGGCTTTTTGATGGAGCCGATTGGAGCAAAGGGTGGTTGGAGCTCTTGCTGAAGGAAGGTTGCTCTGAAGGAGGTTTCAGCCAAGGAGGGAAGGTTGTGTTATGACTGGTGGCTGCAACAAAGGGGAACAAGAGAGAGAGAGAGAGAGAAAGAGAGAGAGAGAGAGAGAGAGAGAGAGAGAGAGTTTCCAAGGTTCTACGTGAATGCTTGGGAATAGGTAAGAAGGAAAGGTTTTTAAGGGGGTAGACTTAGGGAAAATGATAAATATCTGCTTTAATGAATTTAGTTTTAATTTTTTTAAAGAACAAGGGAGGCGTGAAGGAGGTTCAGCCGTATGGGGTTAAGAGAATGGGAAAGAGAGAAAAAAGGAAATAAGAAGAAAGGGAAAAAGGAAGGAAAGAAGAAAAGGAGGGAGGAAAGAAGAAAAGAAAAGGAGGAGAAGAAATGAAAGGGAAGAGGAAAGAAAAAAGGGAAGAAAGAAGAAGGAAAGAAAAATAGAAGAAGAAAGGAAAGAGAGTGGGCTTTGGGGGTCGACCCCCTTGTGGGTCCCACCTTAGGTAAAAAAAAAAGAAAAAATAACTAAAAGAAAATAAAATGAACTTTTTTATATATATTAAAAGGAAATGCAAGTGGATGGGCCATCTCAGAGCGGGTCCAAATTCCAATTTTGAAATTCATTTTGAAGATTAGAGGGGTAAAAGAGTCTTTTTAGAAAATTTCCAGACAAAACGAGCTATTTTTGGCAGTTTTTGAAACGAGCTCGGAATTTGAAGTTCAATACCCCATTGCGAAGCAAATCCAGTGTAGAATTTGAAATTTTGATTTTAAAAGAAATCCAGATTGTTTTTCTCAAGAAAATATTTCCAAATTTAGAATCTTAGGGGTAAAAATGTTAATTTTGGAAACCCAGGGTTTGAAATTGATTTAAGAAAACTTTTAAAATTCAATCTGGATTGAAATTTATAAAACTGGAGTTCTGGACTTCAAAAATGGAATGAAATGTGATGAAATGTTATGAAATGCTGAGAAATGATATGCGAAATGCTAACTCTGAATGAAAAATTTTGGATGTTAGACCCCGATTGGTAGTTGTACCAGTTCAAAAAGTGTTAAAAATTGATAAAATTTGCAAAATGATTCAAGAAATGGTTTTCAGACTCTACCGAGCTAGAGTGACACTGAAGATTGGTGTGCGAGCTGGATTGAACTAAAATGAACTGGATTGAGCTGGGTTTTAGAGTTTCAGAACTCGACTGGACTGACAAGACACTGACTGAATTGACCTTTTTGACTAAATTTTCAAGAAAAATTGTTATTTTTAGAGAAATGGTACATAATGGTCACTGGAGTGAAGTGAATTACGAATCTTAGCTGGGTTTGAGTTGGAATAAAGGTTGGCAGTACTGAGATGAATTAAAATTGAAGCTCGAACACTAGCTCAATTGACTAGATTCAGCTCAATTTCAGTTGGATGAGCTGAAATGGGCTCCTAGACACTTGCAAATGGTTTTGAACAAAAACTGGAGCGCTTGAACTCCTGATGAGCTCAGGCTAGACTCAAGGGAGTATGACTGACTGTGAATGACTGACTCAGAGACAATTGACTTAGATTTGAGTGAGAAATAAGCTCATTTCTGAAGAAATGATCCCATTTTGGCAGGAATGGTCAGAAATGGAAATGGTATGTTCATCATGAGCTCAGATGAGCTTGAAATGACTGATATTCTAATTTTTCTAAACTGACCAATGAGCTTGGTTGACTCTGACTGACTGGGGTCCAGGATGACCTATAGGTAAAATGATAATTTTCCTAGTGAAAATGGGTAAAGTGGTGATTTTCTGAAACTGACTCGGAGTTTTACCCCTACACTGACCAAACAGGGTTGGCACTGCACGAGGAGAGTTGTCTGAACATGGATGAGGAAAATTTGGGGTATTTATAGATGCCCCTCTTTGCTACTAAGCCGGCTTAGGGCCGATCTTAGTGGCAAAGAAAAATACACAAAATTTGGGCTATAAAATGCCCCAATTAGAATGATCTAACTGGTTATGAAGATTAGCCCTGATGAAACATGGTAGATATGAAATAGAGAATGAAGAAGAAAAAATTACTTCAAAGAAGTAAGATTCAGGTTTTTCCCTCAACCTGGATGGGACGAGAAAATACCTTGTGTAGAAACGAGGCTTAGGTTTAACCCTTAACCTGACCGGGAAATGAAATACCTCATCATAATGAGGCTCAGGTTTAACCCTTAACCTGATCGAGAATGAAATGGTGAGATTCTTGAAAGAAGAGCCCATGATGGAACCTTCAGACTTCCGCATAATGAATCCGATAGGAGTTTTGCAAAAGGATAAAATTGGGGTCCCTAAAGCTTGAAAAGGGGTTTGATTTTGGGCGCCTCATTGTCGAGACTAAATAACTTTTGAAATTGATGATCTTTTGCAAGAAAATGATTGGTGGCTTAACCTCAAACCGAAATTGGACTGTCTATGGTGGGACAGTGGGGACATAGGGAAGTGTGCGAATCTGAGAGTCCAGGCGCTCAGATTATACCAACAGAAGGGAAGGAATCTTGAAAACTCCTGTTATCAAGTCCTAAGAGGGATAACAAATGGTGTCAGGATACGCCAAAGATGAACCTCAAGCTCTCGCTTCATGCTAGGATATCTAGAAAATATTGTCAAAATGTTGAAAATTGTTATTGATTCAAAATAATTGGAAATGATGTGTATTGATGAAAATATTCTCTCTTTTCTACCTGAAGTATTACCTTCGATTGGGCTTAACTCTTTAGGATTGAGATTCAAATTCAAATTGCTTGAAATTGGCTTTCTTTCAAGGAAGCTATCAATTTCCTTGATATGAGCAGAAAAGAGAGTATTCTCGATATTGTGAAAGCAATTGTTGAAAGAATATTGATAATAGAATTTCATAAAATTTTAAAGAGGATTCTTGACAAACTTGGCAGTCTGATATCCTGGGATTCTTTTCGCATGATGATCTTTCTGCCCTCTTTTTTTTTTATTGGTAGAATTAGAGCTCTCTTGGATTTTTGGGATTTACATCATCCTTCGTTTTGGAGATGCCCTGACTTTTCTCTCTCTTTTTTTTTGGAAGGGTACGTCACAAACTTCTTTATCTCAGAGATGTTCTGATCCTTCTTTTCTCTCAGGGATTATATTGACGGTTATTGGATCTTTGGTTGGAAATCTCTTGATGATAGCAGAAATTAAATATCCTTTAGGGTTTGTCGGGAGGCTCATCGCAGTTGCCTTCATCTTGACGGTGATCTGAACTTTCCCAGGAAGGATCCGTCACAAACTCCTTCATCTTGGAGATGATTCAAATCTTCTTTGGCCCCGGGGTCTAACTCACATAATTCATCTTCATCTTGACGACAATTGAGAGATCCCTTTTGCAGATATTTAATTGCAGCTTAAACGATTGAGGAGATATGGAAGTTGAATGGATTTTTCTGTATCACCCAAGATACTTCGACTGCCTTATTTTCCAAGAATGATCTTTAAAAATGTGCCATTGACTGCGATCAATATCGATCACTTATAACTTTTGTAAACACCCCAAATTTTCACTCTTATCCAGTGCTTACATTAAATGTGTCATTGCATGCATTCGGCATACCATCTCATTGCATTGCATAGCATTGCATGTCATTGCATCTCATTCTTGAGATCCAGCACTCCAGTTTTCAAAACATTCAATCCAGATTTGAGTTTTAAAACTTTTCTTTCAAAAACAATTTTAAAACCTGGGTTTTTATTCAACATTTTGTCATTTTCCAACCCCCGGGACCTTATATTTTGAAATACTTTCTTAGAAAACGATCTGGATTCATGTTAAATTCAAATTTCAATTGATTTCAATTCTCAGATGAGACCCATTGAGATGGGGTCGCTTCTGAATTTCTCTATTCATCAAATTTCTCAAATTTTTGAAAGTTTCAGTCCGATCAGGACTCTGTCCCAGAGTCCAAATCCAGTCAAAAATCTGTTTTGAAGTCTGTTTACTTCCATCTTCAGTCTTTTTCAGTTGTTTTCAAAATTTAGGTCATTTTACAGAGTCCAGTTAGTTCAGGACTCTATTTTAGAGTTCGGTCGAGTTAGGAGTCTAACCCTGACTGTGTTTTCTGACTTATTTCATCATTTCTCGATAAAATCTTTCGAAAATTCTTTCATTTGAATTCTAAAATTTAAAATCTCAGAGTCTTAAGAGTTCAAAACTCTAACTCGGAGTTCCAGTTCGCTTGAGACCCTATTTTCAAAGATCTTGAATTTCAAATGTCGATTTTAACCCTTTTTCAAAGCCATTTTCAGTGTTTATTTCAAAATTTCCAAAATTCGTTGTAGGCCCACTCAGTTGGCACCATATCCAGAGGAGTTCTGACTCAGTTAAAACCCTATGACATTTCAAAACTTTGAATTTGAAGTTTGCTTTTGAAAATCCTTTTGAAAACTCCTTCAATTTCAAGCTTAAAATCGCTTTTTGGAAAAAAAAAAAAAACTCAAGTAGGGCCCACTCGGGGTGGCACCATATTCGAGTCAGTCAGGGCTAGACTAGAGTTAGTTGATGTCTTGGTTAATGTTAGAGGTTTAGAAGAGTCAAAACCATTTTGAAAAACTCATTTTGAAAGTTAGTTTTTAAAACTAGTGTTTTTAAAGGTTTTTAAAGGTGTTTTAAAAAACCAAATGTAGAAAATCCCAAGTGGCATTACATTTGGAGATTTTTTAGGAAAGTCTAGGGGTTAATTAGGCATTAGTTTAGATAAGTTAGGTTAGGGGTAGTTAGGTCTTTCCACCCAAAAATTGCCCCCCTTTTAGAGAGTCCAAAAATTTTCAATTTCTTTTAATTTTTAACCTAATTTTTTATTATAAAAAGGAGCATAAGGGGGGTCGATTTTCCCAACTTGCTCTCCTTGGGATTCTTGGAGCTTCTCTCTCCTCTCCAGCCCTTCCTCCATTGCTTCAACTCCAAGGTATTTATTTCTTTTAAATTCTTTAGTTTATTTAATACTTTTGTTAATTTAAACATGAATTTAGCCATTAATACCTCCTATTTCATGGATTCAACCATGGTTTCACCTCAAGAACCATCAAGAACCCGCAAGAACGGTCCAAGAAGGTGATCTAACCTTGTTTGATGTATTTTACAGGTATTTTAATCCATTAGAATTAATTTTAATATGATTCTTTACATTATTAACCAATAAAATACATGATTTACCCTTTTAATGGGTTAAATCTATGTTTTAAAGGTGATATTGAATTCCAGCCATTGATTCCCTCTTTTTATTTTATTTTCATGGTTTATTCATGTTTTTTTTACGTTATATAGCATATAAATAATTTTATTTACTGTTTTATGGTTTATTTTATGGATTTACATTAGTTAATGCATGGTTTTTCAAGTTTCTTAAATTTCTGTGTGTTTTAGGTTTAGAACAGTAAAGATAATGTTATTTCGGATTGAAGTACTCATTGTTTATTTCTGATTTTTTTATATGTGATGCATGCATGAGTTATTGAGTTACTGTAGAAAAATCATAGGTTTTGGATCTTGGTAACCCTGTAAAAAAAATCAGACAACAAATCGGGGTTTTAAAGCTTTAAAATCGTGGTTAAAATCAAGAAGGTAACTTTATGATATTTCTCTCATCTTATATCCGATTTTAGATCTGTAAAGTGATATGGATTCACATTGAGTAGATCTGTCTGCTGTGAAATTTTCGGATTTTTTTATCACTGTTTAGTATTTTTCCCCTTTCAGAGAATCTGTTTTTAAATTTAGAACTCGTTAGGGTTTACCAAAACCCTAATCAGACTTGTGTTAGTCATAAATCCCAAACCACAGATCCGATTCATGATCTGTAAAAAGTGAGTATTGCTATTTTGCTGTCTACTGTTCACCACTAAAATTTCAGAGATTTTTGTTTAGGATTGATATTTATGTCTGTATTTGCAATCTGAAGTAGCCGTTTTAATCCCTGTTGAAAGTGATATATTTTAGCTCAGATTGCCGGAAGGGTTTCTCCCTAACCGGAGATGCTTTTTCCGATCTGTAAATTGGAAAATCTCTGTTTTTTTTTTAGTTAGTCTCTGTAAAATTTCATAAATTTTCATGGAGATTTGACCCCTGGTTCTGGTCTTGGATTGAAACTGGTTGATAAATTAGGTCAAAAATAGCATATTTTTAGGGTTTGATGCAATTTTCGGGTTAATTTAATGTCAAAAAATTATTTTTATAATTCTAAGTCAAAACTAGGGTTATAAAAAGTACAGGTACTAAGTTTTATGGATTTTGGAATCCATTTGATGTCTGAATTAATAAAATTGCAAAACAGGATACCTGAAAGATCCAAAAACACTGTTAAAATCATATTTTTTGTGATATTATTGGATTTTCGTGCATAAGCATATAGTTTCAGGGTTTAATCATATTCATAATCATATTAGGATGCTTTAGGTTTAATTTTATGCTTATTTGATTTCATTTAGTGCATAAAACCTAAGTTTTTACCAAAATCTATTTCAGAAAACCCTGATTTCAAGGCCATAGTCTTGCTATCGGGGGCAATTTGGTCATTTGACCTCAATTTCGAAATTCCTAACCCTAATTTTCATATATTTAAGCATGTCACATCATATTTAGCTTAACTTATTCCATTCAAATTTCAAAACTTGTATTTTATCAAAATATCTTTCTAAAAACCCTAATTTCAAGGCCATAGTCTTGTTATTAGGGGTATTTTGGTCATTTGGACCCCAATTTCGAAATTCCATATCTTATATTCATTATTTGTTCAATTTGATTTTATATGTTTATCATTTTTATTTAAGGGAATCAAGGAAAAGGCTTATATCTAGAAAAATCCAGTAATTTCTAGATATTACTGGATAAACTTAGAAAAGCCAACATATATTCACTAACAAGTTTTTTAGTTTTGCAGGTACATTGAAGACTTTATTTTTTCATGTATTTAAATTTCAATAGTGATGTAATTTGTAATTAAACTTTGGAATAAGAATTTACATTTCCTGCTTAGCTTAGGTTGCATTGCATATAGTTTATTTTTATAATTTCAATGTGTGATGGATGATGATTCATGCATATTCAAACTCACCATGGTCTACACGAATGGCACATGCACTAGCTTTTATGAAGTTTATAAACTTGGTGGAATTTGTATTTATGGCCATAGTCAGAATACGAATGATACTTAGATTTATGATCTTCACATTAGCCACATTCAGCCTACACTCTTAGGCTAACTTCAAAAATGCACTGCATTTCTCAAAATACAAAAAAGTATTTCTCAAATTCATATTCATTCATTTCATGCATTTTCCAATTCCAATTCAAATTCCAAGTTAAGGAAATTGAATTCCTCAAAATCCCCTAAGTCTTATAGCAAAATCGATTTTCCCAAAAGCATTGAATTTCAAAGAATATTTCAAGTGTTTCTCAAGTTCATAAACTCAATTTTCCAAGTTATGCAGTCAATTTCAAAGTTTGAAGTTAGAGAAATCAAAATCTTTCTAAGTCTTATTCAAAAATCGATTTTCTCAAAATATGGATTTGCCAATGATATTTCAAGTATTTCCCAAGTTCCAAATTCAAATTTTCTAAGTTAGAATTTCAATTTCCAAGTTTGAATTCAGAGAAACCAAGTCTCTCAGAATCGATTTTCACCAAATGTCAAGGATTCCTCAAAATTGATTTTTACTTCTCTCAGAAGTATATTTCAAATCCCAATTCACGATTTTCCATGTGATATCTATTCTAAATATTTCAATCATTCAAAGCAAACATCATGTTTTCGAATGTGCATTTTCTGAAAATTCATAGCACATGCCTGATTCTATGTGCATTTAGAAATTAGAATATGATTTAGACAAGTTGAATAGAGTAGAGTATAAGATTGATCCTTGGTTCAATTACCCCTGTTAAAGGTGGCAGGAACGGTTGAACCTCGTACCGACAGGCGAGTCCCATTCTACGGAATTTTCCCGCATTTTAAAACGGAGGTGAGTTATTTTCAAAATCTTTTTCAAAGGTCAGTTTGATTCGTAAAAGTTAAAATTTTTGCGATGATTATAGGTTTGGCGACCGTGATGGGTCCTGTCTTTGCCTGATCAATCTAATGCTCTACTTAGTTCAAATTGTCAAAATCGATTTCCATGGAATGTCAGCTTTGCTTTATGATATCATGTGAACCTAGGAGCCTAGACTTGAACCCAGCTGACATGGAATGCATATAGACTAGGTATGGTTTGGTAGGACCATATTGAGGAGAACTATTCATGCTCACATAGACTTAGGTCTAATACAACACTCCTCAATTTAGGAATTGTATGAAAACAATGTATGCTTTTTCAATTTTTTTTTCAAAATCTATCTCTATAGGACTTAGAGCCCTCTGTTTTCTTGCATGTGCTCATATTTCAAAAATCACCCTACCTATATTGTCCAGGTCTTCACGTTGCTGGGCTCTCTTCCAGAACCATAGTTCGGGACAGAGCCTCACAACTGGGCCACTTATTTGGGTGAAAACCCCCCTGCCACGTACCAAGGGCCATAGTCCAACGTATATCGGCAGGTGCTCAAGGATGTTGGAAAACTTGAACCTAGAACCGGAGAAATTGATTTTATGCCACGTACATCGAGCCTTGGCTTGAGTATATAGGCATAATTGGATTGAATACAGTTGATTTGAACCTTAGAGTTAGGATTAAGGTCCTACAACCATTTCAAAATTTGTGCATCTAGAGTCAGCTTTTAGGGAATGCTGTATGTGCATACTTGTTGTAATTGAATGTGTTATAGTCATTTCCTTGTTATTTTCCATATTTTCCCAATTTTCTAAAATACTGGACGATTTTCAAAATTCCCCAATCCATGTCCATGTACTGTCCATGTTGTAAACCCTGGACGATTTTCCAAAATACTTCATTTTCCATTTATTTCTTCATATTTCATCAAACCCTGGATGATTTTCCAAATTTCCCTTAATTTCCTTCAAAACTCCAGGTGATTTCCTATCTTTCCTGTCTTCTGGATCTCGAATTTCCTACTTTATTTTTATCCTGCCTGCATTTTCCTCAAATTTCCTGTATTTTCCCAAGTCTTATTCCAATTTTCCATGATTTCCAGTCCGATGGCATCCAGTCAGCTTGACTCAGTCTTCCCTGAGGGTCACATCTCCTACGAGGTGCGACAAAGTCTTCCTGAACATAGAGTCCTCAGCACCGGATCCTTCTTTCCCCGGTGGTACTATTTATGGTTCAAGAATTTCTCTCGTATGTTTCCGGACCACTTGGACGATTGTGGGCTAGAATTGGCGTCCGCAGTGGGAAAACAGACAGTCAACGGCAACTTGATCCATGCACTAGCAGAATGGTGGAATCCGAGCACTTCTACCTTCTGGTTTCCGTGGAGCGAGATGACAATACTGATGGATGAATTTTCAGAGATTATGGGATTGCCCGAGTCAGTCGGTCAGCCTGGAGATCCATTGGAAAAACAGTTTTTGATTAATGTCAAGGGTCTGGACCCTAAAGATGCCTTAGCTTGCATGACGGGACGCAAGTCTTGGCCTCTGATTGAAGAAGATGGAAATGAATATGTGGACCTGCTCGAAATCTACAGACAGTATGAGACATTTATGGAAGTCAGCTCATTGTCCAGGACAGCTCGAGAGAGAATTCAGCACGCGATGGTTCTATGCACGGTGGGATTAGCTTTCTTTCCCGATGGACGGAATTACATGGATATCAGAATAGTTCAGCTTATGAGGAGATGGGGAAGTCGACAGACCAGCCACATCTCAATAGCCATGGCCGCACTCGCTTTTCTAGACCGAGGGTTGACCCGTTTCACACTCGGAGAGTCGATCCTAGTCGAAGGGTGCACCTATGCCTTGCAGTCTTGGTTCCTCCGGCATGTGCCAGCCCGAGCCAGTTCATTCAGATACAATAGAGAGAAGCTTCTTCCAGTTGCGCGATAACGGTTCCTGATCAACAACCTTCAGGAGGAAGAAGTCGTATGGGACTACTTTAATCGTCAGGAATCACCTCCCAGATATACTTACGCTTACGGCAAGCGGTTCAGACTACTTGGCTCGTTCTTCTGCGCATACTATCATCCAGAGCGGTGCGTCAGGCAGTTCTCTCAGAGGCAGAAGCGCGTAGAGATTCGTCCACTATTAGGGGTTCTGCCAGAATTCAACCTCTCATCAGATCAGTGGTCTGGAGCATACCATTCTGCCAGACATGGCTGGGATTCCTTTGTTACTCTCACTATTTTTCCTGGTCCTCGAGTGTCCTCTGATTATCCGGAGTGGTGGAAAATTGTTTGTCCCCCTCCCCTCTGTCAAGTGTATTATTGATAAAATCATGTTTTTCCCCTCAATAAAATTCCTTTATTTTACATTTCACTTTGGTTTGACGACCTCGCCTAGGTAACAAGGCATATTTCCAGTTGTTTATTTTGCAAAGAATAGCAACGCAATTGTCGTAATCCCAGCGACGACTCAATCCCTAGTAATGGGATGCTCTTTCAATTGTCTACCAAAATTCTCAATAAATATTTTTCTCTAAACCAAATTTCCTTCAAAAGCCTAACCATCAATTCTGCCCTGCAGAGAGCGTTAGCAATCTCCAGAGAATTGTCGTGACATTCAATGGTTCATACAAGGTCCGGAAAGAAAACCACATCAGTTGAAGGCGTCGCGTACTCAATAGCTTCAGAAGAAGAGATGGACTCGCCCCGTAGTCAAGGACAGCAGGTTGAGGACGACGTAGATCCCCAGATGTACGTCATGTTCAAGAAAATGATGAGCAAGATGCTGGCAGAGCAAACTGAAGCCAGTACTGAGCAAATTCAGACAAAGCAGAAAGATAAGGGTCATGCAGCCAGAAATGCGAAAATCAGCAAAAAGCAGAGTCGTCATGAGGAAGTATCTGATGAGTCAGAATCAGCTGACGATGCTGACAAGGAATGTGAAAATAAACATGAATTCAAAAGGTTGACTCAGGGCCAGGGGTCGGCTTACAAATCCAAAAATCAGTCTGTTGACGACCCTACCCAGTCACAATTAAAAGATATGATGAGAATGGTCAAAGATCTGCAGACCCGCGACAAGGGCAAGAAAGTCTACACCAGCAAAGACTTCTATGATGGTTTAGATGGAGACGACAATCTGGATAATCTCCCCAGAAAATTTATCAAGTTTGATGGTTCTGGCGACCCTAAAGCTCACCTCACCATATTTTTCGCTGAATGTTCACGATTCAAGCGTGAGAATCAGGCACTCTTCCTTTGCTTCCCTCGCAGTCTGGAGGGAACGGCAGCTAAATGGTACTCGGAGCACATCAACCCCATAGAGCTGAAAGAATTTGATAAGGTGGTGAATATGTTCATTGAGCGCTTTCTGTTCAATGCTGAGGCGCTCCCGACCCTCAGCCACCTCTGTGGCCTGAAACAGAGAGAAAATGAAAAGGCACGAGATTTTATCCACCGCTGGAGGTCAGCTTGTAATAAGATGAGAGACCCCATATCAGAAGGGCATGCTTTGTCCTTGATTCTAAGCAATTTCTCTCAGCCTCTAAAAGGCCTTATCTCTACTGCGCCATCCAGATCATTTATTGAGTTAACAGAGCGGGCCAAATGACTAGAGTTAAGCATGGAAAACGGTTTTTATGAAGGCTTCACTTTTGCTAAGAACAACAATCAGAATGAGTCAAAAAAGAAGACTCATTTCGCCCACTCTGCTAGAAATGATAAACAGAATCATCGCAAGGGGTAGAATAGAGACTTCTGTTATGGGGCAGGAGGTTCAAACAAGAATGACCAGAAAGGAAAGTCGATCCCGCAATTCAGCAAGCCGCTTCAGCTAGAGCAGGGACCAAAACACCGAGAGAAAGTGAAGCACGAAGGATGGAGCTATGAGAGGAAGTTCACTCCATTAGATCAATCACTCGAGACTGTGCTCGAGTACCTGTTGACCAAGGAGATGGTCAAATTGCCCAGGTTGGTCGATCCTTCCGCTCCTATGGGAAAATTCAAAGACCAATTCTGCAAATTTCATCGAACAGTGGGGCACAACACTGAGAATTGCTTCGTTCTGAAGAACATTGTTCAGGACCTTATTGATAAAAATCTTCTGGTAGAAGGTGTGGAAGATGAAAATATAGATATTCTAAAAGAGCCATTTCCTCGTCATTCTACAGTAGTCATCACCGAACAGTCGTTTCAACCACAGGAGCATATCAGGCCGTGCTCTGAAAATGATATGCAAGCTCGGCATCAGGTCCTAGTATTGCAACAGGCTCAGTCCAAGGCCCAGAAGATGGACCTTATTTCAGCTTTCGGCAAAATGAAAGTATCTGACAAGCCCGCTGGGGTATCTCCCGAGGTAGCCAGAAGTATGCCATGGCTCCCTAAGCATCTCATTAAATCCGTCCCAAAGAAAAGTGAGACATTCACTCTAAAGCCTATTACAGCATTATCCAATGTCTCAATTTTGGACTTAACCCAAGCTTTCACTAAACATCAGCAAGTATTAAATAATCTGTTGCAGAAAATCAAGGTGAAACCAAGCATAACTCCGGAAGACATGGCCCACATAGTCAATCAGGCCATGACTAATGCTCCAGTTACTTTCTCCGAGGAGGATCTCCCTAAACCTCATGTATTTCACAACAATGCCTTGTATGTTGTGGTTCGAACCAGAGGGATGACAGTTCCTCATGTGCTGATCGATGGAGGCAGCAACCTCAATATATGTTCGGAAATGACCGCCAAAGCTTTGGGCATTAAAGAAGAAGAATACATTCCAGATCCAATCACCATTTATGGGTTCGACAATCATGGCCAAACAGCGAAAGGAAAAATCTTCTTAGAGATCTTCATTGACTACTCGGTTCATTCAATTCTCTTTCACGTGGTCAATGTCCCGCCCACTTATAATCTGCTTCTCGGGAGACCATGGATCCACAACATAAACGTAGTACCATCTACTCTGCATCAGTGCATCAAGTGGTCAAAAGGTGGTATGATCACGACAGTCTTAGGCGAAGATCCGGAGCAGAGGCTAGCACAGCCCATGGTTCCCAGGCCCTCTTTCACTATTGATATCCCTAGCATTAGGGGTATCGAAGAGGTTAGCTTTGAAGAGAATTCAGGAATAATACAGATGACAGAGCAACCCGAGCATACAGTGGCTGCGACCCGATGAGGAGGTCCACAGTTCTTCAAGATTGGGGGACGAATTGATTAGAGCACACTTAAGGATCATCCTCTATTCTCCCAATTTATGAAAGCTAAAAAAGGATTTGATTTACTAGTGAAGCACGGCTACCAGCCTTTTCAAGGCCTAGGCAAAAATGAAGATGGTCGTCTTGAACCAGTGATTCCTCAACATTGCCCTAAAAGGACCGGATTGGGCTTTAATGGCCGAAGATCTCAGAAAGGGACTGTTTTCATTAAGGGAACACATTAGAAGAATTTATTTGTCTTTCCTTTTCTATTCTTTTGTCGAGATGATATCCCATTTCATTCTCATCATTGTCATTTTGATTAATTCTATCTTTCAATATAGTTGTCAGTTTCCTTTGTCTATCTTGGTGCCATTTGTCTCTTTACTTCTCAATATTAAATCTTCACAAAATTGAAATCATTTTGCTCTTTTATCTTTCCAATTATTTTCAATAAAAGCAATTTATTTCATGATGAGCAATTTCCCTAAATCAATTTATCCTCCAATTTTCAGAATGTCTTCCCGATCTATCAAGAAGCTCGTCTTTAATCCAAAAGCCTGTTCGAAATCAGCAATAATTCATCAGGTCAGAATAAGAACAGAATGTAGTCAGACTGCAAAGCAGTCAGAAGAATCCGCAGAGTTCGATTCAGCTCTTCAAGAACTGCCAGAATTTGCATCGGTTCAGAAGCAAGATGAGCCATCATCCCTAGTTCAAGATCCGACTGAGGATATCAATATCGGATCAGAAGACGATCCTAGAATTCTCAAGATTAGCAGTGGTTTGAGTCCAGGAGAGAAAGAAAGGCTCACTAATTTCCTCAAGCAGCATGAAGAAGTATTCGCATGGACTTATGAGGATATGCCAAGTTTAGATCCGAAATTGGTGGAACATCGCCTCGTTCTGAAGCCTGAGGCGAAACCAGTCAAGCAGAAGTTGAGAAAAATGGATCCTCGAATCGAGCAACAGGTCAAGAAAGGACTTGAGGATCTGCTTAAAGCAGGATTCATTCGAGCAATTGATTACCCGGATTGGTTGGCGAATATCGTAGCAGTTCCTAAGAAGAATGGTAAAGTGCGAATCTGTATCGACTTCCGTGATCTCAATAAAGCCACTCCGAAGGATGACTATCCGCTCCCAAACATTGATCTCCTAGTCGATAGCACAGCCGGGCATGCTATGTTTCCTTTATGGACGGATACTCCGGATATAATCAAATCAAGTTGGCCGCTCGCGACCAATCCAAAACATCCTTTACCACGCCATGGGGCACTTTCTGTTACACGGTTATGCCTTTTGGGCTCAAGAATGCTGGAGCCACTTATCAGCGCGCTATGACCGTTATTTTCCATGATCAGATGCACAAGACTATGGATGCATATGTCGATGATATTCTGGTGAAATCCAAATAAGAGGAGGATCACATCGAAGCTCTCAATCAAGTTTTCAAGTGACTCATTCTTTACAAGCTAAGACTCAATCCACAAAAATATGTCTTTGGAGTCGAATCAGGCAAGTTGCTAGGCTTCTTGGTCAGCAAGAAGGGGATAGAAATGGATCCCGCTAAGGCCAAAGCTATCATTGGCATGCCGCCCCCGACTAATCTCAAAGAATTGCGTAGACTTCAAGGATGCATGCAATCAATTCGGCGATTCATTTCTAATTTGGCCATGAGATGTGAGCCTTTCAATCATTTGCTCAGAAAAGGAGTGAGGTTCGAATGGGGACCAGAGTGTCAGCAGTCGTTCGAACGCCTCAAGAAATATCTTCTCAATCCTCCTGTTTTAAAGCCGCCAGAATTGGGAAAGCCCCTATTGCTATATATTTCAGTTAATCAAGTTGCTTGCGGCGGATTCTTGGCACAATACGAAGAAGGCAGTTTGATAGAACACGCCATTTATTATGTGAGCAAGACCTTTATTGATTATGAGAAGAAATACTCTCAGATAGAGAAGACATGTCTAGCTCTGGTATGGATGTGTCAGAAATTGAGACACTATCTGTTGGCATCTGAAGTCAAAATTCTATCTAAATTAAATCCTCTCAAGTACGTTCTTGAACGGCCATTTCTCAGCGGACGAATTGCCAAATGGCAAGTCCTATTGATGCAATATGATCTGGAGTATGTCTCCCAACAATCTATCAAAGGCCAAGCAATTGCAGACCAATTAGCAGATTTTCCTCTAGCAGAGGATGTTAAAGCTGAGGATGATTTCCCCGATGAGCGGATCTGCAATATTCAACAATCCCCAATTTGGAATTTATTCTTCGACAGTTCCAAGAATATGGCAGGCATAGGAATCGGAATTCTGCTAATCACACCAGAGAAAGAGATGATTCCCTTTTCTCTTAAACTGGATTTTCAATGCACTCACAATATGGCCGAGTATGAAGCTTTGATACAAGATCTGAAAATTCTACAGGACTTCAATGTCAAAAGAGTGCATGCTTATGGCGACTCCTTGCTCGTCGTCAATCAAGTCCTAGCCGAATGGCAAGTGAAAGATCAGAAATTACTTCCTTACCAAAAGATTGTCTCAGCTCTTGCCAACAAATTCGAAGAATTCCAACTTTTCCATATCAAGAGAGATTTCAATCAAGTTGCAGACAATTTAGCTAATCTGGGATCCATCATGTCTTTCAGGAGTGGAGAATCTTGTTGCTCATTTGAAATTTGCAGACTTGATCAACCCGCTTTCGTCCCAGTAGAGCAGATAAACCAGGCTGAGCAGAAGAAGAAGCCTTGGTATCATGATATCAAGAATTTCATTAAAACTGGCGAATTTCCTCCAGAATTATCAAAGAGAGAGCAGCGAGCAATTCAACGCATGTTTGCTCGATATTTTATTCTTGCCGACGTCCTTTATCGTCGTGGATTCAGTTCTGAGTATTCCAGATGTTTGGACGAAGAAGAAGCCGAAGAAGTTGTGTAGGAAGCACATGAAGGCATTTGCGGTGGTCATGTTGGCTATCAGACTCTCGTCAAACAAATCATCCGAGCAGGATATTATTGGAGAACTATGCAGCAAGATTGCTATCATTTTGTAAAGAAGTGCGTTCAATGTCAGATGCATGCGCCTTCCATTCATGCGCCAGCGACATACTTGCAATCTGTCGTCTTGCCATGGCCATTTTCCATGTGGGCTTTCGATGTTGTAGGCCCCATCACTCCTTCAGCCTCCAATGGTCATAAATATTTTCTTGTCGCAACAGAATATTTTACTAAATGGGTAGAAGCAGTCACTCTACGCACAGTAGAAGGTCGACACGTGGTTTCTTTCATCCATAAGAATATCCTTTGCTGTTTCGGTATACCGCATGATATTGTGTCGGATAATGGCAGTCATTTCAAGAATGAGAGAATGAGGACATTCTGCTCAAAGTTCAAAATTCATCATCATTTTTCCGCTCCTTATTATCCTCAAGGGAATGGTCAGGCAGAGGCCACCAACAAGATTCTGATTCGAATCCTGGAGCGAACTTTAGAAACGGGCCGTGACTAGCATGAAAAGATTCATGATGCATTATGGGCATACAGAACCACCATTCGAACTCCAACGAATGCTACTCCGTCAGAACTTGTCTACGGAACTGAAGTAGTACTACCTCTACATATTCAGAAACCTGCTCTGAAATTTGCATCACTTCTAGAATTACCTCTTGATCAGTATCAGCAACAACAACTGGTACAACTTGATTTACTCGATGAAAGAAGGCTCAGAGCAGCAGAGCATGCTCAATCCTATTGACAGAGGATAGCCCGACAATATGCAAAATCTGTCATTGAGAGAAAATTTCGGGTCAATGATCTAGTGCTCAGATCAACAGCTTATCTCAGGCACCGTCCGGGTGGCAAATGGTCGCCAAATTGGGAGGGTCCTTATGTTGTCAAAGAGGCACTACCTCGCAATTCATATCGGCTCATCAATGCTGATGGAATAGAATTACCAGATCCCATCAATGCTCGACATTTGAAAAAACTCTATACTTGAACAATTTCCTATTCTTTGTAATTCTTCCAAATTTTCTTCAATAATGATCAAAATTCTTTTTTCCAGTTACACTGGGGCATTTTAAAATTTTGTTTTTATCTACAAGTATCCTGTATGCAGGCAGGATAAACAAATCTCTCATTTCACGCACTTGTGCATTCATGTGCATCAATTTGCATTCAATCGCATTAATAACGATCTGGTCAGTATTGAGATTTCAACTATCAATCCCATCACAATTCCTAACGATTCAAGATTGAAAGACAATCACCAGAACTGAACCAAAATCCAGTATCCAAACTGGTACATTTTTAAACCGGTATGCATACCGGTATCCTTTCAAAATCAAGCACTCGTGTTAGTGTTCCACTGAATGGTCATGTCAGTCGACCTCTTGAGTTCAGTCTTCGTGCTGATCACTCATCCAATTCCCAAATTTCTAGTTTCCAATTTCCAAATATCAATTTCCAAATTCCAAAATTCCCAATTTCTAATTTCCAATTTCCAAATATCAATTTCCAAATTCCAAAATCCCAAATTTCTAATTTCCAATTTCCAAATATCAATTTCCAAATTCCAAAATTCCCAATTTCTAATTTCCAATTTTCGAATATCAAATTCCAAACTTCCAATTTCTAATTTCAAATATCAAAATTCCAATTTCAAAAATTCAAAATTCAAAATTCAAAATTCAAAATTCCAAATTTCGACCTTTTGGTCACCCAATACCCAATTCCAAAAAAATTTATCTTGCGAGAGACCCTTTGTATAGGGAGAGTTCGAGGGAGCTCGCTCTTTTCGCATGCTATCCAATTCGTTCACTTAGCCCCTTTTTAGGGAGAGTTTGAAGGGACTCGTGCCTTTGTGAACCGTTTGCAAAACAAAATTCCAATTTCATACAAGAAACCCTTAGGTCAGGGAGAGCTTCGACGGAAGTTCGTTTTCCTTGTAACCATAATTTCAGACTAGGCCATTTCATCATGAAGGACCCTCTTTTCAGGGAGAGTGTGATGAACTCGTTCCTTCATGACCAATTTACCAACCTCACCAATTCCGACCCCCTTTCCATAAGAGAAGCCTAATATTAGTAAGTTTTGATGAAAGCTTAATTTCTCTTCGAAAGTTCGTTTTGCAAACACCTCCTCTTCAGGGAACAGAGGAGTAATTCCCAAATTCCAATTTCTGAATCTTCTCCTTTGGGGAAAGGAGAAGAGAATTTATGTCATGGATGTGTTGCGTTGTGCTTCAAATGCTCGTTTTCACAAAAGGATTTCAAGAAAATTTTGCCAATTTGTCATTAAATATTTGTTGATTTCAAAAATCTTTATTGCACAAAATTATTACTTCAGAATACCTCCACTATTACTTCCGAAAGGGCAATGCTTTCGCAAAAAAGGATTCAAAATTCAAAATCTTTCTATTGGGCAACCAAAAGGATGAAGAATAAATCCGCGATATGGCCAGCAAAGAGAATTCAATGTTGTTGCAAAGCCATGAGTGATTGATATTGATCGCAGTCAATGGCACATTTTTAAAGACCATTCTTGAAAAATAAAGCAGTCG
The DNA here is from genome assembly GCF_984573655.1 of Nuphar pumila. Taxonomy (NCBI): domain Eukaryota; kingdom Viridiplantae; phylum Streptophyta; class Magnoliopsida; order Nymphaeales; family Nymphaeaceae; genus Nuphar; species Nuphar pumila. The sequence continues at coordinate 42,406,034 of NC_143264.1, read as the reverse complement.
AAATATCCTGGGTGATACAGAAAAATTCACTCAATTTTCATATCTCCTCAATCACCTAAGCTGTAATTAAATATCTGCAAAAGGGATCTCTCAATTGTCGTCAAGATGAAGGCGAATTAAGCGAGTCGACCCCCGAGGCAAAAGAAGATTTGGATCATCTCCAAGATGACGGAGTTTGTGACGGATCCTTACAAGGAAAGTTCAGATCACCGTCGAGATGAAGGCGAGTGTGATGAGCCTACCGACAAACCCTAAAAGATATTTAATTTTTGCTATCATCAAGAGAATCCCAACCAATGAGCCAATAATCGTCAAGATAATCCCTGAGAGAAAAGAAGGATCGGAACATCTCTGAGATGAAGGAGTTTGTGACGTACCCTTCCCAAAAAGAGAGAAAAGTCAGGACATCTCCAAAATGAAGGATGATGTAATTCCCGAAAAATCAAAGAGAGCTCCAATTCTGTCAAAAAAAGAGTGCAGAAAGATCATCATGAGAAAAGAATCCCAGGATATCAGACTGCCGAATCTATCAAGAATCTTCTTTAACTTTGTGAAATTCTTTTATCAATATTCTTTCACCAATAGCTCTCGCAATATCAAGAATACTTTCTTTCCCGTCCATATCAAGGAAATTGATAGCTTCTTTGAAAGAAAGCCAATCGCAAGCAATTTGAATTCGAATCTTGATTCTACGGAGTTAAGCCCAGTCAGAGGTAATACTTCAGGTAGAAAAGAGGGAATACTTTCAAAACAATGTGCATCATTTTCAATTATTTTGAATCAACAACAATTTTCAACATTTTGACAATATTTTCTAACTATCCTGGCATGAAGCGAGAGCTTGAGGTTTATCTTTGGCGCATCCTGACACCATCCCTTTTTAGGACTTGATTACGGGAGTTTTCAAGATTCCTTCCCTTCTTTGGTATAATTTGAGCGTCTGGGCTCTCAGATTCGCATACTTCCTTGTGTCCCCACTGTCCCACCATAGACAGTCCAATTTCGGCTTGAGGTTAAGCTACCAATTTCAGCAAAAGGCAATTTCAAAAGTTAATTAGTCTTAGCAATGAGGCGCCCAAAATCAAATCCCTTTTTAAACTTTAGGGACCCCAATTTCCTTCCTTTTGCAAAAACCCTATCGGATTCATTGTGCGGAAATCCGAAGGTTCCATCACGGTCTCTTCTTTCGAGGATTCCGTCCATTTTCTTCCCAATCAGGTTAAGGGTATAAACCTGGGCCTCCTTTGATGAGGTATTCCATTTCCACCCAATCAGGTCAAGGGTACAAACCTGAGCCTCACGTGATGAGGTATTTCATTTCCCAATCAGGTTAAGGGTTAAGCCTGAGCTTCGTTTCATACGAGGTATTTCCCGTCCCATCCAGGTTAAGGGCAAAACCTGAATCTCATTTCTTTTTGAAGTAAAATTTTCTCCTTATTCTCCATTTCATATCTATTATCATCATTTGAATTAATTCTTTCATACCCAGTCACCTTCATCTAACTGGGGCAATTTTATAATCCAAATTTGGTGTGTTTTCTTTGCCACTAAGCTCGGCTTTCAACCGGCTTAGCAGCAAAGAGGGGCATCTGTAAACACCCCAAATTTTCACTCTTATCCAGTGCTTACATTTCATGTGTCATTGCATATCATTGCATGCATTCGGCATACCATCTCATTGCATTGCATAGCATTGCATGTCATTGCATCTCATTCTTGAGATCCAGCACTCCAGTTTTCAAAACATTCAATCCAGATTTGAGTTTTAAAACTTTTCTTTCAAAAACAATTTTAAAACCTGGGTTTTTATTCAACATTTTGTCATTTTCCAACCCCCGGGACCTTATATTTTGAAATACTTTCTTAGAAAACGATCTGAATTCATGTTAAATTCAAATTTCAATCGATTTCAATTCTCAGATGAGACCCATTGAGATGGGGTCGCTTCTGAATTTCTCTATTCATCAAATTTCTTAAATTTTTGAAAGTTTCAGTCCGATCAGGACTCTGTCCCAGAGTCCAAATCCAGTCAAAAATCTGTTTTGAAGTCTGTTTACTTCCATCTTCAGTCTTTTTCAGTTGTTTTCAAAATTTAGGTCATTTTACAGAGTCCAGTTAGTTCAGGACTCTATTTTAGAGTTCGGTCGAGTTAGGAGTCTAACCCTGACTGTGTTTTTTGACTTATTTCATCATTTCTCGATAAAATCTTTCGAAAATTCTTTCATTTGAATTCTAAAATTTAAAATCTCAGAGTCTTAAGAGTTCAGGACTCTAACTCGGAGTTCCAGTTCGCTTGAGACCCTATTTTCAAAGATCTTGAATTTCAAATGTCGATTTTAACCATTTTTCAAAGCCATTTTCAGTGTTTATTTCAAAATTTCCAAAATTCGTTGTAGGCCCACTCAGTTGGCACCATATCCAGAGGAGTTCTGACTCAGTTAAAAGCCTATGACATTTCAAAACTTTGAATTTCAAGTTTGCTTTTGAAAATCCTTTTGAAAACTCCTTCAATTTCAAGTTTAAAATCGCTTTTTGGAAAAAAAAAATTCAAGTAGGGCCCACTCGGGGTGGCGCCATATTCGAGTCAGTCAGGGCTAGACTAGAGTTAGTTGATGTCTTGGTTAATGTTAGAGGTTTTGAAGAGTCAAAACCATTTTGAAAAACTCATTTTGAAAGTTAGTTTTTAAAACTAGTGTTTTTAAAGGTTTTTAAAGGTGTTTTAAAAAACCAAATGTAGAAAATCCCAAGTGGCATTACATTTGGGGATTTTTTAGGAAAGTCTAGGGGTTAATTAGGCATTAGTTTAGATAAGTTAGGTTAGGGGTAGTTAGGTCTTTCCACCCAAAAATTGCCCCCCTTTTAGAGAGTCCAAAAATTTTCAATTTCTTTTAATTTTTAACCTAATTTTTTATTATAAAAAGGAGCATAAGGGGGGTCGATTTTCCCAACTTGCTCTCCTTGGGATTCTTGGAGCTTCTCTCTCCTCTCCAGCCCTTCCTCCATTGCTGTAACTCCAAGGTATTTATTTCTTTTAAATTCTTTAGTTTATTTAATACTTTTGTTAATTTAAACATGAATTTAGCCATTAATACCTCCTATTTCATGGATTCAACCATGGTTTCACCTCAAGAACCATCAAGAACCAGCAAGAACGGTCCAAGAAGGTGATCTAACCTTGTTTGGTGTATTTTACAGGGATTTTAATCCATTAGAATTAATTTTAATATGATTCTTTACATTATTAACCAATAAAATACATGATTTACCCTTTTAATGGGTTAAATCTATGTTTTAAAGGTGATATTGAATTTCAGCCATTGATTCCCTGTTTTTATTTTATTTTCATGGTTTATTCATGTTTGTTTTACGTTATATAGCATAGAAATAATTTTATTTACTGTTTTATGGTTTATTTTATGGATTTACATTAGTTAATGCATGGTTTTTCAAGTTTCTTAAATTTCTGTGTGTTTTAGGTTTAGAACAGTAAAGATAATGTTATTTCGGATTGAAGTACTCATTGTTTATTTCTGATTTTTTTATATGTGATGCATGCATGAGTTATTGAGTTACTGTAGAAAAATCAGAGGTTTTGGATCTAGGGAACCCTGTAAAAAAAATCAGATATCAAATCGGGTTTTTAAAGCTTTAAAATCGTGGTTAAAATCAAGAAGGTAAATTGCTGTTATGATATTTCTCTCATCTTATATCTGATTTTAGATCTGTAAAGTGCTATAGATTCACATTGAGTAGATCTGTCGGCTGTGAAATTTTAGGATTTTTTGATCACTGTTTAGTATTTTTCCCCTTTCAGAGAATCTGTTTTTAAATTTAGAACTCGTTAGGGTTTACCAAAACCCTAATCAGACTTGTGTTAGTCATAAATCCCAAACCACAGATCCGATTCATGATCTGTAAAAAGTGAGTATTAATATTTTTCTGTCTACTATTCACCACTAAAATTTCAGAGATTTTTGTTTAGGATTGATATTTATGCCTGTATTTGCAATCTGAAGTAGCCGTTTTAATCCCTGTTGAAAGTGATATATTTTAGCTCAGATTGCCGGAAGGGTTTCTCCCTAACCGGAGATGATTTTTCCGATATGTAAATTGGGAAATCTCTGTTTTTCTTCTTAGTTAGTATCTGTAAAATTTCATAAATTTTCATGGAGATTTGACCCCTGGTTCGGGTATTGGATTAAAACTGGTTGATAAATTAGGTCAAAAATAGCATATTTTTAGGGTTTGATGCAATTTTCGGGTTAATTTAATGTCAAAAAATTATTTTTATAATTCTAAGTCAAAACTAGGGTTATAACAAGTACAGGTACCAATTTTTATGGATTTTGAAATCCATTTGATGTCTGAATTAATAAAATTACAAAACAGGATACCTGAAAGATCCATAAACACTGTTAAAATCATATTTTTTGTGATATTATTGGATTTTCGTGCATAAGCATATAGTTTCAGGGTTTAATCATATTAATAATCATATTAGGATGCTTTAGGTTTAATTTTATGCTCATTTGATTTCATTTGGTGCATAAAACCTAAGTTTTTACCAAAATCTATTTCAGAAAACCCTGATTTCAAGGCCATAGTCTTGCTATCGGGGGCAATTTGGTCATTTGACCTCAATTTCGAAATCCCTAACCCTAATTTTCAGATATTTAAGCATGTCACATCATATTTAGCTGAACTTATTCCATTCAAATTTCAAAACTTGCATTTTATCAAAATATCTTTCTAAAAACCCTAATTTTAAGGCCATAGTCTTGTTATTAGGGGTATTTTGGTCATTTGGACCCCAATTTCGAAATTCCATATCTTATATTCATTATTTGTTCAATTTGATTTCATATATTTATCATTTTTATTTAAGGGAATCAAGGAAAAGGCTTATATCTAGCAAAATCTAGTAATTTCTAGATATTACTGGATAAACCTAGAAAAGCCAACATATATTCACTAACAAGTTTTTTAGTTTTGCAGGTACATTGAAGACTTTATTTTTTCATGTATTTAAATTTCAATAGTGATGTAATTTGTAATTAAACTTTGGAATAAGAATTTATATTTCCTGCTTAGCTTAGGTTGCATTGCATATAGTTTATTTTTATAATTTCAATGTGTGATGGATGATGATTCATGCATATTCAAACTCACCATGGTCTACACGAATGGCACATGCACTAGCTTTTATGAAGTTTATAAACTTGGTGGAATTTGTATTTATGGTCATAGTCAGAATACGAATGATACTTAGATTTATGATCTTCACATTAGCCACATTCAGCCTACACTCTTAGGCTAACTTCAAAAATGCACTGCATTTCTCAAAATACAAAAAAGTATTTCTCAAATTCATATTCATTCATTTCATGCATTTGCCAATTCCAATTCAAATTCCAAGTCAAGGAAATTGAATTCCTCAAAATCCCCTAAGTCTTATAGCAAAATCGATTTTCCCAAAAGCATTGAATTTCAAAGAATATTTCTAGTGTTTCTCAAGTTCATAAACTCAATTTTCCAAGTTATGCAGTCAATTTCAAAGTTTGAAGTTAGAGAAATCAAAATCTTTCTAAGTCTTATTCAAAAATCGATTTTCTCAAAATATGGATTTGCCAATGATATTTCAATTATTTCCCAAGTTCCAAATTCAAATTTTCTAAGTTAGAATTTCAATTTCCAAGTTTGAATTCAGAGAAACCAAGTCTCTCAGAATCGATTTTCACCAAATGTCAAGGATTCCTCAAAATCGATTTTTACTTCTCTCAGAAGTATATTTCAAATCCCAATTCACGATTTTCCATGTGATATCTATTCTAAATATTTCAATCATTCAAAGCAAACATCATGTTTTCGAATGTGCATTTTCTGAAAATTCATAGCACATGCCTGATTCTATGTGCATTTAGAAATTAGAATATGATTTAGACAAGTTGAATAGAGTAGAGCATAAGATTGATCCTTGGTTCAATTACCCCTGTTAAAGGTGGCAGGAACGGTTGAACCTTGTACCGACAGGCGAGTCCCATTCTACGGAATTTTCCCGCATTTTAAAACGGAGGCGAGTTATTTTCAAAATCTTTTTCAAAGGTCAGTTTGATTCGCAAAAGTTAAAAATTTTGCGATGATAACAACTTTGCAACACCATTGAATTTTCTTTGCTAGCCATATCGAGGATTTATTCTTCATCCTTTTGGTTGGCCAATAGAAAGATTTTGAATTTTGAATCCTTCTTTGTGAAAGTTTTGTCCTTTCGAAAGTAATACTGAAGGTATTCTGAGGTAATAATTTTTTTATAATAAAGATTTTGAAATCAACAAATATTTAATGACAAATTGGCAAAATGTTCTTGAAATCCTTGATGAAAGCGAGCTTTTGAAGTATGACTCAACGCATTCATGACGAAAATTTTCTTCTCCTTTCCTCAAAGGAGAAGATTTAGAAATAAAAAATAGAAATTACTCCTCTCTTCCCTGAAGAGGAGGTGTTTGCAAAATGAACTTTCGAAGAGAAATTAAGCTTTCGTCAAAACTTCCTAACATTAGGCTTCTCTTATGGAAAGGGGGCCGGTAATGGTGAGGTCGGTGAATTGGTCATGAAGAAGCGAGTCCATCACACTCTCCCTGAAAAGAGGGTCCTCCACGATGAAATGGCTTAATATGAAATTGTGGTCACAAGGAAAGCGAACTTCCGTCTAAGCTCTCCTTGAACTAAGGGTTCCTTGTGTGAAATTGGAAATTTGTTTTGCAAACGGTTCATAAAGACATGAGTCCCTTCAAACTCTCCCTAAAAAGAGGCTAAGTGAACAAAGAATAGCATGTGAAAAGAATGAGCTCCCTCGAACTCTCCCTGTGAAAAGGGTCTCTCGCAAGAGAAAATGATTGAAATTGGTATTGGGTGACCAAAAAGGTCGAATTTGGAAATTGGAAATTGGAAATTGGAAATTGGAAATTGGAAATTGGAAATTGGAAATTGGAAATTAAAAATTGGAAATTGAAAATTGGAATTTAGAATTTAGAATTTAGAAATTGGAAATTAGAAATTGGAAATTGGAAATTGGAAATTGGAAATTGGAAATTGGAAATTGGAAATTGGAAATTGGAAATTGGAAATTGGAAATTGAAAAATGAAAATTGATTGACTCGAAGGTCAAAATTGGAAATTGATTGACCCAAAGGTTGAAATTGGAAATTGATTGACCCAAAGGTCGAAATTGGAATTGAAAATTCAAAATTGGAAATTGATTGACCCGAAGGTCGAAATTGGAAATTGGAAATTGGGTGACCCGAAGGTCGAAATTGGAAATTGGAAATTGGAAATTGGAAATTGGAAATTGGAAATTGGAAATTGGAAATTGGAAATTGGAAATTGATTGACTCGAAGGTCGAGATTGGTAATTGGATGAGCCAAGGGCCGAAATTGGTAATTGGAACTTGAATTTTGATGAACGATCAACACGAAGACTGAACCCAAGAGGTCGACTGACACGACCAACCAGTGAGACACTAACACTAGCACTCAATTTTGAAAGAACACCAGTATGAATATCGGGTTTTGAAAATATGTCAATATAGATATTGGATTTTGAGAATATACCAGTTCGAGCACTGGATTTTGAAAATGTACCAGTTTGAGCGTTGGGTTTTGAAAAATGTGCCAATTCGAGCACTGGGTTTTGAAAATGTACCAGTTCGAGCACTAGGTTTTGAAAATGTACCAGTTCGAGCATTGGGTTTTGAAAATGTACCTTGTTTTTAAATTGAGACTTGAATTTTATTGAAAGAGACTGGCACTCTCAAAATATTTAGGCATTGTGACGAGAATAATTGCCGGGGTCTCAGGATTATCCCTTATCCTGAATGGGTATTGAACTTGATGCAGATGCATGCCAATGAATATCGATGCCAATGAATGCAGATGTATGCAAATATGAAAATGATATAAATGAGTGCACATGCGTGCAAAATGAAAGATTTGTTTATCCTGCCTGCATACAGGGTATTTGTAGATAAAAACATTTTTTTAAAAAAAAAAATGCCCCAATGTAATTGGGAAAAGAGAATTTGATCATTATTGAAGAAAATTTGAGGAATTACAAAGAATAAGACATGATTTAAGTATAGATTTTTTTTAAATGTTGAGCATTGATGGGATCTGGCAGTTCCACTCTGTTGGCATTGATGAGTCAATATGAATTATGGGGTAATGCCTCTTTGACAACATAGGGGCCTTTCCAATTTGATGACCACTTTCCACTTGAGCGGTGCTTGAGATAAGCCATTGATCTGAGCACTAGATCATTGACTCAAAATTTTATTTCGATGACTGATTTTGCATATTGTCTGGCTATCCTCTGACGATATGACTGAGCATGCTCTGTTGCTCTGAGCCTTCTCTTATCGAGCAAATCAAGTTGTACCAGTCGTTGTTGCTGATACTGATCAATAGGTAATTCTAGAAGTGATGCAAATTCCAGAGCAAGTTTCTGAACATGTAAAGGCAATACTACTTCAGTTTCGTAGACAAGTTCTGACGGAGTAGCATTAGTTGGAGTTCGAATGGTGGTTATGTACGCCCACAACGCATCATGAATATTCTCATGCCAGTCACGACCTGTTTCCAAAGTTCGCTCCAGGATTCGAATTAGAATCTTATTGGTGGCCTCTGCTTGACCATTCTCTTGAGGATAATAAGGAGCAGAAAAATGATGATGGATTTTGAACTTTGAGCAGAATGTCCTCATTCTCTCATTCTTAAAATGACTGTCATTGTCTGACACAATGTCATGCGGTATGCCGAAACGACATAGGATATTCTTATGGATGAATGAGACTACATGTCGACCTTCTACTGTGCGTAGAGTGACATCATCTACCCATTTAGTGAAATATTCTGTTACGGCAAAAAAATATTTATGGCCATTTGAAGTAGAAGGAGTAATAGGGCCTACAACATCGAAAGCCCACATAGAAAATGGCCATGGAGAGATAATCGATTGCAGATACGTTGTTGGTGCATCAATGGAAGGTGCATGCATTTGGCATTGAACACACTTCTTCACAAAACGATAGCAATCTTGCTGCATAGTCCTCCAGTAATATCCTGCTCGTATGATTTGCTTGACAAGAGTTTGGTAGCCAATATGACCACCACAAATGCCTTCGTGTGCTTCTCGCACAATTTCTTTGGCTTCTTCTTCATCCAAACATCTGGAGTATTCAGAACTGAATCCACGATGATAAAGAACATCGACAAGAATGAAATATCGGGCAGACATGCACTGAATTGCTTGTTGCTCTTTCTTTGAGAGTTCTGGAGAAAATTTGCCAGTTTCAATGAAAATTTTGATGTCATGATACCAGGGCTTCTTCCTTTGCTCAACCTGGTTTATCTGCTCTACTGAGACGAAAGCAGGTTGATAAAGTCTGCCAATTTCAAAGGAGCGACAAGATTCTTCGCTCTTGAAAGACATGATGGATCCCAGATTGGCTAAACTGTCTGCAACTTGATTGAAGTCTCTCTTGATATGGAAAAGTTTGAATTCTTCGAAATTGCTGGAAAGAGCTGATGCGATCTTCTGATAGGGAAGTAATTTATGATCCTTCACTTGCCATTCGGCTAGGACTTGATTAACGACAAGCAAAGAGTCGCCATAGGCATGCACTCTCCTGACATTAAAGTCATGTAGAATTTTCAGACCTTATATCAAAGCTTCATACTCGGCCATATTGTGAGTGCACTGAAAATCTAGTTTGAGAGAAAAGGGGATCATCTCCTTCTCAGGTGTGATTAGCAAAATCCTGATTCCTATGCCTGCCATATTCTTGCAACCGTCGAAGAATAAATTCCAAATTAGAGATTGTTGAATATTACAGATCCGCTCATCGGAGAAATCATCCTCGACTTTAACATCCTCCGCTAAAGGAAAATCTGCCAATTGGTCTGCAATTGCTTGGCCTTTGATAGATTGCTGGGAGACATATTCCAGTTTATACTGCATCAATAGGACTTGCCATTTGGCAATCCGTCCACTGAGAAAGGGTTGCTCGAGAATGTACTTAAGAGGATTTAATTTGGATAGAATTTTGACTTCAGATGCCAACAAATAATGTCTCAATTTCTGACACATCCAAACCAGAGCTAGACATGTCTTTTCTATCTGAGAGTAATTCTTCTCGTAATCAAGGAAGGTCTTGCTTACATAATAAATGGCATGCTCTATTAGACTACCTTCTTCATATTGCGCCAAGAATCTGCCACAAGCAACTTGATTAACTAAAATGTATAGCAATAGGGGTTTCCCCAATTCTGGCAGCTTTAAAACACGAGGATTGAGTAAATATTTCTTGATGCGTTCAAACGATTGTTGACACTCTGGTCCCCATTCGAACCTCGCTCATTTTCTGAGCAAATGATTGAAAGGCTCACATCTCATGGCCAAATTGGATATGAATCACCTGATTGATTGCATGCGTCCCTGAAGGCTACACAATTCTTTGAGATTAGTCAGAGGCAGCATGTCAATGATAGCCTTGGCCTTAGCGGGATCCACTTCTATCCCCTTTTTGCTAACCAAAAATCCTAGCAACTTGCCGGATTCAACTCCAAAAACACACTTCTGAGGGTTGAGTCTTAGCTTATAAAGAATGAGCCGCTTAGAGACTTGATTGAGAGCTTCAATATGATCTTCTTCTTCTTTGGATTTTACCAGAATATCATCAACATATGCATTCATGATTTTGTGCATCTGATCATGGAAAATGACGGCCATAGCACGCTGATAAGTGACTCCATCATTCTTAAGCCCAAATGGCATGACCGTATAACAAAAGGTGCCCCAAAGAGTAGTAAAATATATCTTGGATTGATCACGAGCGGCTAACTTGATCTGATTATATCCGAAATATCCGTCCATAAAAGAGAACATAGCGTGACCCGCCATGTTATCGATTAAAAGATCAATATTAGGAAGCGGATAATCATCCTTAGGAGTTGCTTTATTGAGATCTCTGAAGTCGATGCAGATTCGAACTTTGCCATTCTTTTTAGGGACAACGACAATATTTGCTAGCCAGTCTGGGTAGTCAATGGTTCGAATAAACCCTGCTTTGAGTAGGTCTTCCAGACCTTCCTTGACCTGTTGCTCCACTCGAGGATCCATTTTTCTCAGTTTCTGCTTAACTGACTTGACTTATGGTTTTAGGACAAGGCGATGTTCAACTAATTTGGTATCTAGACCCAGCATGTCTTCATAAGTCCATGCAAACACTTCTTCACGCTATTTGAGAAAATTGGTGAGCCTTTCTTTCTCTTGCTGGCTCAAACTGCTGCCAATCTTGAGAATTTTGGGATCGTCTTCTGATCTAATATTGATATCCTCAGTCGGATCTTAAACTAAGGATGATGGCTCATCTTGTTTCTGAATTGATGCAAATTCTAGTAATTCTTGAAGAGTTAAATCGAATTCTGCGGGTTCTTCTAACTGCTTTGTAGCCTGACTGCATTCTGCTCTTGCTTTGACCTGACGAATCACTGTCGGCTTCGAAAAGGCATTTGGATTAAGAACGAGCTTCTTGATATATAGGGAAGATATTCTGAAAATTGGAGAATAAATTAATTTAGGGAAATCGCCTATCATAAAACAAATTGCTTTTTGTTGAGAAAATATTTGGAAAAGTAAAAGAACAAAATAATGGCAAATTTGTGAGAAGTAAGAAGACAAATGACATCCAGATAGACAAAGAAAACTTGCAACTTTATTGAAAGATTGAATTGATCAAATGATAATGATTGAAATGAAACGGGATATCATCCCAGAATAGAAATGAAAAGACAGGCAGATGCCCTCAGTACATTCCTTTGACGAAAATAGTGCTCTTTTGTGATCTTTTGCCAGTGAAGCCCAACCCGGCTCTTTGAGGATAGTGCTGAGGAATTACTGGCTCGAGACGACCATTTCCATTCTTGCCCAGGCCTTGGAAAGGCTGATAGCCATGCTTCACTAAAAGATCAAATCCCTTTTTGGCCTTCATAAATTGGGAGAACAGAGGATGATCCTTGAACGTGCTGTAATCGATTTGTCCTCCAATCTTGAAGAATTATGGGCCTCTCCATCGAGTCATGGCCACTGTATGCTCTGGTTGTTCTGCCATCTGCAGCATTCCCGAGTTTTCTTCAAAACTGACCTCTTCAATGCCCCTAATACTAGGGATATTAGTAGTAAAAGTGGGTTTGGGAACCATGGGTTGTGCTTGCCTCTGCTCTGGATCTTTGCCCAGGACTGTTGTGATCATTCCACCTTTTGACCACTTGACACACTGATACAGAGTAGACGGTACTGTGTTCGTGTTGTGGATCCATGGTCATGCCAACAATAAATTATACGTTGGTGGCACATTGACCATATGAAAGAGAACTGAATGGACTGAGTAGTCAATGAAAATTTCCAAGAAGATTTTTCCTTTTGCGGTCTGGCCAACCCGTAAATAGTTATTGGGTCTGGGATGTATTCCTCTTCTTTGATGCCCAAAGCTTTGCCTATCATTTTTGGGCATATGTTGAGGTTGTTGCCTCCATCTATCAACACATGAAGAACTGTCATCCCTCTGGTTCGAATCATAACATACATAGCATTGTTGTGGAATACATGAGGCTTAGGGAGATCCTCATCTGAGAAAATAATGGGAGCATTTGTCATGGCCTGATTGACTATCTGGGCCATGTCTTCGGGAGTTATTCTTGGCTTCACCTTGATTTTCTGCAGCAAATCATCCAATACCTGCTGATGCTTGGCGGAAGCTTGGGCTAGATCCAAAATTGAGACATTGGACAAGGCAATTATCAACTTTTGAGTTGATGTCTCCTTTTTCTCTAGGGCAGGCTTGATGAAGTGTTTGAGGAATTCAGGAATTCCTTTGGTAGCCTCAGAGGATGCTTTGGCAGGTTTTGCAGATATCTTCATTTTGCCAAAGGCTGAGATAAGGTCCATTTTCTGAGTTTTGGAATGAGCCTGCTGTAGTACGAGGACCTGATGTTGAACTTTCATATCTTTTTCAGAGCATGGTCTGATATGCTCCTGTGGCTGAAAGGGCTGTTCAGAGATGACCACTGTGGAATGATGGAAAAATGGTTTCTTCAGAATTTCCATGTTCTCATCTTCGACACCCTCTACCAAAAGATTTTTATCGATGAGATCCTGAATAATGTTTTTGAGAACAAAGCAGTTCTCCGTATTGTGCCCCACGGTTCTATGAAATTTGCAGAATTGATCTTTGAATTTCCCCATGGGCACAGAAGGATCGACTAATCTGGGTAATTTGACCATCTCCTTGGTCAACATGTACTCGAGCACAATCTCGAGTGATTGGTCCAGTGGAGTGAACTTTTTGTCATAGCTCCATCTTTCATGCTTCGCTTTTTCTCGGGACTTCGGCCCCTGCTCTAACTACAGCGGCTTGTTGAACTGGGGGATATATTTTCCTTTCTGATCATTTTTATGGGGATTTGAACCCCCTGCACCATAACAGAAATCTCTATTCTGCCCCTTGTGATGGTTCCATTTGTCATTTCTGACAAAATGGGTGAAGTGAGTCTTCTTTTTCTACTCATTCTGACTACTGTTCTTAGTAAATGTGAAGCCTTCATAGACTCCATTTTCCATGCTCAATTCGATCCATTCGACTCGCTCTGTTAGCTCAATAAATGTTCTAGATGGTGCGGTGGAGATGAGGCCTCTCAAAGGCTGTGAGAAATTGCTCAAAATTAGGGACAGTTCATGTCCCTCTTATATGGGGTCTCTCATCTTATTGCAGGCCGATTTCCAACGGTGAATAAAATCTCTGGCCTTCTCATTTTCTTTTTGCTTAAGGCCGCAGAGATGGCTGAGGGTGGGAAGTGGATCGACATTAAAGAGGAATCGCTCGATGAACATGTTTACTACCTTGTCAAATTCTTTTAGTTCAATTGGGTTAACATGTTCTGAATACCACTTAGCTCCGGTTCCCTCCAGACTGCGAGGAAAACAAAGGAAAAGAGCCCGATTATCTCGCTTGAAATTGGAGCATTCAGCAAAGAACATGGTGAGATGTGCCTTAGGGTCACCAGAACCATCAAATTTATTAAATTTTCTAGGGAGATTCTCAAGATTATCATCCCCATCCAAACCACCATAGAAGTCTTCGCTGGTAAAGACTTTCTTGCCCTTGTCGCGGGTCTGCAGATCTTGAACCATTTTGACCACATCTTTGAATTGCAGTTGGTCATAGTCATTGACGGATTGCTCTTTAAATTTATGGGCTGACCCCTACCCTTGAGTAAACTTGAGAAGTATCTGCTGAGTCTCAATTTCTTCATCTGTGTCTCCCACTGATTCCTCTTAATTAGATGTATCTTTATGCTGGACACGTTTTTTAGATATCTTCACCTGCTTTTTGACTGTATGACCCTTAGCCTTCTGCTTGACTTGGGTCTGCTCTGTACTGGCTTCAGCTTGCTCTGCCAGCATCTTGCTCATCATCTTTTTGAACATGGCATACATTTGGGGATCAATGTCATACTCAACCTACTGCCCTTGATTTTTGCCTGAACGAGGGGAGTCCATTTCTTCTTCTGAAGCTGTTGAATATGCAATGCCTTCGACTAGTGCAATTTTCTTTCCTGACCTCGTCTGAACCATTTAAATATCGCGAACGCTCTCTGCAGGGCAAAGTTGATGGTTAGGCTTTTGAGAGAGATTTTTGATTGAAAGAAAATATTTGCTGAGAATTTTGGTAGACAATTGAAAGAATATCCCATCACTAGGGATTGAGTCATCGCTGGGATTACGACAATTGCATTGCCTTTCCTTCGCAAAGAAAATAAACAACTGAAAATTATGCCTTGTTACCTAGGCGAGGTCGTCAAACCAAGAATTGAAGAATTTGCAAGATTTTTATTTATTAAAGGGAAAACATGATTGTATCAATAATAAATTTGAGAAAGAGGGGACAGACAGTCAGTTTGCCACCACTCTTTATAATCAGCAGAGACACGAGGATCCAGAAAAAGTGGAAGGGTAACAAAAGAGTCCCAGCCATATCTATCAGAATGGTATGTTCTAGACCATTGTGCTGATGTAAGGTCGAATTCTGGCACAACTCCTGATAGTATGTGCTTCTGTCTCTGAGAAAATTGTCAGACACACCACTCCGGATGATTATAAGCGCAAAAGAATGGACCAAGTAACTTGAATCGCTTGCCGTATGCATAGGTGTATCTGGGAGGTGAAAGCTCTCAATCAAAATAGTCCTACACCACTTCTTCCTGCGGATGATCAATCAGGAATCGGTACCGTGCAACTGGAAAGAGCTCCTTGCTATTGTATCTGAATGAACTAGCTCTGGTCTGCACATGCTGAAGGAACCAAGATTGAAGTGCATAAGTACATCCCTCAACTAAAATGGACTCTCCAAGCGTGAAGCAAGTTAATCCTCTGTATAGAAAAGCAAGTGCAGCCATGGCTATCGAGAGATGGCTGGTCTGTTGACTTCCCCATCTCCTCAGAAGTTGTACTATTCTGACATCCACATAATTCTGTCTGTCTGAAAAGAAGGCGAGTCCTACAGTGCACAAAACCATTGCATGCTGAATTCTCTCTTGAGCTGTTCTAGATAACGAGTTGACTTCTACGAATGCCCCATACTGTTGGTAGATCTCGATCAGGCTCACATATTCGTTCCCATTTTCTTCAATCAGTGGCCAAGATTTATGCCCTGTCATGCGAGCTATAGCATCTTTGGGGTCCAGACCCTTGACATTGATAAAAAATTGTTGCTCTAATAGATCTCCAGGCTGACCGGCTGACTCAGGCAGTCCCATGATCTCTGAAAATTCATCCATCAGCAGGGTCATCTCGCCCCACGGAAACCAAAATGTGCAAGTGCGCGGATTCCACCGCTCTGCCAGTGCATGGATCAGATTGTTGTTGACTGTCAACTTTCCCACTGCGGATGTCAGTTCCAACCCACAATCGCTCAAGTGGTTCAGAAACATACGGGAGAAGTTTTTGAACCAAATGTAGTACCACCGTGGAAAGAAGGGTCCGGTGCTGAGAGCTTGATGCTCGGGAAGACTTTTTCGCACCTCGTAGGAGATGTGACCCTCAGAAAAGACAGAGTCGAGCTGACTGAATGCCATTGGACTGAAAGATAGGAAGATTGGAATTAGACCTCAGAAAAGTACAAGAATTTTGAAAATTGTAGGCAGGATAAAGTGAAATGCTGAAAATTCGAAGTCTAGAGGAACGAAAGAATGGAAAATCACCTGGAGTTTTGAAGAAAAACTGGATAATTTGGAAAAATCATCAAGGGTTTACAAAGAAATGTTTCATAAATGAGAAAATAAAGTATTTTGGAAAATTGTCTAGTAATTTAGAAAATTTGGAAAAATATGAGAAAATATGATGGAAATGAATATCATACATTCAATCACAAACAATTATGCACATACAACATTCCCTGAGAAGCTGACTCTAAATGCATCAATTTTGAATAAGCTTTAGGATCCTAATCCTGACTCTAGGCTCAAATCAGTTGTGTCCAATCATGCTATGCCGATATACTCGAGCCAAGGATCGATGTACGTGGCATAAAAATTCATCTCCAGTTCTAGGTTTGTGTTTTTCCAACATCCTTAAGTGCCTGTCGATATACGTTGGACTATGGCCCTTGGTACGTGGCAGGGGGGCGTCAGCCAAAATAAGTGGCCCAGTTGTGAGGCTTTGTCCCGAATTATGGTTCTGGAAGAAAGCCCAACAACGTGAAGATTGGGTAGACATAAGTGGGGTGGTTTTTAAAAAATGATCACATGCAGGCAAATAGAGGGCTCTAAAACCTAAAAAGATAGAATTTTGGAATTTTTGAAGAAGCAACCATTGTTTTCATACAATTCCTAGATTGAGGAGTGTTGTATTTCAGACCTAAGTCTAAGTGAGCATGAATAGTTCTCCTCAATTGGTCCTACCAAACCATGCCTAGTCTACATGCAATCCATGTCAGCTGGGTTCAAGTCTAGGCTCCTAGGTTCACATGATATCAGAAAACAAAAGCTAACAATTCATAGAACATGATTCAAAAAATTGAACTAAGTCAAGCACACAATTGATCAGACGAAGACAGGTCCCATCTCGGTCTCCAAACCTGTTCTCATTGCAAAAATTTTCCCCTCTCTTGCGAGAGAGAAACGAATTTCGCTAGTCAAACTTGACCAAAATCGTAAATTGGTTTTGAAAATTACTCGCCTCCGTTTTGAAAATTCTGTGGAATGGGATTCGCCTGTCGGTACGAGGTTCGACCGTTCCTGGCACATTTACCAGGGGTAATCGAACTAAGGATCAAATGTATGCTTTGACTAAGTTAAATTGTCTAAATTATACTCTATTTTCCTAGAATGCACAGAGAATCAGGCATATGCTATGGAATTTTGAAAAATAATGCAAGTTTGAGAAAATATGATGTTTGCTTGGAAAATTGAAATGCATTTGGAAAATGACTGGAAAAGTGCTTGAAAATGGAATTCCTGGGAAAATCATTGAGTTTTATTGGAAATAAAAAATTTGCATTAGAAAATGGATTCTCAGGAAAACTTGAACTTTGGGAAAATCGATTTTGAGATTTGAAAATGAAATTGAGAATGTGGAAATCTTGGAAAATCATGATTTGAACTTGGAAAATACTTAGAAATCTCATTTTGAAAATTTAGAGTTTTGAGAAAATCGAATCCTGAGAAAGACTTGGGAATTTTTGAGAAAATCGATTTATCTGAAATTGAAATTGGAGAATGAATTTGAAAATAATGCAATTTAAATGATATGAATGAATTTGAAAAAGAATTTCATTGAGGAATTGAGAAATCCTTTTGAGTTTTTGAGAAATGCAGTGCATTTTTTAAGTTAGCCTAAGAGTGTAGGCTGAATGTGTCTAATACGAAGATCATAAATCTTGGTTTTCTTCGTATTCTGACTATGGCCATAAATACAAATCCCACCAAGTTTATAAACTTCATAAGAGCTTATGCATGTGCCATTCGTGTCAACCATAGTGAATTTTGGAAAAATGTGTACGAATGATGCAAAAAATATCAGAATTGCAGAAATTAAACTATATGCAATGCAGTCCTATTCTAAGCTGAAAAGTAACTCTTGTTCCAAATATTACATTGCTTTTACATTGAATTGAATAAATTAAAAGAAATAAAATAACTAAATCTTCTTCTTGAATGTTTCTGCAAAACTAGAAAACATGTTAACACAAAAATGTAGGTTTTTCTGAATTTATCTGAAAATATTGGAAATTATCAGATATTATTCAGATATAAACCCAAATTCATACCCCCTTTGATATAAACATGAAAAATAATGAATAAAATTCAAAAATGAACTTGGAAATTTGAAATTGGGGTAAAAATGACCAAAATGCCCTGATGACATTAAAATCAGGGTTTTCTAAAAGATTTTTTGTAAAATTTGGAGATTTGAAAATCAAATGAAATAAATCAAACACAATATGATGAAATATGATGACATGCATGAAAATTTATGGAATTAATAATTGAAATTTCGAAATTTAGGTCAAAATGACCAAAATGCCCCTGATAACAAGACTATGGTCTTGAAACCAGAGTTTTCTGAAATAAATTTTGCAAAAATGAGAAATTAAAATGCAAATGAGTTTGAAATTAACTCTAATATGACATGCCATGCTTATTTATATGCTAAAAACTCTAAAATGACAAAAATATCATAAAATATCAAATTTAACTTGATTTTCGCTTCTGAATTTAAAAATAAACTAACATACAAAGCAAATGAACTTGAAATTGAGCTAAATTTGGCATGGACACCTATAATAACCATAGTAACAAAATAGAATCCGAATATATATATATATATATATATATATATATATATATATATATATATATATATATATATATTTAGAATTTTGAAATATAGAAATTCAAATAAAACCCCTAAATTTTGTGATTTCTGCCTGAAATATTGATTCTAAATTAGATTTCGGATATCAAACTTCCATAAAAATTTCCCAAATTTTGTGGGGTCACAGAGGACAGTTAGGCAAAGATTTTTTCGTTTTACATATTCTGGTTTTGACCTATGGTCGGAGCTGGATAGCTCCGGCAAGTCGAATCGGAATCCGACGACTCTAGGATTTAGGGCAAATAGATAGGTTTCGGGAGAAAATATGGGAAAAATAGCAGACAGATGGGAAAATGGCTGGAATTATGAGAAAATGTCCCTGACAAACATATAAAAATTTAATTTTTTTACAGATTTGGGATTCGGGTTACGGTTTGGAAATGAGCATACTGTTATCAGAGACCTGAATCTCTGAAATTCTCAAGGATGAGAATCTGTCAGACAGAAAAGATAATTTTGGGCAAAATACTTAAGCAATCCCAAAAATTCCCAATTTTTGTAAAATGATAGGAAAAAAGGTTAGGAACAACTTTCATGTTGAAAGTTTTGGCATTTGGGCTACGGATTGAGCAGACACAGCACATTAGGGTCGGTCTAGACCCTGACAAGGAAAAATCGAGGTTTTCTCAAAAGTCTGGGAAAATCGATTTTTAACAGAAGTCAAATCTGTTTATAAAAATCCCAAAATTTTCATAAAAGTAGTAGATTTTATCGTGAATCTACTGTAATTTGAGGGGGAGATTCAGATTGTCCATCTAGGAGATCCCATAGGTTCTTGTCTGCTAAAACAGAACCTGGAATTTCGGGAGGGTTCAAAACCCGGTTTGAGATTTGGTTTGATTGAGAGAGTTCCAAAACCCAAATGGATCTAGGTTTTTGATAGGATATCACAGAAAAGATAATGTAACTATCATGATTTTTTCAAAATTTTTAAATAAAAATTTGCACATGAAATTATAATTGGACGATACGTCTAAGCTAAAAACATGATATGGTTCTTAGTAAAATTAACTATGCGACACTAAACGATTAAAACAAGGTTAAATACAATACCTAAAAGATGAAATATATTATAAAATTACAAGAAAATGATCAAGGAGGTGAAATTTAAACTTGATGTATGCCTTTTGCAAAAGAAGTGGGATCCTATCCACTTGTCGGATGGATTACCCCTCTTTAATAACATGTTTATGAGAAATTGAAATTTCACATCACGGCAACTAAAGACTATTTTTTTTTTAAGACATGTGAATCCATTTTTAAACTGGGTTCATAGGCTATATTCAAAGAAAACCTACGAGGAAAAGTTTCTTACCTTGGGTTTGCACCTGGCTGGACGACTGCTATGGTTGAAAAAGGTTGGGCAATGGTTGGATATAACCTTGGAGTTTGAAGGTGCTCCTTGTTGAAGTGGTGGAGATACCTTGAAGATGCTAGAGGTACCTTGGGGATGCTGGATTCGCTTGTCACCAGGAAAAGATGGCTGTCTTGGATTGAAGAGGAGGACTAGCAGGTGGTCGGCTGCTGGTGGTTGGATCCAGAGGAGCTGCTGCCAAGAGCATCGGCTGGGCCAAGATGCTACCAAGGAGGGCTTTTTGCTGGAGCTGATTGGAGCAAAGGGTGGCTGGAGCTCTTGCTGAAGGAAGGTTGCTCTGAAGGAGGTTGCAGCCAAGGAGAGAAGGTTGTGTTGTGACTGGTGGCTGCAACAAAGGGGAACAAGAGAGAGTGAGAGAAAGAGAGAGAGAGAGAGAGAGACATGAGAGAGAGATGAGAGTTGACAAGGTTGTACGTGAATGCTTGGGAATAGGTAAGAAGGAAAGGTTTTTAAGGGGGTAGACTTAGGGAAAATGGTAAGTATCTAGGGTTTAATGAATTTAGTTTTGATTTTTTTAAAGAACAAGGGAGGCGTGAAGGAGGTTCAGCCGTATGGGGTTAAGCGAATGGGAAAGAGAGAAAGAAGGAAAGAATAAGAAAGGGAAAAAGGAAGGAAAGAAGAAAAGGAGGGAGGAAAGAAGAAAAGAAAAGGAGGAGAAGAAAGGAAAGAGGAAAGGAAAGGGAAGAGGAAAGAAAAGAGGTTAGAAAGAAGAGGGAAAGAAAAATAGAGGAAGAAAGGAAAGAGAGTGGGCTAGGGGGGTCGACCCCCTTGTGGGTCCCACCTTAGGTAAAAGAAAAAAGAAAAAATAACTAAAAGAAAATAAAGAAACTAAAATAATTTTTTTTTATATATATTAAAAGGAAATGCAAGTGGATGGGCCATCCTATAGCAGGTCCAAATTCCAATTTTGAAATTCATTTTGAAGATTAGAGGGGTAAAAGAGTCTTTTCAAAAAATTTCCAGACGAAACGAGCTATTTTTGCAGTTTTTGAAACGAGCTCGGAATTTGAAGTTCAATACCCCGTTGTGAAGTAAATCCAGTGTAGAATTTGAAAATTTGAGTTTGAAAGAAATTCAGATTGTTTTTCTCGAGAAAATATTTCCAAATTTAGAATCCTGGGGGTAAAAATGTCAATTTTGAAAACCCAGGGTTTGAAATTGATTTGTGAAAACTTTTAAAACTCAATCTGGATTGAAATTTATAAAACTGGAGTTCTAGACTTAAAAAATGGAATGAAATGTGATGAAATGTTATGAAATGCTGAGAAATGATATGAAATGATATGCAAAATGCTAACCTTGAATGAAAAATTTTGGATGTTAGACCCCGATTAGTAGCTGTACCAGTTCAAAAAGTGTTAAAAATTGATAAAATTTGCAAAATGATTCAAGAAATGGTTTTCAGACTCTACCGAGCTAGAGTGACACTAAAGATTGGTGTGCGAGCTGGATTGAACTAAAATGAACTGGATTGAGCTGGGTTTTAGAGTTTCAGAACTCGACTGGACTGACAAGACACTGACTGAATTGACCTTTTTGACTAAATTTTCAAGAAAAGCTGCCATTTTTAGAGAAATGGTATGGAATGGTCACTAGAGTGAAGTGAATTATGAATCTGAGCTGGGTTTGAGCTGGGATAAAGGTTGGTAGTACTGAAATAAACTAAAATTGAAGCTCGAACACTAGCTCAATTGATTGGATTAAGCTCAATTTCAGCTGAATGAGCTGAAATGAGCTAAAATGGGCTCCAAGACACTTGAAAATGGTTTTGAACAGAAATTGGAGCGCTTGAACTCCTGGTGAGCTCAGGCTAGACTCATAGGAGTATGACTAACTGTGAATGACTAACTTGGAGACAATTGGCTTAGATTTGAGTGAGAAATGAGCTCATTTCTGAAGAAATGATCTCATTTTGGCAGGAATGGTCAGAAGTGGAAATGGTATGTTCATCATGAGCTCAGGTGAGCTTGAAATGAATGATATTCTAACTATTCTGAACTGACCAATGAGCTTGGTTGACTCCGACTGACTAGGGTCCAGGATGACCTAAGGGTAAAATGATAAATTTTCTAGTAAAAATGGGTAAAATGGTGATTTTCTGAAACTGACTCGGGGTTTGACTCCTACACTGACCTAATAGGGTTGGCACTGCATGAGGAGGGTTGTCTGAGTATGGATGAGGAAAATTTGGGGTGTTTACAGGTACTCATTTCAAGAACAAGAGAATGAAGACCTTTTGTTCGAAATTCTGAATTTATCATCATTTCTCAGCTCCCTACTACCCCCAAGGGAAAGGTCAGGCAAAAGCTATAAATAAAATTCTGATTCGCATTTTGAAAAGAACCGTTGAGATGGGTCATGATTCGCACGAGAAAATCCATGATGCACTCTGGGCATATCGAACCACCATTCGGACCCCAATTAACGTAACTCCTTCATAACTTATTTACGGAACTGAGGTGGTATTACCTCTTCATGTTCAGAAGCCTGCTCTTAAATTCGCATCTCTTCTAGAGCTACCGCTTGATCAGTATCAGCAACAGAGGTTGATACAACTTGATCTACTCGATGAGAGAAGACTCAAAGCAGCAGAGCATGCTCAATCTTATCGTCAGAGGATAGCTCGACAGTATGCCAAGTCAGTCATCGAAAGAAGATTCCAAGTTAACGATCTGGTCCTTAGATCAACGACTCATCTCAAGCACTGCCCATGTGGCAAATGGTCACTAAACTGAGAAGGTCCCTACGTGGTCAAAGAAGCATTACCACACAATTCATATCGTCAGATTAATGCAGATGGGGTAGAATTACCCGATCCTATCAATGCCCGACATCTAAAGAAATTTTACACTTAGAACAACTTTCATTCTATCTTTTGTATTCTTCAATGAATTCCTTTCAAAAATGATTAATTATTCTTTATCTGAGCATCTTCCTCCCAGATTACATTGGGGCATCTTTTGTTATGAAACTTATCTTTTATTCGAAATGTCTTGTATGCAGGCAAGATCAAACAAAATCTTCCACCATTTATCTATCTGCATTCATTTGCATCAAATGTATTTACCCATTTAGGATAAGGGATAAATCTTGAGACCCCGATAAATTGTCCAAATCATCGTGAGGGCGAAGATTGAAAATCTCCCAGCATAATCAATGGGTAATTTTCCAAAATCAAGTGCTCGTACTGGTAATTTTTCAAAATCCAGTGCTCGTACTGGTAATTTTTTAAAATTCAATGCTCGTACTGGTAATTTTTCAAAATCCAGTGCTCGTACTGGTAATTTTTCAAAATTCAGTGCTCGTACTGGTAATTTTTTAAAATCCAGTGCTTATGCCGGTATTTTTTAAAAATCCTGTGTTTATTGGTCAAACTATTCCAAGATTCAGTTTCTTACTGGCTGAACTAGTCCAAAATTTCATCTTTACACTTATCAAATTTTCTTTTCTTCAAATTCCAGAATTGGTCTAGAAAATCCGAGTTCCAACTCAAGTTTTCTTCCAAATCCAATTCATATAATTTTCCTTCTTTTAAATTCCAAAATTGGTCTAGAAAGTCCGAGTTCCGACTCAAATTTTCTTTCAAATCTAATTCATTTAGATTCCAGAATTGGTCTAGAAGATCCGAGTTCCGACTGAAATCTTCTTCCAAATCCAATTCATCTGATTCTCTTTCCTTCGAAATTAAGAATTGGTCTAGAAAGTCTGAGTTCCGAATTGAACTTTCTTCCAAATCCAATTCGTCTAGTTTTTCTTTGAAAAATCAAATTTCTACTTGAACTCCTTTTAAATTTAGAAATTGGTGTAGAAGATCCGAGTTCTGACTGGAATCTCCTTTCAAATCCAATTTGTCTAGTTTTCATTTGAAGACTCGAGTTTTGACTCGAACTTTCCTTCCAAACCCAACTTTTCGTCGATCCTTTTGATCATGCATATATTTTACATGTTTATTCATCTTTATTTATGCATGAATCATGATAAAAGTTCATTAAAAACCCATCTTTATCATTGTTTTCGATAATTTGCTTTGAAATTGAATTTTCAAGAAAAATCATATTTTTCAAAGCTTACCCTGCATTTTTAGTGTTTTTATTAATTTTAGAATTATCTTAATTATAGTTTAGTTAGATTAGAATTTAATTAATTGTTTTTAATTAGTTTTAGAAAAAACCCTCTTTTGAAAAACACGTTTTTAAGGAAGGCGCTCTTTGGAATTTTTGAAAATATTTTGAACTTCCATAGAAATCTTGTTTTAACCTAATTTTTGTCTATAAATAAAACTTTTCCAGCACACCTCCATGTTTTTCCAGCAGCCTCAAGCTCTCCCTCCTTCTTGCCTTCTTTTTCTCTCTCTCCATTGCTTCTCCTCTCTTTTTTGCTGATTTCTTTCTCTCTTACTCTCCTCTTCTTCTTCCTCTTTTTCTTCAAGCTTCGAACCCTTTCATCATCGGCAACTTCTTTCTCTTCGTCGGGGCAGCGTGAATGCAGTTGGATCAACCATCTTCTTCTCCCCAACCCCTCTGTTGGAGGCGATCCGCAATGGTTCGTTTCTTCGACCTTGTTTTTCTGTAGATGTAATGGCATAGCATGGTATATTAGATTAGTTCATCATATCACCATCAGCATATTCAATTAGTTTAATTTAATATCTGAAAAAAAAATAGAAAAAAATATGTGTCTTTGTCTTCTTGAGTTGCATGTAGATCGTTAGATTCATATACGATTTTTGTTCATTCATAGTGTTGATTGGCAGTTAGCATTAACATTTTTATAGATTATTTGATTTTTATATAGGTTAGGTTGTTGATTTTTAGTACAGGTTAGTCAAGCAACATTTTAATTGTTTTCAGTTCCATTTTTTGTTTTTGTTTTTTTATCAGTTGGTTATGTCCTTTAGTATAACTGTGTTTTACAAAGTTTTTATTCAGTCGGTAGTCCTTTTCAACCATTTCAGCATATAGCGTTTCAGCCTTTTAGTGCATGTTAATTTTTAACATCTAGTTCAGCGTCTTTTTTATTCACTCTGTTTTAATATTTACTTTCAGTCGGTTCTTCAGTCAGCATTTTTTTTAATATAGTTAGGTTTAGTCATTTTTGTGTTATTTAGTTTCAGCGTTGTGTAATATTTAGGTTCAACGTTTGTGTTAGTTCTTATTTAGTAATGTTTCTGTCATAGTTTTTATTCAGCATTTGTTTATTACATACGTTAGATAATTTTATTAGTGTTTATTAAGTATTTCATTGCATACGCTATTTACTCATTGCTGTTTATGCTATTAGTGATTTTATTTCATTAGCAATAAGATAGTTAGCTTGGTTTAATAGTTATTTTTTTTATTAGTCAATCAACATCGTTTTTTTGTTGTTGTTTTGTTTACATATGTAGGATAGTTTAATTGTTAGTGAATAGGTTAGTTTGGAATTTGTCTTTGTGTGTGACGTTAGTTTATTTCAATAGGTTAGATTAATTAATGTCAATAGGATAGTTGACTACTTGGTTCAATAGGTCATTAGTTGTTATTAGTTATATTGTTTAATATTTTAGTTTATTTGTTTGCTTTGAATAGCTTAATTACATATAGCTTAGTTATGTCAATTCACGTTTTGCTTAGTTGTTAGCTAGATAATTCAGCCATTTTAATTCAGGTTGCTATAATTAATTAGTCTATCATATTGTCGTGTTTTATCTCACGTTTTTTAGTCATTTGAGTTAAAGCTTTAGTTAATTGCATAGTCATGTATTAGTTAGATTGTTGAGTGATTGTGTTCATTTTCTTGTTTCCTAATCCATCTCTCAAATTGTTATTTTAGTTGGATATGAGTTTAGTTAGTCTGATCTAATTTATTTGATTAGTGAATTTGTTAAAGAATATCATAGTTTGTTATTCAGTTGGTTGCTTAGGTAGTTTTGCTATTTTCTCTTTTAGTGTAGGTTGTTTCAAGTTCGTTATTAGTTAATTCACAAAGTAGCTTAGTTCATGTTAATTGGTTCATTTTTTTTGTGATTTTTTTTTATTTTCTCATAGATTTCTTTGTCTACTATATTTTTGTGTTTTTGTGTTTTGCAGGGAAGCGTTGGAAAGTGCGGTAGAGCCCTTTTCGTGCCCTAAAAGTACCCTCTGAGGTCCCCTCATGCCCTCAGAAGTTCCCTCAGGGAGCCCTAAAAAAAGAAAAAGTTTAAGAAAACATGCATTACCTCAAAAAAGGGACAAGAAGACTCGAAGCATTGACGCCTTTTCTTTAATTTTAGATTAGGATTTTAATTATTTTATTTTATTAATTGGGTCTGTAATAAGTCATTCAATTATTGTTTAAGCCCTCTGCGTAGGGCAACACTCTCGTAGTTATTTATTTAATTAAATCTTTTTATTTTGGCAATAAAGAGTAGTTTAGCTTGTGTGTTTGAATACAAGTATTTCCCATTCCCTAGGATCGACCCGAACTCCACCACTCGTGCGAGCCAGTTTTTATTATTTGGTGTCTGGCTTTCACACTTGTTTTTATTAAAAATATTGTTTTAAAAATTAATTTCATAAAACTCACATCAAAATTTTGACGCTGTTGCCGGGGAACGGTGAAATACGAGTATTCACTTTATTGCCTTGTGTTTATTCTCGTATTTTAGGTTGTTAGTTTAATTCAGTTCTTTAATTAAGATTGTTTAGTTGATTAATTAGGATTGTTTAGTTTGCTTTTCACATTTAGGCTTAGAACCACGTGTGTGCATACCGTAGAGACGAGCTTACTTTTCACACAACCCACCCACTAGGATCCCCTTAGAGGTGACTGTGTATGATTGGTATCGTGCACATAGATTTCATTTTTTGCATAATCCCTGCTGTGTGCAACTGCGTGGTGTTTGTTTATTTCTCGTTTTTTAACTTTGTTTTTGTTTACATGCTTTGTGGTTTGCGTGGTTTGACCGCTAGCCCGTTAGTTAGGTAGAAAAACCCAAATTAGGACGGTTGCTGCACCGGTCTACCTCGTGTTGTATGCAAGGGATACGCTTGCTTAACCCCGAGCTTGTCGAGCCAATCAAGAACCCCGAGTCCCTTATCAGAAGATCCCATAGAGCTGCAACCATGGTTGAGGATCAGTAGATGATTCATCCCGTTAGGGAATACTTCATGCCCAATACGTATACTCCCGCCTCCTGCATCACGAGACCTGATGTAGGAGCGAACCACTTTGAGATTAAGGCCAATGTGATTCATATGCTACCTTCATTTTATGGCCTTAGCAATGAAGACCCATATCGTCATCTTGACGAATTCCTTGAAATTTGCTCGACAGTACGAATCAACAATTTTGGAGACGATGCTATGAAGTTGACCTTATTGCCCTTCTCTCTGAAGGATAAAGCCAAGCATTGACTGAAGGCGTTAGATATTGTTCAAATTACCACTTGGGAACATATGCAAAGGGAGTTCTTAAAGAAATATTTCTCAATTGGTAAGACAGATTAGTATCAAAAGGTCATCACCAGCTTTTCGCAAATAGAGGGGGAATTGTTTCATGACACTTGGGAGAGGATGAAGGATTTTCTCCGCAAGTGTCCCTACCACCAGGTGCATCGCTGACAACTGGTGTAATATTTCTATGACGGTCTTACTGAGAAGAACAGTCAAATGGTTGATTCGTCATGTGGAGGCACTTTCATGCTCAAGAGTGAGGACGAGGCTTGGTCTTTATTTGAGACCTTGAGTGAGAATGCAATGCATCATTCCTTGTCTTCATGGTTCGATAGGACCATATCTGTACCTAGTGGTCCTAGAAAAATAAGGATTTCTGAAGTAGGGTCCGAGCGAGATTTGCAAACCAAGGTGGACCTGTTGACTAAGAAATTAGATCAATTCTTAGCCAAATTCTTCGCGAAGTCTAGTAGGAAGAGTGTGTGAGCTATGTGCTAGCCCTGCATAATGTGTTTCAGAGTGTCCGACAGCACCGCTATATCCTGAATTCGTTCAGGAGCAGATGAAGGCTACCCAAGGTTTCCCTAGACCCATGCATGATTCATTTGCACCCATGGTTGGATTTTTGTAAGTGGTATTTTTAAAACAATATTTTTCAATAAAACAGTTGGAAAATCGTCAACCAAAAGTAATAAATACCGACTTTCCATGGATGTGGCAAGTACGGGTCAAATCCACAGGGAACGAGAAATATTCAAATTAATTCTAAAAATTTTAATTTATTAATATCAAAATCTGAATCTAAGTTAACAAGTACAATTCTAAAGAAATTACAGATTAAGATTTACAATTAACTAGAACACAAATCTAAATTCGCCTTCAGATCGCCAAGGGCAATTTTGTCCTTTCACCAAATATCACTTTTCACACTAGACAAGATTAACCTTGTAATCTGTAGTATTTATCAACCTAAAACAAAGAAAAGAATAAGTCAGTACACAATTAGGATAAATAAATCTAGAAATTAAGCTAAACCTAATTCTACGAAGAATTACTGAATTAAATTCTAAGTAAAACTAAAAATTAACCAAAATATTAATTCTAAGTCTACCAACTAATGATGCTATGTCTAACTATGTTAATTAATGCAGATGGATTAACTAATATGCAGAAAAACACTGCAAAAATCAAACTATCAATGAAATGACTGTTTTATCCTCGACTAGTGCAAAAGTGGATTCTGACAGCTTTTTGCAAACAGAATATTTGAAGGGGCAAACGAAGTTCGATTTTCACGAAATTTCTTCTGTTCTGTTCCTGACAGATTCAAGAATCTGTCAGACTTTACGGAATTGAAAAATTCATTATGAAGCTCCAGATATAAGCGTTTCAAATTTGTGAAAATTCTGGAAATTGCCGGTCCCGAAACTGAAAAACCCGAAAAAGCTGATTTTGGAAAACGCTTAAAAATCAGACCAAATCAACTCGAAATGAACTGATTTTTGGTTTGCTGACAGTGAAACTCTGAGAAAGAGAACAAAACAAGAATTTTGAGAAAACTCCAAAAATTTGCACATAAAATGACGAGTGCAAGATGCAACAAAAATCGAGGTTTGAAATCAATGCACTATTCCCTTGACTCAATCCACTTATGACACTATGACTTTGAATATTCTATAAAAATAGTTCTAACACTGCTAAATGACTGTCAAAATGCAGAGAATACACACAATTACTAGAAGTACACTAACATGTAAACCCAACACACAAGTTAATGATAATTCTAATCTAAATAACACGCCAAATTTAAACTATCATGAACTAAACTATAATACTATTTGGACTATCTAAAGGACTAAACTTAAATCATCCTAATGTACTAATATAAACTAAATGATGAACTATAAACATGTAAGTTACATATAAATCTAAATTAACATTAGAATTAAAAAGAACATTAACTCAAAGTAACTAATTAACTTAACTTAAATGATTGACTATCTAAGGTTAATTGGCAACTAGGGTTAATTAGGGTGATGTGTTGGAATATATCTTTGACTTTGAATAGACTCACATCCCACCTCAATGGACACACTAGGTCGACTAAGTTAGAAAATTAATTAAAATAGCAACCTAAGAATTAAAGACTCTTTATTCAAAACCGAAAATGAAAAAATTAATTGAATGAATCTATCTAAATTACACGCCTAAATGAGAGTTAATTAACAATAATGAAGACTACCTAAATGATGAATCACTTACTAAAACCTAAGGCTAATTCAAACTTACTAAAATGATTAATTCTAAATCTACTCTAGGTCAATATAGAAAGTTAGAAAAAGGTTAATCAATGAGACTTAACAAAATTGGAAGGAAGACCATTCTCCATAATTGTCTTAGAAACTCAATTGGAAAGCTTGAGCTAGCAAAATTGTCCAGCTAGAGGGACCCATACGGTTTCTAATTTTACATTAAAAGCAATAGATCCTTTTTTAAAATCTTTCCCAAAACACGATTTTGGAAATGGATTTGAAAATTAAACTTTGTTTCCAAACGTGTAAATGAGAGAAATCCTTCTCTCTTGGCTAGATAAAAAAATTCAAAGCTTTTCTTAAAGGGGTCTCACGAAATTGAAGGAGTCCAACATACCAAAAATCGTTTTGCAACTCCAATTACTCTAGTGCCCTTCTTCCAAATTTCGAAATTAACTAATTAATTAACCTATAATATCACTAATCTAATTAAACCAACCTCTTACACAATTAATTTAAGGGTTATGACTGGTATGTAAAATACGAAATTCAAAAGAGCTAATTTAGACAACACACAAAATCAAAACTTACCTAAAAAAAAGCTACTAAAACGTCTTTTGTACTAACACACACAAATGAATCTAGACACTATAATGAACCTACCTAATCCTAATAACTTACTAAATAAAACCTAAAACCAAGCTGTGCTTTAATGGCAGACGTCCATTTGGAGAAGAAAGCCACACTACAATAAAAAAAAATCGACATTACATAAACTAAAAAAAACGATAATAAATTTTTTTCCTTTTTCTTTTTGAAACAAACTCTAGACGAAATTGAAAGTACACTTCAACCTAATTATCATTAAACACAGTTTAAACAATATATAACCGACTGAACTACAACTAAAAATTAAATAATTAATTGAAAATGGAATATAAAAATCACTAAAATTGAACTAGACACACATTAGCCGATTTCAACAAATTGACTCCAATATAACTAGATCAACAATTCAACACAACATTTAACTAAATCCAATCATCCACTACTTGAAATATAATCTTTTTAACAGACTGCACTACGACAAAAACTCAGAACTTGAACTTGGACAAAACGCTAAATCGGTCAGAACCAATGCTAGCCGATTTTCACTTTTTGGATTAAACGCTTTGCAAATCGATGATTACGCCTAATCTAGACCAAAAAACGACATTCACAACCAGAAAATAACAGAAAAACGACAGTGGTTTGCTGTCAAAGAATGAGAAAAATCAGACAGGTTGAGGGTAGGAGAGACGACTATAGGTGGACACGAGTTTATCTAAAAGAAGGGAGAAAGGCAAGACCTACCTCAAGGGCGATCCGACGACTGTGGGGGTAGAAAGAGCAGAATCAGCCTATGGAGATGCATCCCATCTTCTTCAATGATGCTGAAACATCACAAGGGAGCTCTTTCTTACAGTTGCACCACGTTTGAAGTACACCGAGGGCGGAAAGTGAACCGATTCGCGATCGGTGGAGTAGAGGATCGGATGGAGGTAGGGCCGATCTTTCTTGTTGGAGTAGACGGCACTCCACGCAAGAATAGTGTCTTCAACCTCTGCTACACCTGCAAAATCAAACACTTATGATCAGTACACAGCAAGGATGAAAAGAAATGAACAAGATATGTGAACACAAAGAGAAAGAACAAAGGGCAATGCTTGAATCTCAAGCAAAACCCAAGGAAACAAAGAAAGATGGCGTGGAATGGTTGGGGAAGAAGGTGGCTGGAGAAAGAGTCAGTAGAGGAGGAGAAAATCCTTAGGCAAAGACGTCTAGGGCTTTTAGAAAACATGTTTTTATACTTTGGGCTCTTTTCAGAAAGAGGTTTATAATAAAAATTATTCCTATGCGCCTCTTTTGAAGAGGTTTTCTGAAAACTTTTTATAAATGGATCTTGGGTCATGTTTGAGATGGATTATGAGGTTTTAAACACTGATCCAAGGCCCAAGATGGACTATTTGGGTCGGATCTTGATCCAACTCACCTTGAAATCTGTGCCCAAATACTAAAATTGTCATATCTCACTCAATTTAACTCTGATTTTCCTGAAATTCGAACCATGACTCTTTTATGTCAAAATGCATTCAATCATGGGTTCTAAACCTTAAAATCACCTAAAAATGCATGAATATATTAATAACATGATGTGTATTTCATGCATCATCAACCCACATATAACTCGGGACGGCGAAACCAATCCATCAGCCCTTTCAGACACAGCATATACAGAGTAACTTTTCACAAGGTTACTCACATCCCATCGTTTCACATGTCCACCCCCAGTATAGTCTGCCTTCTCCTCAGAAGCCCACATCGAGCACATCGTTTCAGGAGAAGATGTTAGAGGTCTTTTCTGATATTAAGACCACTCTTTATTCTCATACGCAGTCAATAGCGAAGCTAGAGACTCAAATGGGACAATTGGCTTAGGCCTTCAATAGGCAAAGTGAGGGAAACCTATCTAGTCAGTCTGTTGTCAAACCAAAAGGAAAGGATCCCATGTCATTTGGCTTGCACCCTACAGATTCACACACTGTGCAGGTCAAATCTATTACATCCCTTAGGAATGGTAAGGCGTGTCACCCCATTCAGGAATCGACTCAGAAGCCCAATGTCATAACCACTGAAGAGTCGATATCCTTTATTAGGCCTTAGGAAAAGGGGCAAGGCCCACAACATTCATTATCATCATATATCCCCTGAGCCCCTGTTTCCCAAGCATTCGGACCGCCGATTACTTTTATCAAACAAGAGGTGCAGATGCAAAACGTGCTTGACCTAGTCAAGCAGGATCATAGCCACACCTTGTTTGATGTTTCATATATCAATAGTCGATCGGTCCTAGACTCTCCTTTTGAGAGTAGTCTCTCAAAAAAGACTAATCTCCATCCTTCCTGTAGTGAGAGTCATGATACTACTTTTAGGGGTCGAGTGGGCAGAAACACTGTGCGCAGTGTCACAGATAACACTTTTTTCTTTAGAGAGCCCAATTGAGCGTGACTTCATGTCCATTGATCTCATGGACGATGAAGATTTTTCCAGAGATCTGGCTGGTTGGGGACGTAAAACTTAGCGCTTTATGGGAGGCAACCCATATCTTGTATAGTATTAGATTTTTCCCTTCGTATATGTAGATTTTATTAAGTTTTATTTTTCCTTTTTCATTTCATTCATAAGTTTTCATGTCATGTCATGTATCCATTGCAATCATTACAGTCATAGAACGTGCATTCATAATTCATATCAGGTGTTTCTACTCTTTTCCCTCATTTATTGTGTCTCATGTGCATTCATTTAGTTTCATATAAGCATGGGGGAGTGCCACTGGGACAGTGTCATTCAAGCATGGGGGAGGGTGTAGTTTGTACACCCTGATATTTTTGTCTACGTTCTTGCACATTTTTACACCTCTTTCATGAAAAGTAGATCTTTAAATAAAGAATTTGAATTTATATGAATGTTATTCAAAATCTAATGTTCTTAGAGGATTTTTAAGCTCCACGAAATTTTTTTCTGATATGGATGTAGAAATTGTGGTTGTTTATATGGATTTCGAAGAAATGATAATAGATACATATTAGAGTTTATTTTAAATCACAAATATGAATATACATAGTTTTATTTTTGAAAAACTAAGCAAATGAACACAAGCAAAAAAATAAGCTCAAAAGTGAAAAAGAGCATGCATTAGGTTGTTTGGATAATTTCATGATCCCTAGTAGATGGGACTTAGACTCAAGTTGAAGCGTTTGAGTTTTATTTCAAAAAAGAGAGTGAAAATCTTTGTGATCCCTAGTAGCTGAGAGCATATACAAGTAGAAGTGTTTGAGTCTCATGTCAAAAAGGTAAATGAAAGAAGTCACCTTTGTGTCCTAGTCAATATCTTTGACCTATATTGATCTTATAAGTATAAAAGATATTGGCATTGCACATGGCACAAAAGCAGACCATACGCAAGCCATAAAATAAAAAGAGTGCAAAAAGAAAAAGTATGAAAAATTAAAAATCAAGAAAAAAAGAAAGCTTAAAAAGAAAAAGTTCACTACTTAGAAGTATGATTGAGAAAACCTGTGCAAAAAATATATGAGTGAGGATAAGTAAATAATAACATGTATTTATTTGATTTTCTAAGAATAAAACATAAATAATTGTGATATCTAGAAAAGTGAAAGAAATCTTTTATTCTGTGGTGATATGTAAAAGACTCTAATTATGTTTTGATTATGTAATAACATGAAATATTTGTGAAAACAAAGTCTTTAACTACCTACTGCTCGTGAAGATGAGTACTTATATGCATACATGACAGAGATGTTTGTGGGTAGCATCACTACAAACCCTCACGAGACCGTACCCGTCAACTGGGGTAACCCAGGGGTTGAAAGGACTTGTTGCATATGTTAAATGCAACCGTGATTCCTACGAAAGTGAGTTAGGTTTTTATTTTAGTTAGTTGTTATTTTTGCTTGTTGCTTCAATTTGCTCGAGGACTAGTAAACAATAAGCGTAGGAGTATTTGATCATGCATATATTTTACATGTTTATTCATCTTTATTTATGCATGCTCTATGATAAAAGCACATTAAAAATCCATCTTTATCGTTGTTTTCGATAATTTGCTTTGAAATTGAATTTTCAGGAAAAATCATATTTTTCAAAGCTTATATTGCGTTTTTAGTGCTTTTATTAATTTTAGAATTATCTTAATTATAGTTTAGTTAGATTAGGATTTAATTAATTATTTTTAATTAGTTTTAGGAAAAACCCACTTTTAAAAAACACATTTTTAAGGAAGGCTCTTTTTAGAATTTTTGAAAATATTTTGAACTTCCATAGAAATCTTGTTTTAACCTAATTTTTGTCTATAAATAAAACTTTTCCAGCACACCTCCATGTTTTTCTAGCAGCCTCAAGCTCTCCTTCCTTCTTGCCTTCCTCTTCTTCTCTCTCTCCATTGCTTCTCCTCTCTCTTTTGCCGATTTCTTTCTCTCTTACTCTCCTCTTCTTCTTCTTCCTCTTTTTCTTCAAGCTTTTAACCCTTTCATCATCGACAACTTCTTTCTCTTCGTCGGAGCAGTGTGAATGCAGTTGGATCAACCATCTTCTTCTACCCAACCCCTCTGTTGGAGGCGATCCACAACGGTTTGTTTCTTTGACCTTGTTTTTATGTAGATGTAGTGGCATAGCATGGTATATTAGATTAGTTCATCATATCACCATCAACATATTCAGTTAGTTTAATTTAATATCTGAAAAGAGAAAATAGAAAAAAATATGTGTCTTTGTCTTCTTGACTTGCATGTAGATCATTAGATTCATATAAGGTTTTTGTTCATTCATAGTGTTGATTGGTAGTTAGCATTAACATTTTTATAGATTATTTGATTTTTATATAGGTTAGGTCGTTGATTTTTAGTACAGGTTAGTCAAGCAACATTTTAATTGTTTTCAGTTCCGTTTTTTGTTTTTGTTTTTTTCTTAGTTGGTTATGTCTTTTAGTATAGCTGTGTTTTACAAAGTTTTTATTCAGTCGGTAGTCCTTTTTTTCAACCGTTTCAGCATATAGCGTTTCAGCCTTTTAGTGCATGTTAATTTTTAACATCTAGTTCAGCGTCTTTTTTATTCACTCTGTTTTAATATTTACTTTCAGTCGGTTCTTCAGTCAGCATTTTTTTTAATATAGTTAGGTTTAGTCATTTTTGTGTTATTTAGTTTCAGTGTTGTGTAATATTTAGGTTCAACGTTTGTGTTAGTTCTTATTCAGTAATGTTTCTGTCATAGTTTTTATTCAGCATTTGTTTATTACGCACGTTAGATAATTTCATTAGTGTTTACAGAGTATTTCATTGCATACGCTATTTACTCATTAGTTGTTTATGCTATTAATGATTTTATTTCATTAGCGATAATATAGTTAGCTTGGTTTAATAGTTATTGTTTTTTTATTAGTCAATCAACATAGATTTTTTTTGTTGTTGTTGTTTTGTTTACATATGCAGGATAGTTTAATTGTTAGTGAATAGGTTAGTTTGAAATTTTTCTTTGTGTGTGATGTTAGTTTATTTGAATAGGTTGGATAAATTAATGTCAATAGGATAGTTGACTACTTGGTTCAATAGGTCATTAGTTGTTATTAGTTATATTGTTTAATATTTTAGTTTATTTGTTTGCTTTGAATAGCTTAATTACTTATAGCTTAGTTATGTCAATTCACGTTTTGCTTAGTTGTTAGCTAGGTAATTCAGCCATTTTAATTCATGTTGCTATAATTAATTAGTCTATCATATTGTCGTGTTTTATCTCACGTTTTTTAGTCATTTGAGTTAAAGCTTTAGTTAATTGCATAGTCATGTATTAGTTAGATTGTTGAGTGATTGTGTTCATTTTCTTGTTTCCTAATCCATCTCTTAAATTGTTATTTTAGTTGGATTCAAGTTTAGTTAGTCTGATTTAATTTATTTGATTAGTGAATTTGTTAAAATAATATCATAGTTTGTTATTCAGTTGGTTGTTTAGATAGTTTTGCTATTTTGTCTTTTAGTGTAGGTTGTTTCAAGTTCGTTATTAGTTAATTCATAAAGTAACTTAGTTCATGTTAATTGGTTCATTTTTTTTTGTGATTTTTCTTTATTTTCTCTTTTGATTTTCTCATAGATTTCTTTGTCTACTGTATTTTTGTGTTTTTGTGTTTTGCTGGGAAGCGTTAGAAAGTGCGGTAGAGCCCTTTTCGTGCCCTAAAAGTACCCTCTGAGGTCCCCTCATGCCCTCAGAAGTGCCCTCAGGGAGCCCTCAAAAAAGCAAAAGTTCAAGAAAACATGCATTACCTCAAGAAGAGACAAGAAGACTCGAAGCACTGACGCCTTTTCTTTTAGTTTTAGATTAGGATTTTAATTCTTTTATTTTATTAATTGGGTCTATAATAAGTCATTCGATTATTGTTTAAGCCCTTTGCGTAGGGCATCACTCTCGTAGTTATTTATTTAATTAATTCTTTTTATTTTGGCAATATAGAGTAGTTTAGCTTGTGTGTTTGAATACAAGTATTTCCCGTTCCCTAAGATCGACCCCGACTCCACCACTCATGCGAGCCAGTTTTTATTATTTGGTGTCTGTCTTTCACACTTGTTTTTATTAAAAATATTATTTTAAAAATTATTTTCATAAAACTCACATCACCTTTCACCAACTCTAGTGTTCGTGTTGATCCTTTTTCAAAATCCAGTGCTTGTACTGGTAATTTTTTAAAATCCAGTGCTCATGCTAGTATTTTTTCAAAATCCAGTGTTTGTGTTGGTACCCCGTTTTTCAAAATCCAGTGCTCGTGCTGGTACTTTTTCAAAATTTAGTGCTCGTGTTGATAGTTGTTCAAAACCCAATGCCTGTACTGGTACTTTGTTTTAAAAGCCCAGTACTCATGCTGGTACGTTGTTTTCAAAACCCAGTGCTCATGCTGGTATGTTGTCTTTAAAATCCAGTGCTCGTGCTGATACTTTGTTTTCAAAACCCAGTGCTCGTACTGGTACGTTGTTTTCGAAACCCAATGGTCATGCTGGTACGTTGTTTTCAAAACCCAGTGCTGGTACATTGTCTTTAAAACCCAGTGCTCGTGCTGGTACTTTGTTTTCAAAACCCAGTGCTTGGACTGATACGTTGTTTTCAAAACCCAGTGCTCGTACTGGTACTTTGTTTTCAAAACCCAATGCTCACACTGGTGCGTTGTTTTCAAAACCCAATGCTCGTACTAGTACTTTGTTTTCAAAACCCAGTGCTTGTGCTGGTACGTTGTCTTTAAAACCCAGTGCTTGTGCTGGTACTTTGTTTTCAAAACCCAATGCTCATGCTGGTACTTTGTTTTCAAAACCCAGTGTTCGTGCTTGTACCTTTCCAAAACCCAGTGTTCGTGCTGGTGCTTCTTCAAAATCCGATTTTCATACTGGTCGCAATCCAAACACTAATCTCATATTAGGGTTAAGGCTCAAATGCCAATCTTCAAATCTGTGAGCCAAACGATTTTTGTCAGACCCTCGGGTCACTTCAGTCAATCATTTCTAAGTTTCTAGGTCATCAATTTATACCAAGCAAACCTTTGAGTTATCAGTTCTATCAAAGTCAGTCACATTTTTCTGACCTTCGGGTCACAACCGTCAATCATGGTATTTCAAAATTCGACCTTTTGGTCAAACTCGTCTACCAATTAGCTCAAAAGCAATTATCAATCTTTTCTCTTGCGAGACACCCTTTTTCCAAGGACAGTTCGAGAGAGCTCGCTCCTTTCGTATGTCTTTATTGTTCGTTCGTTGAACCTCTTTTAGGGAGAGTTTGAAGGGATTCGTGCTTCACGAACAGTTTGCAAAATAATCTTTATTATCACACAAAGAAACCTTTTTCCAAGGAGAGTTTCAATGGAAGCTCATTCTCCTTATGACCCCCAATGTCTTTTGTTAAGCCATCCCATCATTGAGGACCCTTTTTCCAGAGAGAGTGTGATGGACTCACTCCTATATGATATCCTTTCCAACCTTTGTCAACGGCCACCATTCCATAAGAGAAGCCTAGAGATAGAGAGTTTTGACGAAAACTTTATTTCTCTTCAAAAGTTCATTTTGCAAACACCTCCTCTTTAGGGAAAAGAGGAGTATCTTTTATTACCCGTTCAGGTAAGGGTCAAGCCTGAGTCTCTCCTTTGAGAAAGGAGAGGAGAATCTAGCCACAAATATATTATTTAGACCCCAAGCGATTTCTTTCACCAAGGATTTCAAGAACATTTTGCCAATTTGCTATAAAAGACAGTTGTTGATCTTAAACTTTTATCGCACAAAAATTTACCTCATATTACCTTCAGTATTCTCTCCAAAAGGACAAAGCTTTTGTGAAGAAAGAAGAAAATTCAAGTTTTTTTGTTGGTCAACCGAAAGAATGAAGAAAAATCTTCGATATGACAACTAAAGAAAAAAAATTCAATGATGTTGAAAAGTCATAAATGAACTGATATTGATCATAGCTATGACACATTTTTAAAAAAGATCATTTTTCTGGTAATAAGGCAGTGAAAATATCCTAGGCGATATTAAAAGAATTCACTCAATCTCAATATCTCTTTAATCAATCAAGCTACAATCAACTATTTGCAAAAGGGATCTCTCAATCATCGTCAAGTTGAAGACTGATGGATGAATTCGATCCCCAAGGCCAAAAAAGACTCAAATCATCTCCAAGTTGGAGTATGTGATGTGTCCTTCCAGAGAAAGTTTAAATCATCGCCAAGTTGAAGGCTGATGCGACAAACCTCTCGACAATCCCCAAAAGATATTTAATCACTGTTATCATAAAGAGATTTGCAACCAAAGGGACCATTTTATCAATTCAGTTCTTGGGAATGAAAAGATGCGAAATATCTCCAAGTTGAAGGAGCTTGTGGCATGTCCTTCCTAAGAAAATCAGAACACAGCTAAGTTGAAGGCTGATGTGATGAAATTCTTGCCAAATCCCAAGAAAGCCCACTTTTCATGTCTCAAAAGAGCGCAAAAAATTATCAAGATACTTTAATTAAAAGAGACAACATCCTTAATATAATTTTTGAGACTGAATAAGACTCAAGTCATCTCCGAGTTGAAGGAGTATGTGACATGTTCTTCCAGGAAAAATCATAACATAGCCGAGTTGAAGGCTGATGTGATGAAATTCTCACCAAATCTCAAGGAAAACTCATTCTATATGTCTCAAAAGAGTGTAAAAGATCATCATGGGTAAAACTCAGATATCAAACTGCCAAAACTGCCAAGAATCATCTTTAATTATGTGAAATTCTTTTATCAATATACTTTCATCGATTGCTTTTATGATATTGAGAACAAATTTTTTTTTTTTCATATCAAGGAAATTGATAACTTCCTTGAAGAAACTCAATAGGAATAATTTGATTTTGATTCTAGATTCTAGATTCTAGATTATAGATTCTAGATTCTACGGAATTAGCCCAGTTAGAGGTAATACTCTAGGTAGAAGAGATAATATATCTTCATGTAACTGAGCTTACATTTCAATCATTTCTGAATCAACTATAATTTTTATCTTATTGACAATCTTTTCAAGTTATCCTGACATAAAGTGAGAGCTTGATGTCTATTTTGATATATCCTGGCATTGTTTTTATCCCTTTTTAGGACTTGATAACGGGAGTTTTAAAGATCTTTCCCTTCTGATTTTGATCTGAGCATTTGGGCTCTCAGATTCACACACTTCCCTGTGTACCCCACTGTCCCACCATAGACAGTTCTCGTTTAGGGTAAGGGTTAAATTTGAATTGTTTCTGCGAAAGGTCATCTGTTCTAAAAGTCATTCAGTCTCAGCAATGAGACGCCCAAGATCAATCCCTTTTTAAGCTTTAGGGAACCCCATTTTCTTCCTTTTGCAAACCCCTCTTGGATTTATTGTGCAAAATTCGAAGGTCCCATCATGGTTTCTCCTTTTGAGAATTTCGTCGTCCCCTTCAGGTTAAGAGTCAAACTTGAATCTCGTTCTTCCATAAGGTATCGTCCCCTTCAGGTTAAGGGTCAAACCTGAACCTCATTCTTCCATAAGGTATCATCTCCTTCAGGTTAAGGGTCAAACCTGAACCTCATTCTTCCATAAGGTATCATCCCCTTCAGGTTAACGGTCAAACCTTAACCTCATTCTTCCACGAGGTATCGTCCCCTTCAGGTCAAGGGTTAAGCCTGAACCTCATTCTTTTACGAGGTATTTTTCATCCCATCCAGGTTAAAGGCTAAGCTTGAGCCTCATTCCGATGAGGTGAATTTTCTTCTCCATTCTCCATGTCATATCTACCATCATCACCAGAGCAAATTCTTTCATACTCTGTCAGGTTCTTCTAACTGGAGCATTTTTATAGCTCAAATTTGGTGTGTTTGTCTTTGCCACTAAGCTCGGCTTTCAACCGGTTTAGTAGCAAAGAGGGGCATTTGTAAACACCCCAAATTTTCACCCTCATTCACAAACACCTACCTCTCGCCACTAGGACCCACTCTCTGCAGTCTTCAGGGAACCAACTGATCGATATTTGAGTCAGAGCTATTCATAGCCTAAATTTTACAAAAAATTTCAATATTTCATCCTATAATTAAGATTCAATCCTCATTTTGGCTCAACTTCAATTATCAGTTCTCATCCTCAGATGAGAATCTCCAAATTCTTTGTCTCTGTCAGAGGTCCGGGATTCCAAGTCCCTCATCGAGGGTCTACATTTCATATGTCATTGCTTGTCACTGTATGTATTTGGCATATCATTTCATATCATTCCACGTCATTGCATGTCATTGCATCCCATTTTCGAGATCCAACACTCTTGTTTTCAAAAATTTCAATCCAGATTCAATTTTGAAACTTCTCTTTCAAGATCAATTTCATAAACCTGGATTTTGTATCAATATTTTTCATTTGTTAACCCCCAGGATTTTATTTTCTTAAAAAAAACAGTCTGGATTTGTTTTAGAATCAATTTTTATCTGATTTTAATCCTCGGATGAGACCCATCTAAGTGGTGTCGCTTCTGGATTCCTTCATTTATCAAAGTCTTTAAAAATTCTAGAGTTTTAGTTGGATCAGGACTCTGTCTTTTCATCTTTTTAAACCTTTTTCTAAAACTACATTTTGATTTTAAACCAGATGTAGTCATGTCCCTTGCTCGTTCTTCTCATTTTGGCCAAAATATTAGAGTCCCAGTCGAATTAGGACTTTTTCTTAGAGTCCTAATTGGATCATGATTCCATCCCAATTTCATCCTTTACTCTTGTTCTACATTTGTTTTCAAAAACCTTCTCATCTGAATTTCAAAAGAGCTAAAATCTCAGAGTCCCAATTGGATTAGGACTCTTTTTCAGAGTCTTAGTCGGATCAGGACTCTACCTTTTACTACTATTTTTACCTGTTTATGAGAAAACCTTTCAAATCTTTCATTTTAGCCAAAATTCTAGAGTTCCAGTCAAATTAGGACTCTTCTTCAGAGTTTCGGTCGAATTAGAACTCTATCTTTTGTTGCCATTTTTACTTGTTTTCAACCAAATCTTTTAAAATCTTTCGAAAGAAGTCAGAAATTCAGAGCTTTAGTTGAACCGGGACTCTATTCAAAGAGTCCCAGTTGGATCAAGACTCTGACCCTAACTTTAATTTTGAGAGAGTCTTTCAAAAATCTCTTCATTTATCTCTTCAGAAACCAAAATTATTACACTTTTATCACAGAGTTTCAAAACTCTGGGACTCTATCCCAGAATCCTAATCGAATCAGGACTCTATCTTGAGTTCATTTTCTTACTTTATTTTCACCTATTTTAAAAAGTTCTTTTTAAAATCTCATTGTTTGCTTTCTAGAAAATAAAAAATTCTCAGAGTTCTAGTCGAATTAGGACTCTTCTTCAGACTCCTAGTCAGATCAGAATTCTGAACCGGACTTCAATTTCCACCTTATTTTAACCTGTTTTATAAAATCATCTCATTTGTTTTCTCAGAAAATCCAAAAATTTAAGAGTCCTAGTCAAATTAGGACTTTGTCCCCAGAGTCCGAGTTGGATCAGAACTCTGTCCCAATTTCACTGCTTGTTGCTATTTTCACTGGTTTTCAAAAATTCTTTAATTAATTTTTTAGAAAAGTAAAAAATCTAGAGTTTCAGTCCGATCAAGACTCTATCTCAGAGTCCTAATCTGATCAGGACTCCATCTTGATTATTGTTTCTATCTTCATTTTCATTTTCTTTACTTTTTTTCAAAAATTAGTTCATTTTAAAGCGTTCCAGTTGATTCAGGACTCTATTTCAGAGTTTTGGTTGAGTTAGGACTCTAACCCCGACTGTATTTTTCAACTTATTTTCATTAGTTCTGAGAAAATCCTTCAAAAATATCTTCGTTTGGCTTTCAAAAACCTAAATCTCAGAGTTTTACTTGGTTCAGAACTCTGGTCCAGAGTTTTAGTATGATTAGAACTCTATTTTCAAAACCTCTGAATTTCATCTGTTGATTTTAACTTAATTTTAAAACCATTTTCATGTCTTTATTTTAACGTCTTCAAAACTTTGATGTTGGGCCCACTCAGTTGGCGCCATATCTGGATGAATTCTGATCCAGTCAGGACTCTGTATTATTTCAAAAACTTTCAATTCTCATTCTAATCTTAAACCTCTTTTGAAAATCTCTCATGTTAAAGTTTTAAAATCCTTTTTGAAAAATCAAGTGGGGCCCACTCTGGGTGGCGCCACATTTAAAGAAGTTGGGGTTAGATTAGAGGTAGTCA
Organism: Nuphar pumila; assembly: GCF_984573655.1. Taxonomy (NCBI): domain Eukaryota; kingdom Viridiplantae; phylum Streptophyta; class Magnoliopsida; order Nymphaeales; family Nymphaeaceae; genus Nuphar; species Nuphar pumila. Next base: position 42,362,680 of record NC_143264.1, on the reverse strand, counting down.
GTGTCCTAGTTAGGTTATGGGTTTAGAAGAGTCTAAATTGATTTTGAAAAATCCATTTTTACTTTGGTTTTTAACTAGTGGTTTTTAAAGTTTTAAATTAGAGTTTTAAAAACCCAACGTGGGCCCACACTAGGTGGTGCCACATTTGGAAGTCTTTTAGATTAATTAGAAGTTTAATTAGGTGTTAATTAGGTTAGTTAGGGCTAGGGTCATAATAGAAAATCCCCAAAAAAAATCACCCCCATGCGAAGAGTTCTAATTAAACTAGAGCTTCCCCTAATTAGACCTAATATTTTCCTATTTAAAGAGGCAAAGGAGCGGGGGGGGTCCACCCCTATTCTTTTCTCCTCATTTTCTTGGAGCTTATCTCTCCTCCTAGCACCCGCTTCTTTCTCCCTTGCAGCTGCAGCCATCCAAGGTAATATTTCATGCCTTCTTTCATGCTTTTATTAAAAATTTTTTGATTTTATCATGGATTCCACCATGGACGCCCCTTTGTTTATGAGTTTTAAGCATGGTTTATCTCCAAGAACCCTAAAATGAAATCAAGAATAAGATTTCAGGTTGTTCTATAGCTTATTTTTCATTTTTGATCTGTTGGAATGGTTTAGAATAGGGTTTTTACGTTTTGCCCAATAAAAGATGAGATTCACCCGTTAAATGGGTCAAATCTCTCTTTTCAAAAAGAAAATCAAATCCAACCGTGTATTCCCTAGATTTTTTTTTATTTTCATATTATGTTAATGGTTATTTTATTGATTCCAGCATCAAACTCAATTTTGTTGTGTTATTTCATTATTTTTTTCATTATTTTTCATGTTTAAATCTTGGTTTTTAGTGTTTTATTGAATATTCATGTGTTGCGATCCCGAAATTGTAAAAATCATGTTATTTCATGGATGCATCTTCGTTAAAAAAATCTGATTTTTTTAGGGTTGGTTCATGAATATGTCATTGAACCCTTGTAAAAAAATTAGATAGTTTTGGGTTCGAGAACTCTGTTAAAAAAAATAGAGAGTTTAATCATGATTTTTGACCCATGAAATCACTATTGAGATTCAAAAGCAACTTGCAGATGCGATATTTTTGTCATACAAGATCCGATTTATGATTCGTAAGTTTCATATTGATGTATAGTATTGACTGTGATTTTTTCATAATTGTATGTTTCTGTTTGCTATTTTCCCTCAGCCAAAAAGTGGAATCGGTTTCTCAGAACTTGATATGCTTCGTTTAAACCCTAAGTCGACTTGTGGCATTCGTATCTCTTTAACCGAAGATACGATTGACAATCTATAAAAAGCAAAATCTTTATCTACATGTCTTCTATTCACTGCTAAAATTTCATAATTTTTTCATGAGGTTTGCTATATTTCTCTCCCTCTAGACAGAATTTGTTTATTTCAACTCACTTTATATTTGTTAAAATTAAGTGTATATTGTCGGAACAATATCTCTCTAACCGAAGATGATTTTTCCGATCTGTAAATAGGAAAATCTTTGTTTTTTTGTCTAATAGTTTTATATAAAATTTTATGAATTTATATGGTGATTTGACCCCTAATTCGGGTCTGACTCTGTGATAGTTACGTGCCCACGAGCAAAAATTACATATTTTAGGATTTTTATGCAATTTTCATATTAAGATAATTTCAAAATGGTTTTTTTTATTTCAGTTTAATTTTAGGGTTATCAGATATGCATGTGTGAATTTTTTCCAATTTTGGATTTCGTTTGAAGCTCAATTTGATCAAATTACAAAAACAGGTGCACGCGGAGTCCCGATTCGAGCAAAACATTGGCAAAATCATGATTTTTCATGATATTTCTAATTTTTTTCATAGAAGTTTATATTTTTAGAGTTTGTTTATGTTTTTAATCATACAAGGGTGCTTCACACCCGATTTTGTGGTTATTTGATTTTATTTAAACCCTAAATCTAAGATTTTACCAAAATATTTTCTAAAAACCTTGATTTCAAGGTCATAGTCTTGTTTTCAGGGGTATTTTTTATCAAATTTCTCCAAATTCTAAATTTTAAAGTTATTTATCTTTGTTATTTCTTTAATTTTACCTCATATTTTATTATGTTTATCTTAGAGAATCACGGAAAAAGCTTATATCTGGATAAATTCAGTAATTTCCAGATATTACTAGATAAACTCAGAAAAGCCAACATATCTTCACAAACAAGTTTTCTAGTTTTGCAGGGACATTCAAGGCTATATTTCTTTTGTGTTTTTCATTGTTTAAATTCAATTAGTGATGTAAATTGTAAATAAATTTGGAATGAGAATTTAAATTCCTGCTTAGATTAGGGTTTGCATGTGCATATAGTTTAATTTTATAATAATGTCAATGTGTGATGAATGATGATTTATGCATATAAAAATTCACCATGGTCTACACAAATGGCACGTGCACTAGCTTCTAGAGAGTTGGTAAACTCGATTGAGTTCGTATTTATGGCCATAGTCAGAATACGAACAAAATCCAGATTTATCATCTTCTTTTAAGCCACAATTAGCCTACACTCTTAGGCTATCTTCAAAAACTATTACATATTTCAATCTTTTATTAATGTTTTTCTCCTTGAGAATCAAATGAGATATATTCAATCTATATCTGTGGCCATAGTCAAGGATATGAGGCAAATTTACTTCATTAAAGTTCTATAAGGCACATAAACTTCCCTTTTCAAACAATTTTCTCAAAAGTTCTTTAGAAAACATTTTCTTTAAAATTGCATTCATTCATCTAGGTCTAGATTGCATCATAAAAGTATTCCACAGGGCTACACGCCTCTGCTGTTGACTTATTTTCCAATTCCATCTCAGAAAATCAATTTTTCTCAAAGCTTGCTAGATTTTCCTCAGAGACTGATTTTCTCAAAACCCTTGGATTTTAAGGATGTTTCAAGTATTTTTCAATTTCAAATCATGATTTTCCAAGTTATAAAATCTTCAATTTCAAGGTTCAAATTTAGAGAAATCAATTTTCTCTAAGTCATTTTGAGTTTTTCTCAGAAATTGATTTTCCTAAAACACTTGGATTTATCAGAAATTGGCATTTCTTTCCTTCATAAATATTCCTTCAATAAGGCTCATGATTTTCATAGTGTCATCTTTTCCAAAAAATTTCCAAGTATTTCAAATCTTTAAGGCAAACGTCATGTTTTTAAATCTGCATTTTTAGAAAGTCATTGCACATGCCTGATTCTTTGTGCATTTAGGAAATAGAACCTGATTTAGACAAGTTGAGCAAAGCAAAGCACTGGATTGATCCTTGGTTCAATTACCCCTGGTAAAGGTGCCAGAAACGGTTGAACCTCGTACCAACAAGTGAGTCCCATTCTTCGAAATTATCCCGCATTTTAAAACAGAGGCAAGTTATTTTTAAAAACTTTTTCAAAGGTCAGTTTGACTTGCAAAAGTAAAATTTTGCAATGATAACAGGTATTATTGGAAAACCATGCAACAAGACTGTTATCGTTTCATGAAGAAGTGTGTTTAATGTCAGATGCATGCACCTTCCATTCACGCGCCAACCACATATTTACAATCAGTTGTATCTCCATGACCATTCTTTATGTGGGTTTTCGATGTGGTAGGCCCAATTACTCCTTCTGCTTCCAATGGGCATAAGTATTTCCTTGCCGCAATAGAGTGCTTCACCAAATGGGTGGAGGCTGTCACTTTGCAAACAGTGGAATGCTGACACGTGGTCTCGTTCATCCATAAGAATATTCTTTGTCGTTTTAGCATACCACACGACATTGTTTTAGATAATGGTACTCACTTCAAGAATGAGAGAATGAAGATCTTTTGTTCAAAATTCAGAATTTATCATCATTTTTCAGCTCCCTATTATCCTCAAGGGAATGGTCAGGCGGAAGCTACAAATAAAATCCTGATTCGCATCTTAGAAAGAATCGTTGAGATGGGTCATGACTGGCACGAGAAAATCCACGATGCACTCTGGGTGTATCAAACCACCATTCAGACCCCAATTAATGCAACTCCTTCAGAGCTTGTTTATAGAATTGAGGTGGTACTGCCTCTTCATGTTCAGAAACCCGCTCTCAAGTTCGCATCATTACTAGAGCTACCGCTCGATCAGTATCAGCAACAGAGGTTGGTACAACTTGATCTACTCGATGAGAGAAGACTTAAGGCGGCAGAGCACACTTAATCTTATAGTCAGAGGATAGCCAAGCAATATGCCAAGTCAGTCATCGAAAAAAGATTTCGAGTTAACGATCTAGTCCTTAGATCAACGGCTCATCTCATGCACCGCCCTCGTGGCAAATGGTCACCAAATTGGGAAGATCCCTATGTTGTTAAAGAAGCATTATCATGCAATTCATATTGTTTGATTAATGCAGATGGGGTAGAATTACCCGATCCTATCAATGCTCGACATCTGAAGAAATTCTACACTTAGAAAACTTCTATTCTATTTTTGTATTCCTCAATAAATTTTCTTCAATAATGATCAATTATTCTTTCATTTGAACGTCTTCCTCCAGACTACACTGGGGCATCTTTTGTTATGAAAGCTTGTCTTTTATTTGGAATACCCTGTATGCAGGCAGGATCAAACAAGATCTTTCATTATTCATTTGCATTCATTTGCATATATTTGCATTCATCTACATTTTGCATTTATTTCCATTTATTTGCATCCATGCACATTTGCATCCATGCACATTTGCATCAAATTTTTACCCATTCACGATAAGGGACAAAGCCTGAAACTCTAGGCAGTTGTCCAAGTCATCGTGAGGGTGAAGATTGAAAATCTCCCATCATAATCAATGGGTACTTTTTCAAAATCCGGTGTTCGTGCTGGTACTTTTTCAAAATTTGGTGTTTGTGCTGGTACTTTTTTAAAATTCAGTGTTTGTACTGGTACTTCTTTCAAAATCTAGTGCTCGTGCTGGTACCATTTTTAAAATCCAGTACCCATGCTGGTACCTTTTTCAAAATCCAGTGCTCGTGTTGGTACTTTTTCAAAATCCAGTGTTTGTGCTGGTACTCTTTCAAAATCCAGTGCTCGCACTGGTACCTTTTTCAAAATTCGGTGTTCATGCTGGTAGTTTTTCAAAATCTGATGTTCGTGCTGATACTTATTTCAAAATTCAGTGTTCGTGGTATTTCTTTTAAAATTCAGTGTTCGTGCTTGTACTTTTTCAAAATTCAGTGTTCATACTGGTACTTCTTTCAAAATCCAATGTTTGTGATGGTACTTTTTTAAAATCCAGTGTTCGTGCTAGTACTTTTTCAAAATCCAGTGTTTGTGCTGGTACTTTTTCAAATCCAATGTTCGTGCTGGTACCTTTCTCAAAATCCAGTGCCCGTGTTGGTACTTTTTCAAAACCCAGAGTTCGTGCTGGTGCTTCTTCAAAATTCAGTTTTCATATTGGTCGCAATCCAAACATTAGTCTCGCATTAGAACTCAGGCTCAATGCCAATCTTCAGACCTGCGAGCCAAGCAATTATTATCGGACCTTCAGCTCACTCCAGTCTATCAATCAGACTGATGGTCATCAATTTTGTCAAAATCAATCATTTTTCAGACCTTTGGGTCAATCAATTTTTATCAATCAATTTTTTTTATCAATCAGACCCGCAGGTCACCCATTTCATCAAGTCTGTCAGTCAGACCTCTGGTCATCAATTTTTATCAAGCAAACCTCTTGGTTAGCAATTCTATCAAAGTCAATCATTATTTTCCAACCTTAGGGTTGCATCTGCCAATCATGGTCATCCAAGATTTGACCTTCGTGTCGAACTCATCTGCCAATTGACTCAAAATTAATTATCAATCATTTCTTTTGCGAGGGACCCTTTCTCATAGGGAGAGTTCGAGGGAGCTCGTTCTTTTCGTATGCAATTTTTGTTGGTTTGTTGAACCTCTTTTTAGGTAAAGTTTGAAGGGACTCGTGTTTTGCGAACAATTTGCAAAGTAGTTTTTTATTATTACACAAGAAACCCTATTTCTAGGGAGAGTTTCGACAGAAGCTCATTCTCCTTGTGGCCCCCCAATATTTTTTGTTAGGTCATCTCGTCATCAAAATCCCTTTTTCAGGGAGAATGTGATGGACTCACTCCTCTATGATATTTTTCTCGATCTTTATTATCGGCTACCTTTCCATAAGAGAAGCCTAGAGATAGAGAGTTTTGACAAAAACTTTATTTCTCTTCGGAAGTTCATTTTGCAAACACCTCATTTTCAGGGAAGAGAGGAGTATTTTTTTATTACCCGTTTAGGTAAAGGTCAAGCCTGAGTCTCTCCTTTGGAGAAAGGAGAGGAGAATTTAGTCACGGATGTGTCAATCAAACATCGAGTATTTTTTTTCACCAAGGATTTCAAGAATATTTTGGCCAATTTGCTATTAAAAACAATTGTTGATCTCAAAACTTTTATCGCACAAAGAATTACCTCATATTACCTTCAGTATTCCTTCTAGAAGGACAAAGACTTTTGTGAAGAAAGATTCAAAATTCAAGCTTTTTCTGTTGGTCAACTAAAAGGATGAATTAAAATCTTCAATATAATCGGTAAAGGAAAAATTCAATGATGTTAAAAAGCTATAAGTGAACTGATATTGATCATAGCTATAGCACATTTTTGAAGACCATTCTTCTGGTAATAAGGCAGTGAAAATATCCTGGGTGATATAAAAGAATTCATTCAATCTCAATTTCAATATTTCTTCAATCAATCAAGCTACAATCAACTATCTGCAAAAGGAATCTCTCAATCATCGTCAAGATGAAGATTGATGGATGAGTTTGACCCCCGGGGCCAAAGGAGACTCGAAACATCTCCAAGTTGAAGGAGTATGTGATGTATCCTTCCAGGGAAAGTTTAAAACATCGCTAAGTTGAAGGCTGATGCGATGAACCTCACGCCAATCCCTAAAAGGTATTCGATCATTGTTATCATAAAGAGATTTTCAATCCAATGAGACAATTTTATCAATATAATTCTTGGGACTAAAGAAGACTCAAATCATCTCCAAGATGAAGGAGTATATGACGTGCCCTTACAGAGAAAATCAGAATATCACCAAGTTGAAGGTTGATATGATGAAGTTCTCATCAAATCCCAAGAGAGCCTACTTTTCATGTCTCAAAAGAGCACAAAAGATTACCAATAGATTTCAATTAAAAAGACAACATCAATATAATTCCTTGGACTAAAGAAGACTTGAATCATCTCCGAGTTGAAGGAGTATGTGACATGTTCTTCCAAGGAAAATCATAACATAGCCGAGTTGAAGGCTGATGCGATGAAATTCTCTCCAAACCCCAAGAAAACTCATTCTCTATGTCTCCAAAGAGTGCAAAAAGATCATCTTGGGTAAACCCCAGATATCAAATTGCCAAATTGCCAAGAATTTTCTTTCTTTATGTGAAATTCTTTTATCAATATCCTTTTCATCAATTTCTTTTATGATACTGAGAACAAAATTTCTTCATTTTCATATTAAGAAATGGATAGCTTTCTTGAAGAAACTCAACAGCAAAATAAATTTGATTTTGATTCTGGATTTTACAGAGTTAGCCCAGTTGGAGATAATACTCTAGGTAGAAGAGAGAATATCTTTCAAACAACTGTGCTTACATTTCAATTATCTTGAATCAACTACAATTTTTATCTTATTGACAATATTTTCAAGGTATATCGACATGAAGTGAGAACTTGATGTCCTTTTTGATATATCCTAGCATTGTTTTTATCCCTTTTTAGGACTTGATAATGGAAGTTCAAGATCCTTCTCTTTTGTTTTTAATCTGAGCGCCTGGGCTCACAGATTCACACACTTCCCTGTGTTCTCCACTATCCCACCATAGACAGTTCCCGTTCAGGGTAAGGGTTAAACCTGAATTGTTTCTGCAAAAGGTCATCTGTTTTAAAAGTCATTTCAGTCTCAACAATGAGACACCCAAGATCAATCCCTTTTCAAGCTTTAGGGAACCTCATTTTCTTTCTTTTGCAAACCCCTCTTGGATTTATTATGCAAAATCTGAAGGTTCCATCATGGTTTCTCCTTTCAAGAATTTTGGGTCCCCTTTAGGTTAAGGGTCAAACCTGAACCTCGTTCTTCCATGAGGTATTTTTTCCCTTCAGGTTAAGGGTCAAACCTGAAACTCATTCTTCCACGAGGCATTTTTTGTCCCCTTCAAGTTAAGGGTCAAGCCTGAACCTCATTCTTCCATGAGGTATTTTTCGTCCCATCCAGATTAAAGGCTAAGCCTGATCCTCGTCTCGACGAGGTGATTTTTCTTTTTCATTCTCCATTTTATATCTACCATTATCATTAGAGCAAATTCTTTTATACCCAGTCAGACTCTTCTAACTGAGGCATTTTTATAGTCTAAATTTGGTGTGTTTTTCTTTGTCACTAAGCTCAACTTTCAACCGCCTTAGTAGCAAAGAGGGGCATCTGTAAACACCCTAATTTTTTCACCTTCATTCACAAACCCTTTCTTCTTGCTACTGGAGCTTGCCCTCTGAAGCCTTCAGAGAACCAGTTGGTCAATATCTGAGCCAGGGTTGTTCATAGCCCAAATTTTATAATAAATTTTAATACTTCATCCTACAATCAAGATTCAATCCTCATTTTAGGTCAATATCAATTATCAGTTCTCATCCTCAGATGAGAATTTTCAATCCTTTGTGTCTGCTAGGGGTTCGAGATTCCAAGTCCCTCATCTAGGGTTTATATTTCATGTGTCATTACATATCACTACATCATTTGGCATACCATCTCATATCATTTTATGGCATTGCACGCCATTGCATGGCATCTTCGAGATCCAACACTCTTGTTTTTCAAAATATTCAATCTAGATTCAATTTTAAAACTTCTATTTCAAAATCAATTTAAAAAAACCTAGGTTTTTAGATCAATATTTGCCTTTTGTTAACCCCCAGGATCTTATTTCAAAATATTTTCTTTAAAAAATGATCTGGATTCATTTTAAACTCAATTTTTAACTGATCTCAATTCTCGGATAAGACCCATCTAGGTGTTGTCGCTTCCGGATTTCTTCATTCTTCAAATTTCTCAAATTTTTAGTCTTAGTTGGATCAGAACTCTGTCTTTTTAATTTTTAAACCATTTTCAAAATTCCATTTTGGTTTTTAATCAGAGGTAATCTTATCCTTTGTCTATTTTTGTCATTTTGGCCAAAATCTCAGAGTTTTAGTCGGATTAGGACTCTTTTCTAGAGTTTCAGTCAGATTAGGACTCTACTTTTCACTTCTATTTTTATCTTTTTTCAAGAAAACCTTTCAAAACCTTTTATTTTGGCCAAAATTTTAGAGTTTCGGTTGGACTAGGACTCTGCTCCAGAGTCCTAATCGAATCAGAACTTTATCATGATTTCATTTTTTTATTTTATTTTCACTTATTTTCAAAAGTCCTTTTTAAAATCTCATCATTTGTTTCTCAGAAAACAAAAAATTCTTAGAGTTCTAGTCGAATTAGGACTCTTCCCCAGAGTTCTAGTCGGATCAGGACTCTGAACCTGACTTCAATTTCTATCTTATTTTTTACCTATATCCTCTCATTTGTTTTCTAGAAAACCCTAAATTTTAAGAGTTTTGGTCGAATTAGGACTCTGTCCCAGAGTCCCAATTGGACCAGAACTCAAATTTTGATTTCAGTTCTCATCTGTTTTTGCAAAAAAGCTTCTAAAACCTCTTTGTCTGTTCAAAATTTTGAGAGTTTTAGTCAAATTAGGACTTTGCCCTAGAGTCCCAGTTGGATCAGGACTCTAGTTCCGATTTCAATTTTTATCTTGTTTTCTTTTTTTTCGCAAAAACTCTTAAAATCTTCTTGTCTGTTTTCAGAAAAATCAAAATTTCTAGAGTTCTAGTCGAATTAGGACTCTGTTCTGACTTCTGTTTTAACTCAATTTCACTTGTTTTTAAAACATTTTCGCTTGTTTTTTGAAAAAAAAAAATCCAATTTTGTAGAGTTTCAGACAACTTAGGACTCTATTTCAAGAGTTTTAGTTGGACTAAGACTCTTACCCTAACTTCATTTTTTAGCTCATTTTATCAGATTCTCAGAAAACCTTTTAAAACTCCTTTATTTATCTTTTAAAAAATGCCAAAATTCTAGAGTTTTAGTCGAATTAGGACTCTGTCCCCAGAGTTCCGGTCTGGTCAAAACTCTATTATGATTTCACTGCTTGTCTTTATTTTCACTTGTTTTAAAAAATCCTTTCATTTGTTTTCCAAAAGAAGCAAAATTCTAGAGTTTCAGTCCGATCAGGACTGTCCCAGAGTCCTAATCCGGTTAGGACTCCATTCTGATTTATGTTTCTACTTCCATTCTCACCTCCTTCACTTGTTTTTCAAAAATTAGTTCATTTTATAGAGTTTTAGTTGATTGAGGACTCTATTTTAGAGTTTCGACTGATTTAGGACTCTAACCCCGACTGCATTTTCTGACTTATTTTTACTAATTTTGATAAGATCTTTCAAAAACTTCTTTGTTTGGCTTTCAAAAACCTAAATCTCAGAGTTCCAGTTGGTTTAGGACTCTAGTCTAGAGTTTCAGTTCGCTTAAGACTCTATTCTCAAAACTTTTGAATTTCGTCTGGTGATTTTAACTCCATTTTAAAACCATTTTAGTCTTTATTTCAACTTTTTCAAAACCCTTATGTGGGATCCACTCAGTTGACGCCACATCTGGAAGAGTTTTGATCAAGTCAGAACTCTATTTGGTTCAAAAGCTTTCAATTTCAAATTCAAATTCTAAACCTCATTTTGAAAACTTTCATTTTCAAGTTTTAAAAACCGCTTTTGAAAAATCAAGTGGGGCCCACTCTGGGTGGCGCCACATTTGAAAGAGTCAGGGTTAGATTAGGGTTAGTCAGTGTCCTAATTAGGTTAGGAGTTTGAAAAGATCCAAATTGATTTTAAAACTTCAATTTACTTCAGTATTTTCAAAATACATTTTTGACTTTTGAATTTAAGCCTTTAAAAAACAAATGTGGGCCCACAGGGGTTGGCGCCACATTTGGATTGATTTAGGGTTTAATTAGGACTTAGGTAGATTAGTTATAGCTAGGGTTAGGTTAGACATTTTTCAAAAAATTGCCCCCTATAGTGTTTATCCAAACTAATTAGGAAAGTTTTTTTTCTTTCTAAAAATAACTTTTTCAAAAACCTATATAAAGAGGCCAAAAGGGGGGTTGACCCCTAGGCTTTTCTCTCTCCTTTTCTTGCTGCTTTTCTCTCTCCTCCCAACACCCTCTCCTTCCTCCATTGAAGCTGCAGCCCCCAAAGTAAATTTCTTCCACTTTATTTCATTAATTTTAATGATTTTTAATGTTTATTCCATGATTTCCACCATTGCCGCCTCTTGCATATGGATTTCAAGCTTGGCTTTTGTCCAAAAACCGTAAAATCGATTCAAGAAAGTGATCTAATGCTGTTTGAGGGCATTTTCCATGATTTTAATCTGTTTAAATTGTTGGAAATCTCATTTTTTTTATTAAAGCCCATTAAAAGATGAGATTCGCCCGTTAAATGGGTTGAATCTCTCTTTTCGAAGGCTAAATCAAATTCTAACTATGTATTCCCTGATTTTTTTTATTTTCTTATCATATTAATGTTTATTTTATTCATTCAAGCATCAAATCCAAATTTGTGATATTATTTGCAAGCTTTTCTCATTATTTTTCATGTTTAGATTGGGGTTTTGCAAGCTTTATTGATAATACGCGATTTTCAATCTCAGGCACACGGAAATCATGTTATTTTATGTTTATGTTTCTGTAAAAAAAAATATATTTTTTAGGATTGGTCCATGGGTTTGTCAGTGACTTTCCATAAAAACTCAGATTATTTTGGATTCTGGAACCCTATCAAAAAAATAGAAAACCGAAACTTAATTTTTAAACCGCAAAATCGCTACGTGAATTCGGGAACAACTTGCTGAGGCGATATCTCCTTCGTCAGAGATCCGATCAATAATTCATAAGTTGCAGTGGTTTTGTCTTGATGTCTAGTATTTACTGTATAGTTTTCATATTTTTATGCATCTGTTTGGTATTTTTCCTCTATTATACCTTGTTCAAACCCTAGATCAATTTGTGTCGATCATATCTCCCTAACCGAAGATCCGATCGATTATCCATAAAAGGAAAAATCTTCCTATATGTATTTTCTGTTCACTGCTAAAATTTTATAATTTTTTAATACGATTTGCTATATTTCCCTATACCCAAAACTAGATGTATTTATTTTAACTCGTTATATATTCGTCGAAATTGACCATATATTGCCGGAATGATATCTCCCTAACCAAAGATGATTTTTTTGATATGTAAAAAAGGAAATCTTTGTTTTTTTGTCTAGTACCTCTTTGTAAGTTTTTGTGAATTTCTATGGTGGTTTGATACTTGATTCGTGTCTCACTGTGATAGGTACATGCCTGCGAGCAAAATCATGTATTTTAGAGTTTTATTCAATTTTGGTATTAAAATATTGTCAAAAATATATTTTTTTGAATGCAATTTAATTTTAGGGTTATTAGAACTATCCATGTCATTTTTTATAGATTTTTGAGTTCATTTGATATATTATTTGATTAAATCATGAAAACAGGGTGCCAGCGGTGTAACACCCCATTTATTTAAAGTGGAAAATTTGAGAAGATTTTTTTTTTTAGCAAGCAGGATAAATGAGGAGCTACAAAAAGAAAACCTTGATATTATTCCATCATCAATAATGTATTACATAAGTTTCAGAGTCCAGAACACCAAATAGAAAATACTAGCATCATGATTGTCGTCGCCGACGCCGCTGCCTTCACTCTACGTGCTCATGTGAAATATCCCCTGAAAAGTGTAACCAAACAAAAAATCAGACTACCACTATCTGAGCAAGTGATACAGTGCTATTTACAAATGTGCAATGTCATGTGAACAGATATGTGTATGAGATAGGAATTTTATTCCATGTTTAGAACTATATGCATAATTTTTTTTTTGACGTTCACCTCTTGTTCAAATTATTGGACCTGTGATCCTATTAGTTTCCACTCTAAGTTCTGTATGACTAGATCGTTACCAGTGTAACAAGAATTACCACTTTTATTGATCTCTTTCTTCTTATCATTCTTAACCCTGTGGGTATAAACATGCATTCAACATCGTAGCAAACTGAGACTATATGGGGTTTATTATTTTATAACCCGTATAATCTAGCCATACGGATACCCAAAAGGGGCACAGTGCTCGACTGAGAGAGATCCCCAATTGGCAAGAACAACATCGGATGCACCCAAAACGCTTCTGCAGAAGACTCAGACCCACCACCTAGGACTCACTGGTGGTCCTGGTCCCCTAACTCCGAGGACAGAGGACCAGGTGAGACGCCTAGCTCTCATAACACAAAGTTGTCCCTCGGAGTGTGTACCACCTACTCTCTATAAAATGGACCATGGGTCCGGTAACATACACTGTGATCCAGTGTACCCAGAAACCTGGGAATCGAGTAACATACACCATCATGGTGTACCCAGAAACCCGATGGAACCAGTAACATATACCCATCTTCCGGTATACCCAGTTCCACCATATAATAATTCTTTATTTCATTTATGTTCAAATGTCATCTTACTCATATCCTGTATCCATGCCAAAGTCATGGTGACCACATGATGCTTACGTATGTTAAGACTTTGCCACATTTTTTTTTCCAACCGCGATTGAGTGTTTTATAATAGTCCCAAAGCGGTGTCTACCTACTCCTTATTAACCTAGTGGGGTCACAGGTGACATAGTGACTAAGTCAATAGGCTCATCCTCAAGTTGGGCTGTCAAAACCATGAAATCACAAAAATGCTAACTGGACTCCCTACTGAGACCTTACTGTGAGGGTTTGTCACAGTATCATACCCATCCGCACCCCACATGGGATACTATCTTAGTTGTGTTGGTCCAGTCCAAGCTCATAGTTCAGCTATAGATATACCTGTGGTCGCTACACCATGTGTAGTAGCACAGCTACCCACATAACAAGCTGGAGTTTGCTCCGCTTCCGAAGCCCAACCATCACACTTTGACAACCCCACTAAGGTTCGTCGGAACGTAAACCAGGTAATAATGAGTTTGATTCACTGCTCACAATCAGTAATAGCCCCACCCACTGGGTGGGGTCGGCCTCGATGCACCCTGTGCAGCCGGACGTTGTTAAGGTTTTCCAGCGTGGACAACAACAGTTTGTTCGAGGTTGTGAACACATCACTGCGCACAACCCCGACAGAGTAACACTCGGTTGGGTTTAGGCCAACCGATGTCCCTGCCCAGACTCGTAAAAGGCCCAAACCGAGCCCCCTTTTTGGTGGTTTTCTACGGTCATACACCAATCAACAACAACTATAAATTTTCTGCAGGGTTCGACACTCCCTCTACGGCTAGAGTTGTAAACTGCAACTGTCGAATACTAGTCCGTCCGACCGATCCTTGGGTTCAGGCTTGCGCACTTTGTTCTATTACTTGGTTTGTTTGTTTTTTTACGCTGAATCATATAATTGCTTTGTAAGTGGTCAATAACCTTTCTTAGTGTCTGCTATATATGTATATTGTAAAGGACCAGACCATAGGTCGTCCCACTAGGAGACCCCTCTACCGAGGTTTGGTATTGAAAGATGGATTCGTGACCATTAGATCTGTAACCATCTCTATAACATTTGTTGTTTTCCAGAAATCACTGTGACCTAACAGGCTAACACAAACATGTATATGAATAATTGATTCTACCTTACTTCCAGTATAATTGTGTCACATACATTAACCACTGATAAAATACTTACAGAAAAAAAAATGCTAACCCCTACACGGTTGAATCCAAACCAATCCGTAACTTGTTATCAGGCACCCATGTATTTGAGATATACAAATACACATCTTATGCCATCAATCCCACTATTTAAGGTGATTCAATGTACAAGTCTTTACGAGGTTGCCGTATGAGTATACGTTGTACCTTGTCCACCTATGCTACATAACTGGAGCATATTTTATTTCATTGGCAGATATGAATCATACACATGACGATGGGCTGAATCATGCTAATATATACTCTATTCAGTGAGTCTACACTGACCTAAGAGGAGCGGTATCCCCTACATGTTCTGAAATATAGCAAATCTACCTTAACTATTTCTAGAGAAAGGTTTTTCACATATAGTATCAAATGACAAAATGCATAGGTAAAAGCGACGGTAACACCTACCTTATGCGGACTCGATCCCGATGGTAGGATGTTTCTCTTCCTTCTAGACGTTCGGTAGCCTTGCACTTGGTTCTCGCCGGAATCAATGGTGAAAGGTACATAATAGCACACCCAGTTGGGCTGAGCAATAGAGAGGGAAGAAGCTGATGTGGGAGATGAGGAGCTTGAGAGGGGAGATGGGGAAATCGTGAGAGTAAAGAGAGGAGGGCGAGTTCCAAGGTTTTTTTTTTTGTAAACCCCAACCCATCAATCGTTCCTATCCTCCTCATCAACTTCAACTTTTGTAACCCCCCCCCCCCCCAGCCCACCATCCGAATTCCAAAGTTTTTTTTTTTTCATTAACTACTTGGTTGGACTTCCCATTTGGGAAAACGCCCAGCCCCCATTCCTTGGGCGCCACCCCTTCCTCATTTAAGTCGTCTTAAATGGGAAGGTGAAACGCCCCTTTTGTTTAAATTTTTTTATAAAAATATTACTCATCTATCTTTTTGCAAAAAGAATACTGTTTATAGTTGGCACCTTGGGGTTCGAACTAAGGTCTCCACCCTAAGGGGTAACGAGCCCCACCGGTGCGCCATTGCAAGTTTTGTTGCAATACCTTGCAACATTAATGTATTTACTCTTGTAGTGGCTGGACGATATCACCAAACCAAAACGTTTTCTACATAAAAAGTGTTATATTACCCAGGGGATTTGAACCAGTGACCTCTACCTGGTGCGTCCCTCATCGTTACCGTTGTGTCACTTCTACTTTAGTTGCACCTACTTGCAACTAAAATTCCTTTTATCCTCTTAAGACGATCCATCCAACCTTACCAATACTAGATCAATAATACTTCATCATTTATTTATTGCAAAAAGACACAAAATTTTCAGGGTTTTACATCCTTTTCCCCTAAAAAGAATTTCGACCGCGAAATTCGTTGCAACTCAGATACAAATAATTCAGGATACTTCTCTTTCATTGCTTCTTTGGGCTCCCAGGTGCACTCTTCAAGCCCATGATGCAGCCATCGAACCTTCACCAGGGTAATAGTCTTGTTTCTCATTACTCTTTCACGATGATCCACAATCTCAACGGGTCGCTCCTCTAGAGTCAAGTCCTCCTGTAGTCGCAAATCCTCGAATTGGATCACATGGGAGGGATTCGGTATGTACTTTCACAACATCGATATGTGAAACACATTGTGAATGTTTGCGAATTGAGGTGGTAATTCCACTCGGTATGTTGTTTCTCCAATCCTTTCTAATACGCTGAACAACCCCACATATCTAGGGCTTAGCTTTCCTTTCTTCCCGAACCGAAAAACGCTCTTAGTTGGTGATACTTTCACAAATACCATGTCCCCAACTTCGAACGCTAGCTCCCTGTGTCGCTGATCTGCATAACTCTTTTGTCTACTTTGAGCCGCACGTAGTCTATTCTGGATCTTTTGGATCTGTTCTGTGTAATGTTGTAGTACCATCGACGATTCAACTGCCCTTTTGCCCACTTCATTCCACTGCACTGGCGATCTACAAGGTCTTCCATACACAGCTTCAAACGGTGCCATCCTGATGCTCGCATGGTAACTATTGTTGTATGCAAATTCTGCTAACACCACATGAGTATCCCATTCTCCCTTCCAATCCAGCATACAAGCTCTAAACATGTCTTCCAAGGTTTGGATGGTCTGTTCTGACTGTCCATCAGTCTAAGGGTGAAAAACCGTACTAAATTTCAACTTAGTACCAAGTGCTGATAGGAGTTGTCGCCACAATCGAGAAGTCAATCGCGGATCTCGATCAAAGATGATGGAGATCGACACACCATGCAATCTGACTATCTCTTGAATATATAGTTCAGTCAAGCTCTCTAGCGATTGACCCTTTCTGATTGGGAGGAAATGCACCAACTTGGTCAATCTGTCGACTATGACCCAGATGGCATCATGGTTTCTTCGAGTGCGGGGTAACCCTATTATGAAGTCCATAGTAATGTTTTCCCACTTCCACTGAGGAATTTCTATCAATTGCATTGTACCTCTCAGTCTTTGGTGTTCAATCTTGACTTGTTGGCAAATCAAACATTTTGTGACATACCTACTTTTCAATGTAGTTGGTGTAAGTTAATACGATGTTTCAAAACTACTTGCAAATTATAATTCAATTTAACTTACCTACCAATATCACGTTTCATTCCATTCCACCAATATCCATGTTGGAGATCCTTGAACATTTTTGTACTTCCCGAATGGATGGTGTACTTGCTTTTGTGGGCTTCCTCTAGCAATTCATCTCTCAACTCTGGGTCGCTGAGGATCCAAAGTCTTTCCCGCAGCTATATGCTTCCATCCTCCTTTTGTTGGAATTCATTGTTGTCTTGCTGAGCTAGTGCCTCCATCTTTCCATACTAAGGATCTTCCTTTTGCTTTGCTACCATATTTTCTTTAAATTTTGGTTGTATCGTGAGATTATTCACTCTTATGATACTGAAGCTTGTCGTGAATGGACTCCATTTTACAAAATCTTCTATCAGCTTCCATTATGTGCTTATCAAGCTAGCCAATTCATTGCCCAACTTTCGACTGAGGGCATCTGCTACCGCATTCGCCTTTCCTGGATGGTAGGAAAGGGTGAACTCATAATCCTTTATGAATTCAAGCCATCTCCTTTGCCTCATATTAAGTTCTTTTTGTGAGAATAGATATTTCAGACTCTTATAATCTGTGAATATCTCAAATTGTTCTCCATACTTTTAGAGCGAATACCACCGCGCTCAACTCAAGATCATGAATGGGATAATTCCTCTCATGTGTCTTCAACTGTCTTGATGCATAGGATATGACCTTACTGTGTTGCATCAATACACAACCCAAACTGGTACCCGAAGCATCAGTGTATACCACAAATCCATCGCTTTTCGAGGGTAACACCAACACAGGGGTTGTGGACAGTTTTGTCTTGAGTTTATGAAAGCTCTCTGCGCACTTTTTATTCCAATCAAACTTCACTTCCTTTTGTAAGAGCTTCGTCATGGGCATCACAATGCAGGAGAAGTCCTGGATGAACCTTCAGTAATACCCTGCTAATCCGAGAAAACTTTGGATCTCGCTCACATTCTTTGGTGGAGCCCACTTTGTTACAGCCTCCACCTTTGCTGGGTCCACTGACACACCATCCTTAGAGATAACGTGACCAAGGAACATAACTTGATCGAGCCAGAACTCACACTTTGAAAATTTGGCATATAATTGGTGTTCACGTAGAGTTTCCAGCACAGTCCTCAAGTGTTCTCGATGTTCATTTTCATTCTTCGAATAGACCAATATGTCGTCAATGAAAACAATGATGAAAGTATCCAGGTATGGCCTAAAGACTCAGTTCATTAAGTCCATGAAAGCAGCAGGGGCATTCGTGAGTCCAAAAGGCATCACAACAAATTCATAGTGGCCGTACCTAGTGCGGAAGGTCGACTTGGGAATGTCTTCATCTTTAATTCTTAACTGATGATAACCGGATCTTAGGTCAATCTTTGAGAAAACCTTCACATTCCTTAGTTGATCAAATAGATCCTCAATACGAGGTAGAGGATATTTATTTTTCACCGTCGCCTGATTGAGAATTCTATAGTCAATACAGAGTCTCGTTGATTCATCCTTCTTTTTCACGAACAACACAAGTGCTCCCCACGGTGATATGCTTGGTCTTACGAACCCACGATCCATCAGTTCTTGCAGTTGTTTCTTTAATTCCTCCAATCCTGCCGGCACCATTCGGTAAGGTGTTCTCAAGATTGACTTAGTACCTGGGACTAAGTCAATTCCAAATTCAACCTCCCACGACGGAGGTATTCCTGGTAATTCATCTGGAAATACATCGGAGAAGTCTCTGACAGCATCGAGATCGTGGATTTGGACCTTTACTTCGACTCCGATTACATTTACTAAAAATATTGTATCTCCCCGCTGAAGATACCTATTCACCTTCAAGGCCGATATCAATCGTTGTTTTATAACTGGTCTCGACAGACAAAACACGGCTTTCGGCTCATTGGGTCGGGATATGATCACTTTTCCTTCTCTACATAGGATTCTAGAATAGTGTTCATACAACCAATCTATACCTAATATGATATCATATTCGGTCATATCAAGTAGGATTAGGTTTGCAGGTAGAGACTGTGTCCCTAACATAATTTCTATGTTTGGCATGAAGTTTACACATATCTCATTGAATCCTATTGGGTTATACACCACTAATTCATGATGTAGTGATTCAGTAGGTGCTCCCAATTGTTTTGCAAAATTAATAGCTATGAACGAGTGTGTGGCTCTACAATCAAAGAGTACTAACGCAGCTTGGCCAGATATGAGCACCGTACCTTGCACCAGATCTCCCTTCTGAAGTTGCTCTGTCGAGGTTGCATAGACTCTCCCGGTCATCTTCTTTTGGTTTGCTTGCTGAGGTGGCAGTGCTTGTTGTTGTGGTTGCGGTGGTTGGCCACCACTTGCCTTCCTTGCATCATCTGCATGTTTCTTTCGGCACTCTCAGATGTAGTGCCCTAGTTTTTCGTAGTATAAGCAGCCTCCCGTCTCTCGAGGGCACTGTTGTCTCGGATGGAACCGATTGCATTTTTGGCACCTCTGTCCTTGGGTCTGACCCGTCCGGTGCTCTCCCACCTACTTCGGCTTCTTGACATGTGGGTTGAACTTCTTTCCACCAAACCTCCTCTTAAATTCAGGCTTCTGTACCCCAGGATGATTTTTTTGATGTTTCTGCGCTTCCTTTCAATAATCATCCAGTAAGGTAGCAACCTGTATTGGCGAAAGTCACCAAAGTGGTTTAGGTACTCACCTTCTTCTATAAAAACAAAATTTTCAAAATTTGTTGGTTGGATTACCTGTATGGCCTCATCGAGGGTCTTTGGTCCTTGAGTATATAAGCGGTTCCTGAGTCCCGCTTTCAATCCTCGGGCGAACTTCATCGCCCGATCGTCATCAGTTGTGTACACATTTGGACAATATATCTCCAGGCTATAGAACCTGGTGATATAATCTGCCAACGATCCATCCCCTTGTTGCAGGTCGAGGAATTCCTGCATCTTCTTTGTACGTTCATGCTTCGAAAAACTAGGTGTTGTTGAACACCCCCAAGAATTGTGGCCATGTCACTGGCCCGTTCTGGAACTTCACAGCGTGTGTGGTTTCCCACCATTTCTCTGCATGCTCTTTCAGATGGTATGTGTTGAAGTCCACTTGTCGTTCGAACGGAACTTCCAAAACCCAAAAGATTCATTCAATCTCCCTTAGCCATGATTCTGCTGCTTCAGGGTCCGTCTTTCCAACGAATGCTGGTGGATCCATGTCCATGAACTTCTTGTAGGACATAGTCCCACCCGCATTCGCCTTATCCTGGGCTACATGTTGTAGGTTGGTGCCCATTTGTTGCATCGCGGTGGCTTGCTGGCCGACCACTCCTGCTAGGTTTTGTAGGGTCTCCATGATGTCAATGCACCTGTTTGCCCATGCCATCTAATTGACATAGACCATTACCAAAAAAATTTATGTTTGTTATGGTTGCTCTATAACCTCATAGTCATTAAATGCACGAGAACACTCAATAAGTCAAACTTAAGCATAACTTGTTTTGAATACATTAACTATATACTTACAGAGCGATGGCAAGTCGTCGTGGCTATCATGGCTACTATTCTGTCTGGCTCTGATACCATAATTGTAACGCCCCATTTATTTAAAGTGGAAAATTTGAGAAGAATTTTTTTTTGGCAAGCAGGATAAATGAGGAGCTACAAAAAGAAAACCTTGATATTATTCCATCATCAATAATGTATTACATAAGTTTCAGAGTCTAGAACACCAAACAGAAAATACTAGCATCATGACTGTCGCCGCCGACGCCGCTGCCTTCACTCTGCGTGCTCATGTGAAATATCCCTTGAAAAAGTGTAACCAAACAAAAAATCAGACTACCACTATCTGAGTAAGTGATACAGTGCTATTTACAAATGTGCAATGTCATGTGAACAAATATGTGTATGAGATAGGAATTTTCTTACATGTTTAGAACTATATGCATAATTTTTTTTTTGACGTTCACCTCTTGTTCAAATTATTGGACCTGTGATCCTATTAGTTTCCAATCTAAGTTTTGTACGACTAGATCGTTACCGGTGTAACAAGAATTACCACTTTTATTGATCTCTTTCTTCTTATCATTCTTAACCCTGTGGGTACGCACAGGCATTCAACATCGTAGCAAACTGAGACTATACGGGGTTCATTATTTTATAACCCGTATAATCTAGCCGTACGGATACCCAAAAGGGGCACGGTGCTCGACCGAGAGAGATCCCCAATTGGCAAAAACAACATCGGATGCACCCAAAACACTTCTGCAAAAGACTCAGACCCACCACTTAGGACTCACTGGTGGTCCTGGTCCCCTGACTCAGAGGACAGGGGACTGGGTGAGACGCCTAGCTCTCACAACATAAAGTTGTCCCTCGGAGTGTGTACCACCCACTCTCTCTAAAATGGACCAAGAGTCCGATAACATACATTGTGATCCAGTGTACCCAGGAATCGAGTAACATACACCATCATGGTTTACCGAGAAACCCGATGGAACCAGTAACATATACCCATCTTTCGGTATACCCAGTTCCACCATATAATAATTCTTTATTTTATTTATGTTCAAATGTCATCTTACACATATTTTGTATCCATGCCAAAGTCATGGTGACCACAGGATGCTTACGTATGTTAAGACTTTGCCATTTTTTTTTCAGTCGCGATTGAGTGTTTTATAATAGTCCAAAAGCGGTGTCTACCTACTCCTTATTAACCTTGCGAGGTCGCAGATGACATAGTGACTAAGTTAATAGGCTCATTCTCAAGTTGGGTTGTCAAAACCTTGAAATCACAAAAATGCTATCTGGACTCCCTACTGAGGCCTTACTGTGAGGGTTTGTTACGGTATCATACCCATCCGCACCCCACATGGGATACTATCTTAGTTGTGTTGGTCTAGTCCAAGCTCATAGTTCAGCTATAGATATACCTGTGGTCGCTACACCATGTGTAGTAGCACAGCTACCCACATAAAAAGCTAGAGTTTGCTCCGTTTCTGAAGCCCAACCATCACACTTTGACAACCCCACTGAGGTTCATCGGAACGTAAACCCGGTCATAATAAGGAGTTTGATTCGCTGCTCACAATCAGTAATAGCCCCACCCACTGGGTGGGGTCGGCCTCGACGCACCGTGTGCAGCCGCACGTTGTAAGGTTTTCCAGCATGGATACTCAGCCCGGTTCAATGCAAGAGCCCCCGACAATAACAGTTTTTTCAAGGTTGTGAACACATCACTGCGCACAGCTCCGACAGAGTAACACTCTGTTGGGCTTAGGCCAACCGATGTCCTTACCCAGGCCCGTAAAAGGCCCAAACCGAGCCCCCTTTTTGGTGAGTTTCTGTGATCATCGCAAAATTTTTCCTCTCTTGGTATTTCTCTCTCTTACTCCTCTTTTCCTTTTTAGCCTCTATTTTCCCTTTTTTTGAAAGAGGAAAATAAAAGACAAAAAAGAAGAGAGAAGAGAAAAGAAAAGAAAGAAGAGAGAGGAAATCTTCTGCGAAGGTCTCACTTGATGATCATGCATAATTTCTACACATAAATTCTTATATTTTTCATGCATGATCATGTCAATAATTGCTTAAAAAATGCTTGTTTGCGAAGGTTTTCAAAGTTTTTTATCAGATATTAAATTGAGCAATGTAAACCCTTTCTGAGCCTTTTTGAGAAATTAATTAAGTTTTTGGAAAATACTTTCAAAAAAATGAAGTTGTTTGAAATATTTGAAAAATATACAGACTCCTTTTGAAAAAAAAATTCAAAACCTAATTAAAACATTATAAATTAGATGTTTGAGAAAAGAAAAGGGTCTCTCTCTCTCTCTCTCTCTCTCTCTCTCTCTCTCTTCTTCTTCTTCTTCTTTATTCTACTTCTTTTTCTCTCTTTCTTTCCTTCCTTTACCCTTTTTCTTCACCGACATCTTCTTCATTGTCTATCATCAAGGTGTGTAGCGTGACACGCATAGATCATGAGAGGCCGCTCTCTCCCCAACCCCTCTGTTGAAGGCAACCCTCAACGGTTCGTTCTTCGACCTTGTTTTTCTGTAGATGTAGGGGCATAGCTTAGTATATTAGATCAGTTCATCACATCCCCATTAGCGTATCCAGTTAGCTTAGTTTAACATCTGAAAAAAAAATAGGTGTCTTCATCTTCTTGACGTGCATGTAGATCGTTAGATTCATATAGGGTTTGTGTTCATTCATAGTGTTGATTCACAGTAGCATTAATGTTTTTTACAGATTATTTGATTTTCATATAGTTTAGGTTGTTGATTTTTAGTATAGGTTAGTCAAGCAATATTTTAATCGTTTTCAGTTCCATTTTTGTTTTTTTTTATCAATTGGTCATGTCCTCCAGTATAGCTGTGTTTACAAAGTTTTTATTCAGTCGGTAGTCCTTCTTTTCAATCGTTTCAGCATATAGCATTTCAGCCGTTTCGTGCATCTTAACTTTTAACATCTAGTTCAGCATTTTTTTTTATTCACTCTGTTTTAATACTTACTTTCAGTCGGTTCTTCAGTCAGCAAATTTTTTTATAGTAGGTTTAGTCGTTTTGTGTTATTCAGTGTTAGCGTTTGTGTTAGTTCTTATTTAGTAATGTTTCTATCATAGTTTTTATTCAGCATTTGTTTATTACCTACGTTAGATAATTCCATTAGTTGTTTATTAAGTATTTCATTGCATATGCTCTTTACTCATTAATTGTTTATGCTATTAGTAATTTTAATTCATTAGCAATAAGATAGTTAGCTGTTTATGTTGTTTTGTTTACATAGGCAAAATAGTTTAATTGTTAGTGAATAGGTCAGTTTGGAACTTGTCTTTGTGTGTGACGTTAGTTTATTTCAATAGGTTAGATTAATTAATGTCAATAGGATAGTTGACTACTTGGTTCAATAGGTCATTAGTTGTTATTAGTTATATTGTTTAATATTTTAGTTTATTTGTTTGCTTTGAATAGCTTAATTACATATATCTTAGTTATGTTAATTCATGTTTTGCTTAGTTGTTAGCTAGGTAATTTAGCCATTTTAATTCAGGTTGCTATAATTAATTAGTCTATCATATTGCTGTGTTTTATCTCACGTTTTTAGTCATTTGAGTTAAAGCTTTAGTCAATTGTATAGCCATGTCTTAGTTAGATTGTTGATTGATTGTGTTCATTTTCTAATTCATCCATCAAATTGTTATTTTAGTTGGATTCGAGTTTAGTTAGTCTGATCTAATTTATTTGATTAGTGGATTTGTTAAAGAATAACATAGTTTGTTATGCAGTTGGTTGTTTAGGTAGTTTTAAAATTTTGTCTTTTAGTGTTAGGATAGATTAGTTGTTCATGTTTAGTTTAGTTACTTAATTCAAATCTTGTATTTGCTGAATATTTTTAGTCATTAGTATTAATTTCTTGTTTAGTTTCGTCAGACTGCTTTGTTTTTGTGTTTTGCAAGGAAGCATTGGAGCGTGCGGTAGATCCCTTTTTGTGCCCTAAAAGGTCCCCTCAAGGGACCCTCAGAAAGGTCCTCAGGGAGCCCTTAGAAAAGCAAAAGTTCAAGAAAACATACATTACCTCAAAAAGGGACAAGAAGACTCGAAGCACTGAAGCCTTTCTTTTCTTTTTAGATTAGGGTTTTATTTTATTTTATTAATTGGGTCTGTAATAAAACCATTTATTTATTTTGTTTAAGCCCTTTGCGTTGGGCCGTACTCCCTTAGTTAGTTAATTATTTAATTAATTCATTTTATTTTGACAATAAAGAGTAGTTTAGATTGTGTGTTTGAATACAAAGTATTTTTCGTTTCCTGAGATCGACCCGGACTCCACCACTTGTGCAAGCTGGTATTTATATTTTTGGTGTCTGGCTTTCACTGAATTTTCATTAAAAATATTATTTTAAAAAGGGATTTCATAAAACTCACACCAAATTTTTTGCGTCGTTGCCGGGGAACGGCGAAATACGAGTATTCACTTTATTGCCTAGTGTTTGTTTTGCATTTAGGTTTTAGAACCACGTATGTGCATACCGTAGAGACAAGCTTACTTTTCTGCACAGCCCACCCACTAGGGTCCCTTTAGAGGTGACTGTGTACGATTGGTACCGTACACATAGATTTTATTTTCCTTTAATAATCTCTGCTGTGTGCAACTGCGTGGTGTTTGTTTAGACCTTGTTTTTTTAGTTTACTCGCTTTGTGGTTTGCGTAGTTTGGCCGCTAGTGCGTTAGTTAGGTAGAAAACCTCAAGTTAGGACGTGTGCTACACCGGTCTACTCCAAGGTGTACGCAATGGCTGACGATCATCGTTTGATCCGTCCTTTGAGGGAGTACTTCATGCCAAATACGTATACTCCTGCCTCCTGCATCACGAGACCTGATATAGGAGCAAGCCATTTTGAGATTAAGGCCAGCGTTATCCAAATGCTACCTTCATTTTATGGCCTTAGCAATGAAGACCCCTACCATTATCTCGATGAATTCCTCGAGATTTGCTCGACTGTGCGAATCAATAACTTTGGAGATGACGCGTTGAGATTAACGTTGTTTCCGTTCTCCCTTAAAGATAATGCCAAACATTGGCTAAAGGCTCTTGAGACGGTTCAGATTACCACTTGGGAAGGAATGCAATGCGAATTCCTTAAAAAGTACTTCCCAATTGGTAAGACAAATCAGTTTCGCAAAGCCATCACCAGTTTTTCACAGATTGAGGGAGAACAATTTCACGAAACTTGGGAGAGGATGATGGATATTCTTCACAAGTGTCCCCACCACCAGGTGCCTCGCTGGCAACTGGTGCAATATTTCTATGACGGTCTTACTGAGAAGAACTGTCAAATGGTTGATTCGTCGTGTGGGGGCACTTTTATGCTCAAGAGTGAGGACGAGGCTTGGTCTTTATTTGAGACCTTGAGTGAGAACATGATGCATCATGCCTTGTCTTTACCGGTCGATAGGACCACATCTGTGTCTAGTGGTCTTAGGAAAGTTGGGATTTCCGAAATTGGGTCTGAGTTAGATTTGTGTACCAAAATTGACCAGTTGAATAGGAAGTTAGATCAATTCCTAGCAAACTCTTTAAGAAGTCCAGTAGGAAAAGTGTGTGAGCTTTGTGCTAACTCTGCACACTGTGTTTCTGATTGTCCGGCAGCGCCGCTATATCCTGAATTCGTTCAGGAGCAGGTGAATGCTGCCCAAGGTTTCGCTAGACCCATGCCTGATTCATTTACACCATCATATAACCCAAGTTGGCGAGACCATACCATTGCCCCATCCCATCAGCCCTCCCAGACACAGTAACCCTTCACAAGGTTACTCGCATCCCATTTTTCCATAGGTTCATCCCCAGTCTAGTCTACCTTCTCCTCAAGAGCTCACATCGAGCCCATCATTCCAACAGAAGATGTTAGAGGCCTTTTCGGATATTAAGGTCACTCTTTGTTCCCACACGCAGTCAATAGCCAAGCTAAAGACTCAAATGAGACAGTTGGCTCAGGCCTTCAGTAGGCAAAGCGAGGGGGGCCTATCTAGTCAGTCTGTTGTCAACCCAAAGGGAAAGGATCCTATGTCATTTGACCTGCACCCCGCAGATTCACATCCTGCGCAGGTTAAATCTGTTATATCCCTTAGGAATGAGAAGGCGTGTCACCCCATTCAGGAATCGATTCATGAACCCAATGTCATACTCACTGATGAGTCGATCTCCTCCATTAGGCCCCAGGAGAAGGGGCAAGGTCGACAACTTCTACAATCATCATATATTTACCAAGCCCCTGTCTCCCAGGCATTCAGACCGCTGATTGCTTTTAGCAAGCAAGAGGTGCAGATGCAAAAGATGCTTGACCTAGTCAAGAAGGATCATGATCACCACTTGTTTGAGGTTGCATATATCGATAGTCGATCTGTCCTAGACTCTCCTTTTGAGAGTAGTCTCTCAGAGGAGACTAACCTCTGTTCTTTCTGTAGCGAGAGTCATGATATTATTTTTTGGGGTCGAGTGGGCGGGAATACAGTGCGTAGTGTCACAGATGACACTCTTTTTCATAGAGAGCCCGATTGAGCCTGACTTTATGTCCATTGATCTCATGGACGATGGAGGATTTTTCCAGGGATCCATTTGGCTGGGAACGTAAAACTTAGCGCTTTATGGGAGGCAACCCATATTTGTAATGTACCATTAGTAGGTTTAGTATTTTTCTGTTTTTAGGTAGTTTTTCTTCATGAGCGTCAAGCCTAGATCATGTATGCATTGCATTCTTTTGCATATTTCTATGAGTTGTAAACTGTGAGACAGGTGAAACCTATGCAGAGCTATTCACATGTCGTATCAGGTAAGGTTCCACATTGTAAATTAGGTGACTTCTACTCCTTTTTCTCCCATTTATTTTCTTTCTCATATGCATTCTCTAAGTTTCATGCCAGCATGGGGGAGTGCCACTGAGGACAGTGTCATTCAAGCATGAGGGAGGGTGTAGTTTGCACACCTAAACTTTTCATGTTTTTGTACTTGCATTTTTTAGGTCAACTCATTAAAATTAGGCTTTTAGGTAATGAGTTTGAACTTATATGACTGCTTTGCAACATCTAACGTTTTTAGAGAATTTTTAAGCCCCACGAAAAAAATTTCTAACACGGATCTAGAAAACCATGGTTGTTTATGTGGATTTCAAAGAAATGATTATAGATGCATGTTAGAGTCTATTTTGAATCACAAGTATGAATATGCACAGTTTTATTTTTGAAAACTAAGCAAATGAACAATATTGCATTTATGAGCTCAAAACGTGAAAAAGAGCATATGTTTAGTTGATTGATATCTTTGTACTTCCTAGTAGCTGAGCTTAGACACAAGTTGAAGTGTTTGAGTTTCATGTCGAAAAGGATAATGAAGGAAGTCAATTCTTTGTCTACGTTGATATCTGTGGCCTATTTTGTTCGAGCAAGTAGAGCCTGAGGGGTGTTTACACCTGGTGCCCTAAAGCCATCTGGTTTGGGAGTCATCGGCCTGAAATCCCGTTACATGGACTTTATAGAGAGCCTAATAAGTATTGACATTGCATATGACAGAGAAGTAGACTATACGTAAACTATAAAATTGAAGGTCTAGTGACTCGAGCAATTAAGTTTGAGGGATACTTTGTATCTGGTGCCCTAAGGTCGTCTGGTCTGGGAGTCACTAACCCAAAGCTCGTTACGCGGGTCACGAAAACTGAAAATTTGATATAGTGCTCAATAAAAAAAATGTGTGAAAAATTGAAAATCAAGAAAAAAAAAGAGCATAAAAGAGAAAAGTTCATTGCTTAGAAGCAAATATTGAAAAAAAACTTGTGCAGAACACATATGAGTGAGGATAAGTAAATAATAACATGTATGTATTTGAATTTCTGAGAATGAAACATAAATGATTATGCTATTTAGAAAAGTGAACGAAAATATTTTATTTTGTGGTGGCAGGTAGAAGACTCTAATTATGTTTTGATAATGCAATGGCATGAAATAATTGTGAAAACAAACTCCTTAACTGCCTAATGCTTTGTGTTCTAAAATTTGTATGCATACATGACAGAGATGTTTGTGGGTAGCATCACTGCAAACCCTCACGAGACCTTACTCGTCCACTGGGGTAACCCAGGGGTTTAAAGGGCTTGTTGCAGGTGCTAAATGCAACCGTGATTCCTACGAAAGTGAGTTAGGTTTTTGTTTTAATTAGTTTATCATTTTTGTTTTTGCTTCAGTTTGCTCGTGGACTAGCAAACGATAAGCATGAGCGTATTTGATCATGCATAATTTCTACACATAAATTCATATATTTTTCATGCATGATCATGTCAATAATTGCTTAAAAAATGCTTGTTTTTAAAGGTTTTCAAAGTTTTTTATCAGATATTAAATTAAGCAATGTAAACCCTTTCTGAGCCTTTTTGAGAAATTAATTAAGTTTTTGGAAAATACTTTCAAAAAAATGAAGTTGTTTGAAATATTTGAAAAATATACAGACTCCTTTTGAAAAAAAAATTCAAAACCTAATTAAAACATTATAAATTAGATGTTTGAGAGAAGAAAGGGGTCTCTCTCTTTGGAATCCATGCCTCCCACCTTTCTCTCTCTCTCTCTCTCTCTCCTTCCAGCCACTTTCTTCTTCCCCTCTCTCTCTTCTTATTTTTTATTCTACTTCTTTTTCTCTCTTTCTTTCCTTCCTCTACCCTTTTTCTTCACCGGCATCTTCTTCATTGTCTATCATCAAGGTGTGTAGCGTGACAGACATAGATCGTGAGAGGCCGCTCTCTCCCCAACTCCTCTGTTGAAGGCAACCCTCAACGGTTCGTTCTTCGACTTTGTTTTTTTGTAGATGTAGGGGCATAGCTTAGTATATTAGATCAGTTCATCACATCCCCATCAGCGTATCCAATTAGCTTAGTTTAACATCTGGAAAAAAAATAGGTGTCTTCATCTTCTTGACGTGCATGTAGATTGTTAGATTCATATAGGGTTTGTGTTCATTCATAGTGTTGATTCACAGTAGCATTAACATTTTTTACAAATTATTTGATTTTCATATAGTTTAGGTTGTTGATTTTTAGTATAGGTTAGTCAAGCAATATTTTAATCGTTTTCAGTTCCATTTTTGTTTTTTTATCAGTTGGTCATGTCCTCCAGTATAGCTGTGTTTACAAAGTTTTTATTCAGTCGATAGTCCTTTTTTTCAATCGTTTCAGCATATAGCATTTCAGCCGTTTCGTGCATCTTAATTTTTAACATCTAGTTCAGCGTTTTTTTTATTCACTCTGTTTTAATACTTACTTTCAGTCGGTTCTTCAGTCAGCAATTTTTTTTATAGTAGGTTTAGTCGTTTTGTGTTATTTAGTGTTAGCGTTTGTGTTAGTTCTTATTTAGTAATGTTTCTATCATAGTTTTTATTCAGCATTTGTTTATTACCAACGTTAGATAATTCCATTAGTTGTTTATTAAGTATTTCATTGCATATGCTCTTTACTCATTAATTGTTTATGCTATTAGTAATTTTAATTCATTAGCAATAAGATAGTTAGTTGTTTATGTTGTTTTGTTTATATAGGGAAAATAGTTTAATTGTTAGTGAATAGGTCAGTTTGGAATTTGTCTTTGTGTGTGACGTTAGTTTATTTCAATAAGTTAGATTAATTAATGTCAATAGGATTGTTGACTACTTGGTTCAATAGGTCATTAGTTGTTATTAGTTATATTGTTTAATATTTTAGTTTATTTGTTTGCTTTGAATAGCTTAATTACATATATCTTAGTTATGTTAATTCACGTGTTGCTTAGTTGTTAGCTAGGTAATTTAGCCATTTTAATTCAGGTTGCTATAATTAATTAGTCTATCATATTGTCGTGTTTTATCTCACGTTTTTAGTCATTTGAGTTAAAGCTTTAGTCAATTGTATAGCCATGTCTTAGTTAGATTGTTGATTGATTGTGTTCATTTTCTAATTCATCCATCGAATTGTTATTTTAGTTGGATTCGAGTTTAGTTAGTCTGATCTAATTTATTTGATTAGTGGATTTGTTAAAGAATATCATAGTTTGTTATGCAGTTGGTTGTTTAGGTAGTTTTAAAATTTTGTCTTTTAGTGTTAGGATAGATTAGTTGTTCATGTTTAGTTTAGTTACTTAATTCAAATCTTGTATTTGCTAAATATTTTTAGTCATTAACATTAATTTCTTGTTTAGTTTCGTCGTACTGCTTTGTTTTTGTGTTTTGCAAGGAAGCATTGAAGCGTGCGGTAGAGCCCTTTTTGTGCCCTAAAAGGTCCCCTCAAGGGACCCTCAGAAAGGTCCTCAGGGAGCCCTTAGAAAAGCAAAAGTTCAAGAAAACATACATTACCTCAAGAAGGGACAAGAAGACTCGAAGCACTGAAGCCTTTCTTTTCTTTTTAGATTAGGGTTTTATTTTATTTTATTAATTGGGTCTGTAATAAAATCATTTATTTATTTTGTTTAAGCCCTCTGCGTAGGGCCATACTCCCTTAGTTAGTTAATTATTTAATTAATTCTTTTTATTTTGGCAATAAAGAGTAGTTTAGATTGTGTGTTTGAATACGAAGTATGTTTCGTTCCCTGAGATCGACCTGAACTCCACCACATGTGCGAGCTGATTTTTATATTTTTGGTATCTGGCTTTCACTGGATTTTTATTAAAAATATTGTTTTAAAAAGGGATTTCATAAAACTCACACCAAATTTTTGGCGTCGTTGCCGGGGAATGACGAAATACGAGTATTCACTTTATTACCTAGTGTTTGTTTTGCATTTAGGTTTTAGAACCACGTATGTGCATATCGTAGAGACAAGCTTACTTTTCTGCACAGCCCACCCACTAGGGTCCCCTTAGAGGTGACTGTGTATGATTGGTACCGTACACATAGATTTTATTTTCCTTGCATAATCTCTGCTGTGTGCACCTAGATTTTCTAATTTAGGATTTGGAATCGATCTTAAGTTTTGATTTAATCAAAGCTGAAATGAACCTGAATTTGAAGAATGAAGTTTAGGAAATAAGAATTGAAAGTTGAATATGGACTCTAGAATTGAGAGTCAAGATGGAATTTGAAGATAGAGTGGAACTCTAGATTGAAAATTTGAAATCAGAATGATAAAGTGGAAAAAATCTAGATGGGATTTGGAACTTAGAATTGGGTGTGAAACCTGGAATCCACGATGAAATTGGATTCTAAATCCAGAATCTAAGATGGAATTGGATCTAAAATCCAAGATAGGATTTGAAAAGTAGAATTGGATCTAAAATTTAGAGTCCTAGATGGAGTTGGATTCGAAGTCTAGAATCTAAAATGGAGTTGAATTTGGAATCTAGGATCTTAAAGGGAATTGGATCCGAAGTCTGGAATCCAATGATGGGGTTGGATTCAAAATCTGGAATCCTAAATGGAATTTGGATCCGAAGTCTGGAATCCAAGATGGAGTTGAATCTTGAATCTAGAATCCTAAAGGGGATTGGATCCGAAGTCTGGAATCAAATATGGAATTTGGAAGATGGATCTGGATCTTGGAAATCCAGATGAGATTTTGGAGATGGATCTGAGAGATTCCTAGATCAAGATTTAGAAAGAAGAATGAAATTTAAATTTCGAAATCAAGTGATGGACCTGGAAATTTCAATGTTGAATTTGAACTTTGAAATTGAATTTGATGTTAAATCTGGAAATGAATTTGGAATTTAAGATTGATTTGAACTTTGAAATTCAATCTTGAATACTGAATTGAATTTTAAAATCAAAAAAAATGGAAATGAATCTGATTTTTCAAAGTTGAATTGAACTTTGAATTGGAAAAAATATAGGAATGAATTTGAAATTCCAAAGTCAATTTGGACTTTGAAATTAAAGTTAGAATCTGAAGATAGTATTTGAATTTACAAGAGTTGAAAATTGATTTTGATAAGTGAAGAAGATATTTGAAGGAAATCACTTGGATTTTGAAAAGAAGAATTTTGAGAACATGATGTAATTCTATCCTAAATGATGAATGAATTAAAAGAATTTGAAATTGGGTTTTTGAAAGGTATATTTCATTCTTTAAATGAATTGAAACAAGATTGAAGATATAATACATCCCTGACTATGGTCATTGAGTGTATTATATAATAATCATATTTGAATTCAGGTGAAGAATAAAACATATTTTGGTGCTTTTATAGAGTTTAAAATGAAATTAACTCTCAATATATCCTGACTATGGCCATTGATATATATTTTGAGTTAATTTTAAGTTAAACTTTGATAAAAGAAGGAAGTATTTAGAAAACATGATAATTTTGAAAAGGATCCAGTGTTATTCCATAAAAGATGAAAATCCTAAGTTTTGTTCACATCCTGACTATGGCCATTGATGCAAATCGTCAACTTAGGATTTAATCACCTCTTATTAGAATGGTGCACGTGCCATTCGTGTTCCATCATGTGAAATTTTAAAGAAGAGAAAATTAATATGAAACAAATAATATCTACACGCTCAAACATTCTAATCTAAATGCTAAAAATGTAATGTTCTCATTAATGATCTAACTATTACATGAATTCTGAGAAATATCTAATTTAAGAAAGGAAGATCTAAATTCCTCATATATTCTTGCAACACAGAGTTAGCATGAGCATTACAGAAAAGAAAATATCATATTAAAGAACTAGCATACATGTATATATCTAATAGCTAAATAAGAGCATGCATATCTATAACGCGAGAGTGGCATCCCAAGTTTTTTTATGGAAAATTGAATGTGACAATGCCTATATAATACACTAAATCAATGGGAAAGTGTATGTGCTGGTGGAAGATTGCAAAGTGGTGGGGAAGGAGTTGATAGCCTAATGGTGAGGCTGCCGAACTCCATGTGATCGGCGATGTTGTGGGCTATAGCATCCATGAGTTGCTATGAAGAGCTCACAACAGGATACTGACTAGTGGTGGATGATAGCATAAGTGAAGTGCAGAAAGTGGGCAGCATTGCAGTGTGTTGCACCAATATGATGACAGTGGTGATAAAGGGTAGGTAAGTGTTGTTAGCATGGTGTACACAGGCCATTACAAATGGTTACTGTAGCAATGAGATGGTAAATGATAGGACTGTAAGTGATTTGGTGCTATGGTTGGATGACAGCAAATGGGGATTTATAGGGCTATGAAAAGGGGAAATGGGTTGTAAATGATATGCTATAGTGAAGGTGGAGATATATGAATAGTGTATTTTGCAGAAACAGTGCAGTGAAGGGTGTCGTGCAATTCTCAAACAAAAGAACAAAGATCATTAAGAGACAGTACATGCCTGGAAGTATTCGTGTTCTTTGTGGTCAAGCTGTCATTCCTCATGATGGAACAGAGGACTTTGAGGAAGCTTGCCCTTGTTATTCAGGTAATGGACCCAACACGCCCAGCAACAAGACTTGAAGCACTCGAACAAAGATTTTTGGATTGATGATCAATGTTTTTAGCATCTAACATGTACCAATCCTTCTGTTGCATTAGGTCCAGCCGAAACAAACCAGAGTTGCCTTGAAGCAAAGAATATGTCTATGGCAGCAAGATCTCTATGCAACGTAATCAATGGGTACTGAACAAAACATAATGACATCAAATTTCCCTTATTTGCAGTCCTGGCCATTGGTTTGTTACGTTTACATTTGCAAACCCAGACAGCAAGCTCGGTTGCACTCATTTTAGCAGCAGTACATAAAACTTTTTCTATTGCATCATCTGAGTCAGAGAGTAAATCGCTTTTGAAGCGATCAATGAAATATATTGCTACCAGGCCACTTTCAAACGCCCAATGATTAGCAAGTCGTTAAAGGAAACTAATATTGGTTGGTAGACCTGCAACCTGAAATTTGGAAGGTCAATGCTTCAATTTAACCCATGTTGCAGAGCAATTTTCTCCCCCTACCACAAGCTTGGCTACCAAGGATGAGAATGCACACTGTTCTGGCCCATTGAGAGCAGCCTAAAACATAGAATCTACTCAAGATATCAGTAAATGGCAAACATGCATTTTACCTAAGACAAAAAACCTCTGAACAAAAATAACAATTCCCATTAAAATCTATTCATAAACAACAACAAAAAAATGTATCAATGAGAGACAGCAAAACAACATACCTGGAGGAAAACCCAAAAAAATGAGAGAGTAAATCTGGAACAATGTCACCTTTTGCAAGATTTGATTATGGAAATGGAATGAGAAGCAGCTACGGGAGTTGTGAACGAATCTTTCTCTATTGCAGCAGCAGCTCACATCTTATTTTCCAAGTAGTCACCACAGTTAATGATCTTCACAGACATAGTTGGCCTCCATTGACGATGCAGATGATGGTGGTGATATAGGTGGTGGATGAGACGCCCATGGCTGACACCAGGGGCTTATGGCCATTTCAGCTTTAAATTGTTAAGAGCATTGAAATCCTTCCGGCTGCCAGACACATTCCTTAGCAGCTCACGTCATGCTAATGTATGGATGGAAGTATAGGTAAATGCAGGAGGTCAAGGGATGGATCTCCTAAAATAAACAGGTGGAATTCCCACCGAGCCACCACTGGGTGTGAGGTTCATCGAGGTCTGATGCCCAACTAACCTTGAGCCATTTGGATTCACTCACTACACAGACACGTGAATTGGGAAAACTTCTGCTAATTGGCATCAAAAGCTTGTTTCCAGGTGGCTTCAAACTGATCTTTGTGAACAAAACCAGATCACCAACTGGTATACAACTTTAAGAATTGCAAAAATATTACCGAAGGTAACACAAACCTGGTAATGACAGGCTACTGGGGATGAATTACAACATTTTCAATGATAAGCCCCCCACAGGGTGATTCTAACCATATCTAGCAGAACAAAACTAGTAAATCAGGTAAAGGAACAGAGGGCTAAACCAGGAAATGAAGGGGGAATGCAACGACATAGACAGTAACATAAGCGAAGCAATGAAAGAATCATGTTAGATACCGTGAAACACATTGAATGTATAAAACAAAAATGTGGGCGGGAAAGAAAGAGAGAAAAAAAATGTAACAGGTAAGCAAATGAGATCTAATATAAGCAAAAAAAAATGAGAGAAGTCCAAAAGGGAATTGCAAGGAAAAGAGAGGGAAATGCTGAAATGCTAATTTATTGCCGATCTAAAACTAGAAAGTTCGTAGATCAGCTATCTAATCCAACAATCGTAATGAATACAGAGAAAGAGAGACAAAAATAAGAAAAAAAAGTGATATGATAAACCGCAAAAAGGAATGTTAGATCTGAACATAAACAGATATTTGCACTTGCATAAACAGAAGAAATTTGTTAAAATAAATTTGTAAAATCGAAAAACAGGATGTTGGAACCACTCGTTCCATTATTGTAGCAATGGGTGGATCGATCCTGCTATATGCAGGTCGATTCCACCATGGATGCATTAAGACAAAAGAGAAGTGAAAAGGATACACAATAAAAAAAAATGGAGGAGTGTGATAGGGCGAACAATGAAGTCTTTACGAGGGATTTAGAAGAAGAAGAGGATGACTACTTACCTGTGATTGAAGAGGTAGTCGACTTTTCTTTGTTGTTTGAGGAGAACCCGAGGAAAGAGCTTTGAGAGGAAGGGGATCAAAGGGGAGCTTCAGATTGCTTGAAGCTCCTGGTGGAGAGGAAGCGAGGATTCTGGTTTGCTTGTGTTGCTAGAGCCGAAGACCCCTTCGATAGGAAAAGAGAAATGCTAAAGGGAAAAGGGGAAGAAGAAGATTGAGAAGAAGAGGGGCAGAAGGAGAAGCATGGTTCTGGAGGGGTGAAGCGTGGTGCCGAAGGAGGAAGGAGAAGAAGAATGGGATGGTGAAGATGGATGAAGGTGAAGGAGGCAAAGGGGTTTGTTAAATAGGAAAGGGGGAGATCGAGAATCATCCAGCGAGAGGGAGAGGTAGAAGAGAGAGGTGATGGGCGGAAGAGGAGGAAGGAAGGCGATCCCTGGATGCTTCGAGAAGGAGAGAGAGAGAGAGTGTCGCCAGTCTTCTGCGGATTTTGCCCCAGAAGGCTTTTCTCAAGATTTTCCAAAAAAAGGGGTCTTTTTAAGAATTCTCCTCAAAAAGGGGGTTTTTAGCAAAAATCTATTTCCAAAAAGTGGTTTTCTAAAACTCATTTTTTTGTGTTTTCTTTTGCCTATTTTTTTTTGTTCTTTTCTTGATATTTTCTATTTTTTTTTTGCGTTTTTGGATTAAGACTTTCAAAACTGTGAGAAAATGAAGGGTTTTAGCTAATTTTGGAAAATTTAAGAATATTTTACAAAAGAAGGGTTTTCTGAAAATTCAGGGTTATTTTTGGAAAAATTTCTTCAGAAAACGGGTTTTGATCCAGGTTTTGAGAAAATATTTGAGTTTTGAACCTCGAATCAAGAAATACAACGCGATGGATCCAAACGGATACTGGATGAACTGTTTGAGTTTTTCAAAAGTTATTTTGGTAATTTTGGAGAATTTGGTTTAAAAATTGGATGACGAAGCTCAGATTTGGATTCTGATATTGGACCCGGATCCAAAATCGAGTCAGATATATAAAATGAATTTAATTTCAGTAAAATTTGAAAAATAAGATGGAATTTAGATTTAAAACTGACTCAATTACTCAGAAAATGGGGGCCAGGGGCAAAAAGGGAATATTTACAAAATTTTGAAAAATTTGGGGTGTTCACAGTTTCTACGGTCATGCACCAATCAACCGCAACTACAAATTTTTTGCAGGGTTCGACACTCCCTCTACGACTACAGTTGTAAACCGCAACTGCCGAATAATAGTCCTTCACCGATCCTTGGGTTCAGGCTTGCACACTTTGTTCTATTACTTGGTTTGTTTGTTTTTTTACGCTGAATCGTATAATTGCTTTGTAAGTGGTCAATAACCTTTCTTGGTGTCTGCTATATATGTATATTGTAAAGGACCAGACCATAGGTCGTCCCACTAGGAGACCCCTCTACCGAGGTTTGGTATTGAAAGATGGATTCGTGACCATTAGATATGTAACCATCTCTATAACATTTGTTGTTTTCCAGAAATCACTGTGACCTAACAGGCTAACACAAACATGTATATGAATAATTGATTGTGTCACACACATTAACCACTGATAAAATACTTACAGAAAAAAAAATGCTAAGCCCTACACAGTTGAATCCAAACCAATCTGTAACTTGTTATCAGGCACCCATGTATTTGAGATATACAAATACACAGCTTATGCCATCAATCCCACTATTTAAGGTGATTCAATGTACAAGTCTTTACCAGGTTGCCGTATGAGTATACGTTGTACCTTGTCCACCTATGCTACATAACTGGAGCATATTTTATTTCATTGGCAGATATGAATCATACACATGACGATGGGCTGAATCATGCTAATATATACTCTATTCAGTGAGTCTACACTGACCTAAGAGGAGCGGTATCCCCTACATGTTCTGAAATATAGCAAATCTACCTTAACTATTTCTAGAGAAAGGTTTTTCACATATAGTATCAAATGACAAAATGCATAGGTAAAAGCGACGGTAACACCTACCTTATGCGGACTCGATCCCGATGGTAGGATGTTTCTCTTCCTTCTAGACGTTCGGTAGCCTTGCACTTGGTTCTCGCCGGAATCAATGGTGAAAGGTACATAATAGCACACCTGACTGGGCTGAGCAATAGAGAGGGAAGAAGCTGATGTGGGAGATGAGGAGCTTGAGAGGGGAGATGGGGAAATCATGAGAGTAAAGAGAGGAGGGCGAGTTCCAAGGGTTTATTTTTGTAAACCCCAACCCATCAATCGTTCCTATCCTCCTCATTAACTTCAACTCTTGCAACCCCCCCCCCCCCCCCCCCCAAGCCCACCATTTGAATTCCAAGGTTTCTTTTTTTTTTCATTAACTACTTGGTTGGACTTCCCATTTGGGAAAACGCCCAACCCCCATTTCTTGGGCGCCACCCCTTCCTCATTTAAGTCGTCTTAAGTGGGAAGGTGAAACACCCCTTTTGTTTAAATTTAAAAAAAAAATATTACTCATCTATCTTTTTGCAAAAAGAATACTCTTTATAGTTGGCGCCCTAGGGTTTGACCTAAGGTCTCCACCCTAAGGGGTAACGAGCCCCAGCGGTGCGCCATTGCAAGTTTCGTTGCAATACCTTGCAACATTAATGTATTTACTCTCATAGTGGCTGGACGGTATCACCAAACCAAAACATTTTCTATATAAAAAGCGTTATATTACCCAAGGGATTTGAACCAGTGACCTCTACCTGGTGCGTCCATCATCCTTACCGTCGCGTCACTTCTACTTTAGTTGCACCTACTTGCAACTAAAATTCCTTTTATCCTCTTAAGACGCTCCATCCAACCTTACCAATACTAGATCAATAATACTTCATCATTTATTTATTGCAAAAAGACTCAAAATTTTCAGGGTTTTACATCCTTTCCTCCTAAAAAGAATTTCGACCGCGAAATTCGTTACAACTCAGATACAAATAATTCAGGATACTTCTCTTTCATTGCTTCTTCGGGCTCCCAGGTGCACTCTTCGAGCCCATGATGCAGCCATCGAACCTT
This sequence comes from Nuphar pumila, assembly GCF_984573655.1. Taxonomy (NCBI): domain Eukaryota; kingdom Viridiplantae; phylum Streptophyta; class Magnoliopsida; order Nymphaeales; family Nymphaeaceae; genus Nuphar; species Nuphar pumila. The sequence continues at coordinate 42,323,181 of NC_143264.1, read as the reverse complement.
CACCAGGGTAATAGTCTTGTTTCTCATTACTCTTTCGTGACGATCCACAATCTCACTGGGTCGCTCCTCCAGAGTCAAGTCCTCATGTACTCGCAAATCCTCGAATTGGATCACATGGGAGGGATCCGGTATGTACTTTCGCAACATCGATATGTGGAATACATTGTGAATGTTTGCGAATTGAGACGGTAATTCCACTCAGTACGTTGTTTCTCCAATCCTTTCTAATATGCTAAACGACCCCACATATCTAGGGCTTAGCTTTCCTTTCTTCCCGAACCGAAAAACACTCTTAGTTGGTGGTACTTTTACAAATACCATGTTCCCAACTTCGAACGCTAGCTCCCTGCGTTGCTGATCTGCATAACTCTTTTGTCTACTTTGAGCCGCACGTAGTCTATTCTGGATCTTTTGGATCTGTTCTATGTAATGTTGTAGTACCATCGACGATTCAACTGCTCTTTCGCCCACTTCATTCCACTGCACTGGCGATCTACAAGGTATTCCATACAGAGCTTCAAACAATGCCATCCTGATGCTCGCATGGTAACTATTGTTGTATGCAAATTCTGCTAACACCATATGAGTATCTCATTCTCCCATCCAATCCAGCATACAAGCTCTCAACATGTCTTCCAAGGTTTGGATGGTCCGTTCTGATTGTCCATCAGTCTGAGGGTGAAAAACCGTACTAAATTTCAACTTAGTACCAAGTGTTAATTGGAGTTGTCGCCACAACCGAGAGGTAAATCGCGGATCTCGATCAGAGATGATGGAGATTGGCACACCATGCAATCTGACTATCTCTTGAATATATAGTTCAGTCAAGCTCTCTAGTGATTGGCCCTTTCTGATTGGGAGGAAATGCGCCGACTTGGTCAATCTGTCGACTATGACCCAGATGGCATCATGGTTTCTTCGAGTGCGGGGTTACCCCATTATGAAGTCCGTAGTAATATTTTCCCACTTTCACTGAGGAATTTCTATCAATTGCATCGTACCTCCTAGTCTTTGGTGTTCAATTTTGACTTGTTGTCAATTCAAACATTTCACGACATACCTACTTTTCAATGTAGTTGGTGTAAGTTAGTACAATGTTTCAAAACTACTTGCGAATTATAATTCAATTTAACTTACCTAGCAATATCACATTTCATTCCATTCCACCAATATCCGCGTTGGAGATCCTTGAACATTTTTGTACTTTCCGGATGGATGGTGTACTTGCTTTTGTGGGCTTCCTCTAGCAATTCATCTCTCAACTCTGGGTCGCTAGGGATCCAAAGTCTTTTCCGCAGCCATATGCTTCCATCTTCCTTTTGTTGGAATTCATTGTTGTCTTGCTGAGCTAGTGCCTCCATCTTTCCATACTTAGGATATTCCTTTTGCTTTGCTACCACATTTTCTTTAAATTTTGGTTGTATCGTGAGATTATTCACTCTTATGATACCGAAGCTTGTCGTGAATGGACTCCATTTTACAAAATCTTCTATCAGCTTCCATTCTGTGCTTATCAAGCTAGCCAATCCATTGCCCGACTTTCGACTGAGGGCATCTGCTACCGCATCCGCCTTTCCTAGATGGTAGGAAAGGGTGAACTCATAATCCTTTATGAATTCAAGCCATCTCCTTTGCCTCATATTCAGTTCTTTTTGTGAGAACAAATATTTCAGACTCTTATGATCTATGAATATCTTAACTTGTTCTCCATACAGGTAATGCCTCCATACTTATAGAGCGAATACCACCGCGGCCAACTTAAGATCATGAGTGGGATAATTCCTCTCATGTGTCTTCAACTGTCTTGATGCATAGGCTATGACCTTACTGTGTTGCATCAATACACAGCCCAAACCGGTACCCGAAGCATCAGTGTATACCACAAATCCACCGCTTCCCGAGGGTAACACCAACACAGGGGCTGTGGTCAGTTTTGTCTTGAGTTTCTGAAAGCTCTTTGCGCACTTTTCATTCCAATCAAACTTCACTCCCTTTCATAAGAGCTTCATCATGGGCATCACAATCCGGGAGAAGTCCTGGATGAACCTTCGGTAACACCCTACTAATCTAAGAAAACTTTGGATCTCACTCACATTCTTTGGTGGAGCCCACTTTGTTACAGCCTCCACCTTCGCTGGGTCCACTGACACACCATCCTTAGAGATAACGTGACCAAGGAAAATAACTTGATTGAGCCAGAACTTGCACTTTGAAAATTTGGCATATAACCGGTGTTCACGTAGAGTTTCCAGCACAGTCCTCAGGTGTTCTCGATGTTCCTTTTCATTCTTCGAATAAACCAATATATCGTCAATGAAAACAATGACGAAAGTATCCAGGTATGGCCTAAAGACTCAGTTCATTAAGTCCATTAAAGCAGCAGGGTCATTCGTGAGTTCAAAAGGCATCACGACAAATTCATAGTGGTCATACCTAGTGCGTAAGGCCGACTTGAGAATGTCTTCATCTTTAATTCTTAACTGATGATAACCAGATCTTAAGTCGATCTTTGAGAAAACCTTCGCATTCCTTAGTTGATCAAATAGATCCTCAATACGAGGTAGCGGATATTTATTTTTCACCGTCGCCTGATTGAGCATTTTGTAGTCAATACAGAGTCTCATTGATCCATCCTTCTTTTTCACCTCTCTGTAAATTTTTGTAAATTTCTATGGTGGTTTGATACCTGATTCGTGTCTGTCACTGTGATAGGTACGTGCCCACGAGCAAAATCGTGTATTTTAGGGTTTTATTCAATTTTCATATTAAAATATTGTCAAAAATATATTTTTTTGAATGAAATTTAAGTTTAGGGTTATTAGAACTATCCATGTCATTTTTTTATAGATTTTTTAGTTCATTTAATATATTATTTGATTAAATCATGAAAACAGGGTGCTTGCGGAGTCCCGATTCAAGTAAAACACTGGTGAAAATCACTACTTTTGTGATATTTTGATTTTTTCATAAAAAAGTTTCATGTTTTTAATGTTTTATCATGTTTATAATCATACTAGAGTGCTCCACACCCGATTTAGTGTTTATTTGAATCCATTTGAGCCCTAAATCCAAAGTTTTACAAAAATCTTTTCTGAAAATCCTGATTTCAAGGCCATAGTTTTGTTTTCAGGGGTATTTTTGTCATTTTTCTCTAAATTCTGAATTTCAAAGTTGTTTATCTTTATTATTTCTCTAATTTTATATCATCTTTCATTATGTTTATCTCATAGAAATATAGAAAAAGACTTATATCCAGATAAATCCAGTAATTTTCAAATATTACTGGATAAATTCAGAAAAGTTGACATATCTTCACTAAAAAGTTTGTCAGTTTTGCAGGGATATTCAAGACTGTATTTCTTTTTATTTTTCTTTATTTTAATTCAATTAGTGGTGTAAATTAATTATAAATTTGGAATAAGAATTATTTTTTTTGCTTAGAATAGGGCTGCATTGCATATAGTTTATTTCTTTATATAAATGTTAATATGTGATGGATGATGATTCATGCATATTTTAAATTCATCATGGTTTACATGAATGACACATGCACTAGCTTATAAGGAGTTGATAAACTCGGTGGGTTTCGTGTTTGTGCCCATAGTCAGAATATGAACAAAACCCAGATTTATCATATTTTTCTAAGCTACAATCAACCTACAGTCTTAGGCATTTTCAAAAATCATTGCATATTTCAAAGTTTTCTAAACATTTTTCCCCTTTTAGAATCAAATGGGTTATATTCAATCCATATATGTGGCTATAGTCAAGGATATGAGGCAAATTTACTTCGTTGAAGTTCTATAAGGCACCTAAAATCCCTTTTTCAAAAAATTTTCTCAAAATTTCTTCAAAAAGAATATTTTCATAAAATCGCATTCATGCATCATCTAGGTTAGAGTGCATGATAAAAAGAATTTCATAGGGCCACACACCCATCCCTTTTTCAAATTTCATTTCAGAAAAATCGATTTTCTCAAAAATTACCCAAGTTTCTTTTAGAAATCTATTTTCTTAAAACATGAAAATTCCTTAGAAATTAATTTTCCTTTTCTACAAAAATGTTTTTCAAATGCAATTCATGATTTCCAATCATCCATTTTCCAATATTTGAAGCCTGCATTATGTTTTTCAATCTGCATTTTCAGAAATTCATAGCACATGCCTGATTCTTTGTGCATTTTGGAATAGAACATCGATTTAGACAAGTTGAGCAAAGAAAAGTACTAGATTGATCCTTTGTTTGATTACCCCGGGTTATGGTGCCAGGAACGGTTGAACCTCGTATCGACAGGCGAGTCTCATTCTTCGGAATTATCCTGCATTTTAAAATGGAGGTGAGTTATTTTCAAAATCTTTTTCAAATGTTAGTTTGACTTGCAAAAGTAAAATTTTGCAATAATAACAGATCCTCAAGTGATCCATATGTTATTCCCTGCTCTCAGAGTATACCAAAATATCGTCTATAAAGACAATAATGAAGAAATCAAGGTAGGGACAAAACACTCGATTCATTAAATCCATGAATGTGACCGGGGCATTTGTAAGCCCGAATGGTATCACCTGTGATCATCGCAAAAATTTTCCTCTCTTGGTATTCTCTCTTTTCCTTCTCTTTTCCTTTCTAGCCTCTATTTTCTCTTTTTAAAGGGGAAAATAAAAGACAAAAAAGAAGAGAATGAAAAAAAAAAGAAAGAAGAGAGAGAAACTCTTTTGCAATGTCTCATTTGACCAAAAATTTGAAAATGTTTTAAAATTACTCGCCTCCGTTTTGAAAATTTGCGGGAAAATGGAGAGACGGGATTCGCTCGTCGGTACGAGGTTCGACCGTTCCTGGCACCTTTACCAGGGGTAATCGAACCAAGGATCGATTTTATGCCTTTTGCTTTGCTAAAATATCATCTAATGATTCATTCTAAGTCTAAGGATGCACAGAGAATCATGCTTGTGTGAATGCAAGGATGTATGCTCTTTTTGAGAAAAAAAATGATTTGGAAATTTCCAAGTGTTTCTGAGATGAATTTGAAAATAGAGTGAAGAAATGGTTTTTTTGAAAGTTGAATCTAACTTAGAACTTTGAGATAGATCTTGAAAAAGATATTTGAAGTTCTAAGTCTTGAAATAATCAGGGTAGGAAAAATAAATCTTGAATTGAAAAGAATGTAGAGAAAAGGGGAATTTTGAAGCTGAGATAGAAAAGAAAACGAAGTTTCAAAGTCAAAAATGGACTTTGAATTTGAATTTTGAATCTGGATTTTGAAGTGAAAGATGGAATTGAATTAAAGTTTGAAATCAGAATGGAATTTGTATTTAAGAAATCCAAATGGAATTTGAAAATAGAATTGGACTTTAAGAGATCTAGATGAGATCTGAAAAATGGAATTGGTTTTGAAATCTGAAAATCACGATAAATTTGGATTTGAAATTTGGAATTGGGAGTAGAATTGGATTTGAAATTTGGAGTTGGGAATGGAATTGGATTTGAAATCTGGAATTGGGAATGGAATTGGATTTGAAATCTGGAGTTGGGAATGGAATTGGATTCGAAGTATGGAATCCAAAATGAGATTGGTTTTTGAAGATCTGAATCTAAAGTGGAATTGGGTTCTAAATTTAGAACCCAAGATGGAATTTGGATTTTTGAAGATCCAAAATGGGACTTTGAAGAGGGGTTTGAATTTTGAAAATCTAGATTTTGAATTTAAAATTTAGGGAAATCGAATTTTGAGATTCAGAATCAATCTCAAAACCTTGATTGGAGAATCAAGACTCAATCTTTAGATAACACTTTTGAAGGTAAAGAATAGACTTGATTTTGAAGTTTGAATTTGAAGTCAGAAGATGAATCAAAGATTTCAAAGTTTTAATTTTAACTTTGAATTTTGAATTTCGATCTGAGATGTTAATTGAAATTTGAAATTGAATCCTGAAAAATGAATTTGGAATTCCAAAGTTTGAATTGAACTTTGAAATTTGATTTGAATTGGAAATAGAATTTTGAACATAAAAAAATGAATTTGAAATTTCAAAGTCAAATTGAACTTTGAAATTAAATTTTGAATCTTGAAATGAGATGGAATTGAATTTGAATTTATAAATAAGAATTGATTGGAGAAATGAAGAAGGCATTTGAAGAATTATCTCAAAATCACTTGGATTTTGAAATAATATGAAAAGAATTTTGAAAATATGATGCAATTCTATCCTAAATGATGAAATGAATTAAAGAATTTTGAAATTGAATTTGAAAAGCATATTTCATTTTTTAAATGAATTGAAATATGATTGAAGATATAATACATCCCTGACTACGGTCATTGAATGTGTTATATGGTAATCATGTTTAAATTCAAGTGGAGAATAAAATACATTTTGGTGCTTTTATAGGGTTTAAAATGAAATTAACTCTCAATATATCCTGACTATGGCCATTGACACATATTTTGAGTTAATTTAAAGTTAAACTCTGATAAAAGAAGAAAATATTTAGAAAAATATGATGATTTTTTAAAAGAGATCCAGTGTGGATCCAATGTTATTCCATAAAAGATGAAAATCCTAAGTCTTGTTCACATCCTGACTATGGCCATTGATGCAAATCGTCAACTTAGGATTTAATCACCTCTTATAAAAATGGTGCATGTGCCATTCGTGTTCCCATTTGTGAAATTTTGCAATAAAAGAGGAAGAATGATATAAAAACAAGCATTTCTAAAATATCTATGCTCATACATTCTAATCTAATGTAGGGAATGTAAACTTCCCATTATGGTCTAGCTATTACATTTCTGAAGTTGGATATTTAAAATGATAGGACCTCTTTATCTCAGAGAGCAATATAAGTTTTTCATGGTTTTCCTGGAAGGAAATGAGTTAGCACAAAACCAGATATAAAGCATAGAAGTAAGTAGAAGATGTGGCCAAATCAACTTACTTATGGTTTGAGTGTGATATCTATAGTTAACTAAGAGAAATGTATGTATACATATTCATGAGTAAGTTGATGGATAGACATACAACAAATGACCTTGCTGTAATGAGATATGTTGTTGTAGATGGCAGCAGGATGAGGCAACTTTAATCAAAGTAAACAGGTGAACAATGTAGTGGGAGTGTCGTATCAAGTACAGAAACCCATCTCCAAATCTGGGGGGGGGGGTATAAGAGTGTTCGCTGTAGAAAACTCAAGTTCAAACCTTTTAGAAGGCTAAACATGAAGTAACAACAATTTTAGGTTGGTTGGAGGTGCTATGTAACCGTGAACCATGCATGTAAATGGAGATTTCAAATGCAGAAATGAAGTGGGGAAATGTATATGCAGTCCGTGGGGAACACATAAAATAAAGTGCTTAAACATGCAATGATGTGTTAAAAGAGGCTGTACTGTGAAGAAAAAAAAAATGCATCAGTGGTGATTGTGAAGGTGCAAGGTGATGGAATACTATGCTATGTGATGAAGTTAGGAAATGTAAATGTGTAGAAGAATGCATATAGGTGGAATGAAAAAGGGGTCAATATACACAGGACTATGACCTTCATTGCATAAATGATAAGGCTAAGTGGCGGACATGTTTGAGCTAATTCAAACTTTCAGCCCTACAATCCCAATAACATCCGCCACAAGACTCCAAGATTACTGATGGCAAATGACCTGCACAGAGACTTCCTTCAATGCTGGCTCAAACCCAGCCATATGATCTTCTAGTCACGAGTTCATCCTACCATAGGTCTGCCACCAGTCCTACATCACTTTGGATGGGTTAAATAGGTTGGAACCCACTAACTGAATTTGTTTCTCCACCTCAACACCCTCGAAGTTCCAAAAAGCATAGATGAATTTAGACAGTAATGCCTCAAAACCCCAAGTAGAAAATATGATCTTTCATGGTCAAGTTTTACAGAAAATGAACTGGTAAGCTTTCAACTTTAAGAAATATCAAGGTTACGATCATAAGGCAAGAATAAGCTATGAGCAACCCAATGAAACATATATAGAACAAATTACTTCCCAATAAACCATACTAAACATAGATAAAATGAATGTGTTTTTTTCTAGTAGCATGTGAGTGAGTAAGCAGTTCCACAAAATTCAGAAAATTCTGAAAAGAAACAGTTTGAGTTTTACCATCGTACCTATTAATGGCACCTCCACCCTGTGAGTGCCAAATTACAATGTTATTCTGAATCCAAAACAACAACTCATCATGGTCAGTATAGCCACATTCAATCCCTCAAAAAAAAAAAAAAGAAGTGTTTGTTACCCACTGTCAATGTATAGATTATATATACCTTTTAATAATAAAAGCAACAAAATTTCATGGTCTCCATTTTAAATCAACAATAGGTATAGGATGGAATAAGGAGGCTACTACAACTCATAATAAGCAAATGCAGACATTTCTCAAATAAATGCTTAGACATACATGGGCTAATATATCGGATCATAGAGAGTTCCCTTACACCAGTTCAGAATATGAGCTTCTTGTACAGTAAATCCCAGATTATCCCTACCTCTTGAGATAGCCTCTGAATGAGAGACATGGCTGTATCCATAGACGATGCTACTATGAGAACTAAAAAAAAAGAAATCTCTTAAGCATAAAATCTGGAAAATAACAGGAAAATCGACTCAGAGCTGAGACATTAAAAACTATACCACATATATTACTCAAATGCAAAGCTCGAGACCAATATGTTGACAATTTTCTGGAATGATTGAAAACAGGAAATGGTATTTTGTAGGTCTAAAACATAAAACTACCAGTGCTGATGAGATCCGATGGATAGTAATACAAGGGAATTGGTGCATACTATGTAATACAGATGAGACACACGATAACAAGGTGTGAATGCATATATGGTGAACTGAGGGCAGTTCGGCTTTGGTGAGCCTAGATTACGAGTATCTCAGACTCTCTTGGTAAACTGATATCCTGGTGTTGAATCCACCATCACAGGGATTGGGTCAATGAGCAAAACAACTTAGTGGGTTGAATAAGCAATCAATAGGTTACACAGGATGAACTAAACAAAAATGGATCAATGGATTAAACGACAGTTGACAATTCCAACACATGAACCCATCAAATAGATTTAAACAACAGCTAATGAATCAAACTCAATGAGTCTGAATCCAATATATGGACTAGCAAGAGAGATCACTAGACTTGACAACCAGTCAAACAGCAGACAAATATAAATAATGGAGATATCACAGAGAATGGACATTAAACCCAGACATGCGTACATGTCATAGCAAGACATCACCCATGCCCCCTTTTTTTTTTAGAAAACATTTTCTGCAAATGGTGTTGCAACCAACACAAATGGTGAACATGACCTTACAGGTATTCACTTATGCATACTTTGTTGATGATGTAACTTCATCGTTCATTGTTGAAGAACTCAACAGAGTTTTGTCAATCAGGTCACCCCTCGTGCTAAAATTTTTTAACGCCTTGAATGTTCACCACAACCCATCGTGATCGTTTGTTATGTGTGTTGCACGAAGGAAAAAAAAAAAGGTAAACCCAATAAAGGAAAAAATGCCGAATAATAGCAATGGCAAAAAAAAAAAAAGGGAAGAAGAAATCTGATGCAAAAGAGGAAAATGGAATAGAAGAAAAGAATTCAAACTGAAATCATATGTGATGAGTAATGCCCAACAGCGATTTTGATATCCTTCAACGTGTTATAATTGCAGAGAAGTAATCAAAGGCAAAGGGGATTATCAAGAGAAACCTTCAATCGAGACAGCCATTCGAGGCCATCTCATACTAATGGAATTAAAAAAAAAGAAAAGAAAAGAGAAAAATCCCAACGTTAAGAGCAAGGATCGTAATATGAACAGGAAATAAGAAAATTAAATGAAAGCAAAACTAGGGAATTAGCAAGGAGATCATATTGGGGCTCAGATGAATCATGGGGAAGCGTCGAACCCGATAGCGTGAACCAAAGTAAATTGCGAAGTAAACCAAGGAAATAAAGATGACAATACAAAGGAAATGTTGGAATTTAAGAGATTCCATTTACTATTGCACAAGAGAGAGATTGATGTTGCTAAAAAAGCAACCAAACTCTCTCAAAGATGCGTTAACGGAGATCAAAACGAAAAGGCAAGAAACAGACAAAAAGCGTAAAGAGAATGAAAGAGGGAGGGATACTCACCGAAGCACTGTAGAAATCCGGAAAAGGGGGGGGCGATGCTCCTTCAGAGGAACCAAAAGGGAGGCTCGCTGATTCCTCTTGCTTGCCGGGACCTTGAAAGAGGGAACCAATCTTCAAATAGCTTTCAGGGGGAGCACCAGAGGGAGAGGAGAAGGGGAATTGGAGAAGGATCAATGACGCAAAGGTCGATAAAGGCGCTAATGGATGACGGGAGAGTGTGAGTTGATGGATGTTGAAGGAAATGGATGATCCTAGATAAGGTGAATCGCCGATGGGTGCATGAAGAACGGATGAAGACTCGATGTTGCTCGGTAGTTCCAAAGTCCATCTTTCGCTTCTCCTGTGTGTCCCCTTTTTAAAGAGGGAGGAGAAGGATCAGGAAGGGAGGTTGTTGCGGATCAAGGGTTGAGGGAAAAGGGCAAGCGATGGGCGGATGAGGAATGCGATGGGGAGGCAGAAGCTTGATGCAGGGGTTCCGTTGGAGATGAAGGGTGGATGAAGGAAGATCGATGGAAGGTTCGAGCAAAAGAGAGGGCGATGGTTTGTTAGAGATCAATGGCTGAGGGGTTGTCAGGCAGGCGATGGAGATCGATCTTGAGAGGGTGAGGCCGTTGGGGATCGACGGACGAGCGAGAGGCAGTTGATTGACGGTTTTGAGGAAAATGCAGGGAACTCTCTGGATCGGGAGAGGGGGCGATGCTCGTGAACGAGAGAGCATTTTCCATTTTTCAAAAAGTGGGTTCCTAAAAAATAGTTTTTCAAAAAATGTTTTTCAAAAAGGGGTTTTTAGTAAAACAAGCTTCAAAGAGTTTTTAACTACTTATTTTTTGCATATTTTTTTATTTTTTTGTTGTTTTCCTTCGTGTTTTCTGCATTTTTTGTATTTTTGAAATAAAACCCTATATTTACGAGAAAACAAAGGACTTTTTGAAATATTTTTGTAAAATTTGAAAATATTTACAAGAGAAGGATTTTTCGAGAATTCGAGGTTATTCTTTGGAAAATTCTTCAGAAAACGGGTTTGGATTCAGAATTTGAGAAAATTTTCGAGTTTCTGAACCTCAAATTGAAAAATATAAAGCAGTAAATCCAAACGGATGTCGGATGGACTGTTCGAGCCATTAAAAAACTATTTTTGGTATTTTTGTAATTTTAATTTGAAAATTGGTCAACGCGGCTCAGATTTGGATTCTGATATTGGATCCGGATCCGAAATTGAGTTAGATATAGAAAATAAATTTGATTCCAGTAAATCCGAACAATAAACTGGAATTTTGAGTGAAAATGACTCAATTATACTCAGAAAATGGAGGCCAGGGGCAAAAAGGGAATATTTAGAAAATTTTGAAAAATTTGGGGTGTTTACAGATGCCCCTCTTTGCTACTAAGCTGGTTGAAAGTTGAGCTTAGTGGCAAAGAAAACACTCCAAATTTTGAAAAATGCCCCAGTCAGCAGGTTTGAGCTGGGTGTGGAAGAATTTATTTTGAAAGACATGGTTTCTCAGGCTTAATACCTTATCCTGAATGGCTTTGGGGAGACGAAATCTTCAAAAATGATATGACCGAATAACAGAAATGAGGAAATCATGATGGAACTTTGGATGAAGGTCCCGAAATGGTGGAAAATCAGAATTTTGATCAAGTGTCATTTGCGAGACAAGATCAACCTTTTGGAATGAGTCAGGTTTAGCCCTTAACCTGGATGAGACGAAGATATATCAAGATGAATTTCAAGTTCTACCCTTACCTGAATGGGAAAGGAATATACGAAAACCTTGATGGGACAGTTTTGAGAAAAATGCCTCGTGAGATGAATGCTCAAGTATGATCCTTTCCTGGATGGATGAATGCAGCATGGATCCTTTGTGGGGAAAACCATGATGAGACAGGAAGAATTGCCTTGTCGAAATGAGGCTCAGGTTTGGCCCAAACCTGAATGGAAGATACCTCATGGAGCAAGGTTCAGGCTTAACCCTTAACCTGAAAGGGACGAAACCTCGAGGAGCGAGGTTTAGACTTGACCCTTAACCTGAAAGGAACGATACCTCAAGGAGCGAGGTTCAGGCTTAACCCTTAACCTGAAAGGGACGACCATACGGAATCCTCAAACGAAGAAACTGTGATGAGACAGAAAGAAATACATCACCAAAACGAGATTCAGGTTTAACCCTTGACCTGAATGGGGGGACCGTATGGAATCCTTGAATGAAGAAACCGTGATGGGACTAGAAAGGCTGTATAGTCGAAACGGGATTCAGGTTTAACCCTAACTTGAACGAAAAAATACCTCATGGAGCGAGGTTCAGGCTTAACCCTTAACTTGAAAGGGGCGACCACACGGAATCCTTGGATGAAGAAACCATGATGGGACCTTCAGAGTTTGGACGAACAAATCTAGAAGGGATTTACGAGAAGGAAAAAAAATGGGGTTCCCTAAAGCTTGGAAAAGGGATGATCTTGAGTGCCTCATTGCTCAGACTAAATCAGCTTTTAAAAACAGACGACCTCTCGTAGAAGGTTTGGGTGATACCTCGAGGGGCGAGGTAACAGGTTTAATCCTTAGCCTGAATGGATACAAAATTTTTGAAGAGCGAGGAAACTGTGATGGGACCTCTAGACTTTGCACAACAAGTCCAAGAGGGGTTTGCAAAAGGATGAAAATGGGGGTTCCTAAAGCTTGAAAAGGGGTTGATAACGGGGTGCCTCATTGCTGAGACTGAAATAGCTTTTAACAATAACAGACCTTTTGCAGAAAGTTCAGGTTTAACCCTTATTCTGAGCGGGAACTGTCTATGGAGGGACAGTGGGGAACACAGGGAAGTGTGCAAATCTAAGAGTGCTCAGATCAGATGAAAGGAAAGGACTTTCCAGTCCTAAGGTGGGATGACGCCATGATATGTCGAAATGAATATCAAGTTCTAGCTTCATGTTGGGATAACTAGAAAATATTGCCAATAAGATGCCAAAAATTGTAATTGATTCAAAATGATTGAATTATGCATATATGTGTGAGAATATCACCTCTTTCTACCTAGAGTATTAACTCCAATTGGGCTAACTTCGTAGAATCAAGAATCAAATTCAAATTTGTTGTTGTTGAGTTTCTTCAAGAAAGATATCAATTTCCTTGATATGAAAAGGGCAGAAATAATCTTAGCTTCATAAAAACAATTAAATAAAAAGATATTGATCGAAGAATTTCAAATAGATAAAGATGATTCCTTGCAATTTCGGGCAGTTTGATATCCTGAGGCTTTTTCCATGATGATCTTTTTGCTCTCTTTTAAGTCATGGAGCTTTTTTGGGTTCTTGGGAGAAGCTTAATACATCAGCCTTCATTTTAGAGATGTCTTAACTTTTCTCTCTTTTTCGGGGAAGGGTACGTTACAAACTCCTTCATCTTGGAGATGCTCCGATCCTTTTTTTTCTTAGGGATTATGTTGATGATATTGTTTCTTGGGTTGAAATTTCTGGATGATAGCAGAAATCAAATATCTTTTAGGGTTTGTCGGGAGGCTCATTGCAGTCGCCTTCATCTTGACGGTGCTCCGAACGTTTCCTGGAAGGATCTTTCACAAACTCCATCATCTCAGAGATGATCCAAATCTTCTTTGGCCCTGGGGGTCTAGCTCGCATATTCGTCTTCATCTTGACGACAATTGAGAGATCCCTTTTGCGGATATTTGATTGCAGCTTAGATGACTGAGGAGATATGGATTGGGTAGATTCTTTTATCGCCCAGGATATTTCCACTGCCTTACTGCCGCAAGAATGATCTTTAAAAATGTGTCATAGCTATAATCAATATCAGTTCACTTATGGCTTTTCAACATTATTGAATTTTTCCTTTGCTGGTCATATCAAAGATTTTTCTTCATCCTCTTGGTTGACCAACAGAAAAAGCTTGAATTTTGTTCTTTTTTCGCAAAAGTCTGGTCCTTTTAAAAAATAATACTAGCAGTAGTTTGAGGTAATTCTTTGTGCAATAAAAGTTTTGAGATCAACAATGACTTTTGATAGCAAATTGGCAAAATATTCTTGAAATCCTTGATGAACATAATTGCTTGACATCGAATTGACACGTCTGTGACAAAATTCTCCTCTTTTTCCCCAAAAAGAGAGACTCAGGTTTAGCCCTTACCTGAATGGGAAGTTGGAAATACTCCTCTCTTCCCAAAAGTGGAGGTGTTTGCAAAACAGAACTTTCGAAGAGAAATTAAGTTTTCGTCAAAACTCCCTATCTCTAGGCTTCTCTTATGGAAAGGCGGCTGACAATAAAGGTTGAAAAAGTATCACAGAGGAATGAGTCCATCACACTCTCCCTAGAAGAGGGTTCTCTGTGAAGAGGGTGGCCAAAATCAGAAAAATGGGGGTCACAAAAAGAAACGGGCTTCCGTCGAAGCTCTCCCTGGAAAAAGGGTTCTTTTGTGTAAAGTTGGTTGTTGTTTTGCAAACTGTTCGCAAAGAAAACGAGTCCTTTAAAACTCTCCCTGAAAAAGGGTTCTTGCGAACGAAAGATGGTTGCATGCGAAAGGAATGAGCTCCCTCAAACTCTCCCCGGAAGAGGGTCCTTCACAAGAGAAAAAGATTGATTTTTGATAGATTGGTAACCCGAAGGTTGAGATTGAGAATTTAGAGCTTGAATTGTTGATGGTTGGTTAGTACAAAGACTGAACTTGGAGGGCTAACTGATCAGTCAGGCAGTCACTAGCATGAGTGCTAGAGGTTCCAGTACGAGCACTGGATTTTTGAAAAACATACCAATACGAGCACTGGATTTTGAAAAAGCACCAGTACGAGCACTGGATTTTGAAAATGCACCAGTACGAGCCCTGGATTTTGAAAGACACACCAGTACGAGCACTGGGTTTCAAAAATGCACCAGTACGAACACTGGGTTTTCGAAAATGCTCACCAGTGCGAACATTGGATTTTGAAAAAGCACCAGTACGAGCACTGGATTTTGAAAATGCACCAGTACGAGCACTAGATTTTGAAAGACACACCAGTACGAGCCCTGGGTTTCAACACGCACACCAGTACGAGCATTGAGTTTTGAAAATGCACCAGTACGAGCGCTGGTTTTTCAAAATGCACCAGTACGAGCATTGGGTTTTAAAAAATACACCAGTACGAGCACTGGGTTTTGAAAATGTACCAGTACGAGTACTGGATTTTGAAAATCACACCAATACGAGCACTGGGTTTTGAATAAGAGACCGACACTCCTAAGATATTAGGAAATTGAAGCGAGAATGATTGCCGGTGTTTCAGGATTATCCCTTATCCTGAAGGGGAAGTTCAGGTTTGTCCCTTAACCTGAAATGGAATGTAAGAAAAAACTTTGGTCCAATACGAGCATTGGATCAAAAGGGGAAATCCGAGTCGGAACTCGAAATCGCGAAAATGAAAGATAAAGGGGAAAACCTGAGTTGGAACTCGGATTTTCAAAACAAAGATAAAATGGAAAACCCGAGTTTGAAAACCTGAATCTTCAAAATAACAATCGGTTCCAACACGAGCGTTGGATTCGATAGGAAGTCCGAGTCAGAACTCGGAGCTTCAAACAACAACAAAAGGAAAAACCCGAGTCGGAACCTGGATCTTCAAAATAATGATAAAAATGGAAAACTCGAGTTTGAAAACTTGAATCTTCAAAGAAACGATCGGTTCCAACATGAGCGTTGAATCCGATAGGAAGTCCGAGTCGGAACTCGAAACTTCAAACGAAATATAAAAAAGAAAAAACCCGAGTCGGAACCCAAAACTTTAAAATAATGATAAAAATGGAAAACCCGAGTTTGAAAACTTCAATCTTCAAAGGAACGATCGGTTCCAACACGAGTGTTGAATCCGATAGGAAGTCCGACTTGAAACTCGGAACTTCAAACAACATATATAAAAAGGAAAAACCCGAGTCAGAACCTGAATCTTTAAAATAATGATAAAAATAGAAAACCCAAGTTTGAAAACTAGAATCTTCAAAGGAATGATCGGTTCCAACACGAGCGTTGAATCCGATAGGAAGTCTGAGTCAGAACTCGGAACTTCAAGCGATATATAAAAAGAAAAAACCCGAGTCAGAACCCGAATCTTTAAAATATTGATAAAATGGAAAACCCGAGTTTGAAAACTCGAATCTTCAAAGGAACGATCGGTTCCAACACGAGCGTTGAATCCGATAGGAAGTTTGAGTCGGAACTCAAAACTTCAAACGATATATAAAAAGGAAAAACCCGAGTCGGAACCCAGATCTTTAAAATAATTATAAAATGGAAACCCCGAGTTTAAAAACTCAAATCTTCAAAAGAACGATCGGTTCCAACACGAGTGTTGAATCTATAGGAAGTCCGAGTCGGAACTCGAAACTTCAAATGATATATAAAAAGGAAAAACTCGAGTCGGAACCCGAATTTTTAAAATAATGATAAAATGGAAAACCCGAGTTTGAAAACTCGAATCTTCAAATGAACAATTGGTTCCAACACGAGCGTTGAATCCGATAGGAAGTCCGAGTCGGAACTCGAAACTTCAAACGACATATATAAAAATGAAAAACCTGAGTCGGAACCCGGATCATTAAAATAATGATAAAAATGGAAAACCCGAGTTTGAAAACTCGAATCTTCAAAGGAACGATCGGTTCCAACACGAGCATTGAATCCGATAGGAAGTCCGAGTCGGAACTCGGAACTTCAAACGATATATAAAAAGGAAAAACCTGAGTCGGAACCCAGATCTTTAAAATAATGATAAAATAGAAAACTCGAGTTTGAAAACTCGAATCTTCAAAGGAACGATCGGTTCCAACATGAGCTTTGAATCCGATAGGAAGTCTGAGTCGGAACTCGGAACTCGGAACTTCAAACGATATATAAAAAGGAAAAACTTGAGTCGAAACCCAGATCTTTAAAATAATGATAAAAATGGAAAACTCGAGTTTGAAAACTCGAATCTTCAAAGGAACGATCGGTTCCAACACAAGCGTTGAATCAGATAGGAAGTCCGAGTTGGAACTCGGAACTTCAAATGATATATAAAAAGGAAAAACCTGAGTCGAAACCTGAATCTTTAATAAAAGAAAACAAAACAAAGACCTGAGTCGGAACTCAGATGGGAAGGAGGTGATTCCAACCCGGGAGTCGGATTCTAGAAGGATTGACAAAAGGTATGAATAGATTCCGACAGTCATGAAGATTTATTCAAGATTCTTGACCCAAGATGGTCTAAATTTTGAATTATTTATGGCGGCTTCAAGGTTCTCCCTTATCCATAAAGAGAATAGAATAAAATTTGATGTAAATTGAGGAATTTATGGGAAATAATTCTGGTTTTCCTTTAACCTGAAAGGGACGTACCTCGAAGAATGAGGTTCAGGTTTAACCCTTAATCTGAAGGGAGGAAAAGAATAAAATTTATAAAAATGGAGAAGAATTAAAGAAATTTATTGAAAATTTTTTTTGGAAAAGAATTCTCACAGGTAGCACTATTGCTCCCATGAGGGGTCTCAGGATTATCCCTTATCTTGAATGGGAAAACCTCGAAGAACGAGGGTCAGGTTTATCCCTTAACCTGAGCGGAAAAACGAATAAAGGAATACGTCATTGAAAAGAGGCATCGGGTTTATCCCTTAACCTGAAAGGGTAATAAGAAATAAAGAATAAAATTGATGAAAAATTGATAAAACTTGACAAAAATTGATAGTAAATTGATGTAAACTTGATCAAATTGAAAAATGAATAATAATGGATGAAATTAATAAAGATAACAAGAATAACTGAAAATTGATAAGATTTGAGAAAAAGAGTTTGTCTGATCCTGCCTACACATGGGATCTTTAAAGCAAGAGGAGAATGTTTATTTGAAAGACAAGTGAGAAACCATTTTGGGAGGAAAATCAATCGCAAGAAGAATGATCAGCGCCAAAACTGATCTTTGAAAGGGGAGTCATCATGAGGGTTGATTTTGAAGAGAAATCAACATGAGGGTCAAATTTTTGAAGACAAATGGTTTGAAACCTAATTTTGAAAAAGAAGATCAACACCAGGGTTGATTTTAGAAGACAATGGTTCGAAACCTAATTTTGAAAAAGAAGATCAACACCAAGGTTGATTTTTGAAGACAATGGTTCGAAACCGATTTTGGAAGATAAGATCAACACAAGGGTTGGTTTTTGAATATAATGGTTTGAAACCAATTTTTGGAAAAAATAAGATCAACACAAGGGTTGATTTTTGAAGAGAATGGTTCAAAACCTAATTTTGAAAAAGAAGATCAACACCAGGGTTGATTTTTGAAGACAATGGTTCGAACCCGATTTTGGAAGATAAGATCAACACAAGGGTTGGTTTTTGAAAAAGGATTAGATCAAAATATTGAACCCTTGGCGATCATAATGAAGATTTTGTAGAAAATTTTCAAAATTTCATGATTTTGAAAAACCCTCATAAGTATTTTCATTTCTCTCATGAATGATGTCGGGAGTGTCCCGCATCTTAAAAAAAATAGGAATTTGATGCCCTAATATGGAAAAAGAAAGAAGTATTGGACCTCAAATATATGAAAAAAATTGACATTTCATTGATAAGCAGAAATTGATAACAATACTGAATATTTACAAGTACTTTTACCAAAAGGTCATAAAAGACAGGGTTGACTTGCCCCTACAAGGCGACCAACAAAAGTGGATGAAAATAGAAAACTTTGGTGTCATCAATTCTTTGAGTGGTCCAGAAGAGTCTAAGTCGAAACTGCAGGTTGCTCCTCTCCTTGCTCTGGTACCAAAATTTCTTTGTCAATGTAATCCTATATGATGTTTTTGAGGATGAAGCAATGCTCTGTATCGTGCCCCCTTGCTCGATGAAATTTGCAGAAACACTATTTCCATTGTGACCGAAGGATCAACTCTTCTTGGAAGTTTGATCATATCTTTCGTGAGCAAGTATCCGAGAACCTCCTCGACTGGCTGACCTAGAGGGGAAAACTCGCGATCATAACTCCAACCATCATGCTTTGTCTAATTTGGCTTGCTTGATTTTTGTCGAGAGCTGACCCTTTTTTGGGTGTTGGACTGAGCATGCTTGGTCAAGGGGATTATGCACTTTTCTTCTTTGTCTTCAACAAAAAGATTCTTATCAATGCAGTCCTGAACAATGTTCTTGAAGACAAAGCAATGATCAGTGTCATGTCCTGTTGTCCGATGGAACCTACATAATTGGTTTTTGTATTTTCCCATGATAGTGGAAGGATTTGTGGCCTTTGGGAGCTTGATTAATCGCTTGGTCAACATGTATTCAAGAACTTTGTCAAGCGGCTCATCCAAGGGGGTGAAATCTTGGTTATTGCTCCAATCTTTATGTTTTGGCTCTTCCTGATTCTTCTCCTTCTGTTGAGGACTGGATTGAAGTGGTTTATCCTGGGCTTTGCTGAACTTTCCCTTCTGGCCTCTAGATTGCTCCAAATTGCTGCTTTGATTGCCTGGGTTGCCTTTGTTGTTGCCCCCGCTGGTTTTAGAACTTCCTGCACTGCTATCGTTGTGCTTGTTCATTGGGAAGGTGACAGGTGCCTCTTCCTCGGTGGGAGCTTTTCTGAAACTGGCTTCAGCTTGCTCGGATAATATCTCAACCATCATCTTTTTGAACAACCGATATATAGCAGGATCAATCTCATTCTTGTTGTCCAAAACTCCTTCTCTGGCAAACCTCTGAGAGTCCATTTCTCACTTTCTGCTTGTGACTGAGGTGCTAGAGTGGTGCGGTCTTTGATCTTGTCTGAACCACCCGACAATGCCAAATGCTCTGCTGTCGGACAAAATGGGACCTTTTTAGAAAAATTTCAGAGGAAATTTTGATAAAAGAAGAAATCAAATTGACAAAAGATACCCCACCACTAGGGATTGAGTCCGCACGAAAGGCACAACAATCGTATCATTTTCCCGTGAGAAGAAATAAACAATTTAGAATATGATCAAAAGGACATCTCTTGATGAAAGAGATTTTTATTATAAAAAGGTGAGGAATAGATTTAGAAGATACATAGAAGAAAAATTTAAAAATAGATGGTAAATTTTGAAAAATTAAAAAAATTGCAGGCAGGATCAGAAAAGAATTAAAGAAATCAGAAAAAGAGAAGAAAAATACACTTGGGGTTTCTGAAAATAAGAGGAAATTTTGAATAATATACCTGGGGTTTTGAAAAGGTTTGATATATATATATATAAGAAAATACGAGAAACATCGCATAACCAAAGCTGCACAAACAAGGATGCGCACACAACACTCCCTAAAGGATGGCTCTAAATGCAATATTTGAAATGGCTTGTAGGACCTTAATCCTAACTCTATGGTTCAGATCATCTGATTTCAATCAAGGTATGCCGATATACCCAAGCCAAAGCTCGAAGTATGTGGCATATAAAATATTTCTAAATAAGTGGTCCAGTTGTGAGGCTCTCTCCTGAACTATGGTTCAGTGAGACAGCCCAGCAACGTGAAGACCGGGACAATATAGGTAGGGATGTTTTTTGAAAACATGCTCAACATGCAATAAAACCAGAAAGCTCTAATGCAAGTCCTAAAGAGATAGAATTTAAATGAAGAGAAGCATACACTTGCATACATTGTTTGCATTCAATCCCTAGAATTGAGGAGAGTTATATTTCAGACCTAAGTCTAAGTGAGCATGGATAAATCTCCTCAATATGGTCCTAACAAATCATACTTAAATCCTATATGCAATGATGTCAGCTTAGGACAGAGTCTAGGCTCCTAAGGTTTGCATGGAAATAAAGCTGACATTGAAAGAATAAAGACTTAAAAAATATCAAAGCAAAGCAAAAGGCACAAATTCGACCGGACGGAGACGGGTCCCATCTCGGTCGCCAAAATCTGTGATCATCGCAAAATTTTTCCTCTCCTGGTATTCTCTCTCCTCCTTCTCTTTTCCTTTCTAGCCTCTATTTTCCCCTTTTTAAAGGGGAAAATAAAAGACAAAAAAGAAGAGAATGAAAAAAAAGAAAGAAGAGAGAGAAACTCTTTTGCAAGGTCTCATTTGACCAAAAATTTGAAAATATTTTAAAATTACTCGCCTCCGTTTTAAAAATTTGCGGGAAAATGGAGAGACGGGATTCGCTCGTCGGTACGAGGTTCGACCGTTCTTGGCACCTTTATCAGGGGTAATCGAACCAAGGATCGATTTTATGCCTTTTGCTTTGCTAAAATATCATCTAATGATTCATTCTAAGTCTAAAGATGCACAGAGAATCATGCTTGTGTGAATGCAAGGATGTATGCTCTTTTTGAGAAAAAAAATGATTTGGAAATTTCCAAGTGTTTCTGAGATGAATTTGAAAATAGAGTGAAGAAATGGTTTTTTTGAAAGTTGAATCTAACTTAGAACTTTGAGACAGATCTTGAAAAAGATATTTGAAGTTCTAAGTCTTGAAATAATCAAGGTTGGAAAAATAAATCTTGAATTGAAAAGAATGTAGAGAAAAGGGGAATTTTGAAGCTGAGATAGAAAAGAAAATGAAGTTTCAAAGTAAAAAATGGACTTTGAATTCGAATTTTGAATCTGGATTTCGAAGTGAAAGATGGAATTGAATTAAAGTTCGAAATCAGAATGGAATTTGGATTTAAGAAATCCAAATGGAATTTGAAAATAGAATTGGACTTTAAGAGATCTAGATGGGATCTGAAAAATGGAATTGGTTTTGAAATCTGAAAATCAAGATAAATTTGGATTTGGAATTTGGAATTGGGAGTAGAATTGGATTTGAAATTTGGAGTTGGGAATGAAATTGGATTTGAAATCTGGAATTGGGAATGGAATTGGGTTTGAAATCTGGAGTTGGGAATGGAATTGGATTCGAAGTCTGAAATCCAAAATGAGATTGGTTTTTGAAGATCTGAATCTAAAGTGGAATTGGGTTCTAAATTTAGAACCCAAGATAGAATTTGGATTTTTGAAGATCCAAAATGGGACTTTTAAGAGGGGTCTGGATTTTGAAAATCTAGATTTTGAATTTAAAATTTAGGGAAATCGAATTTTGAGATTCAGAATCAATCTCAAAACCTTGATTTGAGAATCAAGACTCAATCTTTAGATAACACTTTTGAAGGTAAAGAATAGACTTGATTTTGAAGTCAGAAGATGAATCAGAAATTTCAAAGTTTTAATTTGAACTTTGAATTTTGATCTGAGATGTTAATTGAAATTTGAAATTGAATCCTGAAAAATGAATTTGGAATTCCAAAGTTTGAATTGAGCTTTGAAATTTGATTTGAATTGGAAATGAAATTTTGAACATAAAAAAATGAATTTGAAATTTCAAAGTCAAATTGAACTTTGAAATTAAATTTTGAATCTTGAAATGAGATGGAATTGAATTTGAATTTATAAATAAGAATTGATTGGAAAAATAAAGAAGGTATTTGAAGAATTATGTCAAAATCACTTGGATTTTGAAATAATATGAAAAGAATTTTGAAAATATGATGCAATTCTATCCTAAATGATGAAATGAATTAAAGAATTTTGAAATTGAATTTGAAAATCATATTTCATTCTTTAAATGAATTGAAATAGGATTGAAGATATAATACATCTCTGACTACGGTCATTGAATGTATTATATGGTAATCATATTTAAATTCAAGTGGAGAGTAAAATACATTTTGTTGCTTTTATAGGGTTTAAAATGAAATTAACTCTCAATATATCCTCACTATGGCCATTGACACATATTTTGAGTTAATTTAAAGTTAAACTCTAATAAAAGAAGAAAATATTTAGAAAAATATGATGATTTTTTAAAAGAGATCCAGTGTGGATCCAATGTTATTCCATAAAAGATAAAAATCCTAAGTCTTGTTCACATCCTGACTATGGCCATTGATGCAAATCGTCAACTTAGGATTTAATCACCTCTTATAAAAATGGTGCATGTGCCATTCGTGTTCCCATTTATGAAATTTTGCAATAAAAGCGGAAGAATGATATAAAAACAAGCATTTCTAAAATATCTATGCTCATACATTCTAATCTAATGTAGGGAATGTAAACTTCTCATTATGGTCTAGCTATTACATTTCTGAAGTTGGATATTTAAAATGATAGGACCTCTTTATCTCGGAGAGCAATATAAGTTTTTCATGGTTTTCCTGCAAGGAAATGAGTTAGCTTAAAACCAGATATAAAGCATAGAAGTAAGTAGAAGATGTTGTGGCCAAATCAACTTACTTATGGTTTGAGTGTGATATCTATAGTTAACTAAGAGAAATGTATGTATACATATTCATGAGTAAGTTGATGGATAGACATACAACAAATGACCTTGCTGTAATGAGATATGTTGTTGTAGATGGCCGCAGGATGAGGCATCTTTAATAAAAGTAAACAGGTGAACAATGTAGTGGGAGTGCCGTATCAAGTACAGAAACCCATCTCCAAATCTGGGGGGGGCGAGGTTTAAGAGAGTTCGCTGTATAAAAGTCCAGTTCAAACCTTTTAG
The DNA here is from genome assembly GCF_984573655.1 of Nuphar pumila. Classification (NCBI taxonomy): domain Eukaryota; kingdom Viridiplantae; phylum Streptophyta; class Magnoliopsida; order Nymphaeales; family Nymphaeaceae; genus Nuphar; species Nuphar pumila. The sequence goes on along the minus strand of NC_143264.1, from coordinate 42,299,504 downwards.
AAGGCTAAACATGAAGTAACAACAGTTTTAGGTTGGTTGGAGGTGCTGTGTAACCGTGAACCATGCATGTAAATGGAGATTTCAAATGCAGAAATGAAGTGGAGAAATGTATATGCAGTCTGTGGGGAACACAAAAAATAAAGTGCTTAAACATGCAATGATGTGTTAAAGGAGGTTGTACTGTGAAGAAAAAAAAATGCATCAATGGTGATTGTGAAGGTGCAAGGTGATGGAATACTGTGCTGTGAGATGAAGTTAGGAAATGTAAATGTGTAGAAGAGTGCATATAGGTGGAATGAAAAAGGGGTCAATATACACAGGACTATGGCCTTCATTGCATAAATGCTAAGGCTAAGTGGCAGACATGTTTGAGCTAATTCAAACTTTCAGCCCTACAATCCCAATAACATCCGCCACAAGACTCCAAGGTTCTGACGGCAAATGACCTGCACAGAGACTTCCTTGAATGTTGGCTCAAACCCAGCCATATGATCTTCTAGTCACGAGTTCATCCTCCCATAGGTCTGCCACCAGTCCTACATCACTTTGGATGGGTTAAATAGGTTGGAACCCATTAACTGAATTTGTTTCTCCACCTCAACACCCTCGAAGTTCCAAAAAGCATAGATGAATTTAGACAGTAATGCCTCAAAACCCCAAGTAGAAAATATGATCTTTCATGGTCAAGTTTTACAGAAAATGAACTGGTATGCTTTCAGCTTTAAGAAATATCAAGGTTACGATCATAAGGCAAGAATAAGCTATGAGCAACCCAATGAAACATATATAGAACAAATTAGTTCCCAATAAACCATACTAAACATAGATAAAATGAATGTGTTTTTTTTTAGTAGCATGTGAGTGAGTAAGCAGTTCCACAAAATTCAGAAAATTCTGAAAAGAAACAGTTTGAGTTTTACCATCGTACCTATTAATGCCACCTCCACCCTGTGAGTGCCAAATTACAATGATATTCTGAATCCAAAACAACAACTCATCATGGTTAGTATAGCCACATTCAATCCCTCAAAAAAAAAAAAAGAGTGTTTGTTACCCACTGTCAATGCATAGATTATATATACCTTTTAATAATAAAAGCAACAAAATTTCATGGTCTCCATTTTAAATCAACAGTAGGTATAGGATGGAATAAGGAGGCTACTACAACTCATAATAAGCAAATGCAGACATTTCTCCAATAAATGCTTAGACATACATGGGCTAATATATTGGATCATAGAGAGTTCCCTTACACCAGTTCAGAATATGAGCTTCTTGTACAGTAAATCCCAGATTATCCCTACCTCTTGAGATAGCCTCTGAATGAGAGAGATGGTTGTATCCATAGACAATGCTACTATGAGAACTAAAAAAAAAAATCTCTTAAGCATAAAATCTGGAAAATAACAGGAAAATCGACTCAGAGCTGAGACATTAAAAACTATACCATGTATATTACTCAAATGCAAAGCTCGAGACCAATATGTTGACAATTTTCTGAAATGATTGAAAACAGGAAATGGTATTTTGCAGGTCTAAAACATAAAACTACCAGTGCTGATGAGATCCGATGGATAGTAATACAAGGGAATTGGTGCATACTATGTAATACAGATGAGACACACGATAACAAGGTGTGAATGCATATATGGTGAACTGAGGGCAGTTCGGCTTTGGTGAGCCTAGATTACGAGTATCTCAGACTCTCTTGGTAAACTGATATCCTGGTGTTGAATCCACCATCACAGGGATTGGGTCAATCAGCAAAACAACTTAGTGGGTTGAATAAGCAATCAATAGGTTACACAGGATGAACTAAACAAAAATGGATCAATGGATTAAACGACAGTTGACAATTCCAACACATGAACCCATCAAATAGATTTAAACAACAGCTAATGAATCAAACTCAATGAGTCTGAATCCAATATATGGACTAGCAAGAGAGATCACTAGACTTGACAACCAGTCAAACAGCAGACAAATATAAATAATGGAGATATCACAGAGAATGGACATTAAACCCAGACATGCGTACATGTCATAGCAAGACATCACCCATGCCCCCTTTTTTTTTTAGAAAACATTTTCTGCAAATGGTGTTGCAACCAACACAAATGGTGAACATGACCTTACAGGTATTCACTTATGCATACTTTGTTGATGATGTAACTTCATCGTTCATTGTTGAAGAACTCAACAGAGTTTTGTCAATCAGGTCACCCCTCGTGCTAAAATTTTTTAACGCCTTGAATGTTCACCACAACCCATCGTGATCGTTTGTTATGCGTGTTGCACGAAGGAAAAAAAAAAAAGGTAAACCCAATAAAGGAAAAAATGCCGAATAATAGCAATGGCAAAAAAAAAAAAGGGGAAGAAGAAATCTGATGCAAAAGAGGAAAATGGAATAGAAGAAAAGAATTCAAACTGAAATCATATGTGATGAGTAATGCCCAACAGCGATTTTGATATCCTTCAACGTGTTATAATTGCAGAGAAGTAATCAAAGGCAAAGGGGATTATCAAGAGAAACGTTCAATCGAGACAGCCATTCGAGGCCATCTCATACTAATGGAATTAAAAAAAAAGAAAAGAAAAGAGAAAAATCCCAACGTTAAGAGCAAGGATCGTAATATGAACAGGAAATAAGAAAATTAAATGAAAGCAAAACTGGGGAATTAGCAAGGAGATCATATTGGGGCTCAGATGAATCATGGGGAAGCGTCGAACCCGATAGCGTGAACCAAAGTAAATTGCGAAGTAAACCAAGGAAATAAAGAAGACAATACAAAGGAAATGTCGGAATTTAAGAGATTCCATTTACTATTGCACAAGAGAGAGATTGATGTTGCTAAAAAGCAACCTAACTCCCTCAAAGATGCATTAACGGAGATCAAAACGAAAAGGCAAGAAACAGACAAAAAGCGTAAAGAGAATGAAAGAGGGAGGGATACTCACCGAAGCACTGTAGAAATCCGGAAAAGGGGGAGGTGATGCTCCTTTAGAGGAACCAAAAGGGAGTCTCGCTGATTCCTCTTGCTTGCCGGGACCTTGAAAGAGGGAACCGATCTTCAAATAGCTTCCAGGGGAAGCACCAGAGGGAGAGGAGAAAGGGAGTTGGAGAAGGATCAATGACACAAAGGTCGATAAAGGCGCTAATGGATGAAGGGAGAGTGCGAGTTGATGGATGTTGAAGGAAATGGATGATCCTAGATAAGGTGAATCGCCGATGGGTGCATGAAGAACGGATGAAGACTCGATGTTGCTCGGTAGTTCCAAAGTCCATCTTCCGCTTCCTCTATGTGTCTCCTTTTTAAAGAGGGAGGAGAAGGATCGGGAAGGGAGGTTGTTGCGGATCAAGGGTTGAGGGAAAAGGGCAAGCGATGGGCGGACGAGAAATGCGATGGGAAGGCAGAAGCTTGATGCAGGGGTTCCGTTGGAGATGAAGGGTGGATGAAGGAAGATCGTTGGAAGGTTCGAGCAAAAGAGAGGGCGATGGAGGTTCGTTAGAGATCAATGGCTGAGGGGTTGTCAGGCAGGCGATGGAGATCGATCTTGAGAGGGTGAGGCCGTTGGGGATCGACGGACGAGTGAGAGGCAGCCGATCGACAGTTTTGAGGAAAATGCAGGGAACTCTCTGGATCGGGAGAGGGGGAGATGCTCGTGAACGAGAGAGCATTTTCCATTTTTCAAAAAGTGGGTTCCTAAAAAATGGTTTTTCAAAAAACGGTTTTCAAAAAGGGCTTTTTAGTAAAACAAGCTTCAAAGAGTTTTAAACTACTTATTTTTTGCATATTTTTTCAATTTTTTTCAATTTTTTTGTTGTTTTCCTTCGTGTTTTCCGCATTTTTTGTATTTTTGAAATAAAACCCTAAACTTACGAGAAAACAAAGGACCTTTTGAAATATTTTTGTAAAATTTGAAAATATTTACAAGAGAAGGATTTTCTGAGAATTCGAGGTTATTCTTTGGAAAATTCTTTAGAAAACGGGTTTGGATTCAGAATTTGAGAAAATTTTCGAGTTTCTGAACCTCGAATAGAAAAATATAAAGCAGTGAATCCAAACAGATGCCAGATGGATTGTCCGAGCCATTCAAAAACTATTTTTGGTATTTTTGGAATTTTAATTTGAAAATTGGTCAACGCGGCTCAGATTTGGATTCTGATATTAGATCCGGATCCGAAATTGAGTTAGATATAGAAAATAAATTTGATTCCAGTAAATTCGAACAATAAACTGAAATTTTTAGTGAAAATGACTCAATTATACTCAGAAAATGGGGCCAAGGGCAGAAAGAGAATATTTACAAAATTTTGAAAAATTTGAGGTGTTTACATCACCACAAACTCGTAGTGTCCACATCTCATCTAAAAAGCGATCTTCTAGATATCGTCATTGATCATGCATTATATTTATACTTTATTCATCTTTATTTATGCATGATCCATGTCAAAATCGCATTAAAAACCCATCTTTATCATTATTTTTGAGTTTTTGTTTTAAATTGATTTTTTGGGGAAAACACCGCATTTTCTGATCCACTCCTGCATTTTTAGTGTTTTATTAGTTTTAGAATTTTCTTAATTATAGTTTAGTTAGATTAGGTTATAATTAGCTAATTGTAATTAGTTTAGGAAGTTTTGATTTTTAGAGAAACACGTTTTTAATAAGAGCTTCTTTTTGAAAATTAGTGTTTTAACCTAATTATATCATTATAAATAGGATATTTTCAACATGAGGGGATGTTTTTCCCTCTTGAGAAAATGCCCCCTTTGCTCCCTCTCTCTCCCTTGTTTTCGATCCTTGCCGATTTCTCCCCCTCTCTTCTTTTTTTTTCTTCTTCTCTTCTCATCCAATCTGCCGTCGGTAACCTTTCTTTTCATTGGAGAGGCATGCGTACAGCTGAGATTAACCATCTTCTCTTCTTATCCAATCAGTCGAAAGCAGATCATCAGGTTTGCTTCTTTTTCCCCATTTCACGTAGTTTTAGGTTTTTCATCGCATAAAGCATAGCATTGCATGTAGTTGTATTAGATCATTGCATCATCTACATATTTAATCTAGTTTAGTTCATATCTTGCATCTAAAAAAATAAAAAGAAAAAAAATACAGATTTTGTTTTAAGTAGTTTAAATGTTTTCTTGATTTAAGCATTGAAAAATATTGATTTAGGTAGATCATAGTTTTTAATATCGATTTTATATTTTGTTTCTGTGATTCTTGATTAGTTTGGGATTAGTTTAGGATTAGATTTAATGTAGGAAAGTCTGCAGCATGTTTTTTACTCATCATTATTTTAGATCAAGTAAATAGAATTTTTTTTCCTTTAGCCGATTAGTTTTTTCTTTTCTTTTTTAGCATTTTTCTGAAATTGTGTGTGACGTCAAGTAAAGCATATTGTCTGTGGTTAATCTGAGTTATTCATTAGCTGTTTATTAGTTTTTTGGACAGTTAGATTGCTTATTAGATTGAAAGAAAAGAAGAAGAAAAAAATTGGTACAACATAGTGTAACGTGATTTTTATTTCAAGTAGTTAGTTAATATTTTTTGGTCCAGCTGAGTTCTATAGTTCAACGTTTTCTGCAGTTAGTATTAGTCTAGAGTCATTAGTTAGTTTTTTTTTTCTTGCATATAGTAATAATTAGTTTAATTGATTTGGGTTAGCCGAGTTCCATCTTTTCCTAATTTTCGGGTTGCTTAGTGGTTAATTTTATTTTTATGCATTGTGTTTGGCTATAGCTTAGGATAGTTCTTAATTACTTTAGTTAGTTTAAATTATATTGAATGCACATTATTTGTTTTAGAGTTATTAATTGTTATTTATCATGCATATGTAGTTAAAATTAGGATAGCCGATTTTCATTTTTCTCATTGCATTTGATTTTTAGCATAGATTAGGTTAAATTTTATTTCAGTTTTATTTATTAGTTCTGAAAAACCGTACAACATATAGTTAGTTAGTTTTATTTAGTTGTTTTTAGTTTCTTGATTTATTAGTTAGTTTCTTGAATTAGTTTGTTAGCAATTTAGTTCTTGATTAGTTAGTTAGGTTGTTTTACTATTTTTTCTTTTAATGTTATCTTGTTAATAGTTTGTTAGTTCATGTTAGTAGTTTGTTTCTAGTTAGTTTGAGTCTTATTTTTGCTGATTTCGTTTGTTCATCTTATTAGATTTTTGTTTCATTCCATTCGTACTGCTGTGTTTTGTTTTTGTATTTTACAGGGAAGCATTTAGACGTGCGGTGAGCTCCTTTTCATGCCCCCGAAGTGCCCTTTGAGGTCCCTTCAGGCCCTTAGAAGTGCCCTCAGGGAGCCCTCAAAGAGCAAAAAAAAACACGCATTACCTCTTCCATTAAGAGGACAAAAGCCTCAAGCACTGAAGACCTTTTTTCTTTATTTTTAGATTAGGATTGTATTTCTTTTATTTATTCATTTAATTGGGTTTGTAATAAGGTCACTCAATTATTGTTTAAAGTCCTCTGCAGAGGGCTGCACTCTCTCCCTTATTTACTTAATTAATTGATTTTCCTTTTTGACAATAAAGCGTAGTTTAATTATGTGCTTGAATACAAAGTATTTCTCGTTCCCTCAGTTTGACCCAGACTTCACCGCTAGTGTGAACCAATTTTTATGATTTGATGCACAGTTTGCATAAACGCTTTTACTGAAAATAAAATTTTAAAATATTTTATTGAAAAAATTATATAAGTCATCCTTCACTCATAGCTATTGGTAGTCAAAATAGCTTCGCTCTGTGCAACTAATCAAGCAAATTATTGATTCTGGGAAACTGATACTTATTCTTAATGGTAGCTTGGTTGAGGAAGCGGTAGTCTATGCATAACCGCATCGAACCATCTTTTTTTTTAACAAATAAAACTAGTGCTCCCCAAGGCAAAACACTCGGCCTAAAAAATGCATGATCTACCAACTCTTGTAACTGTTTCTTAAGCTCTTTTAGCTCAGCTAACGCCATATGATAAGGTGCTTTAGAAATTGGCACTATCCCGAGCAACAAGTCAATACTGAACTCCACCTCTCTTAATAGCACAAGAACTAGTTGGTCTTCAAGAAAAATGTTTGAAAACTCCTTGTGTAATACCCATAAATTTTCTATAGTTAATAAACAAATAAATGATAAACACAAAGCATTCAGAATTGTGTCGATAAATAACCCTAGTTAAATTTTGCGAACAAAATTTCTTTAAGGAGAAAAGGATGTAAAACCTATAAATTTTTTATATTTAACGAGAAATAACAGTAAATTTAAGGCTAAAATATTATTTAAAATTAAGATAAAAATTCAACTATAATTTGAGCATTAATTAGGATTCAAAATAAATTCAAAACTAAGAATTTATTTTGAATCAGGGTTTTATTTTAATAAGATTTAATTTGGATTTAAGATGAACTTAAATGAAATCTAATTTGAGTTTCAATATTAGTCAGGATTTGAATTAAGTGTATATTTAAATTTGGAGTCTTATTAAAATTTGATTTTAATTTCTGAAGTTTTATCAATTCGAATTTCGATTTGGAAATTCAAATTTGGATTTGAATTCAAATATACTAAATATGTTTTGAATATTATAATTAGATTTGAGTTTGATTCAAATCTAAATTAAGACATAATTGAATGTTAATTCAAGTTTGAAATATACAATAAATTGTATTTTTGTTGAAATTGAATTTAGAATTTTAAATTGAATTCAAAAGTAATGCATGCGATTCTTCATAGTATTTCTAATAAATAAAATAATAATTAATAATGAATTTTATGAGAAAGAAGTGTAGAAATATAAATTAGCCTAAAATAAATTATATGAAATATCCTATGAAAAATTAAAGTTGACTCGAGTTGATTTAAGTGAAATTCATATTCAGAATCGAATTTATGAAAAAGATAGAATTTACTAAAATAACTGGTAAATTTCATCAAAATAAAATTGAATATGATTTTAGACGAATCTAGATTAATTTGATATGTATGTAATGTAAATTTGAATTAAGTTCATGACTTTGAAATCCAATTTACAAAAGAAAATGTATATAATAAATAATTAATATACATACATATCCAAAATTTCAGTAAGAGGACACACCCTACATTGAACCTAATTCAATTTCATTTAATGTCATTTTATCTAATTCCATATTTTGGTTTTTAAAGAAGTGAATTTCAATTTCAAGTAAATTAATTTGGGATTTATTTAATAGAATAGAACCTATAAATTAATTAAATCTTATGAGTGGGTAGGAGTCCATAGGTGGGCCATCCAATCCTATGTGGCACTCCATTTTCAACTTAAAAAAAAATGAAATTAGAACTTAGCTTTAAAAACAAAGTTAAATTAAAAACTTAACAAAATACAAGACATGAACTTAAAGTCAAACTTACCTTTTCTTAAATAGTAACTCTCAAGAGGAGAGGGGCATCCCCTCCTAGAGAATTCTAGGAGAGGGATGACTGGACCAAAGAAAAAAATAGAAATAGAGAGAGAAAAGGAAAGAAAGAAAGGAAAGAAAAAAATAAATAAAAAATAAATTAAGACTAGTCAACTTGCTTGCCAAGCAAGCAAGTTGGCATTTTATTTTGGAAAGGGGCCAAACCCATGGGGGTTGACCATGTGGCCCACATCATGTTATATATATTAAGTATGATATGTATGAAATATATATTATAAAACCTCATCTAGCTAAGTATAATAAAAAAAAAGGAAAAAGAAAGAAGAAATAAGAAAGAAAAAGAAAGTAGAGAAATTTGAAAAAAGGAAATAAACCCTAGATCTAGATCAAGGGTTCGTATTTACTCCATCCCTTGACCTCCCCTAAACTCTATAAAAGCAAGGGAGGGGCTCATGCCCCCCCCCCCCCCCCCCTGTTTGCCCTTGTGATTTTTTCCCCTTGTTGCTTCTTCTCCTTCCCTTGCTCTCCTATTCCCTCTTCTTTCTTCCCCTCTTCCAAACATTTTCTTGGTGCCTTTACCCTTGGCCCAATAAGGAGTACTTCCATATTCATGTAAGGAGTAATAGGAGTTCATTGGCGTGGCCATTGCACATGTTGGACGTCCGGTTCATGATTGAAGATCGAATTCACAAGCGTAAGAGTTGGTTTTACAAAAAAGGTAGAGGGTTTTATGCTCTACACATAAATTGGAATTCGTAGGCACGAATTCCTCTAAATTTTCATAAGAACAGACCCTAAATCATGCCTCCCACATGTCTATCAAAATATAAGATAGAAAGAAGTTTTCGAAAGAAAACCCCTCTTAAAAACTAATTTCCCAAAATCGGGTACGAGGACTTGTAATAAATTTTTTGAAAATGAATAAAAAGTGAATTTATAATAAAAAGTTATATTGGATATAATAATAAGGGGTTGATTTCAATTTCTCCTAGAATAAATTGATTCATTCCCAAAAGTAGCCAAAATTTTGAATTAAAAATAAAAAAGAAATCATATATGCATGCTATCAGTTTCTCAAAAATAAAATCTGTAAATTATAAAAATTTCACTTATTACTTATTTGTGTTCTTGTAAATTTTAATTAGAAATAGTAGATTAGGTTCACATCAATGTACTGTAAAAATTTGCATGATTTTTGTCATGTCTTTCATATGAAAATACGTATTCCATGCTATTGGTTTTCTTAGAAATAAATTCTATAATTTTTGGAAAATCCATGTTATATCAAATTGTTTTCTTGCAAATTTTAATTAGAAATTATAGTGAATGTGCATGTGAATACTCTGAAATTATAGCATAATTTTTTTATTTTATTTCATAGAAAAAGTATGCATTTTATATACCTTATTGAAAATTTACCGAAACTGTTTATAAGGAAATAAGCTTCGGGGAGATGGGTCTGTTTTCTGGCCCAACAACTGCAAAAACAAGATTTGTTCATTGTAGTTTAGTCTAAAGTAGGGTAGTTAGGTTTTTCATAATTTTTCTTATTAAGTTCATATAAGAAAATTTAGAAATATGAATTTGGGTGGCTTGTTTTAGGCCCACCTGAATACATATTTCCCAAACCTGCATATTTTTGGCTTGACACCTGACCGGTAAATCGCTCATATCTCCCTCGTTTGGAGAAGCTTTAATGAGTAGATTATTGCATTGAAAAGCTAACAAAATTTTATAATAAAATTTTAAGCTTTTTTCATGGACTGAGTAGTGCTCTGTGACAGTCAGAACAAAAATAGATATGTCTGCATCAAAATATTTATAACTCCATCATACTGATGAATTTTTATGAACGGTTTGCGACATCAGAAAGTTGAGAAATTTAGTTTTGACCGATGAATGAAAAGTTTTTTATAGCCTCTATAACAGTCGAACAAAGTTGGGTTTTCATGAGTTTGGAACCGGTTTCGGACTCGGCTATCTATTTGTTGTGAAATCTATGCGTATGTATGAATGCCTTTATAAATGAATGTTAAACTATTATGAACTATTAAAAAATATGAGTTTGTTGTAGGGAATTAAAGTGTCCACTTATGAGACACGATCTGACCGATGTGCTAAGGCACACGCATGCCCTTATTACCTCTATCAAATAAATGGACCGAAGTGTTCATGGTGCAAATTAATGCAAATGTTATGGGATATGGCATGCTGCATTTTTTGATATGATATGGACATGTACATGCTATTAATTATAGTATTGTTTGAATGCATTTAGCTACAAAGGAAGCACATTGTTTTCTTAGTGCATGTGGGGTTCAAAATTGAGATGAATTAAGCCTATACAACCTTATCGAGCCCAATGCTCAAATATGACTTTTAATGAACTGAGCATATTAAAATTTCTGCATATGACTGCCATGTATATGATAGCAATGATGTGAATGAATGGATGCATCTATTGTTTAAAGAATATTCATTTCCTTGTTTATACATTTATGCATGATTTTAAAAAGAATGAAGCGTATGCAATGATATTGAACTAAAGGTTTTAAAAGTGCATCCATAGGCCTGGAAATGGCTAAATTCTCTGACTGAGAATGTTATATGAATGTTGCATGTAAAACAAGTAATTAAAAGTTAAACATGTAACATTAAATGAATGATACTTACTAAGAGAAGATAAGTGGTACAAGTCTGGCTTCGTGGGTATCGAATTGAGCATGAAAGGTTGCTCCTCCCTAGTCAGGAAGATAAGAGAATCCTCTACATTAGACTGCAGTGTGGAGGATACAAAATCTCATGAGTAAAGTCTAATGTATCAGGATTGTAGTGTAGAAACTTTTCTCGCTTTTGGCATCTCTCACCCGAGACTGGTGAATAGTTCCCAGCTAGGCCAAAGCCACCCTTTTTTTAAAACACCGCCTGCACCGTAGTCTTGATCCAGGATTACTGGTTATGTTTGTACCCACAAGGATAAGAACTGTAACATTAATTGATTATACATTTAGATAGGCATAACATGCATTATTTAAAAAGAAAACTTAATTAAAGATGTTAAAGTCACTTATGCATACAGTTCAAATTTCACAATGGTAAGTGCATGCATTTTTATCTATTCATGCATCTTTATTTTTTCATGTTTAAGTGAATGATTAATTGAAAGCAAGTTCATGAATAAATGTTTAAATGACATATTAGGAATTCATGTTTGTACTTGTGTTGTATTTTATCTTATTAAATATATGGAAAATTGAAGTAATTCTTGCTTACTAGTTTTAGTCTATGTGTTCTAAATAACTCTACCCTACTGAGACATGTTTTTCTGACCCTATTGATTTTTTATATTTTTAGGTAGCGAGTGAATTCATATGCGATGGCGGGAGGTTATGACGGGAGCCAAGCCAATCCTTTCTCATTACTTCTAGTGTTTTGGATTGCGAGCATTTATAAATGCTTAACTCTTATTTAAATTTTAAAATGGGCTGTTATTATTAAATTTCAAATGCAATGGACTTTTATTTTATTTATAAATGTTTAATTTTTGAATTAAATACATGTATGGATATGAATGTGATTGGGAAGTAATGCGCCAAGTTTTTGTTCCGTTTGAATTTTTCGCTGTAATTTTATAAAAGTATTTCAAAAAAAGAAAAATTCATGGTTTTCAGGATACAAAATTTGGTGTGTTACACCTTGACTATCTCGATGTCTTCTATCAATGAAACACCAGGCTCTGTTCCAACCACACTAACCAAAAAGACGGTGTGTCTTCTATCCAAACATCTTTGAGCCTTCACTGCAGAGATGATACAACTACACAAAGTAGGTTTGGATATCCTGAACTCAATCTCTAGGACATCGGGTCTCAAAATCACAACCTTCTATTCTTGACACAATATACTAGCATAATGCTCGAACAACCAGTCCATTCCCAATAAGATATCATAATCTTTCATATCAAGTAGGACTAGGTTGACAGGTAAGACCTGCTTCTGCAACTCTATACTAACGTCTCAGATATGAGAAACATACAAAGAAGTATTTTCAACAAGGGTACAAACATTAAGAGCAAAGATAAGTGGTTCTATCAATAATCCTAACTGATTAGCACAATCTACTGAAACAAAGGAATGAGTAGACCAACTGTCAAAAAGAACTAAAGTGGCTTGTCCATCCACAAGAATCATACCTTGGACCAAATAATTTGATTGCATCTGATCTGTCATAGAGGCGTACACGTGTTCTGGCACCCGATTCTGCTGGTGAACCTGCTGGTGCTGCAGCGGCTCTCGCTGGGGTTGAGTCCTCTCAAGCTATTGTTGTCCCTTAACACCCTTCTTCCTGTAGCAGTCTCGAGCAAAGTGTCCTATCCTACCATAGTAGTAGTAGATGGTGGTCTCACTGGGGTATGTCGGTCCACTATGCACCCTGTTGCACTTTTGACACCTTTGCCTAAACCTCTACTGTGGCGGTTGATACTGACCTCTCCCTGTCTGCTGCTTCTGCCTCTTGGCAGGATAAATAAACTTCTTCCCACCTATAGGATATTGTCTGCAATGATCCTTAGTCTTCACAGGCTATGGCTTGGACGATTCATTCTTTTCTTTCTCCGACTCCGTTGACAAGGTTGTGGCAACCTTAATCACATCAGCGAAGGTCACGGGCATGCTAGTCATGGCTCGATACCGAAGCCCGTCTTTCAAACCCCTGATGAACTTAGTCATCCTAGCTTCATCATCAGTAAATAGCATGGGGCAATACCTCTCCAAACTCCTGAATTTGGTAGTGTAGTCTACCAAACTCATACTTCCCTACTCGAGCTCTAAAAACAACTGCTACTTCCTGATCCTGGTGTGCTGAGGGAAGTAGGTCTCCAAGAACGCTCCTCAAAAAGTCGACCATAGAATATCAGCTACTCCTTTAAATCGCATAGTGCGAGTAGTGTCCTACCACTTTCTAGCATTGCCCTTCAAGCGGTATGTACTAAAATCAGTTTCTCTGTCGACGGGGATAGGCGAAATTCGAAAAGCTCACTTGATCTTATCGAGCCAATTCTTCGCCGCTTTGGGATCAACTTTTCCTGCAAAGGTAGGTGGTTTCAACTTAAAGAACTCATATGTCACCGGTCTTGGGTTCAGATTCTGATGTATTACCTGCACAGGAGGAACTGGACGGTTTTGATTCTGTGCCAGTGTCTGAATATCCTGACCAATGTTCTGAAGGGTGTCTATGACAAAACCCCTCCGCGTCTACAACTCATCACTGGAGTTGGTCTCATTGGAAACATTTCCACTAGAAGTGTTCCCATGATAAGTCATCTACAATTAATTAACTACAACTTAGCTATAATGTAAGACATTAAATTTAAATATTTTTTATTTTATATTATTCTCATAATAACCACAAATTTAAATATTTCTTCATTCAATCACATAGTTTCAATGGAACATACTTACAACGAGATGCCAGATTGTTGGATGGCTATGAACCAATGACTTTCGATCCCTAAGCACTGACCAATAACTCTGAGTTAGGGAGGTTAAGGTTGCCCAAAAGTGGTATACTTGAGCTATAGTAGTAGTAGGGAATTGCAATCCAATTTGCCCTTGTGTTGAAAATCTCTCGATTATGGACAACAGGCTTGGGTTGGTTTATTCGGTCACTAAGATACTATAATAAATATACAATTTGCATAATAAATACCATAGTATACTCTAGTTGGCACGATAACAATTGCCTCTACGTACCCAAAGGAGGTAAGCCTATCGAAACTAAAAATACTAACACTGTTAACTAATACAGTTAGTTATGATTCACTACATATTTGAGATTCTAAGTTATGATCATGTTATTGCATATTTGAGATTCTAAATTATGATCATGTTATTCATATTGCTTACTTGAGATTCCATGAAATGGTATTAAAGCTACATGATGATTCATCTTCAAGCATATGACTGCCCTAAAGCATGCTATGATAGATGTTTGATTACTTATCATGATGCATGTTGCATAAATTTGCTTACCGGCTCGCAAGAGTTTTGACCCCGTTTCATGGGATGCAGGTGACAAATGAGGATGTGGTGCGAGAGTGCGGTGTGCGGCAAGGCCATGATTCATCCTTCCTTGGAACAAGTTTTTGGGTGTCTAATTTTTAATGAGATGTTTTATTAACATTTGGGGATGTGTAATATTTCAAACTACATGAGACTTAGAGAATGAAAATTATTTTCTTTGGTTTGTGAGATGAATCTCTATTTCAAATACGTAACTTATTTTTGTAACCCGATGAAATTGTCTGACTTTTTAAAACCCAAGTTATATCTGTTGTGCTATTTAAAAAAAAGTTATGGTTAAAATTCTATATTTTTAAGTTAAAATTTTTGGGGCGTTACACCCATGACCCATTCAGATTAGGTATATTGGACCGGGGACTATTTTGGAGAGAGTGGGGGTACACACGATCAGTTGACCGTTGTTTGGTTTTTGGAGGGCAATGTTGTCTCCTTGGTCTCTAGTCTCTGGTCGTGGGGAGCCTGGACTACCAGATATCCTATGTAGTATGTCTAAAATCTCTGCAGAATATGAATCAATTTTGTGCTGGACCACTGAAAGTTTCTCTCGGTCACAGACCACTCCAGTGAAACCTCGATGTGAGGTTGCAGATTCTTCAATTCAACATGGTTAATAAAATAATGGATTAATAAACCCCTCATTGGATTGGTTGGATCGAAGTTAGGAACCCAAGAGTGTACCTTTGGGAGAGAGGAAAAGTGAAACATAAGAAATCAAAATAAAATCAGTGAAATATTTCAGTTTATGCATAAATTATTATTTTATTCGCATAATGCATTGTAGTATGTTTATTCTGAAATATGAATACAAACATGATTAGTTGTGTAAATGTGAATTATGCTTAATTTTTATATTGTGTTGTTGTATGATTTAAATGATATTTCAAAATATGCCAATGCTTATTTCTGTGATTGAAATATTTGTGTTCATATATTTTGGTGATTATCTACTGAGGCTATGGAATTATACCTCTACTTATAATATTTTAGGTAATGAGTAGGCTGAAGGGTGATGAGAGTAGGCTCAGGGTGGTGCCAAGAGGGTCACAATTCTTTAAAGCTTTTGAGGGGATTGATATATTTTATTAATATTTGATTTGTTAAGTCCTGTAAACTCTGGTAGTGGTTTAGACTAGCATTTGATTGAGTTATTCTAGTCTTACTTGTGTGTGTGTTGTATCTGTAACCCGCCCAAGGCTTGAACTGTATTTAAAAAAAGTTTTCGTTGTATTTCTTGAAAACCATGCAAAGTGGTTTAATAAAAAAAAATCCTAAATTTCAGTTTCAAAAATTGAGGCATTACAATAACACGATCAAAGAGTGAGTACCCTTATAAAAAAAGATAGCAAATACAAAACAAAATCGTAAAATATGGAGAGAAGGATCCCAAAGAGCCCATTAGAATTTCGGGACATGGGTGTTTAAGACCAGTGCCCCGGAGGCTAGAGTGTCCTCAGATTTTGGGACAAAACTGACCTTGGCAGTGTACGCTGTAAATGTTGAACAACCTATTAGTGGAGACCACATTGTCCTCATGCGGGTTTTGTCTTGCATTTGAAATGTTCCCGTACAGGCTTATGCTCACCAAGAACAAGAATCATCCAAAGCAACTATATCACCATGTTTGTGTTACGATGAAATCACATTTTAAAAGATACTAACAATGACGTTGACACTTACTTTTGGCACCATTCCCTGTATTTGTTAGAAGCTAAAGAAATATGTCAAACACGGTGAATTCACTAAGCATGGCCATTTGATGTTTTTTCTTAGCAGTTTTACCTTTTTTTGTGGCCAAAAAAAAATTAGACACCTTGGTCAAATCACTTGTCCAAGTCGTCACTTGGAAAAATCAGCCACCAAATAAGTTATAGCTAGGGATGGCAGTGGACCGGGGGAAAGCGGGGCTCCACCCCGCCTCGCCCCGTTTGGACCAGGGATGAAGGGTATGAAACGGGGATGGAGGCGGGGACGAAGGTTAAAATCCATCCCCGTCCGGGGGTGGAGGCGGGGATGGACGTGCACTTTTCCCCGCCCCGCCCCGTCCCTGCCACGATCCCTGCCTCATCCCCAGCCCAACCACTTTTCCCCGCAATATCCCCGCCCCGCCCCGCCTCATCCCCGTTTGAACCGGAGATGGAGGACATGAAACGGGGATGAAGGCGGGGATGGAGGATAAAATCCATTCCCCGCCGGGGATGGAGGCGGGGGTGGAGGATAAAATCTTGAGGCGGGGAGGGGGTGGAGACCTTGTCCCCCGCCCCGCCCAGCCCCACTGCCATCCCTAGTTATAGCTTCTAAAAATCAGGTGACGTAAGTTGTGGGCTAGAAAAATCTGGTGCATATAACTTGTCTCGTGAAAAAACAGGCCTTTGAATTTTCAGATGACAAAAAGGCAAAAGTGTCATGTAAACAGTAAACCGGTTACTTTTGTTATATGTTGTATCTTGCCGTAGGTAATGATATTTCAATAAAAAGCAAGGGCCATTTACATCATTGCCGGTAAAAGATGTTTCACAGAGAAGGTAAATTGTAAAAATAAAATTCTTGGATAAATCATAATAATTAAGTTATATCCTACCTCGCACAAGGAGGCCGACCTCCCACTAAATGCGTGGGCCCTTGGATGACACTCCATGGCCGCAGGTCCTATAGTTTAGGACCAAGAGATTAAGACTGGACCACTTTAAGATTATGTGGGGTCCAACCTTCCGTTTGAAAAGTTGGCAAGTTATTTATGGAAGATATCTTCCCAATGCATTGAGAGAAATTGTTCCATAAGATCCAGACCCATCCGTCTAGGATGTGATCATCGATGTTTGCTTCATCAAATCTGATGGGGCCGTAGAACAGGCTGGATTTGAAGGAAGTAAGAACCAAATTAATGCCCATATCGCATCATGCAATTGCAAAACGCTTACGCTTTCAAGGGATATACCTTCTTTCAAAAGGTGTAAGGTTAGGCTGGGTTATGATTGTCCCAATCCACCAACGGGTGCTCCGTGTGATTGGTAGGAGCTGTGGCGGGATGTTGCAAGTTCAAAACCCAATGGTATGTTGTATGACTGGTAGGGGTCTCCCTAACCCCAGCTTGCCTTTCAAAAGAAAAATGATTGTCCCCATACAGCATGAGTCTCAATCAGGTGCAATCCTATTGCACAAAAAGAATGTGCTGCTTGACCAAAACCAGACAACACACATTACTTAGTGGGCTCCACATAATAGAGAGATGAGCTCGCCAGAAAGATTGGTCCATTGACTGTAGCGGATGTGTCTCCATTGGATAAGTTTGTTTACATTTAAATCAAGTGGGTTCTAAACCAGATAAATTAAGAGCGATCTTATTCTTGTGGGTTGTGTATAGAATGTGTCAAATATCCCAACTCATTATTCCTTTTCTTTTTTTGGAGGCCGATAGTAATTAGCGACGAATAATATCCGTCGCTAATTCATCACAAAAAGTTAAAAAAAATTATTTAAAATATAAATATCAAGAAAAAAATTCTCGTGATACAATTTATATATCGTGTGAATAAAAAACAAAGTACACATAAAAAATACATATACAAAGAAAATACAAACAATTTATCGATCTACTATAATCCTCACCAAGTTCTAATTATTTACAAGTGAACAATTACAAAGAGTTTCTTTTGAAACAACAAAAAGGTACAACAAATTCAACACCTGAATCTAATCATCGCCAAGATTCTTTGCGTCATCTTCTTCATTGTCTCGATCTTTTCCTTTATCCATGCCTCCATCAGCTCCTCTACGCTGATTATCTCTAGCATCCTACAAGAGAAAAGAAAGGTTAGTATTGATAAACAAAATATAATGAAATAAATTATATGCAATGCACCTAAGTTAAGGTAATCAAAGTAACATGAGTGAATTACACATAGTCTAGCTAACAATAAAGTGAAGGATATTAACGGAATTCAAATATGTTCTAAGGCTGACAGAAAAAAATTCATAATGATTCAATCATGCAAATATGTGTTCTAAGGTTGTCAAAAAACTCTTATAGTGATTCAATCATGCATATATGTGTTCTAAGGTAGTGAAAAAACTTTCATAGTGATGGAATCTTGCTTATATGTGTTCTAATGTAGTAAAAAAACTTTAATAGTGATGAAATCATGCATATATGTGTTATAAGGCAGTCAAACTTTCATAGTGATGAAATCATGCATATACTAGCTTGAAATTTAACGACAAAAAACAAATGACATGAAACATTTCATACTTAACAGGCACCTGCAGACGAAGTTCTCCTGTCTCGAAAAAAGCTGTACAACTCATTACGGACAATGTCAAAAATTGCTTCATGTAAATAGTCACGCATTGTATCCTTGACAAGCTGGCAGACACCATCCCAAGAATTAGGCGGGTCAGTCGGATGCTTGGAGTTGATGCTTGTGGGAGAACTCTGAGAGCCATGACTAGAGGAGGCAACGACTGGTAAGGTGTTCATATTATTCCCAAACCCGAACACACGGCCCTTTTTGGGTTCACCTGTTGCAGTCACTTGTGCTGCAGGATCAAAAGGCGGATGCTGAGTAGAGTAATCACCATATCGCTCTACTATTTGTTGCTCGCATGACTCCTATAAAGTATTGATTACAATGTGGATCCATAATTAAGAATTATAATGTTTATGATAACTTATATATTATAATATTTATTAATACAATAAATACATACCGTTGCCGTTCTTGCCTTCTCTGATATGAACTCTCTCGTGGTCTTACGTTTATATGTTTCAACAAACACATTCTTGTATGGCACAATGCCTCATTTTTCTGCATCCTGCAAAGGTAAATGATAAAAAAATTATTTAACAGGTATGCAACAATACTTATAAAATTGACAATATATATTGATGAGTTACCATTTTCTTTAGGTGGCTCCCAAAAGTCCTAGATCCACCTGTGTGTAGATGGGCATCGGGTATCTTCGTTCGGTTTTGTACAGCCTTCGCTGAGCGGTTTCGAAATTCATGCCCCACCCACTTATCGCACATTGCATCCCAAACATCTGATCTGATAGTAGGAGGGTCATGACCCTTCTAGTACAGTGGATCATATATCCTACAAGATGCTTTTCTTGCTGCAATCTTCATATTGTGCAGTATGTCTGCAAATCGATTGGCGGTTGTTCCTCCATCGTAGTCGCGAAGCAATTCAAAGCCTACAAATAATTTCAGAAAGTTAGTAGACATGACTATAACAAAAAATTAAATATGAAACACATTAACTATGAGAAACATTTGTATACCATGAATGAGGACCACAATCTGTCCAATACCTCCTTCGGGTACTCTTTTCATTGAGTGACCGGTCCTGGTAGATGTTGAACTAGTGAATGCCTAATCTCTCGTATTACTTCTTATGGCTCAAACCTCGCACTGCACATGAATTAGTACACATTAACTATCAATATATAATATTTATAAGATAAGTATAGGATAAGTGAAAATGAAATACTTATGGTCGATTATCGATATACACTATTTGAATGAGTTATAGTGTGTTAGACTAAGAAGACTCTGCATCCAGTGTTGTCTCATGACTTGTATGAACAACTGGTGTATGTGAGTCATATGTAGGCGAAACATCATCTATAGAAAAATGAGTTAAACTTTCACACAATGTGCATTTAAACTAATCAAGTATACAATTAGTTAAATGATATACATATCGAAGTAACCCATGAAGATGAAGGCTGAGACTGGTTACCACTGGGTGCTTGACCATTGTAACCTCCACGAACCATATTCTAACAAATAAAAAATGTCATGCAATACATTCAAACATTGCAATACCTTCAAATCATTCAAATCATTGTAATACATTTCAATACATTCAAATAATTCAAATCATTTACATCAAATATTGCAATATATTCAAATCATTCAAACACGTTACAATACATCCAAATCATAACTCTATACATATCAAAGATACATAATCAAAGAATAAAAAATGTCATGCAATATATTCAAATATTGCAATACCTTCAAATCATTCAAATCATTGCAATACATTTCAATACATTTAAATAATTTAAATCATTCACATCAAATATTGCAATACATTAAAATATAAGATATTCAAATCAAATAAAAAATAACTTCATACAAGATATTCAAATATTGCAATACATTTAAACCATTCAAATCATTGCAATACATTCAAATCATAACTCTATACCTATCGAAGATACATAATCAAATAAAAAATAACTTCATGAAATACATTCAAACATTGCAATACATTCAAATCATTCAAGTCATTGCAATATATTTCAATACATTCAAATAATTCAAATCATTCACATTAAATAGAGGTATGCATTACAAGATGTATTTCACTATCTCGAGAATGCTTCATCATCACTTGTTTGACTTTCATATTCTTCTTCTTCCTCCTCCTCCTCTTCGTCATCTTCTTCATTGGTCGCCCATTCACTTGGTATATCATTTGAATTACATTCTTCCATGCATGTGTCATCAGACAATGGAGATATGGCATATATACCATGTGCGACATCGTGACCATAAGAGAAGTCATACATATCATCTGATTGATAGTAATCACTCTCTTCAATTAACTTGTCTTCCTGTAACTAATCATACTCGGGGTATAGTTTAGACTTCACCTTGCAAACTTCTCACCATTCATTTCTATCTGACTTCCTTGTACTCGGATATGAAGTATAGCAAACTTGTTGAGCTTGCGAGGCTAATATGAATGGTTCATATATTCCAAACCTTGATTTATGATTCACCTCCACAATGCCTGAGGCTTTGTCGACTCTTGTTGTTGTGGGATCAAACCAATGACACTTGAATAAAGTTACCCTATTATTTATGCCTAAGTAAGTCAACTCCATTATTTCTTCTATAACACCATAGTAGTCATGTTCATTTTTACCGTAGCTGCTACCTTTGACGCACACGCCACTATTCATCATTGACTTGTTTACACCGTAGTCTTTTATATGGAATCGATAACCATTTACGATGTACTCGTTGTAACATTGCACAATGTTGGTCGGACCATTTTGTAAATCACATATTCCTTGATCTTTAACATTATCATGGTAGACCTACAAGCATAAACAATGACTGTGATCACGACCAATTAAGTAACTTATTATTGTTTATAAGAAAAGAATGTATGTCATCGTCCTTACCAACTGTTTCAACCATGCCACAAACTTATTTTCATGTTCTTTCTATACTTCTGCATCAGTAAGATGCAGAAGTTCTCTTCGCAACTCCAGATCAAATCGTGAGAAAAAGTTTTATTTTTGACCTTTAAATTCAAGTAAAATTCAGGTTATTTTTGGGTAAAGTTCAGAATTTGATAGTAGTGTAATATGTCATTGGATGCATCTCAAAATGATGAGCGCATGACTTTTCCAAATTCGAGTTTCGGTTGGCCCAGAAATCACGTTTTTCTAAAAAAGAAGCAATTTGTCAGTTTGGATCCAGATTTGGATTGAACTGGATCCAATGGTTTTAATTCGAAGTAATATGGATTTGGATCTTATCCAAGACCCATATTAATCTGAATTTGATCCAGATCATAATCCAATTTCATTTTGGATATGGGTTTGGATTTTGGATCTGGATCCAAATCCATGTCCAATGAAAATTTAACTGTAAATTCAGTTTAAAGTTTTAAGTTGGAGTTATTTTGGTTAAGAAGCCTCCTAAATTAATTTGGCTATTTTTGGAAGCTTTTAGATAATTATTAATTAATTAAAATTAATAAATTAATTTTTATTAATTCTGAAATTTGTATTTTAGGGTTACGAAGGACTTCTTAATAGAGTCCTTACTCATGCCTAAAAAAAATCTTTAGAGGTTTTAAGAAGGGACTTTAAAGAAATTTGGAAACTTTGAAAAAGTTAAAAAAAATTAGAGTTTTTGAAATTCTTGGAAAGAAAGGTGAGAAAGAGTCCTCTTATGAGGAAACTCTCCCCCTTCAACCCATCTAAAGAGGGCTGAAAAGGGGGGGGGGGGGGGGGCTCACCCTCCCTCTTGTCTATATAAAGTCAAAAAAAAAAGAAGGAAGGAGAAAGGAAGAAAGAGAGAAGGAAAGAAAAAAAAAAGAGGAAGGAGGAAGGATAGAAGGAGGGGAGAGTTGCCCCAACCCTCCACCCACGTTTTTCAACTTTCACCCCTATTTTTCTTCACTTTTTTTATTCAAGGTATGGGTTTTCTCTCTTGAATCAAGTGAGAAATTGATATAGATTGGATTTCCATGCAATAATTTGATGAAAATCCATGAAAAAAGTGTTTATATTTATGTTTTTGCAAAAACACATGGAGGATGATGCATGGATCTTCCTTCATGGTTGTACTCTTGATATTTTCATTCTTTCATGTAATAAAAATTCTATATTTGCTAAAACAGAATTTTTATTGGCAATAGAGTTGCATATTTAGAGGTTTCTTTTAGTGGATATCGATTTCCATGAATATACTTGTGATCCTTTCGATCGTTCCTCACATAAAAATTTTGGTACATGTTTTTCTTTGTTGAAACAGATTTTTATCATAATCTAAAGAGCATGTGTAGTGCTTGTTTATGTTAGATTAATATCTATGTAGAATCGTGAAATGCATGCAAGTTGTTTCTGATTTTCAGCACGTATTTCTCTTAAATAGTTGCATGATCATGGTATGAATCTGCATGTGTATCTTATATAGTGAATGCTTAGGATTATTACTCTTGATAATGTGCATGTATAACTATATAGGAATGCATATGAAATATGTATGTTGCTAAATGCTTAGATTAAAATCTGTCCAATTCTTTCATGACCCCCTTGCATGGTTTATCCTTCTAACCGTAATGTTCATTTAGGTGAAACCAAAGTATACATGAGTTTGGGCTCAAGTTTGAGCATAGGCTCATTAAGGGATCAATGACTTGTTATTTATTTCATCGTTGTATGTGCTTGATCTGAGTGGAATCAGATCAAATTCTTGGCCAGATTTACTGAGAAAAAAAATATTTATTAAGTTTTCTTTGGGGCCATATGGTCTGGCCAGACCTGGCCCTGTGTAACCGGGTCTTGTCAGGCCTGGGTTGCCAGGCCTGACTGGGCAGGCTCGGTGGTGCAACAAAAAAAAGGTTTTAAAAAGAAATGTTGTTTTGAAAAAACTAAGCTTTGTGTTGGCTGCCCTTGTCTGCCTAAGACAGACATTTTACAAAAGTTTTTTTTTTCTAGGCATATTCGTTGACATTTTAAAACAGAATTTTATTCTAATGTTGTTCTTATTGTTTATACGAGAATAGCATGTATTGTTGAATGCTTCATGTCAATTTATTCTTGAAAGACTCGTAGCAAACTTTGGATACCCAGAATCAGTATATGCATGCCTGTAAGTGAGTGTTCATGTGTGTATATATGATCATGACATCTGAACTTTTAGGAGTATCAACCATTTACATTTGTATTTATGTATACCAGATATAGAACAAACCATGGTTTGTCCTTGCATATTCAAAGTTGTTTGGGTTATTCTGTGCGACGTTGCTCGGTTGGCTGGCAGCCCGACTCGGCTGGGCGTAACCATCCTCTGCCAGGCCCAGTTGAGTAGCCGACTGGGTAGGTGCAAGCAACTGCCAGGCCCAACATATATGTGTTGGTTTGTTTAAATTTTTTTTTATAATAAACACTAAGTTGTAGGCAGAACCAATGGAATTGGACAAGCTGGGCCCTGTCAGGCCCAATATAGCCTGCTGCTGAACTGGTATAGACCTGACAGCCCTCTACCAGGCCTTGCCAGTCTGTCGTGTGTGTAGACTGGCTGGGGTCTGCCAACCCCCAGTCGGCTACTATTTTTTTTATGGCTGAACAACTGAGTGTTGCACCCTGCCGAACATAGCAGGTCTGCTGCCTATCATTTGAGCAAGATGGGCAGCAGTTGTTGCACCTGTTCAGGTGCAAGAGACTAGGTCCAACCAATTTTAGCCTAGTGTCCAATACAAAAATCTGAGCGCAACTTTCTATAGGTTACAAAACATGTACATATGTATACGTCTATTATTTTTATGTGTGTTTCACATGCCTATTTGTTATGATATGCTTATTCAGGGTGTTATTCCAAAGATATGGCATGTGCTCACCAGAAATAAGTGTGTGCTTCACATGGGCGTTATTGCATGAATATTCATATGTTTCAAATGGAGATGATGTATGGTTTGCAGATATATGCATGTTTACATTTTTAAAATTTAGCGCTCATGAATGGAAGCATATATGTGAATGACTACACATAAGCGCATGCACATGAAGGTTGTGAACATATCCATATGGATGTTTAATTTATGCACATTGTTATTCGACATATATGAGTGTGCATCTTAAAAACTTGTTGACATCATTGCATTTATAGCATGGTTGTTACAAATTTTACATATGATGTATCAATGATCAATGGATCATTGCATGCCTGGTGATCCCTTAACTTGGATTGCTCCTTTGTTTTTATACATCACAAAAATCATATTTGACATTTTCCTCTATATTGCATTGTTCTGCATTTTTTCACGAGCTGGAGCCCTGTGATGAGCCTTGCATTTAGAAATGCGATTTTGTGATATTAATTTGGCATGCTGAATTGCAAATTAATGAAACAACTATTAATAATAACATAAAGAAAAATAGCTGTGTAATGTACTTTCTAAGATGCATCGTTGGAAGTACGAGACTCTTGGAGTTCTGGTTTGGGGGAAACAAAAAGAATACAAAAACTTTGTGTGTATTATTGTTGCCCCTAAACCCGATATTGAGGTTCTTTCTCCTAGCTACGGTTTTAGAGAGAGTTCACCACTTTGCCTGGGGGTGGTGTGTAGACACAACTGTTGTTTTGGTATACCAAGAAAGTGGCGCCAATGGATGCTGATTTTTAATATTCTTTTGGATGAATTTGTTTCCTGATATCAGTCTAGGGCTAAGTTTGAAACTCAGTAATAAAATACTTGTATGCTAAGTTACCCTGGAAACCTAACTTGACCTCAGAGATTTTACCCATTTTGAGTATCCGCGGGTAATGGTAATTAAAAAAAAAACTTAAATTGTGTGCATTTAATATAGACATGTATATAAAAAAAAACTCTGATTAAAGATAATAATAATTTATTCATGCATTGCACTAAAATCATGTATATTTCTGCTATGCATTAAATCATGCATATTTACTTGTTCCCTTAACTATGATATGTTGGTGAATACATGATGTTGTTCCTTAAAGCATGTTAAATGTCTTAATGCTTAAACTATGATCCCTGTTGTTATTTAATTGTTCTCTCACATTTAATAATTGTTTCATGTTGCATAAATGATTAATTGAATTATGAATATGTTATATTTATGTTTCTCTAAAATATTGCATGAATCTTATTTTTGTTTCTTGTTCTTATTTGACTCATTAAAATGACCTGTACGCAGGATTCTTTGAATTTTGACACCCTACTTTTTATGTTTTTTGCAGCTTCATATGCCTAGTGAGGTGACCTGCTTTTGAGAAGAGTCACGAGGGGACTACACAACTATATGGCAAATTCTTGGGATGACGTGACTCTTTCTTTTTGCTTTCTTTACCTTTAATTAATTTTGTCTCAGACTCTTTACATTTGAATAAATAAAGTTTAGTTTGTTTTGGTTTGGTGTGAAAGATGAGTATAAGATTCCTTGTCATGGTAGATGTGTTTAACTGTAAAGGTCTCGGCTCTCTGGGATTGTTTTCACACTTGTTAAAAAAAAATATCACTTTTTCATAGGTACGAGTTGGGGTCGTTACAGGTTTGGTATCAGAGCCTACAACAAATTCTTATATTCTATCATCTTTTGTACAAAAATTCCTCTTTTTGGTAAGTGAGCCATGTCCAAGAATGCCAACAAGTCATGTCTCGTGCTCCGTAGTAGTTTCATTCATTGGTAAGGCTATGAGGTACTTTTATGAAAGTATGTGAATTTCTTTTGTATTTATGGTTTATTTCTTAATTTTTATAATATGAATTAAGAAATTGTAATGTGCTTGTATAATTGTATTTATTGTATTCGAAATCAATCCTAAGAGGGTAGGATCGATCGGGATATAACTTTTCTAGTTTTTTTATGTTTTAAATATATATCTACACTTATTTGGTATGTTCTAATTTCAAGGATGAAATTCTTTTAAGGGGGTAGGGATGTAATGTCACGTATTTTAACACTTAGTTAAATTTAAGATTTTCAAAAATTTAGCTAAGTTTGGGAGAAAAATCATTTGAACCTCGATTTTAGATTGATGTTTTTGAGTCTGGGTTTGACCCACGTCTCATCAACTAGGTCTAAACGAGCCAATCGAAACGTGAGAAAAAGTTTTATTTTTGACCTTTAGATTCAAGCAAAATTCAGGTTATTTTTGGCTAAAGTTCAGAATTCAATAGTAGTGTAATATGTTGTTGGATGCGTCTCGAAATGACGAGCGCAACGGTATGTTACTTTTCCGAATTTGAGTTTTGGTTGGTCCAGAAATCACATTTTTCTAAAAAACAAAGCAGTTTGTCGGTTTGGATCCAAATTTGGATCAGACTGGATCCAATGGTTTTAATCCAAATTAATATGGATTTGGATCTTATCCAAGATCCATATTAATCTGAATTTGATCCAGATCATAATTCAATTTCGTTTTGGATATGGGTTTGGATTTTGGATCCAGATCCATATCCAAATCCATGTCCAATAAAAATATAACTTTAAATTTAGTTTAAAGCTTTAAGTTGGAGTTATTTTGGTTAAGAAGCCTCCTAAATTAATTTGGCTATTTTTGAAAGCTTTTAAATAATTATTAACTAATTAATATTTAATAATTAATTATTTATTATTTTTATTAATTTCAAATTTTGTATTTTAGGGTTGAGAAGGACTTCTTAATAGAGTCCTTACACATGCCTAAAAAAAAGCTTGAAAGGTTTTAAGAAGGGACTTTAAAGAAATTTGGAATCTTTGAAAAAGTTAAAAAAAATTAGAGTTTTGGAAATTCTTGGAAAGAAAGGTGAGAAGGAGTCCTCTTATGAGGAATCTCTCCCCCTTCAACCCATCTAAAGAGGGCTGAAAAAAGGGGGGGGGGGGGGTGGCTCACCCTCCCTCTTGTCTATATAAAGTAAAAAAAAAAAGGAAGAAAGAGAGAAGGAAAGAAAAAAAAAAGAGGAAGAAGGAGGAAGGATAGAAGGAGGGGAGAGTTGCCCCAACCCTCCACCCACGTTTTTCAACTTTCACACCTATTTTTCTTCACTTTTTTATTCAAGGTATGGATTTTCAGCATGTATTTCTCTTAAATAGTTGCATGATCCTGGTATGAATCTGCATGTGTATCTTATATAGTGAATGCTTAGGATTATTACTCTTGATCATGTGCATGTATAACTATATAGGAATGCATATGAAATATGTATGTTGCTAAATGCTTAGTTTAAAATCTGTCCAATTCTTTCATGACCCACTTGCATGGTTTATCCTTCTAATCGTAATGTTCATTTAAGTGAAACCAAAGTGTACATGAGTTTGGGCTCTAGTTTGACCATAAGCTCATTAAGGGATCAATGACTTGTTATTTATTTCATCGTTGTATGTGCTTGATCTGAGTGGAATCAGATCAAATTCTTGGCCAGATTTACTCAGAAAAAAATAATATTTATTAAGTTTTCTTTGAGGCCATATGGTCTGGCCAGACCTACCTCTGTGTAACCGAGTCTTGCCAGGCCTGACTGGGCAGGCTCGGTGGTGCAACAAAAAAAAAGGTTTTAAAAAGAAATGTTGTTTTGAAAAAACTAAGCTTTGTGCTGGCTGCCCTTGTCTGCCTATGACAAACATTTTCCAAAAGTTTTTTTTTCTAGGCATATTCGTTGACATTTTAAAACAAAATTTTATTCTAATGTTTTTCTTATTGTTTATACGAGAATAGCATGTATTGTTGAATGCTTCATGTCAATTTATTCTTGAAAGACTCATAGAAAACTTTGGATGCCCAGAATCAGTATATGCATGCCTGTAACTGAGTGTTCATGTGTGTATATATGATCATGACATCTGAACTTGTAGGAGTATCAACCATATACATTTGTATTTATGTATACCAGATATAGAACAAACCATGGTTTGTCCTTGCACATTCGAAGTTGTTCGGGTTATTCTGTGCGACATTGCTGGGTTGGCTGGCAGCCCGGCTCGGCTGGCCGTAACCATCCTCTGCCAGGCCCAGTCGAGTAGCCGGCTGGGGAGGTGCAAGCAACTGCCAGGCCCAGCATGTATGTGTTGGTTTGTTTAAAAAAAATATTTATAATAAACACTAAGTTGTAGGCAGAACCAATGGAACTGGGCAAGCTGGGCCCTGTCAGGCCTAGTATAGCCTGCTGCTGAACTGATATAGACCTGACAACCCTCTGTCAGGCCTTGCCAGCCTGTCGTGTGTGTAGACTGGCTGGGGTCTGCCAACCCCCAGTCGGCTACTATTTTTTTATGGCTGAACAACTGAGTGCTGCACCCTGCCGAACATAGCAGGTCTGCTGCCGATCTTTTGAGCAGGATGGGCAGCAGTTGTTGCATCTGTTCAGGTGCAACAGACTGAGTCCAACCAATTTTAGCCTGATGTCCAATACAAAAACCTGGGCACAACTTTCTACAGGTTACAAAACGTGTACATATGTATACGTCTATTATTTTTATGTGTGTTCCACATGCCTATTTGTTATGATATGCTTGTTAAGGGTGTTATTCCAAAGATATGGCATGTGCTCACCAGAAATTAGTGTGTGCTTCACATGAGCGTTATTGCATGAATATTCATATGTTTCAAATGGAGATGATGTATGGTTTGCAGATATACGCATGTTTACATTTTTAAAATTTAGCGCTCATGAATGAAAGCATATATGTGAATGACTACACATAAGCACATACACATGAAGGTTGTGAACATATGCATATGGATGTTTAATGCATGCACATTGTTATTCGACATATATGAGTTTGCATCATAAAAATATGTTGACATAGTTGGATTTATAGCATGGTTGTTACAATTTTTACATATGATGTATCAATGATCAATGGATCATCGCAAGCCTGGTGAGCCCTAAACTTGGATTGCTCATTTGTTTTTATACATCGCAAAAATCACATTTGATATTTTTCTCTATATTGTATTGCTCTGCATTTTTTCACGGGTTGAAGCCCCATGATAAGTCTCGCATTTGAAAATGCAAATTTGTGATATTAATTTGGCATGTCGAATTGCAAATTAATGAAACAACTATTAATAATAACATAAAGAAAAAGAACAATGTAATATACTTTCTAAGATGCCTTGTCAGGAGTACGGGACTCTTAGAGTTGCGGTTTGGGGGAAACCAAAAGGATACAAAAACTCTGTGTGCATTGTTGCTGACCTTGAACCCGATATTGAGGTTCTTTCTCCTGGTCACGGTTTTAGGGAGAGTCCAACACTTTGCCTGGGGGTGGTATGTAGACGCAACTGTTGTTTTGGTATACCAAGAAAGTGGTTCCAATGGATGCTGATTTTCATGGTGTCCCCGACATTGGATGCTGATTTCTAATGTTCTGATGGATGGTGTTTCTGATATCGCTCAAGGGCTAAGTTTGAAACTCAGTAATAAAATACTTGTGTGCTAAGTTACCTGGGAACCTAACTTGACCTCAGGGATTTTACCCATTTTGAGTATCCTCGGGCAATGGTAATTAAAAAGAGAAACTTAAATTATGTGCATTTAATAGAGACATGCATATAAAAAAAAACTTTGATTAAATATGATAGCAATTTATTCATGCATTGCACTGAAATCATGCATATTCCTGCTATACATTAGATCATGCATATTTACTTGTTCCCTTAATTATGATATGTTAGAGAATGCATGAAGTTGTTCCTTAAAGTATGTTAAATGTCTTAATGCTTAAACTGTGATCTCTGTTGTTATTTAAGTGTTCCTTCATGTTTAATAATTGTTTTCTATGACATGAATGATTAATTGAATTATAAATATGTTATATTTATGTTCCTCTAAAATATTACATGAATCTTATTTATGTTCTTTGTTGTTATTTGATTCATTAGAGGGACCTGTACACATGATTCTTTGGATTCTAACACCCTACTTTTTGTGTTTTTCGCAGCCTCAGATGCCTAGTGAGGTGACCTACTTTTGAGAAGAGTCACGAGGGGACTACACGACTACATGATAGATTCTTGGGACGGCGTGGCTCTTTCTTTTTGCTTTTTTACCTTTAATTAATTATGTCTCAGACTTTTTACATTTGAATAAATAAAGTTTAGTTTGTTTTGGTTTGGTGTGAAAGATGAGTATAAGATCCCTTGTGGTGGTGAATGTGTTTAACTGTAAAGGCCCTGGGTCTCTGGGATTGTTTCTGCACTTGTTAAAAAAAATTGCCACTTTTTCATGGGTACGAGTTAGGGTCATTACAAGGTCTTAGGAGTGGGAGAGTGGCAATATGCCTGATGAACCAAAATAATATTAAGGATACCTTTAAATCTTGCATCTCAAATCCAAGTAGGTCAAAAAAATTGAGAATGGACCCTGCCCCATCCGTCCTAAGATATATAGATCTCTCTCTCTCTCACTCATTATATAAGGGATTGCATATCTTGAATTTGAGACCACACATTTGAGAGGCCTTGGATGTTTATGTGGGCCCCATGCGACACATTGCAGCCACTACCTGCAACCACAAAATCTATGTTGCGATACATCTTAGCTGTTTGAGAGGTACAAGAAAAATAGTATCAAGCGGTTAAATCAGGTAGGTCAAAACTAGACCTGTTAAGTCGTTCGAGTAGGGTTTTCGGTTAAGATATGAAAGGACCTGGTCTAAAGCTTTTAAAGGAAACTACGAATGTGTCTTGAGGTTTAATAGGTGCTAGGAGTCAGAGAGGTCAAGCTGGGTCCTTGGAGAGGATAATGGGGTCAAATCAGCAAAACTACGTGTTATGTAGAGTCAACAAGGAACAATTTTGGTATTTCGGGTCCTAGACGTGGGTAGGGTTTGAGTTAAAGCTGAGATAAGTTTTAGGGGTAGTGTAGCAGGTCTAAAGAGATCCTAAAGGGGTCTATATGTTCAGATATGATCAAGGTATGTGCATGAGATTAAAAAGGGCAAAATAGCCCGTAGAATGAGACTGCACTACTCCTTCAAATGATGTTTTGGTTTAGATGGTTTAGGCAACTTTAAGGAAGGTTAGATACTGATTCTAAAGTGTGATAGGGGTTCAGGGAGTGTATAAATATCTAGGATAAAGCTAAAAGTATGACTGATCAGCAGAACCACGATTGTCAGGACTCCAATATTAGCTTTCGTAGATAAGGAGACACTTTGCTGCAAGACAAGAGTAAGAAGGGTTTGGGCCCTAGGAAGGAATGAAAGACCAACATAGGAAGGCCTGCTCTCACATGTATTATAGAAAAGAGAGGAAAACGTAAAGGAGGAGAGAGAAGGAAGAGGAAGGAAAGAGATAGACGTCTAGAAAGAGAACTTTTGAGAAAACTTCAATATTATTTCATCATTTAAAGTGAAAACCCAAATCTCTATTTATAGATTAAAGGTATGAGATAGAGTCCTTACTTAATCACTTAAGCAATAAAGAATTCTACTATGAAACAAAAATTAGACTAGAGAGGACTCCAGAGTGATTCCTACTCTAATTAAAAGTCCTAATTAAAACTAACTTAAGAATACCTAATTAAACTCTCCTTAGTCACCTTCTTGGTAGGTGGAAGAATCATCTAGAGAGGTGGGGTCATTTCACCCTAGACTTTTTAATTAATGCCCTCTCATATGGGCCTCACCGATTGGATCAAACTGCTTTTCGCATGAATAAATGTTATGCTATTTTTTCTTCTAGTATGGATATGTGTCCATTTACTTTTTCACATGTGAAGAAGACACCTTAGTTGCCAAATTATCCTTATAGGTTTTGCGTAGGCCTGAACGACCCTCACTGCCAGCAGGGAAAGGTGTGTTGATCATAAAGCTTGTATCCACACCATCTTCTGTAATTTGGGCCGTAATACATCATCTGCATGTCCCACACCAACTCAAATCTTTGGATTAGAGATTTGAGGCTCTTGAATGCCCTTAAGAGTCATAGTTCAATTTTTTTAATAACCAAATACAAGATTTAGGGTAAATTCATATGAGTTCAGGCTAGTTAGGTAGAGATTTAAATGTTTCGGATTTGGGTTGGATGTAGCCAATACCATATTCGACTAATTGGATATTAGATGAATAGATTAATCGAACTTAGATTTGGATGGTGAAAATTTCATACTAGATCCACTTTTTTACATGTAAGCATACTTAGATATCCATTAAATTCAAATATTTGTCAGATTCCATCTGATTATAATTGGTTATGGTTTGACTTACCAAATGCAACTAAATGGAATCAAATTCGGTTATCAGGATAAATCCGATACATTGACATCCCTACAGCTAGGTATCCAACATAATTTGAAACAGCAGCACCCACAAACTTTGAAACGGTAGGGAGACATAAAGAAGCAGGCCCCCCCTTAAGAAATGAGAAAGATCTAGACCATTGAAATTCTGAGATAAGCTTTCCACAAGCATTGTGTCATCCAATAAGAATGTACATGGTTCTCATGAATACATAAATAATACACAGGATCTTTTGGCCATAAAATGGTGGGAGACAAGAATTCTCTCTCCTTCCCTTCACCACAACTTTAGTTTTCTTTATATTTCATATTATATTTTATGGTCTCATATCTATTGCCATGATCTTGTTCATTAAATTATATGAAACACAAGGAGGAGGAGGAGGAGGACAGAAACGAGGAAGAAAGAGGACCATTTAACCATGAACCACTGTGTACCAACATCTGAGCCGAGTCATACTATGTGAGTGCACTAGCTTAGCTAATTAGGCTTCCAAATAACTTGAGATGCCTTCAAAGATCGATCCTAAATTCTCTTGGATTTTTTTCATCTTTCCTACTGCTATTAGTAGCACTAACATGATTTGAAGTTTAAGATTTCAAAAGCTATATATATGCTCTCAAGACAGTGGAAATCTTAAGTTTCCTGCATTCCTCGTCATATATGCCCACAAGGGCTCTGCACACCTAGCTAAGTAGTCCGCATAAGACGTTCAAGGACAAGCAGATCCAGTGTTTGGGGCCAAACACCTTATAAGGTGTTCGGCCAATCACTGGATGATGACAGAGGACATCACAAGTTTGAGAACCGCGGTGTGCATCACTTGCCACAAGGCTGAAGCAGCAGGCTCCCTGGTGTGGGAGGGGGCTGCTTCGGGGTTTCATGCCATCAGGCATGGTGATCATAGCTTGGCAGGACTTTTCAGCATGGCATATCTCTTAAACAAAAAAAAAAACATTTCTCATTTTTATTCTTTCTACTTAATTTGCTACATTTGTAAATGATATTGTTTTGGCAGGTGCAGTTCTGATGTAGCCGAATTGGCATGGGAGAACGGCCAACTAGCCATGCATGAGCTAGGCAGCCTGATCCGGGCTACACAGTCTAAGCCAACAGCAAGCCCCACCTGGGCCAGGAATAATGGCACTCTTGAATCTGTGGTGCACCAAGCCATTTGCAGCCAATGTCCAAGGATCAGCGAACCTGAATCCCAGGGCCTTGTTAGCTGCCATAATCCAGTAAACATGTCGTCGGTCGTCGGGTCGACTAGTGCAATCAGTGCTGATGAGTTGTTGCTGGATGAGAAATGGACATGGCCTGAGAATTATCAGAACAAACTGGAGGATGTTACCAATTATAGTGTGAGTGATAGCGAGAAGTCGCTTGGCAGCAGCCACCGGCAGTCCGAGGTGCCCAAAGAGATGAGTAGGACCACCATAACATGGGTGTCATCGGGTCGAAACAAGACAGTGCCAGAAAATGGTGATTGCTCATCCAAACCTGCGAAAGAAGTGGATAACTCGGTCAGCCCGAGAGAAAAGAAGGTAAATTAAACAATCTAGTAAATTTTGGAGAGCGCTACTATTTTTTCGTCTGTTTTTTTGGAAGACACTTTCTTTCATCCTCAAGAGTGGACTACAGCGTTCATATCATTAGGAAATATGTATATTAATTTAGATATTGGCTGAAAAATTGAGTGAGATTTGGAGTGATCACACACTTGTCCTTGCTATAAAAGATTTTGTATACGTATGCATTTACATGTTTGATTTCAGAGAAAGCCTGAAGAAGAAGAAGAAGAGACTAACAAAGGGGAGGCAGTCTCTCTCTCTACCAAGCGTAGCCGTTCTGCAGATGTTCATAATCGGTTAGAAAGGGTCAGTTTGGCATTTCTTGATGTTATTGCCATGATTTTATTTGATCTGAACTCAGGGACGGCTCAAGAGAAGCTCAGGCCCTAGGCATATTTCATTGGAGGACCATATTTCCATATTTTTTTTCATTGGAGGCCCTCAGCATGAGGCACATGCATGTTCCATGTTTCATTGGGTACCCTGAGCATGTGAAATATAAGGGTTATATATTTTTTTCATTTGAGGCCTTAAGCGGTGGCCTCGAATATCAAAGAGGGCAGCCGGCCCTGTCTGAACTCAGAATTAATTGTTTAGAGTGAGTAACACAATCAAGAGTATTAGAATGGCACACAGTACTAGTGCTTCATTATGTTTAAAACAAAAAGAGAAAAGTACTAGTGCTTCATTACCTTGCATCATGGCACTCATGTTAGGTTACAGGCAGTTGTATGTTTGAGAATCCACTCATCACTATTTTTTTTTTGTGAATCAATAAATACAAGCATCTCTCTCTCTCATTCATCACCAGCTGGATATGTAGCAGTTTCATGAGCACACAAAATTTTGGATGATGAAGACTAGAGCTCTCCATGTTATTTTATAGCTGGAAACAGTTTCAAGGTTGGCCAAATTTACTGTCATCATAGGTATGGAAAACAAACTAGAGAAAGACAGTGATGGGAACAAAAAAAAAATGGAAAAGAAAATACAAACTTGTGTAAAAACAAAGCAAATACAAGTCCATTGTTTCATATCAAAGATATATATAGGTGCTCAAAACTAGGTGGCTACATGTTCAGCCCTATATATTTATCTCCATCCAAACTTGATTTTCACAAGGCGTAGTTATATGTAGTTTCCCATACATGCCCATACTAAGAAACCCCCAGAAAAAAAGATTGTAAGGAATCCCCAGAAAAAAAATTGTATTTCTAAATACAAACTCATCTCTTCCAGTAAAAAGAAAAGAAAGGAAAAACTATATTCCTCAATTAGGGAGCATGTAGGTTATTTGAAAAAACAAAGTAATAGTATTTTCATTATTTTGAAGGAAAAAGTAATAGTATTTTCATCATAAACTGGCCTTGTTCACCAAAGATTTCACCGAAAAATTGTGTTTTACGGAGATAAATGGCCAGATTCTGACATGGAGGAGGCCTTGTGTGTTGCAGAGGCGACGAGATCGGATCAATCAGAAGATGAAAGCCCTGCAAAAGCTTGTCCCAAACTCCAGCAAGGTAACAATCATTTGAGCCCTTGTGACTTTTTATTCTCATATGGCTGCTGTTAATTGATGAATGAATAGCAATTATAATTGAAGCCTTCTTTCTTGACCTTCTACTCTTTTTGTTGCATGAATGCACTAGCGGTCGCCTATGCTATGCGGGTTCATATGTTAGGTAGCCGATTTTTTCTGAAAAAAAGTGTAACTCTCTCTCTCTCTAACACTCATTATTCACATATCACCATTATTATCAACACCACCATGCCACATGTATATCTCCATCAATGTCACGACCATTTATGCCGTCTAGTATCACAGTCTGCTATCATCCACCACTGTCACCAATCGGACTAATTTAATGAAAAGAAATGTTTATAGACTTGCAAATGATCAGATCAATTTACCATCAACACCAACACCATCCTCATCTTCATTAGCACTGCTACATACTATGGTTCAGACGTACCACATCAAATGCTCCACACGTGAATATCCATAGAACATGTGTTGGACCTGGTTTGGTTGGGGTCACCGAATTAAAGGGGCATGTGCGCTAGAATAAGGGGTTGAACCTCCAACCATGTGAACGCACGTGCTCTACCAATTGAGCTACTTCAGCCTTTCTTCAAGCATGAAGTATTTTTTTTTAAAGCAAATATGGTTTCATTTCATTTCAGATAGAAAGGATTACACCTTATAGTGACGAGATGTCACATTCAAAAATCAAAAGAACCGCAACTTCTCAATGAAAGGAGCGTTCATATCAGTCCATTTGAATTTACAGCGAATAAATAATTCATGAAGCGCCGCTTTTGCCATTTGAGTGTGGTGTACGCTGTCTCCCATGTGCAATATGTGATTCCGTTGCAACCATGATTTTCACAGGCCTCCATTAGAGCTCATTTCTTGCTCTATATCACTTGCCATGACCATGGTTTTATTATATAAATAACCATGAAGGATTGAAATTAACTCCATCATAACATGGAGATAATTCCCCATTGATCCTGTAACCCAATCCATAACCATGCAAGTTATACATGCAACTACTATAAATAACATTAAAATATGAGTTATAACCTTCATAAATCACATAAATTTCACTTAATGTGTCCACCATTTCAGAGGTTGTCTTTATGAGACCCTATGGCCACACCTGGATTCGGTACTAGGATCCAACATCATGTCCATATACCGTTGCGTTCAACATCATCATGCGTGCTCAGGTGGTGAGATGGAAAATTTCCAAGATGGAAAAAAACCTTCAAATGTTTTTACATGCAGGACATGGACTCGTTTTCTCTTTGAAAGAGATATAAATTCAATTAAAAAGATATAAAAATTTGGTGAGCATGGAGGATGAACAACCACTTCCATTTAACATAAGAAAAAGTGAGATAGTAGAAACCACACTTTTTCATTTGTCTTAGAGTTTATATTGGGTTTATTAGAAACCCAATATAGTGAGATAGTAAAAAGATATAAAATTTCTGTTAGAGTTTTCATTTAGCATCTCTATTTTCCCTCCTCTTAGGTCAACGCTACTTCTTATCCCTAGAGAGGATCCTTTGGAAAAAATGAAGAGTCAGATCCAAAGGTAAAGTGGGATAGAGAAGGCAACTGGTACTGATGATGTGTTTCAGGATGCAAGAGGTTAACTTTAAACTAAACCATCATACAGACTAGCAGAGGAACATGGACTGGATTGACACCAGCAGCATGCACACAAGCAAGCATGCAAGCAGGATCCACCAATATGTCAAGTCAACAGGAGTCTCAAGTGACGGATCCTTGGTGATACTTGACCATCCTAATCTTCAAAATCATGGGCATCATCATCCTCATCATCATTTCCATCATGTGTTTGAAGTAATGAGGATGGCTACTCGAAAGTTAAAAAAAAAACGTACACATGTTACTCATCATCATCCCCATCATCATGGGTTTGAGGCAATCAGGACTATTTCAAAGTTGAAGAAAAATATGCATGTGGGCCTGCATTCAACTCATTATCATCATCATCGTCATCATCATCATCATCATGTGTTTCTTAGGCAATCAGGACTATTTCAAAGTTGAAGAAAAATATGCATGGGGCCGTGCATTCAACTCATCATCATCGTCATCATCATCATCATCATCATCATGTGTTTTTTAGGCAAGCAGGACTATTTCAAAGTCATCATCATGTGTTCTTTAGTCAATGAGGAGGAGAATTTGAAACCTAAAAATGCATGTATACTTTTTGATACGCATGAGGGCAGATATATGCATTCATCTCCTCATCACCTTCACATACATCTCTATCAACTTTTCATCATTATCATTCATTATTAATGATACTGCAGACCGATAAAGCATCAATGCTGGATGAGGTGATAGAGTACTTGAAGCAACTAAAAGCACAGCTGCACATGATGAGCCTACGTTCCGTGCCATACATGATGATGCCCATGGCAATGCCACAACAGCTACATCACGCACCTTTCATGGCACACATGGGCATTGGTATGGTCATGCCGGGGCTTGGAATGCCCATGCCCATGATGGACATGAGCTCCGTGGGACAAGCACCTGCAGTCCCACCACTCCTACACCAGGCAGCAGCAGCAGCAGCACTCGTGCCACCATCCCCATTGGTGGCTACTCCTTCCACCGCACGTGCCAACAACGGCCAGGATTCTTCTTCATCCATTTCGAACCCTGCAGGTGATCCGTACTATGCCCTCTTGGCTAAGGTAAGCAAGCAAGCAATTAATTGGCCAATGTCATAAATAGCATTTGATTCATGTCACCTCTCTTTTGTTTAATTTCTTCCAATATGATCAGGCATCTCTACTATTCATTCAAATTTAGAGTTTAACAATATTAGGAATATTACAGTAACACAATTGTATGCATATCTAGAATATGGGATTGTTGCAGAAACTATTTTGTGCTTCTTTCTCTTTCTCTCTCACTTTTTCTTTCATTTTTGTTTTTGAGAGAGACAGAGTTGCATCTAGTGTCAATCTTCCTTTGGTGTATGTGTGAACGATCATAATTTGAGGGACAAAAAACATGTTGGAAGCTTACATTGCATGTGCATACATGCATGCATGTGTGCGCCGGTGTGTGTCGTATTTTGTGCTTTTTTTTAGTAAAAATACGGACAAATTAATTAAACACTCAATGGGAACTGTTTCTCCATGTACACATGCATGATGCATGTGCTTGTCCTTGTGTAGCATGTTTGTGGCATCTAGCTCTGTGCTTCTTAGTAAAAATCAATGTTGTATTTAAAGTGTGGAACTCATTGGGATCAGATATTGCATGTACACATGCATGTGCATCTCTCTTTGTGAGCGTGTGTGTGTGTGTGTCTGTTAGCATGCGCACACATGTTCATGTTGGCACATGTTCATGTGTGTGGCATATGTGTGGATATATATATATATATATATATATATATATATATATATATATATATATATATATATATATAATGAATTTAGCGTCATGCTTCTTTTAGTAAATTTGAATATTTGTTTCTAAAATTAGTGGCAACATATATATATATATATATATATATATATATATATATATATATATATATATATATATATATCGATGCAATGAATTTAGCGTCATGCTTCTTTTAGTAAATTTGAATATTTGTTTCTAAAATGAGTGGTAACATCATACACAAATACATGCAAACACATGTTTCTCCATTCTTTTTATAACCTTTTGATTATTGCGGATCTAATTTCAAATGTTAAATAATCATAGGGAACTACTAATCATTTTCTCCTTTACACTTGTGGATACACATGTGCCATGCATGTTGTATACGCAGTCTATGAATTTACATTACTACAACAAGATGGGGACATTCTACCAACAACTGCAGCAATCTACAAATGCCAACACTCCAACGCAGGCGAACCACTTACCACACTCTGGGATCTGACATCAGCTTTCTGGCTACAAGTCATGCATTGCAATACATTTCAATGATGTGATATTATATGCTGCAAGTGGTCATGTAATTATGGAGACAGAGACTTGTGTGGATTGTAAGTATTCACTAGTGCATGTCTTCTTTTTGACAAACAATATGGGGTGAAATCATCAAGCATTTGGTGTTCATGGATGAAGATAAGCATTCCTACCGGTGTTAGAGATAAGCAAGTCATATTTCATCCATAATTTGCAAAAAAACTACAATAAAAAGTTTTATTCTGTCCTTTTCAAGCTTGAAAACATGATAGGATATATTAGCAACTGGCATTCATACTCTGATCGTGTTCGTATGATTGGATGATAAACATTGACATTTGTGGCTTTGAATGACTAGGCAATCATGTTGGGTGGACATCCACCGAATTAGTATGTGGCTCCAAAGATGAGTCTTAGATTCTTGTCTA
Organism: Nuphar pumila; assembly: GCF_984573655.1. Lineage (NCBI taxonomy): Eukaryota > Viridiplantae > Streptophyta > Magnoliopsida > Nymphaeales > Nymphaeaceae > Nuphar > Nuphar pumila. The sequence goes on along the minus strand of NC_143264.1, from coordinate 42,259,029 downwards.
AGTGTATATCCCTTCATATTTTTTAGTTTTAAACTTAACATGATAACATTTCATATGATCACTAGTCTTTTTTGTTAGGCCAAAAAAAGACTTAATCTAAATTTCGTGCATGTCAATAGTCCAAAACTTATTGGAAGACATGCGTTTGGGAGCAGAAATCATATTTCTAAGACTTGTAATATTGGGCAGCGTTTATATAGATTTGATGAAGTTAATAGGAGCCCATTTTTTTTTAATCATATATTGATAGTACTCTCCCAAGCTGGACCCTTAGTCTTGGTGAATTGCAATTTTTTAATACTTTGCATTCACAATCCATTCATAGTTTTTTTATTGACCCTAAGCTTACCATTTTAAATGAAAACAAGCTGTAGAGTCCTACACTAGCATTAGGCTGGCTTGAGTTTAGAAACAAACATCCAATTCGGATAGTAAGTGAGAAACAAGCAGTTTATGAGTACATGTGAAATGGGGGGTGAGAAGTTAATGGGAAGCATTTAAGAAGTGAAATAAAAAAGTTTTGTTAGAATTGTGTAATATTTCAAGAGATTATAAAAAATATATTTCCATTTAAAATCTATTGTTCAATCTAATTAAAATAGATTTACTATAATAATAATAATTATAGGAACAACAATTCGTTGATGATGCAGATGTGTTTCTTTTTTTCTAGTAAAATTTAATTCTCACAGTGAAAATCTGATTTATTTAGAAAGTGTACTTCTCATGATAAGAAAACAATGTTTTGGATGTGCTTAGCATCCGACTTTTGAAGCAGCTTCCCAACATAGAAAAAAACTTATATTCCTTAAAAAAGCATAGACAAAAGCTTATAGTAACCATGGCCCCAACGGCACCCTCCCCCCTCCAAAAAAAAAAAGAAATTATAAAAACGAAAATCAACCCAAATACATAAGACATATATGTTTAACTTCTACTGCCTAGAATATACTACTAGTCATATGTCTATGCAATATAAGTTTTTTTTCTTCTTAGAAAACAAATCTATTGCTGACGCATATGATTATTAGTATATGCAAGAGGAATTCCAAACGTGCATACCTTTGTTAGGCTCATAGGCACACCTATGATGAGTTGTATGTGATGTGTTGCAGGTATTTTAGAATATTTTCCAAATTTGAGAAGAGCACATGTGTACAATCATTGAAGATGTTATCGATAGGTCCTTATCTTGGCCGCACCATGAGTGTTGGCCAGTTATCATTTTTTCCTTTAACTGTGTGGGGGGGCCTACGATGTGCTTTTTCATTGCACAGAGAGAGAGAGAGAGAGAGAGGAAAAGTTGACAAGCTATGAAATTTTTTAAGGCTACTCATTTGATGCAAAGTTAAAAGTTGGATAGGAATAATGCTGCTATACTGACAAATCAGAGCAGGTTGGCTCCAACCACCAAACGTCATGGAGATCTGGCGGGCAATGATTTTGTAGTTCCAATCATTACTCACTTTGGAATATTCTTCTTGAAATTTATATTAAGTAGTTTGACCACAATATTAAATCATTTCTTACAACCTCTCTCTTTCTCTCAAACACACACACGGCTGTGATGCCATTTTTTTTTGTAAAGGAAAAGAAACAACTCCAGAGTAAGAGTTGGTGGCATGCAATCAACTGGACAGCAAATAAAGTTAGAAATGGCCTTAAACAATACAAAACAAGATCAAGAGGTCCAAGCAAAGCCGTATACGCGAAAGAAACAGAATATCTAAGTCTCTTTTTTTTAAGAAGAAAAACATTTTATTAATGGCGCCATAATAGTTGAGTTATAGGCGACCAAGGAGATGAGATATCGACCCCTAATTTTACAAAGAGGCTAGGGAAATTCTCAAATAAAGGACGAAGCCAACTTAAATCCGAACCAGGCCACCTAATCCAGGCCATTGCATAGAAGTCCGATAAGATATTAGTGAGCAAGATCTCAGGCTTACTGCTAGCTTCCTCAAATATACGAGCATTGCGCTCCCTCCACACAGCCGTGAACAACCAATAGCTCCAGACGAAGTACCAAAGGCCATTGTTACACCTGAACTGCCGGAGGAGCAACAGATCACGCGTGAAGGACGAGAGCTTGCAAATATGTTGAAAAAAAGAACAAAACCATAGCAAATGAGGCTTGGTTTCGCCGGACGCACCGCACAAGCAACATACACTAACCGCGCAGGCATAAATTGTCGTGAGTTGGGACCTTATCTAAACCCACCAGCCAAGTGAAGAATCTAGCCCGAGGAGTTGGCCCATCACCCCACAAACATTTCTCCGGAAGCATATCCACACACGGGACCCCAAGCACAGAATAGGAGTTGACGGAATAATCTCCCGCCGGCAAGCAGATCCAATGGCAAGCACCAGGTTCGTCCGACGAAGGGGCAAGGAACTACCAGAATAGCGACCGCACCTTGCACCATTGAGACCAGATTGAAAACGTCGACCGACGCGGCCACGATGGCTCCCAATGAGATGGGTGTCCTTGAAGAGCATATACTTTGAACGAAAGTACAAAGAGACATCATTCTCGCAAGTGCAGATCTGCCACCACCACCTTGCAAGTGCCACTTTTAAGCGATGGAGATTGTGAACGCCGAGCCCCCAAGGTCCAACAGCTAGGAAATTATCGACCAACTCACCAGTGCGTTTGAATTTCCTTCGGATTTTTTATTCCAAATGAACCTTTGGAAAATGGTAATCAATTCTTTCCACCCTTTTTGGCATCTTAAAAAACTGTAGAAAATAAAGCAACATGCTAGAGATCTTTAAGCGCACCAAGTTGATTCTTTCCACCCTTGATAAAAAACGGGCCGTGCATGTTTGGGTCTTCTCTCTTACTCGATCGTCCACCATGCTCCAGTGCCCCTCAATCGAGACAAACCAAGTGAAGCTACATGCCCAGGTATTTCATAAGAAGGGAGCCCACCTTCCAATTGAAAATTGTTGAGGCTTTTCATTGTGCCTTGCATGTACGTTTAGGACCATAATCTGACTTTTGCTTCCATTCACGTACAACCCTAAAATATCTTCAAAACACCTAAGAATAATCCACAAAGCCCACATATTTGCTTCTGACGCCTCCCCAAGCACCAACAAGCCATTAACAAATAACAAATGGGAGATGGTAACCATATTTGAGATCCTACCACCATGAAATTTATCCTCGGCTTTTGCAGAGGTTAACATAACTGATAGTGCCTCCATTGCCAAAATGAAAAGGAGAGGTAAAAGAGGGTCCCCTTTTCATAGACCCCTCTTGGGCTTGAAGGAATCCCCCTTTGCCCCATTGATGAATATCACAATCATGGTTGCATATAGCAACCCCTTGATCCAAGAGAACCACTTCCCACCAAACCCCATTATTTGCATACAACATAGCAAAAATCTCCAATCAAGAAAATTTAAAGTTTTTTCAAGGTCTATCTTTAAAATAAAAGATTGTTTACCTGAGAACTTAATGGAATGTATCGCTTTATGTGCCACTATGCACAATTTGTGCAACTTCCTTCCAGGGATAAAAGCACTTTGTGATTATGAGATGAGCAGATAATTGACTTTAGTCTTGCTAGGGTCTTCGTGATGATCTTGGAGACCGTGCCTGCCAGTGAGATGGGTTTGAATCTACCAATCTCCTCCATCTGGGAGTCCTTCGGGTTAAGAATTAGTAGCGATCTTCCTAAGGCGTTGAGCACCTTTACATTAGAGTAGAATTCCGTCATTAATTGAAGCAACTCCCTCTTAACACAATCTTGGTTTTCTCTAAAAAAAATCGATCGGAAATCCATCCAAGCACGGGGATTTTCCATTTGTTAAGGACCATAAAACCTGTTTGATTTCATTCAAAGTTAAGTTCTTGGAGATACCCACCCATCCAGCCACATTTATAGATTTGAAAGCCATACTCGACATATCGCACTCGGTCATTACAAAGCTGGTGAATTGATTCTTAAAGTAGTTTGAAGCACTAGGTAGGATATACAAGCCTTCAAGCCTCTGACCCTCGATCACTATAGTCGATTTGTTATTCGTCCTTCTCTTGGTGGAGACGCACATACAAAAAAGAATGTGCGTTGAGCTCCTCAGATCCGAGTCAATGTGCCTTAGCTCGATATCTCTACCTAATACTAACACACATTTGCTATTCACTAATACTGTGAACCACTTGTTGATGCTTCCTCTTCAAATCCATGGCCATCGTGGCATCAACTAAGTTCTCTTCATGCTGTTAGATCGTCTGGAGTTTAGATTCCCAATCAAGGTCCTTAAATTTTGCTACACATTTGTCCTTGTTCCACTCTATTAACTTATCGGCACAAGCACAAGCTTAGATTTCAACCTCTGCGCAACCTACCTTCTTGTTCAAGGTGTGAAGTCCCACCATTCGTGAAGGAGGTCCAAGAAGTCGAGTTCCCTTAGCCACCAGAGCTTCATTCGAAAGCCGCTTTAGATGTGAGGCCCCTCCACACCCCAAGCTAACCAAATAATAGAATGGTCTAACACTGAGATGGGGTTGGCTCATATCATACGATCATTGCAATATGGCGATGAAATAAAAGTGAGTTGAAGTCCCCTTATTTGATTAGGTAAATCTTGCTCCTTGCATTGGCAAGTCCGAGAAGTTCTCGCTGTCAATGAAGCTTGCAAACCTTTGCATATTGCACATATAAATTTGTAGTTTATTTGAGTCTTCAAGACGCAAAGAGCAAGTTGAAGTCCCCTTTGATACACCAATGGTCTGACGTTAACGATACTACATTCCTGATCTTCCTTAGTTCTACTAAAAAAATCTTCTTTTGAGAGCATGAACCAAAAAAAATGGATCGAATCCGAGAAAAGGATTGAGATCGAGAAGCCACCTATATAAGAAACCACATTGGCAATTCCTTCTTTCCAAGCCATTAGGATGTCCCCTGCCCTCACCCTTGATGGCCAAGTAGTGTAACTACAATTCCACCAAATTTCATCCATTAAGGCAAGATCAAATGATTGAATCTTTGTCTCCTGAATGCATATTATTGTTGGAATTATAAGCTAGACTCTTCATATTCCTCCCTCATTTTTGGGAAACTCATTTTATATTAAGGTTTGTTGGAATTATAAGCTAGACTCTTCGTATTCCTCCCTCATTTTGGGAACTCGTTTTACATTAAGGTTATCTACAGTTTTTCTATGCAAACTCTTTGGGTTCCTCTCCCATTTATTTCTTCTCCTTGAAAATGTAATAGCCTTTTAGTTTTTCTATGGTAGGAATTTACTATGTAATTAAATTCTAGTTGGACTTGAATACTATATATATAGCAGCCATGTATCATCATTTTGATAAGTCGTTGGAATGTTTTGAAGCCTTTTGTAGCCTTCTCCTTCTCTAGCACCATTTCTATGTGTTTTTCATTCTAGAGAACAATCTTCTTCTCTAGTTTGTTGTTTTATTTCCAACATAGTGGTATCAGAGCTAGGATGACTTCCAACAATATGGTGCAACCACAAGTTCTTTGCTTTGCTGGAAAAAATTATAACAAGTCCATGCATTTTAATTGGGTCCCAAGACTGCATAGCCGGTTTAGGCTCTTTCTCATGCATGGGGTCAGCCAAATTCATGATTTTAGTGGAGATCTTCTCCCCTTCCCAATGAAGATGACTCGATTCCCTGAAACTTGTAATGATTGCAGTTGGGCCGGTGACTGGCCCAGTTTTCATGTCGGTGAAGGTATGGCCAACGTGCTTGACCGAACCCATGTCCTTCATGGTTGGTAGGGAGGAGCTGTGAAGTTGTTCAGCCATTTTTGGAGCTCAAACATGGCAGTTGTTCACTGAGTTGGGTGAACTTGAAGCCTCACCATCTGTCATCTTACAACGGAATTTCCTGAAGAAAATATACCCCCTTGATCAGGCCCATCGCTGTTCGACAGTTCTAGTCATGACTTGGCTTGAATCTAAGTGTGAGGCACCGAACTTGCACTGAGTGTTGGGGATGACACATGGGGGTATGAGATTTACCTGGCCACCTACGACCATTGCAGATACGACAATGAGTCGTATATGTGCAAAATTCACATATCTAGTCCCTTGTGATTCATTTTGCAGGTGTTGATAGTGTTGTTAGTGCTTTACTAAGTCTATTTTTCTTATGTCGAACATGTCTAGGCTTGTATTGGGTTCATTCTCCTTGCTTCTCAAGAGCTGGTACTCCTCCCATGGTGGTCGTAAATTGGTTTGGGTGGTACTGGTCTCTTTTGACGCCATACCTAAGGCAGGATACCATATCCAGACTATTCAGAGTCGCGCAGGCTTGACACCACCACCCTTGCAACACTAGATGCAGCGCAACACGTTGGAGAATTTTTCCTTCAGCTGATGAGCCTGTTCCCTTCCTTACCATATCGACATAGCTCTTGGGTGTCATGATGCCCGATGCTTGGGCTTCTTGCTCTACGGTAACCAGATGCACCTTGATTTTCCCATGATCAGTTGTAACTAGCCGACGATGGTGTAGAGGACAATCAGTGGATGTCGCGGTGGGCTTTTAACATGTTCCACGTCTATGACCAAGCTCCAAGAGACTTACTGTTGAATGACACCAGACTGACTGCCCACATCCGTTCCTCATGTTCCCCTAATTCCTTTGTGTTCCTTCCACACCAGAAAACAAATCATGTTTTACACATATATAATTCAGCTTAAGTAGATAAAGCTTGTACTTATGATTTCAGTAGGTTGAGAGGAATGATTTCTCTCCTTCATATGATTTCCCAAAGGGAATTCAAAGGATTAAAAAAAATGCCCCTCGTGTTTATAATAGAGGAAAAAAATGGCCATTGGAAGAGGATGGAGGTTGGGAAGACGTCGAAGAGGAAGATGTAGATATTGGAGTGGAATAGAGGTGAGTGGAGGCCCAGGCCAGTGGCCTATAGTGGTCGATTTGAGTAGAGGAAGAAGAGTAATGGAGGAAAAGGGTAGTGATCTGAAGTGAAAAGGGAAAACAAATGAGATGAGGACGGAAGAAAGGGAAAGCGAGAGTGTAATATCTAAAAATTTTCAATGATAATTTGATTTAAATATCATTCAAGCAAAAAGTTTTCAAAATCTATAATTTAGGAACATACTAGTAAATATTAAATTGTCAAGGGCAAAATGATAATTTGCTACTTTAGTGGCATATTTAGGTAAATTCTCCAACTATACAAGGGTAAAAATATAATTTTTATGTCAAGGGCATTTTTTAGAGAATTAACAAAATTGTTAGGGGTAAAACAATAATTTGCCACCTCAGTGGCAACTTCAGGTAAATTTCTAAACCATTGAAGGGTAAAATAGTATTTTTTTATACCCAAGTAGTATTTTGGTTATATGAGATCTAAATAAGAATAATTTAGGTATAAAATTGGATATTAAAATATGATTTCATATTTTATTATTATTTTAATATATTTTAATAGATAGCCCATGGTTTTTAGAAAACCATGTGCCCAAAAATTATTGGAGAACATGGTTTTTCAAAACCATGTTCTCTGGGTGTCACTATATTAAAGAGATGGTGATACTCTCTATAACACCCCAATTTTTATAACCCCAAATATGGTAAAATTTTGGTTTTTGAAATACTTTAACAAATACAACGAAAAAACTCATCGGGTCTAAAACTTGGCGTGCTACTTTTTACAATCATTTGTATAATATAATTATGGAATTAAAACAAATTCAAACATACATAAAATAAATTCAAGTCCACAACTGTTCATAATTAATTATATTTATCTTTTGAATTAAAAATTAATAAATAATTCGATCCCCGTTGCAAGTTCTCACCTTCTCATGCAAACATCTATTTAATTCCTTAAAAATATAAAATTATATGGGGTTAGACATAACATGTCTAAGTAGGGTGAAATATACTAAACTTGTAAAATAAAATATGAAACAAAAATCTCATCAAACTTTTCATACTTTATAATTAAAGAATAATTCATACAGTTAATCAATTGACATGCATGTACAATTTTCTAAATTAAACAAGTATGAATCAATTAAACTATTCAAATCAAATAAAATGCATGAGTAGTTAAAATGCATGAACTTACCAAATGCAAAAGCCATTAAATGTATGCATAAATTTTTATCTTTAATTATATATTCTTTCTTAAATGATGTATGCAATGCCTAACTAATGCACATACATCTTAAGTTATCACTTCATAACCCCATTGGTATGATACAGGCTTGAAAACTGGATCAGGGTCATGGCGCAAATGTATTTTCATACATAAGGGTGGCTTTGACCTAGCCAGACACTTTTCACCAAGGACAGGGTGAGGGACAATAAACCGAGAGAGATTTCCAACACCTTTAATCTCGATGCATCAGATTTTCACTCATGACTATCTTATCCTCTACACTGCAGTCTATTGCATATGTTTCTTCATAAAATTGTGAGAGAGGATGAGCAACCTTCCATGCTTGAAACATAACTTATCCCATGAAGTTTTGTACCACTTGCCACTCTCCCAGCAAGTATCTTTTACTTGTGATGTTGCATTATTTTACTTTATTACTTAATGTCTTACATGAAATCATAATTGAATCCATCCAAAGGATCCAGCCTCATATACGACAATGAATGCACGTATAAAGCATTGGCATTGAAACATTCATTCATCCATGCTTTTAAATAGAAACATATGCATATGCATAAATGCAAATCTCATTCATTACTTGGCATCCATCCATGCATACATGACAACAACATCATCATCATCATAATTATATAGATTTTCATATAATTTTAGCAGGGATTCCATTAACATTCATAAACACATTACGTAATTTGGACTCTTCAGTCTATTGCTTGGGCATAGCCCCCTTTTGGAAAACATACTTTTCATTGAACATACATGCGTGCCTTATCATAAGCACATTATATCCTGCATAAAATTAGACATTTCCATGCATATACATTATGTGCATTGACTGAAACATGCAAATTTATGAAATACATAAGTAACTACACAAGTATTGAGATTCAGTTCTTAGACTGGTTCTAATTTGCAAAACTCTCAATTCTGTTTGGCTGTTATAGAGCTAACGAACAAATCTGGTTGCTAAATAAAGATGAGATTTTTACAAATCGTAAAAAATTTGCCAGCTTTCTGTAGCCGTAAACCGTTCATAAAAATTCTTCCATATGAGGGAGTTATGGATATTTTACAGTAGATAAAAATTCCTCCATAATATATTTTGTTCCGACTATCACAAAACTGTGCTCCATTCATGAATAGAGCCCAAAATTTTACAGTAGATAGAAAATTTTGTTAAATTTCAAATGCAACAAACTGCTCGACAAAACTCCTTTGAACAAGAGAGTTACGAGCATTTTACTGGCCAGATGTCTGGTTAGAAAACTGTAATACCGGGTCTATGCATTCGGGTGGGGCCAAACCCGGTCACCCAAATTCGTACACCCGTATTTGTTTTTAACATAAATTAATTTAAAAACTTCAATAAAATCACAAGTCTTGGATTCATGGGATATAAACGTGCCAAGTCTTGGAGACTTTAGCTCGATGTTCCAATTGATGCCCATAAGAGGCTCATGTGATATATGCCAAGTCTGGGAGACTTGAGAAAATGTTTCAATCATAGCCCTGAAGAGCCTCTCATGATATATGCTAAGTCGTGAAGACTTGAGCGTTGTTATTGTGATCTGTGGCCCTGAGTGGTCTATATATGTTATGTACTTGATTGAATATATGAATGAATACTTTCTTACCAGATCAACAATGGTTCTGACCCTATTTAATGGGGATTATAGGTGTTGAACCTGCGATGCGATATACGGAGCAAGGCGACATTGAGTTTCAGGGTTTCTCCAGACAGTGTTGTATTGCTTCCTTTATAAAACTAAATACTGCTTTTTCAAGCAGTGATATTTGTAATAAACAAGTTGTTTTGATAAATGAACAACTTTGGTGGTCAATGAGTGTTTGGCCACATACCTATGACTTGCCCAGTGTTTTTTAAAACCGATGACTCATTATCGTTCATTTTTGTTGCTAAAACCTTTTCTAAGTTTTGCTGCAAAGAAAAAAAATCCATGATTTTTCGACTTAGTAATGTTTTGAAAATTCAGAGTGTTACATTAGTTCTTGATGATATGGTTTTTGTCAAAGTATCCCCAACTAAAAGTGTGTTCAGATTCAGGAAGAAAGAAAAGTTGAGCCCCAGATTTGTCAGACCTTTCAAAATTTTGGAATGAATTAGCGAAATAGCATATAGAATAGAGTTGCCTTCTCAGTATGCATAAATACATAACGTATTTTATGTTTTAATGTTACTAAAATACGTCTATGATCCATCACACATCATCCAACACTAGGATATAGTAATTCGATAAGATAGGACTATTGAAGAAAAGCCTATAGAGATTGTGGATAAAAGAGATCAAGTGTTGAGAACGAAGACTATCCCTCTTGTCAAAGTAAAATAGCAATATCATGAAATTAACGAATATACATGAGAACTTAAAAGCAACATGAGAGAAAGTATTCTGAATCGTTCGAATGACTTGTATAGTAAATTTTGATGACAAAATTTTTCTTTAAGGAGGCTAGAATGTAATATCTAAAATTTTTTAATGATAATTTAATTTGAATATCATTCAAGCAAAAAATTCTCAAAATCCATAATTCAGGGACACTCATAAATAATTAAATTGTCAAGGGTAAAATGGTAACTTGCCACTCTAGTGTCATATTCAGTTGAATTCCCCAACTGTATAGGGGTAAAAAAGGTATTTTTTATATCAAGAGCATTTTAAATTAACAAAATTCTTAGCGGTAAAATTGTTATTTGTCACGCCTATGACGAGTCTAGGTAAATTTCTAAACCATTGAAGGGTAAGATAGTAATTTTCTATACCCAAGTGACATTTTGGTTGCATAAGATCTAAATAAGGGCAATTTAGTTATAAAAATTAGATATTAAAATATGATTTTATATTCTATTATTATTTTAATATATTTTAATAGATAGCTCATGATTTTTAGAAAACCATGACAGAACATGGTTTTTCAAAACCATGTTCTCTAGGTGTCACTGTATTAGAGAGAAGGTGACACTCTCCCTCTCCCTCTCTCTTGCTGACATGTGGCAAGGGAGTGGGTGAGTCACCCCCTCTCCTCTCAAAAAATGGACACCTAGGAGGTGTGAATAGCCCTACCTCCCACTCTATGTCTACAGTAATTCCCTCTTGAAATTCCACTAGAGGGGGGGTGAATAGTAAAATATGATGCAAGTTGATATAATAAAAAATAAAGCAATAAGGCACAACACAATAAACACAGGATTTATACTGGTTCGGTCAAAACCCTGACCTACATCCAATCCCCAAGCAAACCACTTGAGCTTTCCACTATAACATCCGAGTCACCGGATAAATAGTACAACACCATCTTCCTCAGAGGTCTTCTTCTCTCAACAGAGAAGGGGCACACCCTCTTCCACAGAGGTCTTCTTCTCTCAACAGGGAAGGACAACACCCTCTTTCACAGAGGTCTTCTTCTCTCAACAGAGAAGGGCAACACCCTCTTTCACAGAGGTCTACTTCTTTCAACAAAGAAGGAAAACAGTGAATAACAGAGTTACAATACTTCCTATAGAACCTTCAGAATGATATGAATGCACGAATGAAGGATTCTCAGAATGTTCTGTTTGTCACTCAGTGGATACTCTTTGTCAAAAAGCTAGACTTGACTTTTTCTCTTTTCTTTCTTTTCTTTTTCTCTTTCTTTTTCAAGGCTCTCTTTTCAAATATCGAATAAGAATTTTTCTCGTTGTAAGCTCACATGTCCATTCCATTCCATGTTGAATAGTTTATTTGAGTGTGTTTATATAGCTTTTAAAAAAGTAGTCGTTACTTTTTGAAATCGTAGCTTTTTGAGATGTGAAATGTTATGTCATTTCAAAAACATCTTTAGAGAAATTCGAGAAAGCCTTTTTCCATAAAAGTAAAATATAGGGTACACTAGTCGTTGTAATATTTTAGGTAATACATATTTTATGTAAAAAGTTTATTTCTTACAATAGTACATTGAACGTTGGATTGTAGGTTGTCATGTGGTTTTGTCTTTATCCTAATTAATGATTTGTGGTACATAGGTACTTCTTTACTTTAAATGAGTGTAAGTACAATGAGTGCTTTGAGATATTTATTTGTACATAGTCATGTCAAGTGTTTTCTTTATGTTGTGTTTTTCAAAGTCTACAGAGAGAATGAAGACTACAAGAAAGTCGACATTCTTGAGAATGATATTTAACAAGGATTCTTTACAGAAGGTATTAAATGCTATACAAAGAGAATGATGACTTCAAGTAAGTCGACATTCTATGAGTTTGTAAAAAGGTAACTAAAGTCTTTTCAAAACATATTATATTTGGTTTCTTTGTGTAGCCGATTTTCATGTTTTGTCTTTTTTCTATATTTGAAATCATTTCTTTAAAGAGGGTAACTAGAGTCTTTTCAAAACATATTATATTTGTTTTCTTTGTGTAGCCAATTTCATGTTTTTGTCTTTTTCCTATATTTGAAATCATTTCTTTAAAGAAGGTGACTAGAGTCTTTTCAAAACATATTATATTTGTTTTTCTTTATGTAGCCGATTTCATGTTTTGTCTTTTTCCTACTTTTAAAAACATTACTTTTCAAGTTGTCTTGTATATGATATAAGGTACAATTATTACATTTTGAAATCATGTCAAAATACCTTTTTCATAAATGGTTGTAAGAAGGTACAATTATTAGTTTTCAAAAAGGAGCTTTTTGAAACTATCGTATACTTTTATGATATAGCTTTTATGAATGAGTATGTAATATGCAATATGCATGTTCTTGAAGGTTCTGTTACATATGACTCTAAAGAAGAAAAAAAATCTTCATCTTGAGGTAACCGATCTCTTCAGTTGATCTTTAGGAATGCATGGCTCATCAAGCTTTTTCTTCAAGGAGTATGATTGCACCATAGTTGTACTTGAACAGGAAGTCTCCATCCTTTTTGGGTGAGATATCCTTGCATCAAATACTCGTTAGATTTATGGCAAAACATATCTAGTCATAATATAACATTTTTCAAGAGGACATATTATCATATCATATAAAATCAAATCCGACAGTGTATCATATTATGTGACATCAAAACAGAGTTTCTCAACATTCTCCCCCTTTTTGATGATGACAAAATATGCTCCCCTTGTCAAAAAGACATTATGCATAGAAATAATAATATTATAAAATATTGAAAAATGTTTAAAGAGAGTATTTCTCCAATAATGGAGACAGGTTTTCTCCCCCTTTGTCATAGACAAAAAGGAAGGGATCAGAGTAAGAGAGTTATTACAGACCAATAATAAATATTACAGTAAAAAAAAATAAGTTTATTCCGAAGGTGGAGTAGGTTGATGTGTTCGGTTGACTTGATCCGGCTGAAGGGTCTGTAGAGTTTGCTGCAACGAGGCTTGACGGCGAAGAATACGATCCTGAGAACGCTGGACATCCATCAGTGCGGAGAAGTAATCAAAGTTGGATGTTGGATCTTCTTCATCAGAGTCGGGAAGGTGCAGGGACCTTAGATTGAAGGAAGTAGCATCGAGGACCTGAGAGGGATGGAGAATAACTTCGTTTTGAAGGGGTACTTTGAAGTATTTTAGAATGGGAGTTATAAAACACCCGAAAAGAAGAGGCTGGAATTTTTGATAACGAATAAAAAAGTTGAAAAGAATGGAGGACCAGTTTATCGGAGTAGAAGAAAAAATTGCGTAGAGAAGGAGAGAGATTTTTCTTGGTACTAATCCTTTGAGATAGATATTGTGGAGAAGAATCTGGGCAAGTAGTTGAGCATGAGGTTGGAGATTCCTCATGTGCCAGGGAAGTTGTAAGCAGTTGGTGCAGAGAAGAATTTTTCGAAGTACCGACCGTTCGAGTGGTACTAAGTTGTTGAGGTCTGTGCCGGTGGAAGGAAGGTTTAGAATTCTACCTAGGTTGAAAGCATCGAAGAACATCAGGCGTCCGCGTACTTTGGTGGTGATGGTAGTTTGTTCATGATCAAAGGAAAAATTTGTGTAGAATAGTCGAACGAGTTTAGGATAGTAGGCAGCTTGGGATGAAGATCCTAGTAGGTGTTTGAGTTCGGGGAGAGAGCTGTCTAGGTCAAATAACATGAAGTCTTCATAGTGAACCAACTTTCCTTCATGAATTGGTCGAGAACAAAGGGAGTTGTAGAAGTGAAAAAGATCTGGATACCTTAGATCGGCGGCAGTGATAGCAGTGTTGGAGGAGGAAGCCATTGCAAAAGGGAGTTGAAAGAGGAGGAACGAGTTTGAAAGTATGTATGAAGATAGTGAGATACGAGTGGTATTGGTGAGGAATGAACCAATCGATTAAATAGAAGAGAGAAAATAATTGTGATAAGAATTGAATGACAATGGAAGTGAATGATTTTTGGATTGTAGTTTGAATAAGGAAATTCGTGAGTTGTAAGTTAAGGGGCTTGTGAATGACAAATCAAATCAATGGTGGAAGATAGTGTATTATATTGGTATGTATGTTAAGAAGGACATAGTTTTGAACAAATATACTATGGGAGAGTTTATCGAGTAGTGAGAGGTGTCATGAATTGAGTATGGAGTGCCATATTAAAGAGAGTGAAATAAAATAATGGCCTAATAAAACAAACAACTTTTTCTACAAGATATTACTTGATGTGGAAGCATTCCAAATTCGTGAAGAGTGATTTTGGAATAAGACAAACAAAGATAAGTGAGTGAGAGGCAATAATTTGTTTATTTAATAAGTATAAATTTTGATATGCGTGGAAGAAGAATGAATAGACATAAAGAAGGGTGATACGGATATGTAGTTTGAAAGATATGACATTTTTGAAAGAAAAGAATCACTTAAAAAATGTGTCATGATTAATGTGTCTTCACATTTGTAATTTTTATGAGTATACGTAAATATGAGAATGACACACTTTGACTATGAATAGTGGTAAGAGAGATGATGAGACAAAAAGATATTCATGAGTGAAGAGTAATAATTGCTTATATAAGAATTATTTTTGTGGATATGTGTGGAAGGAGTGAGAGTAGTCATAGAGAAAAGGAGATGACATATATGGATTTTCGAGTAGGATAGGAATAAAAAAAATCATGATTGATATGAGATAAAAGACATAAAGTAAAGTTATGATTAATGTTTATTTGATAAACATATTTTTAAAGAAACTCGATTGGAGGAAGTTCATAGTTTTTAGAGAATAAAGTTAAGTTTTAAACTAGTAAAGGAGTAAAAAAAAAACACGGATTGACAAGAATGGAGGCTCAATTCGTATGAGAGAGAGAAAGTACTAAAGGTACTAATGAGAATAAAAAATGAAGGACAAGATTTTAATGAGTCTTGATTGGAGAAAGATATAAAATATATGAGAGTCATGGTCACGGATGAATAGGAACTTCGTATAATAGAGAGAGAGAGAGAGATAAAAAGGTGATACAAAACGTACTAATGAGTGGAGTACAAGTTTTTGAAAAGAGAATTTTAGAATACTTTTTGTAAAAGATGTAAAGCATGAAAAGATGATAATAGATTGTTCTTAGGCTATGATATAAAAGATGATATAGTAAAAATTTACGTGAGATATAATAGAGTGTACGTAATATATGATATATCAAATGATATAGTAAAAATTTTACGTAAAAACATAGCAACTAGATCTTTAGAAGAAGGTAAAAAGAACCAAAAAAAATAATCATTCGATTTTGACTAAAATTTGAAAACCAAGATTTCTCATAAACTAAAATGTTATCATGTTGAAGGTGAATCAACTTATCTTAAGGGAAGTTTTCATAAAAGGACAAAAATAATATAGGAGTTATGAGATGAGTGATGTGAACAATGATAGCTTTTC
Organism: Nuphar pumila; assembly: GCF_984573655.1. Lineage (NCBI taxonomy): Eukaryota > Viridiplantae > Streptophyta > Magnoliopsida > Nymphaeales > Nymphaeaceae > Nuphar > Nuphar pumila. Next base: position 42,243,070 of record NC_143264.1, on the reverse strand, counting down.
ATATAATTAGTTCTTATGGATATGAGTGAATAGAGATAGGACAAGGAGTCATAATGGATGTGTACTTGAAAGATGACAAGTTGAAAGACATAAAGAATGTGTCTTATATGAGTTTTTAGAGTATACGTGAATGTGGAAATCTAGTTTGACTAAACAAAAATCGATAAGAAAAAAACTTTTAAAATAAGATTTTAACAAAACTTATAAGAAGTATTATAATTAATTTATAAGTCACTTAGTTTGCATATTCCTAGTTCTCTTCTAATTCGTGTAAAGTCTTTATGTTTCGATGGTTTAGTGAATATGTCTGCTAACTGTTGATTAGTGGGTATGAATTCGAGTTTAATTATGTTGTTTAAGACTTGTTCTCTTAAGAAGTGGTGTCTTATTTGAATGTGCTTAGTTCGTGAGTGTAAAATAGGATTCTTAGATAAGTTTATAGCACTAGTATTATCACAGAAAATAGTTGTATTTTCAAAATTTAAACCAAAATCTTTTAAGGTTTGTTTCATCCAGATAACTTGTGTACAGGCTAGGCTAGCAGCAATGTATTCGGCTTCAGTAGTTGATAAGGATACACAGTTTTGTTTCTTACTGAACCATGATACAAGTGAGTGCCCTAGTATATGACATGTTCCACTCGTGCTTTTTCTATCAGATTTACTTCCAGCAAAGTCAGCATCGCTGTATGAGATTAAATCAAATGTAGAGGATTTTGAATAGAATAATCCAAAATCAACTGTGTCTTTTAAATATCTCATTATTCTTTTTACAGCCTTAAGATGTTATTCTTTTGGATTTGACTGAAATCTAGTACACAAGCAAACACTGAACATAATATCTGGACGGCTAGCAGTTAAATAGAGAAGTGATCCTATCATACCTCGGTATACCTTTGTATCAACAGACTTACCATCTTCATCTTTGTCCAAAACAGTAGTAGTGCTCATAGGAGTAGTTTTTGAAGCAGTTGAGTTCATGTTGAACCTCTTCAGAAGTTCACGAGCATACTTAGATTGATTGATGAAAACTCCATCCTTGGTTTGCTTAATATGCAGTCCAAGAAAGTAGGTGAGTTCTCCCATCATACTCATTTCAAATTCTTTCTGCATGGACTTAGAAAATTCTTCACAAAGAGTGCTGTTAGAAGATCCAAAGATGATATCGTCTACATATATTTGAACAATTAGGGTATGATTATTCACTATTTTTACAAATAATGTAGAGTCTGCTTTGCCTACAGAAAAACCAGTTTTTAACAAAAAGGTTTTAAGTCTATCATACCAAGCACGAGGTGCTTGTTTTAATCCATACAAAGCACGTTTGAGTTTGAAAACATGATCTGGATATTGTTCATTTTCAAATCCTGGAGGTTGTTTTACATAAACTTCTTCATTTATAAAACCATTTAAAAAGGCACTTTTAACATCCATTTGATATAATTTGAAATCCATATAGCTTGCATATGCTAAAAACATTCTAATAGATTCAAGTCTAGCAACAGGAGCAAATGTTTCATCAAAATCAATACCTTCCTCCTGGTTGTATCCTTGAGCTACTAGTCTTGCTTTGTTTCTTATAACATTACCTGTTTCATCTACCTTGTTTCTGAAGATCCATCTTGTCCCAATGATCTGATGATCCTTTGGTCTTGGTACAAGATCCCAAACTTCATTCCTTTGGAATTGATTCAGTTCTTCAGTCATGGCTAGCATCCAGAACTCATCAATGATGGCTTCATCAATCTTCTTTGGTTCAAGTTGAGAAATGAAAGCCATGTTTGCAATCCGTTCTAGCTGAGCTCTAGTTTGAACCCCCTTTGTTAGTTCTCCCAAAATCTGCTTTTGAGGATGATCTTTGATATCGACAAATGTTCTTTGATGATCATCTTCATTAGACTTAGCTGTGTTATCTAAAAATAAATCTGTACTTTCAACATCATCATCGTTAGTTTGCTTATGAACAGATTGATCAATAGATTCACAGAAACTAACATGCATAGATTCTTCAATAGACTTAGAACACTTATTGAAAACCCTGTATGCTTTACTATGACTTGAATATCCTAAAAATATGCCTTCAATAGATTTAGCATCAAATTTATCTAGGCTATCTTTTGTGTTTAGGATAAAGCATTTACAACCAAAGACTTTAAAATAGTCTATTCTTGGAGTTCTGTCATAGAATAGTTCATAGGGAGTTTTATTTAATAAGGGTCTAATGAGAACTCTATTTGTTATGTAGCATGCAGTATTAACAGCTTCTGCCCAAAAAGATTTAGCAAGATTATTGTGTTGGAGCATAGTTCTAGCAGATTCCTGAAGGGTTCTATTCTTTCTTTCTAATACAATATTTTGAGGTGCAGCTCTAGGAAAGGCAAAGTTATGAGAAATACCATGCAAGTTACAAAAATTTTCAAAAAGTTCATTTTCAAATTCTCCTCCATGGTCACTACGGATTTTAACAATAGAACAAGATTTTTCATTTTGTAATTTTTTACATAAAATTTCAAATTGACAAAACGTATCACTTTTGTTTTTCAAAAATATCACCCAAGTAAATCTTGAGTAGTCATCTACAATGACAAAAATGTATTTATTGTGATTATGACTAGCTACCCTAGAAGGACCAAAAAGATCCAGGTAGAGAAGCTCTAAAGGTCTTTTGCTTGAAATGATATTTTTTGATTTGAAAGATGATTTTGACAGTTTTCCTAATTGACATGCATCACAAAAATAATCCTTTTTAAAAGATATTTTGGGTAACCCACGTACTAACTTATCTTTAGCTAATTTAGACATGTATTTAGAATTGACATGACCCATTCTCATGTGCCATAGATGTTGAGAGTCATTATTAGCTATGAGGCAATGTTTTGTGATGTTTTCTAGGTATAGTTCATATATATTATTTTTTCTTATACCTTTTAAGATAATATTTTCGTTGGTGTCTGCTATAAGACAAGCATTATGATTAAAGCTAACATTATAACATGTATCACACATTTGACTAATACTTAGAAGGTTATGTTTTAAGCCTTTAACCAGGAGAACGTCTTTGATAAGAGGTTTATCTATATTTCCAATATTACCAATACCTATTATCAAACCTTTGTTGTTATCTCCAAAGGTGACAGTTCCTCCTTCCTTTTTATGAAGAACAGCAAAGAGGTCTGAATGTCCAGTCATGTGTTTTGAACATCCACTGTCTAGAATCCATCTGTTCTTCTTGTTTGGAGCCTGCAAATCATTAAGTAAAATTTCTTTTTGGTACCCAATCGGGTCCCTTTTTGTTAGACTTTGGAACCCATATCCATTTGGATTTGGGTTTGTCTACAGCCTTAGAGGAGTTAAAAAAATTAAAATTATAATACTCCTTATTTGGTTCAGACGAACTTTTCACAAAAGTGGTCTTTTGATTCATACAAGAAGGCTTGTTGAAATGAGAGTAGCCAATACCATTCTTGTAGAAAGAGACTTTTTGAGAAGATAGGAGTTTATCCAAGGTCTCTTTTCCTTTAGTAAACTTGAAAACCGTTTTCATAAGGTTTTCAGTTTTACGTTTTAATTCTGAAATTTCTACTTGCAGATTTTTAGTCTTGAAGCTAGTAGATGAGATTTCAGAAGTAATAAGAAGATTTTTCTTTTTCAACTCAGAGTTTTCACTGCTGAGTTTTTCATTTTTCTGGGAAAGCTCTAAATTTTCAGATTTTAAAGTTTTATTTTTGAAGCTTAATTTTCTAGATTCTTCAAATAGTTCTTGAAAAGCATCTAGAAGTTCTTCAAAGGAAAAATCAGAAATTTCACTTACAGAGCTTTCGTTTGCCATGAAGCACATGTTTGCAGTTTCAACTTCATCATCACTTGACTCTTCACTGGTGGATGGTTCTGAGTCATCCCATTGAGCATGAAGAGCCTTTTTCTTGAAGAACCTCTTCTTTGGTTCCTTGGTCTTGGACTTTCTTTTGAGAAGGGGACAGTCACGCCTCAAGTGACCTGGCTTATTACACTGATAGCACATGGGATCTTCCTTAGGATCTTTTCTTTCCTTGTGCTTGTTTGGAAGCCGGTTCCTTCTCATGAAGCGCTGGAATTTTCTGGTTAGTAGCGCAATTTCGGATTCTTTATCTGAGTCTTCATTCTCAGATAGAGCTGGGAAAGCTAGAGTTTTCTTTATTGGTTGTTCTTCTTCCCTTCTTTCTTTCATGTGGACTTCATAGGCCATAAGATTGCCTATTAAGTCGTCCAGAGTAAGCTTAGATAAATCTTGAGCTTCTTCAATAGCTGTAGTCTTTTTCTCCCAATCAGTTGTGAGAGATCTCAAGATTTTCTTCACCTTTTCTGTCTGGGAATATGTTACACCCAGAGATTTCAGATCGTTGGTGATGTGGGTGAATCTGGTAAACATCTCTGTGATGGGTTCATCTTTGTTCATTTTGAATAACTCATATTTTCTGACAAGAGATGAGATTTTGGCTTCTTTCACTTTGTTGGTTCCTTCATGAATAACCTCTAAAGAATGCCAAATATCATATGCAGATTCACATATAGATATTCTATTGAATTCGTTCTGATCAATGGCACAATATAAAGCATTCATAGCCTTTGCATTTAGGTTTGCCATTTTCTTTTCTTCATCAGACCATAAGTTATAGTCTGCGGATGGAGATGTGTATGGATGCTCAACAATTTTCCATACAGCAAAATCTATGGATTTGAGAAATATAACCATTCTGCACTTCCAGTATCCATAGTTGGAGCCGTTGAAGAAAGGAGGACGAGATGCGTGTTGACCTTCAATATCACGAGCATAAGAGGTAGATACCATTTGTGCTGGCAGACTTGTTATGTCGAAACCAGCAAACCTGCTCTGATACCAAATGAAATTCCACTAGAGGGGGGGTGAATAGTGAAATACGATGCAAGTTGATATAATAAAAAAATAAAGCAATAAGGCACAACACAATAAACACAGGATTTATACTGGTTCGGTCAAAACCCTGACCAACATCCAGTCCCCAAGCAAACCACTTGAGCTTTCCACTATAACATCCGAGTCACCGGATAAATAGTACAACACCCTCTTCCTCAGAGGTCTTCTTCTCTCAATAGAGAAGGGGCACACCCTCTTCCACAGAGGTCTTCTTCTCTCAACAGAGAAGGGCAACACCCTCTTTCACAGAGGTCTACTTCTTTCAACAAAGAAGGAAAACAGTGAATAACAGAGTTACAATACTTCCTATAGAACCTTCAGAATGATATGAATGCACGAATGAAGGATTCTCAGAATGTTTTGTTTGTCACTCAGAGGATACTCTTTGTCAAAGAGTTAGACTTGACTTTTTCTCTTTTCTTTCTTTTCTTTTTCTCTTTCTTTTTCAAGGCTCTCTTTTCAAATATCGAATAGGAATTTTTCTCGTTGTAAGCTCACATGTCCATTCCATTCCATGTTGAATAGTTTATTTGAGTGTGTTTATATAGCTTTTAAAAAAGTAGTCGTTACTTTTTGAAATCGTAGCTTTTTGAGATGTGAAATGTTATGTCATTTCAAAAACATCTTTAGAGAAATTCGAGAAAGCCTTTTTCCATAAAAGTAAAATATAGGGTACACTAGTCGTTGTAATATTTTAGGTAATACATATTTTATGTAAAAAGTTTATTTCTTACAATAGTACATTGAACGTTGGATTGTAGGTTGTCATGTGGTTTTGTCTTTATCCTAATTAATGATTTGTGGTACATAGGTACTTCTTTACTTTAAATGAGTGTAAGTACAATGAGTGCTTTGAGATATTTATTTGTACATAGTCATGTCAAGTGTTTTCTTTATGTTGTGTTTTTCAAAGTCTACAGAGAGAATGAAGACTACAAGAAAGTCGACATTCTTGAGAAGGATATTTAACAAGGATTCTTTACAGAAGGTATTAAATGCTATACAAAGAGAATGATGACTTTAAGTAAGTCGACATTCTATGAGTTTGTAAAAAGGTAACTAAAGTCTTTTCAAAACATATTATATTTGGTTTCTTTGTGTAGCCGATTTTCATGTTTTGTCTTTTTTCTATATTTGAAATCATTTCTTTAAAGAGGTTAACTAGAGTCTTTTCAAAACATATTATATTTGTTTTCTTTGTGTAGCCGATTTCATGTTTTTATCTTTTTCCTATATTTGAAATCATTTCTTTAAAGAAAGTGACTAGAGTCTTTTCAAAACATATTATATTTGTTTTTCTTTATGTAGCCGATTTCATGTTTTGTCTTTTTCCTACTTTTAAAAACATTACTTTTCAAGTTGTCTTGTATATGATATAAGGTACAATTATTACATTTTGAAATCATGTCAAAATACCTTTTTCATAAATGGTTGTAAGAAGGTACAATTATTAGTTTTCAAAAAGGAGCTTTTTGAAACTATCGTATACTTTTATGATATAGCTTTTATGAATGAGTATGTAATATGCAATATGCATGTTCCTGAAGGTTCTGTTACATATGACTCTAAAGAAGAAAAAAAATCTTCATCTTGAGGTAGCCGATCTCTTCAGTTGATCTTTAGGAATGCATGGCTCATCAAGCTTTTTCTTCAAGGAGTATGATTGCACCATAGTTGTACTTGAACAGGAAGTCTCCATCCTTTTTGGGTGAGATATCCTTGCATAAAATACTCGTTAGATTTATGACAAAACATATTCAGTCATAATATAACATTTTTCAAGAGGACATATTATCATATCATATAAAATCAAATCCGACAGTGTATCATATTATGTGACATCAAAACAGAGTTTCTCAACACCTCTCCCATTTTATTTATCTCTCTCTCCTAAACCCTCTCTTTCTCTCTCTAACCATAGCCCTTCTCTCTAGAATTTTCAACCCAAACCACTGTTCAAATTCTGGTTTCTTCTGCCAAACACCTTTGAGCCCCTTCCCTCTATCCAAGTGCGATCCTTGTTCCTTTGAAGGAGTACTAACATGTCAGAATCGGCTTATGCAGCTTAGATGGCGGAAGTTCTGCTCAGTTTAGCAGAAATTCCAAAATTCTACCATAAAAGTGTTGCTCGAATTTTTATAAATAAGATTAATACTCGTATTCTTCATCTAGATCTTAGCATGTGCTCGTAAGACCTCCTATTCCTTTTCTGAACCCTTACAAATTTTTTTTATTTAAATTAAGGCAATTTTATCAAAATTTAGTTCAACCTCGCCTATACACAAGGGAGGTTTCGTTAAAAATTTTATAAATGTTTTTAAGCATTCTAAACTATTATAGCAGTAGTTTTGGCAATTTTTTTTTAAAGATTTTTGAGAGATAGAACTACTATAGTAATAATTCTGTCAAATTTTTTCTAAAGATTTTTAAAAAAATAGAACTAATACAGCAGCAATTCTGGCAAAAAAAATTTTAAGATTTTTAAAAAATAGAAATATTATAGTAGTAGTTTTGGCAAAAATTTTATAAATACTTTTGAATTTTTTATTTTTTAAATTATTATAACCAGAGTTCTGGCAAAAATTTTACACACATTTCATAAATTTTGAATTATTTTAGCAGGAATTATGTTAATAATTTTATAAATATTTCAAAAAATTCAAATTTCTATAAAGCGAATTCTATCAAAAAATTTCAAAATCCTTTTGAGATATTCAAATCATTTTTTAAAAAATTTTGATTAAAATTTTTATAATGCAAAGTCATGTCAGAATTTTTACAACTCGAATTCAAGTTTGAGACCTTTTTCGAATATTTGAGTTATTACAGAGGAAACTCTGTAAAAATTTTATGATCATTTTAAATAGCTTTTAGATTTCTCTAATGTTCTTAAGAAGGATCTTGTTTAGTTTTTATAAGACAGGTACAAACTGAAATTTAGTAGAAAAACATAATTTAATATAATAAAAATTTTACCAAAATAAATCGAAAAACATAGTGGTCCTTTTTTTTTACTCTGATATACTAGTTACTATATAAAAATTAAAGTAAGTTTTTCTATCAAAGACTTATAATTTTTATATTAGACATGTTTCTGATGCATGCATGATTAGTTAAAATTTTATTCATGCACATATACATAAATTTTGGCATCTGCATGACTAAATAAATGTCTGTCAAAATGATGAGATTAAAGGTTAGTCGAACCATGAGGATTTCAAACTAAAACATCCAATTTTTTTGTAAAATGTTATGGTCAAGTTGTGGCCAAGGTTCAAACTATTTATAAATATCATTGAACAAAGCAATTGTTGAGTACCATTTTATTTCTTGCAAAATTTTATTATACAGGTTTTCTAAACCCATAAGGTGCAAATACAACACCCATTTGCTTCATGAGTCATGTCTACAGACAAACTTATATACTTTTGCCTTCACAGGTGAGTGCTCATTTTTACCGATCCATACTGAATGGGCTGGGTACATATGACCTTAGTGTTTACCCTGGATAGGTATTTGGGCTACTAAGCCCTGATTTTGCATATAGATATGAGACTCAAAAAATGTTAAATCCTATAAAAGAACCCTTCGAGCCCATTCAGGATTATATATACCTTTGAAGGGGTGGATGGTACAACCAGGAGTGACATTTCTTTTGGTGCCTTAGCAAGATTCTTCCCGTTCATTGAATGCTTGCTTTGGGGGTCTAGTTCATTAAGGTGTCCAGGTAAAATACATTAGAATAATATACCCTTAGAATGCTTTGTCTGAATGCGAATGTCATCCCCTACGTACCAGGGTAGATAGTAAGTATCGAAACAAACACCTTTTCTCTCACACAAATTGATATAAAAATATGCCTTGTTAATGTATCACATAATAATGATTTAAGTTGCATAATTGTTAACTCGAGCATGCATTTTTATTTGTTACATGAATTTGAATTACTGAAATCATGCTTAATATTTAAATTGTCTGAATTTGATAATTATTTATCAAGCTATCATAAGTTTAACTATGTTTTATGAGGAATACAGGTTCAGGTATAAAGTACTCTACATAGTAGTGGATACTAGACATGAGCAGCAGCGAAGAATCCAGATTTTCAAGACCGTGGGATTATATTAGGATTTTTAAATTTTTAATCCTAAATGTTTAATTGTCTGGACCTTGTGTAAAAAACTGTATATATAATGTATGTTTGAATTTAATTATGTCCTTATTTATATTGTGGTTTGTAGAATGTAACCCGCTCGAAGTTTTAAACCAAAGTTTAAAATGGTTTTCGTTGTTTATTTTAAATAAAAAAAATTAAAAATTTACGCATTTTTTCAAAGGTTAAAAATCTTGGGGCATTATAGAGAGGGTCAAAGGGGAGTGGGCAGAAGGGCAAAATAGGTCCTAACGGGCCGGCCAGTCAGACTATCCAATGGGAGTAGACAGCAAGGGGTGATCGGTCGGCTGATCTATCCAGTGGGGAGGAGGGCGGCACCCTAACGGGAAGAAGAATGAAAGAGCCACACCCGACCCTCCCTCTTTTTTAAGAATGGTAGATCTTCGTCGGGATCTAGTCCAGACGAGACCCAATTTCTATTTTTTTGTTTTTTTTTGAAAGAAAAAGAAAAGACTACCTGAAAACCCTTTTACACCCGTTGATGGCCTAAAATAGATCCTAACGGGTCATCGGAGCTAAACCTACAAAAAAAAATTTACATAGGTAAAAATAAAAAAATCTAACTATTTCAAAATCTATTTTTGGATAAAATTACTTTTTTCTCCAAAATTAAATTAAAAAATTTACAAAATTAAAAAAATATGTGTTTTTGTCCTACAACTTTATATATGCTGGCGTGAGTTCGGTTGATGCATTCAGGTTCGTGATTGTTCTTTTCCCGAACGTTGTTTCCTCAAGTTTTCTTCGAGCTCGCCCAAATCCGCTGCATCCCGCTGCATCAAGGTTGTAAAAAAAATACAAAAAGAAAATGAAATTTTAATCTCTTAGGTTTGAAACTGAAGAGTGTAGCAAACACTTTTCCTATAAAAAAAGGAAAAAGGAATAAGGGGACTAATTGAAACTTGTGCAATACAAAAGCCATTTGTATAAGTTCTTCAACACATATGGACAACGATTTTCAGAAAAACCACATTTAATATTTTAATTTCTTTCAAGGACTATTTAGTCTTTCAAAATACTTCTGGAACCATTACTAATAGGGTCAGTAGTAGGGCATCGGAATCTGATATGTATACAAGTTGCTATAGTTGCAAAAGTAAGATAAGATGAAAAAGGCTGTTGTCAATAGAAAAATGAAGGTCTCTTTCGAAAAAGAAAAATGAAAATGAAGGTCGACCACTGTTGTTTTCATTCTAAATTTCCAATTGTGGTTGGGATACTATATTAAATTCTTTGGTATGATCATGGGCCCATGTTCATTGTATAACCATGAGACCTTGCACAGCCATTTAATGTATTTATAGGTAGTATGGTCCATCTAAACCCCACACAGTGTCCCCAAAATCATAGCATGACTTACCTATACAAATGGAGGTCTCTCTCTCTCTCTCTCTCTGGCAATGTTTTCAGTTGGAATGTGAAGGAGATTTTTTTTAGCAAGTTGGGGATTAGAAAGCAAATTATTGAGTTACCGCAATTCATACAACATCATCAACTATATGAGTTCTACTCTCATTGGTCTAATTAAAAGCTAAGAATAATACTTAGAAAACGCTAGGCTAATTAATGAAGAATAAAATATAAAGAATTTGCATGTCTAGTTATATTTTCAAGGAAAAATATTTATGCATTGATATGATTGTAAGGTAAGAAGAATTACAGCAATGAGTGACGAGATGTCACATAATGGAATTTTTTTTTTTTTAGAGTGGTTGGTGTTCCAATAGAGACTGAACATTAAAATCTGGCCACTTGAATCTACACCTAGTGAGTATTTCATGTTGGGCAGCCTTGGCGATGAAACAATGGTGTAGATGTTCTTCCGCATGTAGTCTTCGGTTCCTCTGCAGCCAAATGAGACACCAAATAAAGAGAACGAAGCAGCGCCATGCATGCAAAGATGACCTTTAATTAGGCCCCAAAATTTGAAGTGTAAGACAATTAGCACGTCCCTTAAATTGTTGAGAGCATTCCATTGAGGGGCAGTAACATGCCAAACCATCGCAAAACATTCTTTGATAGTTAAAGATCCAGATCCAAGCAATGGTGAAGGGTCCACTAGGTCCACACGACTGAAAAGAGTCCCAGGTAATCAGGACTATGCAAATGTGAGTCACAAGTCCATTCAGAAAAGGAAATACAAAGAGATGGAGAGATCCCAGCTCATTAAACCTCTATATATGTCAAGATGCTGAGTTGGAGAAGGTTTATAGAAATCCCAAGCAGGATCCAAATTGTGACAAACTACCTATCAAGGATCCTATTTGTAATAAACCTCTTGAGCCATGTAATCATTATAAATTGAATGGAACCTCTCCCTCAGCTACACGTTTAGAGAGGGAGAGAGATTTTTGGTCGTGGACGTACGCACTTTCTGCCGAACCACGTTAAATCCTGTTCTGCTTTTTTTACATTCATGTCAGTATTAATTTTATTAAAGACCACATTCCCAACCCAAGTGGGTTGGTTCCCACCAAACCGCACCACCTGAAAAAAAAAACAATATAAATAAAAAGAAACGAAAACATAAAAGAACTGAAACTTTAGATTTTAGAAATAATTACAAGGTTAAAAAATATATATTTTAATAAATACTTCAAATCTAAGTAAAGCACTTATTATTAAACTGGGTTGATCCATTGGGTCCGAACCCACTTGAACACCCAGTTCATAATAAAAATCCATCTATATAAGAGACACATACTCGATATCATGAAACCACCCCCGCTCCTTTTTTTTTTGAGAACTTAGTCCGTCAGCAACTTATTTTGGAGAATCAACCATGCGGTGATGGATGCGTCCCATAAGCATCTTACAACCTATTAAAAAAAAATTAACTAAAGGGGAATTTGGTATTATTGTGCTTTTCCTTCTTTCAAATCCTTTAGTGACTCTTGCACACCAGGTATCTGCCCTCCTCCCTCCCTCCTCCTTCCCCCCCCCCCAATGCTTGAAACCGTCCAACCTATAGCCAAAAATTTTGAGCTTATCTTTGACAAAGTTAGTAAAATGATAATATCTTTTTACCCCTCACTTATTCACGCCTATACTCTTGCTTATTTATTTGATTTCTTATTATTATAGTTTTTTTTCTTTACCCTTACCATACTTTATTCTTTTTCAGCCATATACGTAAACCACTCCTCAAATCGTAGAGGATGGGAGGAAAAATAGCAACTTCAACCGCTTATTCTCTTTTTATTTTTTATTCTAATTCTATCTTGAAACTTCTAGATAATAATCGTGTGCTAGGTGTCACAACTTTCTCCTTCAAAAAAATAAATTTTCAAATGATCCAATTCCTAATTTAGTTTTTTTTATTTTTTTTTTGTAAAATGAATCATATCATGCAAAAGCAAAAAATCCGTGTGCATAGAGAGATTTAAATCTGAGGCTTTCCCCAAAGAGGCAACGAACTTCTCCACTACACTATGTTTTGTTTCATTGCAATTAGAGTCTTCTTTATTTTATTTATACACATATAATGTAACACCCCACTTTTTATAACCCGAAAAATGGTGATTTTTTTTAAATGCTTTTAAATCTTTTAACAAATAATAGTGGAAAAATACATCAAGTCTAAAATTTGGCATGCTACTTCACATGAACACTTGTAAACATACAATTGTAAAATTCAAAATTTAACAACTAATTAACCATGCATAAAATAAAATCAAATATCCACAATATCCAAAATTAATTACAATTGTCCTTGAATTGAATTAAAATAAAATCAGAATCCAAAATTCTTGTAAAGGCAAAGGAAATGTAGGCTCGATCTCCGTCGCAACCTTCTGCCTTCACATGTAAGCTGCTACTCACTTTCTAAAAACATAAAATCAGAGGGGTCAGACACAACTTGTCTCAATAGGATAGATTATACTAAACTTGTAAAACAGAAATATGAATCATAAATTTTATCTAATTTTTCATAGTGAATTAAATCTAAGAGACTAAACATGTATCTTAATTACGCAAGCATAGAAATATCAAATTTGAATAAACATGCATTCTTCATTTTTAATTCGAATCAAGTTCAATGCATTAACAGATAAAATGCATGAACTTACCAAATACAGAAGTTATCGAACGCATGCATAAATTTTTATCTTCGATTAAGTGTTCTTTCTTAAATGATAAATACAATGCCTAACTAATGCGCATACATCTTCAAGTTATCACTTCTTAGCCCTACTGGTATGACATCGACTTGAAAACTGGATCAAGGCCATGACGCAAGGGTATTTTTATACATAAGGGTGGCTTTGACCTGGCCAGACACCTTTCACACCAGTGACAAAGTGAGAGACAATAATTTGAGAGAGATTCTCAATACCTTTAATCCTAATACATCAGATTTTCTTATGAGTACCTTAGTCCTCTACACTGCAGTCTAATGTAGAGGTTTTCTCACAAAATAGTGGGAGGGGAGGAGCAACCTTCTGTGTTCGAAACTTACTTGACCTAAAATAGAGGATTTTTTGAAAAATCATCTAGGGCTTTATAAAATTGTTGAAAAATATAAAAAAATAAAGAAAAAATAATAAAAAATAGCTAAAATACATTCACATCATATCCTGCATGAACAAGTATGCACATACAACATTCCCTAAAAGGCTGACTCTAAATGCATAAATTTTGAAATAGCTGTAGGACCCTAACTCTAAGGCTCAGATCATCTATGTTCAATCATGCTATGCAGATATACTCGACCCGAAGCCCGATGTACATGGCATAAAAATATTTTCTCTGGTTCTAAGCTCATGTTTTTCAACATCCTTGAGCGCCTACCGATATACTTTGGACTATGGCCCTCAGTACATGGCAGGGGGGTTCAACCCAAATTGGTGGCCCAGTTGTGAGGCTTTGTCCCAAACTATGGTTTTGGAAGAAAGACCAACAACGTGGTGGCCAGGTAAAAATAGTTGAGGTTGTTTTGAAAAAATAATCAGCATGCAAGAAAACATAAGACTCTAATGACCTAAAGAAGTAGAATTTTAAATTTTTTTAAAAAGCAAACAATGTTTTCAATCAGATCCTAGATTGAGGAGGATTGTATGAGACCTAAGTCTATGTGAGCATGAATAATGCCTCCTCAATCGATCCTACCAAACCATGCCTAAGTCTACATGCAATCCATGTCAACTGGGTTTGATTCTAGGCTCCTAGGTTCACATGAAATAGAGTTGATAATGTAGAACACGATTTTGACAAGTTGAATAGAGAAAAGCACTAGATTGATCGGGCGAAGACAGGTCCTATCACGGTCGCCAAACCTGTTATCATTGCAAAATTTTACTTTTGCAAGTCAAACTGACCTTTTGAAAAAGTTTTGAAAATAACTTACCTCCATTTTAAAATATGGAAAAATTATGAAGAATGAGAATCGCCTGTCGGTACGAGGTTCAACCGTTCTTGGTGCCATAACCAAGGGTAATCAAACCAAGGATCAATCTTGTGCTTTGATTTGCTTAATTATCTAAATCGTTATTCTATTCCTAAATGCACGAAGAAGTAGGCATGCGCTATGACTTAGAGAAATGCAGATTGAAAACATGATGTATGCTTCGAGTGTTTGAAAATATATGGAAAAAGGAGATGATTGAAAAGTCATTTTTCCAAACTTGGAAAACACTTTTGAAGAAAGGAAAACTTTGGAAAAATTGTGAATTGGACTTAGAAAAATATTTGAAAATTTCTTGAAAACTAAAGATTTTGAGAAAATCGATTTTGAGGAGAAGAAGGCTTAGAAAATGATGTTGACTAGCTTATATGATGAATGAAATATGGTTTTGTAAAATCATATTTGGGAAAAGGAAATTTGAACCATCTTTGAGAAATCCCCTTTCTTTCAAAAATCAATTTTGCATAAAGAGATTTTTTTGCCTTGTAGGATTTGAATGAAATTAATTCGTCACATATCCCTGACTATGGCCACGAATATGTTTTGAATATATCTCATTAAATCCTAAAAGAGAAAATACTTGGAAAAACTTTTGAAAATATGTAATAATTTTTTAAGATAGCCTATGAGTGTAGGTCGTTTGTAACTTAAAAGAAGATGATAAATCTGAGTTTCATTCATATTCTGACTATGGCTACAAATACGAACTCCACTGAGTTTATCAACTCCTTAGAAAAAGGTGCACGTGCCATTATGGATTTGAAATATGCATATGAATCATCATCCATAACAACTAATTATTAAAAGTAAACTATATGCAAATGCAACCCTAAACTAAGCATAAAAGTAAAATTCTTATTCTAATAGTACAATTATAATTTACATCAATAATTAAAAAAAAAGAGAGAGAATAAAAAAAAATCTATTCTTGAGCTTTCCTGCAAAATTAGCAAACTTGTTAGTAGAAATATGTCAGTTTTTCTGAATTTATCCAATAATATCTGAAAATTGAGGGATTTATCCGAATATAAACCTTTTCCCATGCTTCTATGAAATAAAACCAACTAAATAACATAATGGATGATGCAAAACTAAATAATTAATAAAGGTAAACAACTTGGAAATTCAGAATTGGGAAAAAATAACCAAAATACTCTTAAAAAATAATATTATTTACAAAATAGGGTTTTTCAAAAAAGATCTTTCTAATACACTTAATCCTGGGATCAAATGGGTTCAAAATGATGCCAAATCGGGTGGAGAGCATCCTAATATGATTATTAAGATGATCAAACTCAAAAATTATGAAAACAATGTATGAAAATAATAAAATATGCAAAAAGGATGAAATTTTCCCGTGTTTCGATTGAATCAGAACTCCACGGGCATCCTATTTTTATGAAATAACTAAATGACATATCAAATGAATTTCAAAAATCATGAAAATTGACATGGAAACTTTTAATAACTATAAAAATAATATACAATCAAAAACTAAATTTTTGGGATTGTTTTGGATATAAATATTAAATAAAAAATAAAAATATGTTATTTTACTTGTGGTTCTATACCTGTCATGGTGTCAGACTAGAATAACATAACAAACAAAAATAAAAATTTATGAAATTTAACAGAGAGAAACTAGACAGATCAATGAAAATAACTCTTTTTACAGATCGGGAATACGATCTTCGGTTAGGGAGATATGACTCTGGCAAAATGAACTTGATTCTGACCCATGCATAACAATGCAAGAAAGACAGATCCGGTTTTGGGTTTCAAGAAAAATAGAAAACAACAATAAAAATTCATAATTTTTTTCAAAGATAAACTAGAGATAGCGATGAGAAAACCCCCTTTTATGGATTAAAAATACAATCTCTGTTAGAGAGAAATCGTTTTGGCAAAATGACCCAGAGTTCGAATCAAGACTGACGATCAAGAAACACAAATTCTGATTTCGGCTTTAAAGAAAATAGACAACGATGGTGAAAATTTATAAAAATCACACCACAAAAAGTAGACATATAGACGAATCAGTCACTTTTTATGAATCATTGATACGATCTTCGGTTAGGAAAAAATTGCTCCTGCAAGATGAACTAGGGTCTGAACTATGCCTGTCGGTTCAAGAAACACAGGTTCTAATACTGGGTCAAATAAAAATAGCAATCAATCGTAGAAATTTATAAAAAATTCACAGAATAAATTAAACACTCTGACGAGCACGCTGCTTTTTATGGATTGTCAATACGAACTTCGATGAGAGAGATATGACCTCGACAAATCGCTCATGTTTCTGCATAGTATTTTAACGGTGCAGGAAACAGATTCCAACTTTGATTTTTGAAAATAGGGTTACAGAACTCAGAAAAATCCAATTTTTTTATTGAAAACCGTGGGCATACGCATGATTCTACCATAAAAAATTCAGATTTAAAAAATGAATATAAACTGGTAAAATAATAGCATTAACAGACGACCAGAATTGAAGACTATAAAACTAAAACCCTATAATAAAATAAAACTTGATTAAGCATGCTAAAAATAATAAAAATGTGTAACTAGTGCTATGAATCATGATTAAATGCATGAAAAACTGAATATAAATGTGAACATGATGAAACAAAAATAAAAATACAGGTAAGCATGATCAAGAATTTGATTTAGTCATTAAAAGAGGGATTCAATCCATAGAGGGGTCAAATCTCGATCTTTTTTTAGGCATTAACGAAATAAATGTATTATAAACATTATTAATGGATCAAAAATGTGTAAAACACATTAAATACTCATTATATCATCATCTTGAATCGTGAACATGGTTCTTGAAAGAAAAAGATGAACCAAGGGGGCGACAATGGTGTATTTAGCAAATAAACAAATAAAAATTAATTAAAACTAAAAGGGGAAAGGAAGCTTACCTTGGGGTTAATGGAGGCTGCTGAAAGAGGAGCTTGAGGAGAAGGAAGGACTGCTGGAGAGAGAGAGAGAGAGAGAAGACCAGATGGGTCGACCGCCCCATAGGTCCCCTTATTTATAGTTTTTCAAGACTTAGGTTTAGAGAGTTCCGATCTAGCCGAAACTCTCTTAATTTATTAAGAGATAAACCAAAAAGGGGGGGGGGGGGATTTCCTTAATTGAATTAACTTTTCAAACTTTAATTTAATTAAAACTCTAACTAACCTAAACTAACTTAAATACCTTCAAATGTGGCACCACCTAATGTGGGCCCCATTTGATTTTCAAAAACGATTTTAAAAAGGAGAAAATAAAGGGGTTAAAAACAAGATTTCCAAAAGACTCTTAAAAGACACCTAGATCCATAAATTTTTTTTTTGTATTTTTGAAATAAGTAAGACATGAAATAAAATGAAGTTGAATAAAAATAGAAAAATTAGGGTTTGCACCCTTGTAGGGTGGGGCCCACTTGAAGAAAATGATAAAGATTGAAAATTGATTTAGAAATCAAATTTAAGATTAATCTAGATATTTTTTCTAAGGAAAATACTTTGAAATAAAGAATATAAAGCCTTGGGGGTTGGCCAAATGAAAAATGTCAATTTATAACCCAGGTTTTTGAAATTGGTTTTGAAAGAAAGGTTTTAAAATCGAGTCTTTATTTGATATTTTGAAAACAAGAGTGTTGGATCTCGAAAATGATGTGCAATGACATGAAATGCAATGAAATGACATGCAATGACACAAAATAATATGAAATGACTTAAAATGATAAGAAATTATATGAAATGACATGGGAAATGTAGATCTTGTATAAGCGATTTAAAGTCCTAGACCCCTGGTAGAGACAAGAATTTTATAATTCCTGTATAAGGATAGAAATTGAATATTGAATATCAGATCCGATACTGGATCCGATCCAAATGTGAATTGGATCTTGGATATAGCTAAAATTTCAGAGAAGGAATTGATCCGAGCCTAGATTGATACTTGTACTAGCTTGATAAAATGATAAAATTAATATTGTGGACAAAATGACCTGAGAAATGATTTTGCCCCTGCAGGGCAAGGAGTGACATTAAAAAATGAGGTTTGAACTAGTTTTAACTAGTTTGAACAAGATTGAATGGGGTTCTAGGGTTTCTAAACTCAGATAAACTAAAAAAATACTGACTCAACTAAACTCTTAGTCTGGATGATCGAGAAATTGCATAATTCTCAGTGGAAATAGTGAGAAATGAGCACTAGAATGAAGTGGGTGATAGAAATATACGAGGATTAAGCTGAAATGAAGTCCAATTATACTAAGATGAACTAAATCTGGAGCTCAAACACTAGCTTGATTGATTGGACTTACCTCAATTTCAACTGAAATGAGCCAAAATGAAACGAAGTGGACTCCAACCGTATAGGAAACAGATTTAAACTGGAACTGGACTACTTGAACTCCTGGTGAGCTCAAGTTAAACATAGGAGAACAAGATTGACTGACTCGAAGATAATTGGCTAGAATTTGAGCTAGAATTGAGCTTATTCCTCAAGAAATGAACCAGATTTAGCTAAAATGGTCAGAAATGAATAGGATTTACTCATTATGAACTCAGGGGAGCTAGAAATAACATTCTAACTATTCTGAACTTAAAATGAGCTTGACTGAGTCTAACTGACAAGGGTCTAGGGCTACCTAGGGGTAGAATGAAAATTTTACTGGTGAAAAGGGGCGAAATGACACCTAAACTAGAATGGACCTAGGGGTAGACTAACCTAAGGGGATTGGCATCTGTTGAAAGGGGGTGTTTGAAAATGAACGAGAAAAATTTGGGGTGTTTACACTCGATCATCTGAGAAAGGCTTCCATTCCATGAAATCAATCACCATTTTTCATTCTATATTCATCAGATTGGCCAAAGCACCCTCATCCTTGCGACTAAGGGCATCATCGATCACATTTGCTTTTCCAGGATGGTAAGAAAGGGTGAACTCATAGTTCTTTATAAATTCAAGCCACCGTCTCTATCGCATGTTAAGTTCCTTCTGTGAGAAAAAAATACTTCAACTTTTTATGGTCCGTAAAGACTTCAAATTATTTTTTGTACAGATAATGCCGCTAGACTTTTAAGGCAAAAACTACCATTGCCTGCTCCAGATCGTGAGTTTGATAGTTTCTTTCATGGGTCTTCAACTGTTGTGATGCATAGGCAATAACCTTTCCATGTTGCATCAACACGCAACCCAAACCGGTACCAGAAGCAAGGCTAGTACAGGTGTTGTTGTGAGCTTCCCCTTGAGGTTCTGAAAGCTCTTTTCGCATTTGTCGTTCTATTTAAACTTCAGTCCTTTTCTTAGAAGTTTCGTCATAGGCATAGCGATTAGTGAGAAATCTTGTATGAATCGCCTGTAATACCCTGCTAGTCCGAGAAAACTCCGGATCTCACTGACATTATTCGGTTATGCCCAATTTATTATGGCCTAAACCTATAAAAACACTAGAATTTATAAATCTCCACTAAAAGGAATGTGATAAGTAATTTAAGAAACCTTTAGTAGAGTTAGACAATCACCTTTGTACAATCCACCGAGACTCTATCGTTTGAGATCACATGCCCTAGGAACATGACCTCCTTGAGCCAAAATTCACATTTCGAGAATTTGGTATACAACTAATGTGCCCAGAGGGTTTCTAGAATGATCTTCAAGTGTTCACGATGTTCCTCTGTATTGTTAGAATACACCAATATATCATCAATGAAAATGATGATAAAGGTATCCAGATATGGCATGAATACCCGATTAATCAGATCCATGAAGGCAACTAGGGCATTTGTGAGTCCAAATGGCATCACCAGGAATTCATAATGTCCATATCTGGTTCGGAATGCTGACTTTGGAATGTCTTCATCTTTACTTTTCAGCTGATGGTAACCAGATCTTAAGTCAATTTTGGAAAAGACTCTTGCCCTTTTTAGTTGGTCGAAAAAATCTTCTATGCGTGGCAATGAGTACTTATTCTTCACCATCGCTTGGTTCAGCATTCGATAATCTATGCATAACCTCATGAACCCATCTTTGTTTTTCACAAATAGAACTGGTGCACCCCAAGAAGATATGCTTCGTCGCACGAACCCATGCTCCATTAAATCTTATAGATGCTTTTTTAGCTCTTCTAGTTTCGCTGATGCCATCCTGTAGGGTGCTCTAAAAATTGACTTTGTACTAGGCACCAATTTGATCTCGAATTCCACTTTCTATTATGGAGGTAATCCAAGGAGTTCTTTCGAAAATACATCAAAAAAATCATGGATGATTTTTAGATCCTTGATCGATATATGTTTGGCTTCCCCTTCTATCATACTAACCAGGAAAGTCATATCTCCTATTCAGAGATATTTCTAAGCCTTAAGAGCCGAGATTACCCTTTTCTTTATCACAAGTCTCGAAAGTTGAAATTTGACCTTTGGTACACCGGGTCAGGATAAGATAACATTTTCCTCCCTACATAGGACTCTAGCATAGTATTCAAAGAGCCAATCCATACCCAATATGACATCATATTTTTTCATGTCGAGCAGGATTAAGTTGGTAGGTAAATTTTGCTTTCCCAGTATGACTTCTACTTCTAGCATATAATTCACACATATCTCATTAAATCCAACAGGATTATATAATACTAGTTCTTGATTCAAGGATTCAGTGGGTACTCTAAGTTTAGCAAAATGTATAGTTCAGGGGTCGATTCTTAAACCAATAACACCTTGTGAAAAACTTAACTTTGTCCGACTGTTACAGAGGTTACAGAAAAATTTTCAATAAGTTGTTAGAGTTGAATTTTTCAAAGTTTGTAAAAAAAATTGTCAGATTTCTGATGCCATAAAATGTTCATAAAAATTCATTCGTATGAGGGAGTTAAGAACGTTTTGGTGCAAACCTATACTTTTCTATTTCGACTGTCACAGAACAATACTCAACACATGAACAAAGCTTAAAATTTTACAGTAATGAAAAATTTTGTTAGCTTTATAACACAACAAACCACTCATTAAAACTTCTCTAGATGAGGGAGATATGAGCGATTTACCGGTCAAGTGTCAGGCCGAAAATACGTAGTTCTCGAAAATATGCATTTGGATAGGCAAAAACATGCCACTCGAATTCATACTTCCAAATTTTTTTTACATGAATACTTTACCAAAATTCATAAAAACTACATATAAGTTAATTCTAACTACTCTACCGTGAACAAATCATATTTTTGCAGCTGTTAGGTCAAAAAATGGACCCGTCTTCCCAAAGCCTATTTCCTCAAAAATAGATGCAGTAAAATTTTCCAATTAGCACATAAAATACATAATTTTTATATGAAATAAAATTAGAAAATCATGCTATAATTACAAGGTATTAACATGCACATACACTATAATATATAATTAAAATTTGCATTGAAACAATCTATTATAACATGGTTTTTGCTAAATTTTTTTAAAAAAATTGAGAAACCTGATAACATAAAACATGTATTTTCCTATGAAAACAACCATGAAATCATTCTAATTTTTACAGTGTGTCCATATCAACATGATCTATGAATTCTAATCAAAATTTGCAGAAAAACAATTAAGTAACATATGTACTTTAAAATTTTTATGGATTTTATTTTTGAGAAATCGGTTTTTAGAGAAATCAAATTTTAGAGGGGTTTTCTTTTGAAAACCCTTTTCTATCACATACTTCGACAGCCCTAAGCCAAACACACATGTGAGAGGCATGATTTAGGGTCTATCCTTACAAAAAATCAAAGGAATTCGTGCCCACGAATTCCAATTTACGTGTAGAGCATAGACCCCCCTACCTTTTTGGCAAAAATCAGTTCCTACGCTCGTAAGTCAGTCTTCTAGCACGAACCCGCCATCCAACATGAGCAACGGCCTCACCCATGACCTTCTTTTGCTCCTTACATGAATGTGGGTGTCTCCCTTGTTGAGCCAAGGGTGAAAATACTAAGGCTTTCGTATGGGAAAAAGAGAGAAGAGGAGAGGAATTTGGGAGAAGGGGAAAAAGCTAAAAAAAACTTAATGGGGACAAATAGGGGGGGTGCGCCCCTCCTCTATTCTTATAGTAATTAGGGGTGGTCAAGGGTTGAGAAAATCTCAGCCCTTGATCCTAGTTGGGCTCCCCTTTCTATTTTTCTTCACCTTTCCGCTTTCCTTTATTCTCTGTTTTTTTCTAAATCTTTGTTTAACTTAAGGTTTATAATATATAATATATATCATAGTATAATATATATATTATATTATGTATATAGCCACAAGGTCTGGTCAACCCCCATAGGGTTGACCCCCTTTCCAAATTAAAAAAAGGTCCAACTTGTTTGCTTGACAAGCAAGTTGGCTATTTTTTTTCTTTCCTTTTCCCATTCTTTCTTCTTTTCTCACCTTGGTCTAGCTAATCCCCCTCCTAGAATCATCTAGGAGGGGATGTCCCTCTCTAAGAGAGCCTTAATGCAAAATAAGGCAAGTTTTGACTCTTCAAAACTTGCCTTGGAATTAGGTAAGTTTTAATTAAAACTTTATTTTAAAGTTTTTATTAGTTTTTATGTTTTTAAAACTTTATATTGGAGTGCCACATAGGATGGGACGACCCACCTATGGACTCCTACATAATTATAAAATTTAATTAATTCTTGAGTTTCATTTCACTAAATAAAATTCTTAATTAATTCAAATTAAATTCAAATAAAATTCTATAAAAAATCAAATATGAAATTACATGAAATGACAGAAAATAAAATTTGAATTAGTCTTAAATGTAAATAGATTTCATTTATTGAAATTTGAATTTCTCTATATTTAATTAATTTATTTTATGCATTCTTCCTAAGGATAATTTGCATTTTTCAGAAATTGTTTCTGAAGAAATGGAATTCAACAGAGTCGATGGAACCCTTGGGCGTGTAAAGGTGTTTTCTTGTCCTTAGAAATTTTTTTGAAACCCTACATACCCTATCTCTTAGTACCTAGCTGCATACAAATTTTTTGATTTATTATTCCATAAAGAAAATTTGAAAATTCCTCAAAAAATTATTGGTATTACATCCAACCCGCCTTAAAAAAAAATTGTTCTTGAAATTTGGTTAAGGTTACTGTTATCATCTTAAAATTTTTCCCCCTCCCTCTGCGAGAGAGAGAGAAACGATTCTGCGAGTCAAACTTGACCAAAGTTTGGAAAATGGTTTTGAAAATTACTCGCCTTCGTTTTGAAAATTTACGGGAAAATTCCATAGAATGGGATCCGCCTGTCGGTACGAGGTTCAATCATTCCTGACGCCTTTACCAGAGGTAATTGAACCAAGGATCAATTGTGCGCTTTAACTTGACTCAAATATCTAAATCATGTTCTATTTTCCTAGAATGCACAGAGAATCAGGCATGTGCTATGGAAATTTGAGAAAGATGCAAGTTTGAGAAATATGATGTTTGCTTTAGAAAATTGAAATGTACTTGGAAAATGATTGGAAAAGTGCTTGAAAATGGAATTCCTGAAAAAATCATTGAATTTCATTGGAAATCAGAATTTTGCATTGGAAAATGAATTCTCAGGAAAACTTGAACTTTGGGAAAATCGATTTTGAGCTTTGGATTGCTTTTCTGAGAAAATGGATTTGAGAATCTTGAGAAAGTCAGAAAGTTCATTAGAAAATGATTTTTGAAATGGAAAATGGGTTCTCAGAAAAATCAGATCTTTGAAAGAATCGATTTTGATATTTGAACATGAAATTGAGAATGTGAAAATCTTGAGAAATCATGATTTTAACTTGGAAAATACTTGGAATCTCATTTGAAAACCCAGAATTCTAAGAAAATCAAATCCTGAGAAAGACTTGGAAATTCTTGGGAAAATTGATTATCTGAAATAGAATTGGAACATGATTTTGAAAATGATGCAAATTGAATGAATGAATATGAATTTAAAAGATAATTCTTTGAGGAATTGGGAAATCCTTTTGAAATTTTGAGAAATGTAGTGCATTTTTGAAGTTAGCCTAAGAGTGTAGGCTGAATGTGGCTAATACGAAGATCACAAATCTTGGTTTTCTTCGTATTCTGACTATGGTCATAAATACGAATCCCACCAAATTCGTGAACTCCCTAAAAGCTTGTGCACGTGCCATTCGTGTCAACCATAGTGATTTTGGAAAATGAGCATATGCATCATACATCAGAGATTGAATTTTTCAGAAATTAAACTATATGCGATGCACTCCTATTCTAAGCTGAAAAGTAACTCTTATTCCAAATTATTATAACTTGATATTACATTAAATTGAAATAAAAGAAAATAAAAATCTTCTTCCTGGATATTCCTGCAAAACTAGAAAATAAGTTAGCACAGAAATGTAGGTTTTTCTGAATTTATCCAAAAATATTGGAAATTATCGAATATTATTCAGATATAAACCTAAATTCATACCCCCTTTGATATAAACATGAGAAATAAGGATAAAATTTCAAAAATAAACTTGGAAATTCGAAATTGGGGTCAAAATGACCAAAATGCCCTTGATGACCTTGAAATTAGGTTTTTTTTGGGAGAATTTTTGTAAAAGTTAGAAATTTGAAAATCAAATGAAATAAAATCAAATACAATATGATAAAATATGATGATATGCATGAAAATTTGGAAAAATGAAGTTTGGAATTTCGAAATTATGGACAAAATGACCAAAATGCCCCTGATAACAAGACTATGACCTTGAAACCAGGGTTTTCTGAAATAATTTTTGCAAAAATGGGAAATGTGAAATGCAAATGACATTGAAATTATCCCTAATATGACATGACATGCTTATTTACATGATAAAAACTCTAAAATGACAAAAATATCACAAAATATCAAATTTGACTTGATTTTAGCCTGATTTTAAAAGTAAACTAACATACAAAGCAAATGAACTTGGAATTGAACCAAATTTGGCATGGACATCTAGACTAACCCTAAAAACATAATGAAGCTCGAAAATTTATTTTTTTGTTATTTGTTTAATGTGAAAAATAACTAAAATCCTAAAAATCAAGATTTTGCCTAAAATGCTAACTCTAAATTGGATTTTGGATACTAAAATTCCATAAAAAATTCTCAAATTTTATGGGGGTGACAAAGGACAGTTAGGAAAAGATTTTTGTATTTTACATATTCTGGTGTTGACCTATGTTCGGAGTTGGACAGCTCCAGCAAGTCGGATCGAAATCAGGCGACTCTAGGATCTAGGGCAGACAGACAGGTTTCGGGAAAAGTTATGAGAAAAATAGCAGTCAGATGAGAAAATGGCTGAAATTCTGGGAAAATGTCCCGGACAAACATTGTAAGATTTCCTTTTTTTACAGTATTGGGATTAGGGTTTTGGGATAAAACAAAGGGTTATCAGAGACCTGGATCTCTGAAATTCTCAGACATGGGAATCTAGCAAACAGGGAAATTAAATTTGGGAAAAATACTTAGGCTATTCTAAAAATTCTCAAATTCTGGGAAAAGATAGAGGGAAGAGTTAGGAACAACTTCTATGTTGGAAGTTTTGACATACAGCCTATGGGTTGAACAGACGCAGTGGGTTAGAGTCGGTCTAGACCCTGACAAGGAAAAAGTGAGATTTTCCCAAGGGTCTGAGAAAATTGATTTTTAGCAGGGACCAAAACTACTTAGAAAAAGCTAGGAAAATACTAGAAAACAATAGACTCTAACAGGGACTCATGGTATTTTTTTGAAAGAAATTCAAATCGTCCATCTAGGAGATCTCAGAGGTTTTTGTCTGCTAAAACAGAAATTGGAATTTCTGGAGAGTTAAAAACCCAATGTCAATCTTTTTTTTTTTATGATAATAATGATTTCAAATTAAATCAAACTTTCTACAGGAACTAAAAGTCATACAGATCTAACAATAATAAAATTTGTAGAATTTATGGACCCAAAAATTTGCATGAAATGACATATGGACTTTGTACATGAATGAAATCTATGAATTCTAAATTAAACATTGATAAAACCATGTAAAATGAATAAAATGCATGATAAGACTAATTAAGATGCATATTTTTAATTATGAAATGGCATAAAACAGAAAACTAAAATGGAAATCAATGGAGACATGCTTCAATTTTGATGTTAGCTCTCAAAATGAGAGATCCGATCCATCAAATGGATGGATCTCCACATTTATTTTGCTCATACACATAAGGAATATATTTTTTTTTTATACATCCTAAAAACCATAAAAGAAAACTCCACGTTATTGCAGATCCAATTTTTGAAATGGATTCACACTATCCTTACAAACCTAACATTCACATATTCTTTTTCAATCCCACAACTTTGGCAAAATTTTGCATAAATTTAGTAAAACAAGCCTCACCTTGGATCGATTGCAATAATGGAAAGTTGTTGCTGATTGTTGTAGCGATGGAGGGCTGTAGAAGGTTTGCTATCAATGCTGAGGCTGCTACCAAAGGTGAAGGTAGCTGGAGGGAGGTAGCCTTGGAGGAATATGCAAGGTTGAGGGATGGTGTTGTCTTGGTGTTGCTAGGCGCCAGCTGGAGGTTGAGGTACCACCTAGAGAAGACTGCTGCAACGGTAGAAGTTGAAGATGACTGTTACAAGGAGGGCTGCAACTGAAGATGGCTGCAACTGAAGATGGTCTGCCACCAAGAGGAGTTGGAGTTGATCCTGGTGGGCGGCTGCAATGGAAACACCAACTGGAGGCACTGCTGAAACCGAGGTAGCTGGAACAATGGAAGTGCTGGCTGGAGTGGAGGTGGCTATAGCCACCAAGGGGAGGTTTTGTGGCTGGATCCAAAGAGGAACCAAGAGAGAAAGAGAAGAGAGGGGGCTGAGAGAGGCTCAAAGGGGGCTGGCGTGAGATGATTGTTAGGCTGGAGAGGGGATCCAACGTGGGTTGTCTTCCTTCCTTTTTTTTTTTTTTAATAAAAGGACTTAGGGTTTTTTGAATTGGGGGCTAAGGTTGAGAGGGGTTAATGAGAGGGAGAGAGGTACGTGAGATGCCTTAGGGAATAGGTAAGAAAGCTAGGCTTTAAGGTGGCTAGACAATAGAGAAGGGAAAGAAAGAAGGAGGGAAAGAAAGAAGGAAAGAAAAGGGAAAGAAGAAGGAAAGAAAGAAGAAAGAAAGAAAAGGAAAGAAGAAGGAGAAGAGAAAGGAGGAAGAAGAGAAAGAAAAGGAGGAAGGAGGGGGCTGTACTGTTGAGAAACTCTGTTTTGATGTCACATAATATGATACACTGTCTTATTTGATTTCATATGATATGATAATATGTCTTCTTGAAAAATGTTATATAATGACTGGATATGTTTTGCCATATATCTAACGAGTATTTGATGCAAGGATATCTCACTCAAAAAGGATAGAGACCTCTTGTTCAAGTACAACTATGATGCAATCATACTCCTTGAAGAAAAAGCATGTTGAGCCATGCACTCCTAAAGACCATCTAAAGAGATCGGCTTCCTCAAGTTGAAGATTTTTTTCTTTAGAGTCATTTGTAACAGAACCTTCAGAAGGATGCATATTGCATATTACATACTCACTAATAAAAGCTATTTCATAAAAGTATACGATAGTTTCAAAAAGCTCCTTTTTGAAAACAAATAATTGTACCTTCTTACAACCCTTTATGAAAAAGGTATTTTGACATGATTTCAAAATATAATAATTGTACCTTACATCATATACAAGACAACATGAAAAGAAATGATTTCAAATATAGGAAAAAGACAAAACATGAAATCGGCTACACAAAGAAAACAAATATAATATTGGTTTTGAAAAGACTTTAGTTACCTTCTTTAAAGAAAGGATTTCAAAGATAGGAAAAAGACAAAACATGAAATTGGCTACACAAAGAAAACAAATATAATATTGGTTTTGAAAAGACTCTAGTTACCTTTTTACAAACTCATAGAATGTCGACTTACTTGAAGTCATCATTCTCTTTGTATAGCATTAAATACCTTCTGTAAAGAATCCTTGTTAAATATCCTTCTCAAGAATGTCGACTTACTTATAGTCTTCATTCTCTTTGTAGACTTTGAAAAAAACACAACATAAAGAAAACTCTTGACATGACTATGTACAAATAAATATCTCAAAGCATTTATTGTACTTACACTCATTTAAAGTAAAGAAGTACCTATGTACCACAAATCATTAATTAGGATAAAGACAAAACTACATGACAACCTACAATCCAACGTTCAATGTACTATTGTAAGAAATAGACTTTTTACATAAAATATGTATTACCTAAAATATTACAACAACTAGTGTACCCTATATTTTACTTTTATGGAAAGAAGACTTTCTCGAACTTCTCTAAAGATGTTTTTTGAAATGACATGACATTTCACATCTCAAAAAGGCTACTATTTCAAAAAGCCAATGATTATTTTTTTAAGCTATAAAAACACACTCAAATGAACTATTCAAGACAGAAGTGAATGGAATAGACAAGTGAGCTTACAACGAGAAAAATACCTATTCGATATTTGAAAAAGAGCCTAGAAAAAGAAAGAGAAAAAGAAAGAGAAAAAGTCAAAAATAACTCTTTGACAAAAAGTATCTTCTGAGTGACAAACAGAATATTCTGAGAATCCTTCATTCGTGCATTCATATCATCCTGAAGGTTCTATAGGAAGTATTGTAACTGTCTGTTATTCACTGTATTCCTTCTTTATTGAAAGAAGTAGACCTCTGAGAAAGAGGGTGTTGCCCTTCTCTGTTGAGAGAAGAAGACCTCTGTGTAAGAGGGTGTTGTCCTTCTCTGTTGAGAGAAGAAGACCTCTGTGGAAGAGGGTGTTGTACTATTTATCCGGTGACTCGGATGTTATAGTGGAAAGCTCAAGTGGTTTGCTTGGGGACTGGATGTAGGTCAGGGTTTTGACCGAACCTGTATAAATCCTGTGCTTATTGTGTTGTGCCTTATTGCTTTATTTTTTATTATATCAACTTGCATCGTATTTCACTATTCACCCCCCTTTAGTGGAATTTCATTTGGTATCAGAGCAGGTTTGTTGGTTTCGACATAACAAGTCTTCCAGCACATATGGCATCTACCTCTTATGCTCATGATATTGAAGGTCAACACGCATCTCGTCCTCCTTTCTTCAACGGCTCCAACTATGGATACTGGAAGTGCAGAATGGCTATATTTCTCAAATCCATAGATTTTGCTGTATGGAAAATTGTTGAGCATCCATACACATCTCCTTTCGCAGACTATAACTTATGGTCTGATGAAGAAAAGAAAATGGCAAACCTAAATGCAAAGGCTATGAATGCCTTATATTATGCCATCGATCAAAATGAATTCAATAGAATATCTATATGTAAATCTGCATATGATATTTGGCATTCTTTGGAGGTTATTCATGAAGGAACCAACAAAGTGAAAGAAGCCAAAATCTCATCTCTTGTCAGAAAATATGAGTTGTTCAAAATGAACAAAGATGAACCCATCACAGAGATGTTCACCAGATTCACCAACATCACCAACGATCTGAAATCTCTGGGTGTAACCCACTCTCAGAAAGAAAAGGTGAAGAAAATCTTGAGATCTCTCACAATTGATTGGGAGAAAAAGACTACTGCTATTGAAGAAGCTCAAGATTTATCCAAACTTTCCCTAGACGATCTAATAAGAAATCTTATGGCATATGAAGTCCACATGAAGGAAAGAAGGGAAGAAGAAAAACCTTTGAAGAAAACTCTAACCTTCCCAGCCCTTTCTGAGGATGAAGACTCAGAAAAAGAAACTGAGATTGCGCTACTCACCAGAAAATTTCAGCGCTTTATGAGAAGGAACCGGCTTCCAAATAAGCACAAAGAAAGAAAAGACCCAAAAGAAGATTCTATGTGCTACCAGTGTAATAATCCAAGTTACCTGAGACGTGACTGTCCTCTTCTCAAAAGAAAATCCAAGACTGAGGAACCAAAGAAAAGGTTCTTCAAGAAAAAGGCTTTGCATGCTCAATGGGATGATTCAGAACCATCCACCAGTGAAGAGTCAAATGATGATGAAGCAGAAACCGCCAACATGTGCTTCATGGCAGAAAGCTCTGTAAGTGAATCTCTTGATTTCTCCTTTGAAGATCTTCAAAATGCTTTTCAGGAACTTTTTGAAGAATCAAGGAAAATGATTCTAAAAAATAAACAGTTAAAATCTGAGAATCTAAAGCTCCTTTTGAAAAATGAAAAACTCAGTATTGAAAATTCTGAGTTACAAAAGAAAAATCTTCTTATTACTTCTGAAATCTCGTCTACTAGCTTCAAGACTAAAAATCTGCAAGTAGAAATTTCAGAATTAAAAAGTAAAACTGAGAACCTTATGAAAACAGTTTTCAAGTTTACTAAAGGAAAAGAGAACTTGGATAAACTCCTATCCTCTCAAAAAGTCTCTTTCTACAAGAATGGTATTGGCTACTCTTATTTCAACAAGCCTTCTTGTATGAATCAAAAGACCACTTTTGTGAAAAGTTTTTCTGAACCAAATAAGGAGTATTATAATTTTAATTTTTTGAACTCCTCTAAGGCTGTAGACAAACCCAAATCCAAATGGATATGGGTTCCAAAGTCTAACAAAAAGGGACCCGATTGGGTACCAAAAAGAAATTTTACTTAATGATTTGCAGGCTCCAAACAAGAAGAAGAGATGGATTCTAGACAGTGGATGTTCAAAACACATGACTAGACATTCAGATCTCTTTGCTGTTCTTCATAAAAAAGAAGGAGGAACCGTCACCTTTGGAGATAACAACAAAGGTTTGATAATAGGTATTGGTAATATTGGAAATATAGATAAACCTCTTATCAAAGACGTTCTCCTGGTTAAAGGCTTAAAACATAACCTTCTAAGTATTAGTCAAATGTGTGATACAGGTTATAATGTTAGCTTTAATCATAATGCTTGTCTTATAGCAGACACCAACGAAAATATTATCTTAAAAGGTATAAGAAAAAATAATATATATGAACTATACCTAGAAAACATCACAGAACATTGCCTCATAGCTAATAATGACTCTCAACATCTATGGCACATGAGAATGGGTCATGTTAATTCTAAGTACATGTCTAAATTAGCTAAAGATAAGTTAGTATGTGGGTTACCCAAAATATCTTTTAAAAAGGATTATTTTTGTGATTCATGTCAATTAGGAAAACTGTCCAAATCATCTTTTAAATCAAAAAATGTCATTTCAAGCAAAAGACCTCTAGAGCTTCTCCACCTGGATCTCTTTGGTCCTTCTAGAGTAGCTAGTCATAATCACAATAAATACGTTTTTGTCATTATAGATGACTACTCAAGATTTACTTGGGTAATATTTTTGAAAA
Organism: Nuphar pumila; assembly: GCF_984573655.1. Classification (NCBI taxonomy): domain Eukaryota; kingdom Viridiplantae; phylum Streptophyta; class Magnoliopsida; order Nymphaeales; family Nymphaeaceae; genus Nuphar; species Nuphar pumila. The sequence goes on along the minus strand of NC_143264.1, from coordinate 42,211,210 downwards.
ACCAAAGTGATACGTTTTGTCAATTTGAAATTTTATGTAAAAAATTACAAAATGAAAAATCTTGTTCTATTGTTAAAATCCGTAGTGACCATGGAGGAGAATTTGAAAATGAACTTTTTGAAAATTTTTGTAACTTGCATGGTATTTCTCATAACTTTGCCTTTCCTAGAGCTGCACCTCAAAATGGTGTAGTAGAAAGAAAGAATAGAGCCCTTCAGAAATCTGCTAAAACTATGCTCCAACACAATAATCTTGCTAAATCTTTTTCGGCAGAAGCTGTTAATACTGCATGCTACATAACAAATAGAGTTCTCATTAGACTCTTATTAAATAAAGCTCCCTATGAACTATTCTATGACAGAACTCCAAGAATAGACTATTTCAAAGTCTTTGGTTGTAAATGCTTTATCCTAAACACAAAAGATAGCCTAGATAAATTTGATGCTAAATCTATTGAAGGCATATTTTTAGGGTATTCAAGTCATAGTAAAGCATACAGGGTTTTCAATAAGAGTTCTAAGTCTATTGAAGAATCTATGCATGTTAGTTTCTGTGAATCTATTGATCAATCTGTTCTTAAGCAAACTAACGATGATGATGTTGAAAGTACAAATTTATTTTTAGATAACACAGCTAAGTCTAATGAAGATGATCATCAAAGAACATTTGTCGATATCAAAGATCATCCTCAAAAGCAGATTTTGGGAGAACTGACAAAGGGGGTTCAGACTAGAGCTCAACTAGAACGGATTGCAAACATGACATTCATTTCTCAACTTGAACCAAAGAAGATTGATGAAGCCATCATCGATGAGTTCTGGATGCTAGCCATGACTGAAGAACTGAATCAATTCCAAAGGAATGAAGTTTGGGATCTTGTACCAAGACCAAAGGATCATCCGATCATTGGGACAAGATGGATCTTCAGAAACAAGCTAGATGAAACAGGTAATGTTATAAGAAACAAAGCAAGACTAGTAGCTCAAGGATACAACCAGGAGGAAGGTATTGATTTTGATGAAACATTTACTCCTGTTACTAGACTTGAATCTATTAGAATGTTTTTAGCATATGCAAGCTATATGGATTTCAAATTATATCAAATGGATGTTAAAAGTGCCTTTTTAAATGGTTTTATAAATGAAGAAGTTTATGTAAAACAACCTCCAGGATTTGAAAATGAACAATATCCAGATCATGTTTTCAAACTCAAACGTGCTTTGTATGGATTAAAACAAGCACCTCGTGCTTGGTATGATAGACTTAAAACCTTTTTATTAAAAACTGGTTTTTTTGTAGGCAAAGCAGACTCTACTTTATTTGTGAAAATAGTGAATAATCATACCCTAATTGTTCAAATATTTGTGGACGATATCATCTTTGGATCTTCTAACAGCACTCTTTGTGAAGAATTTTCTAAGTCCATGCAGAAAGAATTTGAAATGAGTATGATGGGAGAACTCACCTACTTTCTTGGACTGCATATTAAGCAAACCAAGGATGGAGTTTTCATCAATCAGTCTAAGTATGCTCGTGAACTTCTGAAGAGGTTCAACATGAACTCAACTGCTTCAAAATCTACTCCTATGAGCACTACTACTGTTTTGGACAAAGATGAAGATGGTAAGTCTGTTGATACAAAGGTATACCGAGGTATGATAGGATCACTTCTCTATTTAACTACTAGCCGTCCAGATATTATGTTCAGTGTTTGCTTGTGTGCTAGATTTCAGTCAAATCCAAAAGAATAACATCTTAAGGCTGTAAAAAGAATAATGAGATATTTAAAAGACACAGTTGATTTTGGATTATTCTATTCAAAATCCTCTACATTTGATTTAATCTCATACAACGATGCTGACTTTGCTGGAAGTAAATCTGACAGAAAAAGCACAAGTGGAACATGTCATATGCTAGGACACTCACTTGTATCATGGTTCAGTAAAAAACAAAACTGTATCCTTATCAACTACTGAAGCCGAATACATTGCTGCTAGCCTAGCCTGTACACAAGTTATCTGGATGAAACAAACCTTAAAAGATTTTGGTTTAAATTTTGAAAATACAACTATTTTCTGTGATAATACTAGTGCTATAAACTTATCTAAGAATCCGATTTTACACTCACGAACTAAGCACATTCAAATAAGACACCACTTCCTAAGAGAACAAGTCTTAAACAACATAATTAAACTCGAATTCATACCCACTAATCAACAGTTAGCAGACATTTTCACTAAACCATTGAAACATGAAGACTTTACACGAATTAGAAGACAACTAGGAATATGCAAACTAAGTGACTTATAAATTAATCACACTTATTATAATACTTCTTATAAGTTTTGTTAAAATCTTATTTTAAAAGTTTTTTTCTTCTTATCGATTTTTGTTAGTCAAACTAGGTTTCCATATTCACGTATACTCTAAACTCTTATAAGACACATTCTTTATGTCTTTCAACTTGTCATCTTTCAAGTACACATCCATAATGACTCCTTGTCCTATCTCCTTTCACTCATATCCATAAGAACTAATTATATTAAAAGTTATCATGACTTTGTTCACATCAATCATCTCATAACCCCTTTATTATTTTTTGTCCTTTTGTGAAAACTTCTCTTACGATAAGTTGATTCACCTTCAACATGATAACATATGAGTTTATGAGAAATCTTGCTTTTCAAATTTTAGTCAAAATCGAATGATTATTTTTTTTGGTTCTTTTACCTTCTTCTAAAGATCTAGTTGCTATGTTTTTACGTAAAAATTTTACTATATCATTTGATATATCATATATTACGTACACTCTATTTTTATCATGTCTTCCTTTCCTCCTATCGAGACACTTCACTAAAACATTAATGCCTTTCATGAAAAATTCAAATGATTATCCTCTTGTACCACCTTTAAGTTATTATATCTCACATAAATTTTTACTATATCATCTATTATATCATAGCCTAAGAACAATCTATTATCTTCTCTTCATGCTTTACATCTTTTACAAAAAGTATTGTAAAATTCTCTTCTCAAAAACTTGTACTCCACTCATTAGTACGTTTTTGTATCACCTTTTTATCTCTCTCTCTCTTTCTCTCTCTACATTATACGAAGTTCCTTTTCATCCGTGACCATGACTCTCTCATATTTTTTATATCTCTCTCCAATCGAGATTCATTAAAACCTTGTCCTTCACTCCACTTTATGTCATACATCTCCTATCCAACTTCAAGTGATTGGTGTCCTTTATGACCACTCTCATTTCTTCACACATCCGTATCACCCTCTTTTATATCTATTCACACTCCTTTCACGTATATCAAAATATACACTTCTTAAATAAGAAATTATTGCATTTCATCATATTCTCATGTTTGTCCTATTCCAAACTCCCTCTTCACGATTTTGGAATGCTTTCACATAAAGTAAATCCTTGAAAAAGTTGTTTGTTCTTATTAGGCCATTATTCACTCTCTATTCTTCATGATCTTCACGAAAATCTTTAAAAACTCTTAAATCATTCTTTCTCTTACGTTTGAAATGACACTCCATACTCAATTCATGACTCTTCTCACTATCCAACAAGATTGCCCATAGAAAATTTGTTACATATATAAAAAAATTATTTCGAAACTATGTCCTTAATATCTTCACTAATATAATACACTATCTTCCGAAATTGATTTGATTTGTCATTCACAAGTCTCTTATTTTACAACTCACGCATTTCCTTTTTCCACTAAAATCTAAAAATCCTTCACTTCCAATGGCATTCATTTCTTATCACCATTATTTTTCTTCTTCTATTTATTAGATTGATTCATATCTCATTCCCACGATTTTCTCTATTCTCTTACAAACCCTTACTCCTTCCAAGATCTTTTCTCTTGCTCGTTTTTTTTCTAAGCTCTTGCAATGGCATTCTCTTGCACATCCGACTTACTCCAAGCTTCGGAGTTGAGATTTTCAGATCTCATTCATACTTATCACTACATAAAATCTTTGACAATCCTACCAGGCAGCTTGGTTCACCTTGAAGCCTTTCCAGCGTTTGACTTACAAACTTCTCTTTCTGAACTTATTCATGTTCTAGCCTCTCCAAAACAAATGCCCATCTATCCTCACCTTATCAAAGTTTTCTACACCAACCTTTCTATCGACCATGATCACTCTTCTATCACTTCCATGGTACATGAAAAAATTTTCTCCTTTGACATATCTCAGTTAGGCAATATTTTGAATATCTCTTCTTACGGTATTGAACTTCCCAACATTGTTCCTCTCGACCACTCTGTGTTTCAGAAAATCCTCCTCTCCACTCGCTCCACTCAACTTCTTGCCCAGATTCTTCTCCACAATATCTATCCTAAGCCTCCACGCAAGGGATTAGTACCAAGAAAAATCTCTCTCCTTCTCTACGCAATTTTTTCTTCTACTCCGATAAACTGGTTCAACATTCTTTTCGACCTTTTTATTCGTTATCAAAAATTCTAGCCTCTTCTTTTCGGGTGTTTTATAACTCCCATTTTAAAATACTTCAAAGTACCCCTTCAAAACGAAGTTATCCTCCATCCCTCTCAGGTCCTCGATGCTACTTCCTTCAATCTCAGGTCCCTGCACCTGCCCGGCTCTGATGAAGATGCTTCAACATCCAACAACTTATCTTTTAGACTGTACTAGCTGTATTTTTTTTCGGTCTGTAATGAGTTTTAATTAATTCTGGTCTGTAATAACTTTACATTTTTTTTGTTTTGTCTATAATAACTCTCTTACTCTGATCCCTTCCTTTTTGTCCATGACAAAGGGGGAGAAAAATCCTGTCTCCATTATTGGAGAAAAATACTCTCTTTAACATTTTTTTCAATAGTTTTATGATATTATTATTTCTACGCATAATGTCTTTTTGACAGGGGGAGCATATTTTGTCATCATCAAAAAGGGGGAGAATGTTGAGAAACTCTGTTTTGATGTCACATAATATGATACACTGTCTTATTTGATTTCATATGATATGATAATATGTCTTCTTGAAAAATGTTATATAATGACTGGATATGTTTTGCCATATATCTAACAAGTATTTGATGCAAGGATATCTCACTCAAAAAGGATGGAGACCTCTTGTTCAAGTACAACTATGATGCAATCATACTCCTTGAAGAAAAAGCTTGTTGAGCCATGCACTCCTAAAGACCATCTAAAGAGATCCGCTTCCTCAAGTTGAAGATTTTTTTCTTTAGAGTCATTTGTAACAGAACCTTCAGAAGGATGCATATTGCATATTACATACTCACTCATAAAAGTTATTTCATAAAAGTATACGATAGTTTCAAAAAACTCCTTTTTTAAAACAAATAATTGTACCTTCTTACAACCCTTTATGAAAAAGGTATTTTGACATGATTTCAAAATGTAATAATTGTACCTTACATCATATACAAGACAACATGAAAAGAAATGATTTCAAATATAGGAAAAAGACAAAACATGAAATCGGCTACACAAAGAAAACAAATATAATATTGGTTTTGAAAAGACTCTAGTTACCTTCTTTAAAGAAAGGATTTCAAAGATAGGAAAAAGACAAAACATGAAATCGGCTACACAAAGAAAACAAATATAATATTGGTTTTGAAAAGACTCTAGTTACCTTTTTACAAACTCATAGAATGTCGACTTACTTGAAGTCATCTTTCTCTTTGTATAGCATTAAATACCTTCTGTAAAGAATCCTTGTTAAATATCCTTCTCAAGAATGTCGACTTACTTATAGTCTTCATTCTCTTTGTAGACTTTGAAAAAAACACAACATAAAGAAAACTCTTGACATGACTATGTACAAATAAATATCTCAAAGCATTTATTGTACTTACACTCATTTAAAGTAAAGAAGTACCTATGTACCACAAATCAGTAATTAGGATAAAGACAAAACTACATGACAACCTACAATCCAACGTTCAATGTACTATTGTAAGAAATAGACTTTTTACATAAAATATGTATTACCTAAAATATTACAACAACTAGTGTACCCTATATTTTACTTTTATGGAAAGAAGACTTTCTCGAACTTCTCTAAAGATGTTTTTTGAAATGACATGACATTTCACATCTCAAAAAAGCTACTATTTCAAAAAGCCAATGATTATTTTTTTAAGCTATAAAAACACAGTCAAATGAACTATTCAAGACAGAAGTGAATGAAATAGACAAGTGAGCTTACAACGAGAAAAATACCTATTCGATATTTGAAAGAGAGCCTAGAAAAAGAAAGAGAAAAAGAAAGAGAAAAAGTCAAAAATAACTCTTTGACAAAAAGTATCTTCTGAGTGACAAACAGAACATTCTGAGAATCCTTCATTCGTGCATTCATATCATCCTGAAGGTTCTATAGGAAGTATTGTAACTGTCTGTTATTCACTGTATTCCTTCTTTATTGAAAGAAGTAGACCTCTGAGAAAGAGGGTGTTGCCCTTCTCTGTTGAGAGAAGAAGACCTCTGTGTAAGAGGGTGTTGTCCTTCTCTGTTGAGAGAAGAAGACCTCTGTGGAAGAGGGTGTGCCCCTTCTCTGTTGAGAGAAGAAGACCTCTGAGGAAGAGGGTGTTGTATAATTTATCCGGTGACTCGGATGTTATAGTGGAAAGCTCAAGTGGTTTGCTTGGGGACTGGATGTAGGTCAGGGTTTTGATCGAACCAGTATAAATCCTGTGTTTATTGTGTTGTGCCTTATTGCTTTATTTTTTATTATATCAACTTGCATCGTATTTCACTATTCACCCCCCTCTAGTGGAATTTCATGTACGTGAGTGAAAGGAGAAGGGAAAGAAGAAAAGAAAGAAAGAAAAAGAAAGAAAAGAAGAAGAAAAGAAAGAAAAGAAGAAGAAGAAAAAGAAAAAGGAAAGAAATGAAGAAGAAGAAGGAGAGGAGAGGAAGAAAGAAAATTAAAGAAGAAGGGGAAAGGGGGGGTCGACCCCCTTGTTGGTCCCACCTCTAAAAAAAAAGAAATAAAAATAAAAAAATAAAAAAATAAAGAAAAATATAGCAAAAGAAAATGTTTATTTTTTTTAAAAGAAAATACAAGTAGATAAGCCATCTCAGAGTGGGCTTACTTTCTAAATTTGAAATTCATTTTGAGAATCATAGGGGTAGAATAGTCCTTTTAGAAAATTTTCGGACAAAACGAGCTATTTTTGGCATTTTTTGAAATGAGCTCAGAATTTGAAGTTCAATACCCCGTTGCAAAGCAAATCCAATTTAGAATTTGAAAATTTGAGTTTGAAAGAAATCCAAATTATTTTTCTCAAGAAAATATTTCCAAATTTAGAATTCTGGGGGTAAAAATGTCAGTTTTGGAAACCCAGGGTTTGAAATTGATTTCTGAAAACTTTTAAAACTCAATCTGGATTGAAATTTATAAAAGTAGAGTTCTGGACTTCGAAAATGAAATGAAATATGATGAAATGCTGAAAAATGATATGAAATGATGAGAAATGACACGAAATGCTAACTCTGAATGAAGAATTTTGGATATTAGACCCCGATTGGCACTTGTACGAGTTCAAAAAGTGTTAAAATTGATAAAATTTGCAAAATGACTCAAGGAATGATTTTCGGGTTCTATCGGGCTAGAGTGACACTGAAAATTAGGGTGTGAGCTGGATTAAACTGGATTGAGCTGGGTTTTGGAGTTTCATAACTCAACTGGACTGACAAGACACTGACTCAAATGATCTTTCCGGCTAAATTTTCAAGAAAAGCTGCCATTTTTAGAGAAATGGTACGGAATGGTCACTGGAGCGAAGTGAATTACGAACCTGAGCTGGGTTTGAGCTACAACAAAGGTCAGTAATACTGAGATGAACTAAAATCGAAGCTCGAACACTAGCTCAATCAACTGGACTCAGCTCAATTTCAGCTAAATGATCTGAAATGGGCTAAAATGAGCTATTGGACACTTAGAAGTGATTTTGAACTGAAACTAGAGCGCTTGAACTCCTGATGAGCTCAAGCTAGACTCTGGAGAATAGAATTGACTGGGAATGACTGACTCAGAGACAATTGGCTTGGATTTAAGTGAGAAATGAACTCATTTATGAAGAAATGATCCCATTTTGGCAAGAATGGTCAGAAATGAAAATGGTTTGTTCATCATGAGCTCAAATGGGCTAGGAATAACTGATATTCTAACTGTTCTGAACTAACCAATGAGCTTGGTTGACTCCAACTGACTGGGGTCTGGGATGACCTAGGGGTAAAATGGTAATTTTTCTAATGAAAGTGGGTAAAATAGTAGTTTTCTGACAGAAACTCGCGTTTTGACTTCTACACTGACCTACCAGGGTTGGCACTGCACGAGGGGGATTGTCTGAGAATGGATAAGGAAAATTTGGGGTGTTTACAGATGCCCCTCTTTTCTACTAAGTCGGCTTGAGGACAAGCTTAGTGGCAAAGAAAAACACACCAAATTTGGGCTATAAAAATGCCCCAGTTAGAAGGATCTGACTGGGTATGAAGAAATTAGCCCTGATGAGAATGGTAGATATGAAATGGAGAATGAAGAGGAAAGATTTACTTCAAAGAAGTGAGATTCAAGTTTTGCCCTTATCCTGGATGGGACGAGAAATACCTCGTGTAGAAACGAGGCTCAGGTTTGACCCTCAACTTGACCGGAAAATGAAATACCTCATCAAAATGAGGCTCAGGTTTAACCCTTAACCTGACCGGGAATGAAATACCTCATCAGAATGAGGCTCAGGTTTAACCCTTAACCTGACCGGGAAATGAAAATGATGGGGTTCTCGAAAGAAGAACCCATGATGGAACCTTCGAACTTCCGCACAATGAATCTGATAGGGGTTTTGCACAAGGATGAAATTGGGGTCTCTAAAGCTTAAAAAAGAGTTTGATTTTGGGTGCCTCATTGCTGAGACTAAATAACTTTTGAAATTGATGACCTTTTGCGAGAAAATAATTTGTGGCTTAACCTTAAGCCGAAATTGGACTGTCTATAGTGGGACAGTGGGGACACAGGGAAGTGTGCGAATATGAGAACCCAGGCGCTCAGATTATACCAAAGAAGGGAAGGAATCTTGAAAACTCCTGTTATCAAGTCCTAAAAGGGATAACAAATGGTGTCAGAATGCGCCAAAGATGAACCTCAAACTCTCGCTTCATGTCAGAATAGCTAGAAAATATTATCAAAATGTTGAAAAATTGTTGTTGATTCAAAATAATTAAAAATGATGCACATTGGTGCGAAAATATTCCCTCTTTTCTATCTGAGGTATTACCTTCGATTGGGCTTAACTCTGTAGAATCAAGATTCAAACTCAAATTGCTTTCCATTGGCTTTCTTTCAAGGAGGCTATCAATTTTCTTGATATGAACAAAAAAGAGAGTATTCTTGATATTGTGAAAGCAATTGGTGAAAGATTATTGATAATAGAATTTCACAAAATTTAAAGAGGATTCTTGGCAGATTTGGCAGTTTGATATCCTAGGATTCTTTTCTCATGATGATCTTTCTGCACTTTCTTTTTTTTTTTTGTGGCAGAATTAATGCTCTCTTGGATTTTTGAGAATTACATCATCCTTCATTTTGGAGATGTTCTGACTTTTTCTCTCTTTTTCTTTGGAAGGGTACGTCACAAACTCCTACAACTCAGAGATGTTCTGATCCTTCTTTGCCTCAGGGATTATCTTGACAGTATTGGCTCATTGGTTGAAAATCTCTTCATGATAGCAGAAATTAAATATCTTTTAGGGTTTGTCGAGAGGTTCATCGCAGTCGCCTTCATCTTGACGGTGATCTGAACTTTCCCTGAAAGGATCCATCATAAACTCCTTCATCTTGGAGATGATCCAAATCTTCTTTGGCCCTGGGGTCTAACTCGCATAATTTGTCTTCATCTTGACGACAATTGAGATATCCCTTTTGCAGATATTTAATTGCAGCTTAAATGATTGAGGAGATATGGGAATTGAGTGGTTTTTTTTTTCTATCCAAGATATTTCGACTACCTTGTCTTTACAAGAATGATCTTTAAAAATGTGCCATTGACTGCGATCAATATCGATCACTTATGGCTTTGCAACAATATTGAATTTCCTTTGTTGGCCATATTGAGGATTTATTCTTCATCCTTTTGGTTGGCCAATAGAAAGATTTTGAATTTTGAATCCTTCTTTGTGAAAGCTTTGTCCTTTCAGAAGTAATACTGAAGGTATTCTGAGGTAATAATTTCTTTGCAATAAAGATTTTAAAATCAACAAATATTAATGACGAATTGGCAAAATGTTCTTGAAATCCTTTGTGAAAGCGAGCATTTGAAGCGCGACTCAACGCATCCATGACTAAAAATTTTCTTCTCCTTTCCCCAAAAAAGAAGATCCAGAAATGGAAAATAGAAATTATTCCTCTCTTCCCTGAAGAGGAGGTGTTTGCAAAACGAACTTTCGAAGAGAAATTAAGCTTTCGTCAAAACTTCCTAACATTAGGCTTCTCTTATGGAAAGGGGGTCGGTAATGGTGAGGTCGGTGAATTGGTCATGAAGGAACGAGTCCATCACAGTCTCCATGAAAATAGAGTCCTTCATGATGAAATGGCCTAGTATGAAGTTGGGGTCACAAGTAAAGCGAGCTTCCGTCGAAGCTCTCCTTGAACTAAACGTTCCTTGTGTGAAATTGGAAATTTGTTTTGCAAACGGTTTACAAAGATATGAGTCCCTTCAGACTCTCCCTAAAAAGGGGCTAAGTGAACAAAGAATAGCATGTAAAAAGAATGAGCGCCCTCGAACTCTCCCTGTAAAAAGGGTCTTTCGCAAGAGAAAATGATTGAAATTGGTATTGAGTGACCAAAAAGGTCAAAATTAGAAATTGGAGATAAAAAATTTGGAATTTAGAATTTAGAATTTAAAAATTGGAAATTGGAAATTGATTGACCCGAAAGTCGAGATTGGATATTGATTGACCCAAAAGTCGAAATTGGAAATTGATTGACCTGAAGGTCGAAATTGGAAATTGATTGAACCGAAGGTTGAAATTTGAAATTAGAATTTGGAAATTGGAATTTGAATGACCCGAAAATCGAATTTGGAAATTGATTGACCCGAAGGTCGAAATTGGAATTGGGAATTGGAAGTTGGAAATTAGAAACTGGAATTTGGAAATTGAAAATTGGAAATTAGAAACTGAACATTTTAGAAATTGGGAATTGGAAATTGATTGACCCGAGGGTCGAAATTAGAATTGGTTTACTGAGAACAACATGAGTTCAATAGGGATTCAGCCTAAAAAATGACATTCGTTCAATTGAGAACGACATTGGTTCACTGGGAACAACATGGGTTCAATTGAGAACGACATTGGTTCACTGGGAGCGACATGGGTTCAATAGAGATTCAGCCTAAGAACGATATTGGTTCAATTGAGAACGACATTGGTTCACTGGGAATGGCATGGGTTCAGTAGGGATTCAGCCTAAGAACAACATTGGTTTAATTGAGAACGACATTGGTTCACTGGGAACGACATGGGTTCAGTAGGGATTCAGCCTAAGAACGACATTGGCTCAATTGAGAATGACATTGGTTCACTGGGAACGACATAGGTTCAATAGAGATTCAGCCTAAGAACGACATTGGTTCAATTGAGAACGACATTGGTTCACTAGGAACGACATGAGTTCAATAGGGATTCAGCCTAATAACGACATTGGTTCAATTGAGAATGTCATTGGTTCACTGGGAACGACATGGGTTCAATAGGGATTCAGCCTAATAACGACATTGGTTCAATTGAGAATAACATTGGTTTACTGGGAACGACATGGGTTCAATAGGGATTCAGCTTAAGAATGACATTGGTTCAATTGAGAACGACATTGGTTCACTGAGAACGACATGGGTTCAATAGGGATTCAGCCTAATAACGACATTGGTTCAATTGAGAACGACATTGGTTCACTGGAAACAACATGGGTTCAATAGGGATTCATCCTAAGAACAACATTGGTTTAATTGAGAACGACATTGGTTCACTAGGAACAACATGGGTTCAATAGGGATTCAGCCTAAGAACGCCATTGGTTCAGTTGAGAACGACATTGGTTCACTGGGAACAACATGGGTTCGGTAGGGATTCAACCTAAGAACGACATTGGTTCAGTTGAGAATGACATTGGTTCACTGAAAACAACATGGGTTCGGTAGGGATTCAGCCTAAGAACGCCATTGGTTCAGTTGAGAACGACATTGGTTCAATTGAAACAACATGGGTTCAATAAGGATTCAGCCTAAGAACTTGGATCAGGAAGATTTCAACCTACAGATCGAATTTTTGATAGTGAGATTAGTTCCAAAGGGGTTCAACCTAAGAACTGAGGTTGAGAAAGACTCTTGGTTCACAAAGGGGTTCAACCTAAGAACCATATTAGTTTGGCAGGCGTTCAACCTATAAATCATATTGGTTTAACAGGGATTTGACCTACAAACTATCAATTCCATAAGGGTTCAACCTAAGGGTCACATCGGTTTCGCAGGCATTTAACCTACAAACTATCAATTCCATAAGGATTTAACCTAAGAGTCACATCGGTTCAGCAGGGATTTAGCCTACAAACTATCAATTCCATAGAGATTTAACCTAAGAGTCATATTGGTTCAATAGGGATTCAACCTACAAACTATCAATTCCATAGGGATTTAACCTAGGGATCACATCGATTAAGCAGAGATTCAGCCTACAAACTATCAATTCCATAGGGATTTAACCTAGGGATCTTAGTTTAAGAAGGAAGGGTTCAACTTGTGGGCTTTGAATGGACTAGGTGCTAAACTGGGTTTAAAAGGACCAGGTGCTAAACTGGGTTTTGAAGGAAGATTTGAATCATAATTCAAATCTTCAAGGGAAAACTAAATGAATTGGGTTTTAAAAGAAAATTTGAGTCAGAACTTAGATCTTCTAGACCCATTACTAAATTGCAGAAAAGTTTGAGTAGGAGTTCAAACCTTTAAAGGAAAGCTAAGCAAATTGGATTTGGAAGAAATTCAAGTCGGAACTCTAATTTTCTAGACCGATTCTGACATTTGAATTGAATTTGGAAGAAAATTTGAGTCGGAACTCTAATTTTCTAGACCAATTTTAGACATTTGAATTGGATTTGGAAGAAAATTCGAGTCGGAACTCTAATTTTCTAGACCAATTCTAGACATTTGAATTGGATTTGGAAAAAAATTTGAGTCGGAACTCTAATTGTCTAGACCAATTCTAGACATTAGAATTGGATTTGGAAGAAAATTCGAGTCGGGACTCAAATTTTCTAGACCAATTCTAGACATTTGAATTGGATTTGGAAGAAAATTTGAGTCAAAACTCTAATTTTCTAGACAAATTCAGAAGGAAAAGAAATTCTGGTCAAAACTCGAATCTTTAAAGGAAAACTAGATCCATTGTGGAAGAAAAAGAAATTTGAGTCGGAACTCGAATCCTGAAGGAAAAGATCAATTTGGAAAGAAAAGAAATTTAAGTCGGAACTCGAATCTTGAAGAAAAAGTAGATCAATGAGGACACTGAATTTTAAAGTGTACCAGTGCAAGCACTGTGTTTTGAAAAATTACCAGTACGAATACTGGGTTTTAGAGATTTACCAGTAAAAACACTGGGTTTTGAAAAATTACCAACACAAACACTGGATTTTGGGAAATTACCAGCACGAACATTGGGTTTTGAAAAATTACCAGCACGAACACTGGTTTTTGAAAAATTACCAGCACGAACACTAGGTTTTTGAAAAATTACCAGCACAAACACTGGGTTTTGGAAAATTACCAGCACGAACACTGAGTTTTGGAAAATTATCAGCACGAACACTGGGTTTTTGAAAAATTACCAGCACAAACACTAGATTTTGGAAAATTACCAATATGACCACTGCATTTTGAAGAAAAATTACCAGCACGAACATTGGATTTTGAAAAATTACTAGCACGAACACTGGATTTTGAAAATTTACTAATTGATTCTGACAGAAGATTTTCAGTCTTCACTGTCATGCTGACTTGGACAATTGTCGGGGCCTCAGGATTTATCCCTTAACTTGTAGGGGAAATGACTTCGATGCATATGTATGCAAATGAATGCAAAATGATGTAAATGAGTGCACATGCGTGCAATATGAAAGATTTATTTTATCCTGCCTGCATACAAAATATTTTTGAAGTAAACAAATTTTAAAAAAAAAAATGCCCCAGTGTAATAAGGGAAACAAATTTTGGATAAACGGAAGATAATTGATGTTTAAAGAATGCTCTCTGAAGATAACAAAGCAACTAACTTTTGATTGGTTCACGAGGGACTCTGAAGAGGGTCATTCCTCATGAAAGAACATTTTGCGGAGAAAGAGAATAAAAGGTGACATCAAGTTTATGAGAAAAATTGATAATTTTATTGAATCATTAAAGAAAAATAACAAATTGGTAAGAAAGCTGGGACTGTATTGTCCTTTAAAATGACCGAAAGCAAAATGATTAGAGATGACATAGCCTTGGCATTGTCAGTTTCTTGGAAAACTTGATCAAGATGGTCAACTGGTATCTTTCTCATCTTCAACAAGGAGATTCTTGTCGATGCAATCTTAAATGATATTCTTCAGGACGAAACAATTCTCAGTGTCATGCCCTACTGCCCGATGAAATTTGTAGAACTGCTTTCTGAATCTGCCCATGATTGCTAGGGGATCGGCTACTTTAGGTAAATGGATCATATCTCTTGTGAGCATGTATTCCAGAACACTCTCAAGTGTCTGGTCCAGAGGGGTGAACTTTTGATTCGTACTCCAATCCATGCGCTTTGACTTTTCTTGATCTTTCTTTTTAGGATAAGGACTAGATTGAAGAGGCTTATCATTGTTGGCGACCTTTCCCTTTCGGTCCTCGGATCCCTCTGAATGGTCATCATGATTTTTTTGGTTACCCTTGCTATTGTTGGCAGAAGGAGTAAAGTATGCCTTCGGAGGTCTGACCATATCTTTTATGAGCATGTATTCTAAGAAACTCTTGAGTATTTGATCCAATGGGGCCATCTTGCGGTCCTGGTTTTGATTGTCACGCTGTACCTCTTGTCGAGTGCTTAATTTCTACTGAGACTTGGCCGAGACAGTTGATTGGCATTCTTTCTTATCCTCAACGAAGAAATTTTTATCGATATAGTCTTGGACAATGTTCTTGAAGACAAAACAATGTTCAATATCGTGCCCCGTTGTTCAGTGGAATTTGCAGAATCGATCTTTCCATTTGCCTTTTGCGACATGAGGATTAGCAATCTTTGAGAGTTTAACCATTTTCTTGACCAGCATGTATTCAAGGATCTTTTCGAGGGGCTGATCTAGAGGAGTAAATTCGCGATCGTAACCCCAACCGTCATGTTTGATCTTCTCTTTCTGTTGACTCAATTTTTCACTATGCTTTGAAGATTTTTCTTTCTAACTTGTATGATTGCCTTTGTTATCTTTGCAATCATTACGGTTGTGTGATAATCACAAAATTTTTCCTCTTGTATTCCTTCACTTCCTTCTCTTTTTCTTTCTAACCTCTATTTCCCTTTTTGAAGGAGAAATAAAAGACAGAAAAGAAGAGAGAAGAGAGAGAGGAACTCTTTTGCGAAGGTCTCACTTGACCTTAATTTTGAAAAATGTTTTGAAATTACTCGCCTCTGTTTTGAAAATTTACTGGAAAAATGGAGAGACGGGATTCACTCATCAGTACGAGGTTTGACTGTTCCTGGTGCCTTTACCAGGGGTAATTGAACCAAGGACCAAATTTATGCCTTCTGCTTTGCCTAAATATCATCTAAGAATTTATTCTAAGTCTAAATGTACAAAAAATCATGCTTGTGCAATGCAAATGCAGAAATGTATGCTTTTAAAAAAAATAGTTTAGAAATATGGGATTTTCCAAGTGATTCTGAAATAAATTTGATAATGGAATGAATAAATGATTCAAAGGGTTGAAATTAATTCGAAAAAGTTAGATTTTGAATCTAACTCAGAATTTTGAAATAGATCTGGAAGGAGAAACTTGAAATTCCAAGTCTTGGGATAATCAGAGACTCAAAAATAAATCTTGAATTTGAAGAGATGAAAAAAAGGTAAGAGATAGAATTCGAAGTCAAAATGAATGTTTCAAAGTCAAAATGAGCTTTGAATTTAAATTTTGAATCTGGATTTCGAAATGGAGATGGAAATTTGAAATGGAATTGAATTTCAGATTTGAAGTTTGAAATCAGAATCGAATTTCGGATTTAAGAAATCCAAATGGAATTCAAAAATAGAATTGGATTTAAGAAGTCTAGGTCAGATCTGAAAATGGAATTGCTTTTGAAATATGGAATTCAAGATAGAATTGGATTTAAAATCTGGAATTGGGAGTGGAATTGGGTTTGAAATCTGGAATCCAAGATGAAATTTGAATCCGAAGTCTGAATCCTAAAGGGAATAGGATCCGAAGTCTGGAATTCAAGACGGAGTTGAATCCAAAATCTGGAATCCTAAACGGACTTGGATCTGAAGTCTGGAATCCAAAATGGAGTTGAATCCGAAATCTAGAATCCTAAACGGACTTGGATCCAAAGTCTCGAATCCAAAATGGAGTTGAATCCGAAATCTGGAATCCTAAATGGAATTGGATCCAAAGTCTGGAATCCAAGATGGAATTGAATTTTGAAAATCTAAATGGGACTTTTGAGGATGGATATGGATTTTGGAAATCCAGATTTGAATTCAAAAGAGAAAATCGAACTTTGAGATTCAGAATCAATCTCAAAAACCTTGATTGAGAATCAAGACTCAATCTTTAGATAGAGCTTTGGAGATTTTGAAAAAATAAAGGATAAACTTTGATTTAAAGTTTGAATTTTTGAAATCAGGAGATGAATCGAGGAATTTCAAAGTTAAATTAAACTTTGAAATTTGACCTGAGATGTTAAATTGAATTTGAGATTGAATCTTGAAAGTAAATTTGGAATTCCAAAGTTGAATTGAACTTTGAAATTTGATTTGGATTGGAAAATGAATTTTGAATATAAGAGTGAATGTGAAATTTCAAAGTCAAATTGGACTTCGAAATTGAAGATTGAATTTTTGAAATAAGATAGAATTTGAGAAATAGAAAGAAGAATTTTGAATTTATAAAAATTTGAAGATTGATTTGAGAAGTGAAGAAGATATTTGAAGAATTATCTCAAAAATCACTTGAATTTTGAAATAATATGAAAAGAATTTTAAAAATATGATATAATTCTATCCTAAATGATGAATGAATTAAAAGAATTTAAAATTGGATTTTTAAAAAGCATATTTCATTATTTAAATGAATTGAAATAAGATTGAAGATATAATACATTTCTGACTATGGTCATAAAATGTATTATATAATAATCATATTTAAATTCAAGTGATGAATAAAACACATTTTGGTGCCTTCATAGAGTTTAAAATGAAATTAACTCTCAATATATCTTGACTATGGCCATTGATATATATTTTGATTTAATTTTAAATTAAACTCTAAAAAAGGAAGAAAATATTTAGAAAAATATGATGGTTTTTGAAAAGGATCCAGTGTGGATCCAATGTTATTCCATAAAAGATAAAAACCATAAGTTTTGTTAACACTCTGACTATGGCCATTGATGCAAATCGTCAACTTAGGGTTTGATCACCTCTTTTTAGAATGGTGCACGTGCCATTCGTGTCCCCATTTGTGACTTTTTGAGAAATAAAAGAAAAATAGTATGAAACAGGCCATTTGTGATATACTCATTCATTCTAATCTAATACAAAAAATGTAAAATTATCATTAATATCTGATTATTACAGTCTCAAATTGAACTTGGAGTTGTAAAATTCCTAGAAATAAGGTTTAAATCCTTCACACTTTTCCTGCAAAATGAATTAACCCAAGGCAAGATGCAAGATATAGAAGCAAATGAGGAATTCCATACTAAAGCTGGTGTATGTATTCTTGTATTGATGCAGAAAGCATACGGGATTATCTAAGTGTGATGCATGAATCTAGTGAGAAGATGCAATACATATACCTAAAGGCAATGCTTAGTTCTAATGAAAAATGCATGTATAATGATATGTTTGACATAAGCAGGTATATGCAACTTGAAATATATGTAATGCTAGACTGAGAAGAGGATGATGCACATGCAAAACATGCAGGGTATGAATAGTTTCTGAAGAAGAAGATACAAAATAAATAAATAAATAAAAAATGGTGCAACGTGGTTAGGGCAAAGAATGGATCAAAGGGGTCCCCGATTTTAATCCCACCAATCTAGATTTACAGTGAATCAGAAACTTAGACAACAAATTGAATCTGCTATTGCCGCAAACTGGATCGACTATCATATTTGCCCCCCCCCCCCCCTTTCTTTTTTTAGAAAACTAGATTTTCTATCACAACCGATCACAAGTCCTTTTTATAATCAATCCATGTGAATTAGCAAATTAATAACTGAGATATTAATGTCATGAGGAGAATGATATTGACAAGGCATAATGCAGAAGAACAGATGAACAAAAATTGATGTAATGAATCAAATGAACATAAATGAAGGAATAAATAAAATGAATATGCTGGTTGCCCAGCTGGGGGTGAAGACTACTTCTTGTAAGTGATAGTATGGGTGAAGCTGTGAAAATACTGTGACGCACTTCAAGTTTAAAATAGGTTCAGTTTGGAGAACCATCACAATGCAAACTTGATTTTTCTTCATGGTCCAAACTGGGATGACGCCATATTTGAGAACACCCCGATCCTTATCTCCTCACATTTCAGCCTTCATAGTTCCTTTGCACCCACGACCCAATGTGATTCCTTTGTAAATATATACACACATGCACACGCTGGGGCCTTTTGTGAATGTACCTCAATTGTTACCACTAACTAATAAGTTCTGAACTAATTTAATACTGAAAACTTGAAGCAGTGAGATTAATACAGAACTTTAACAATCACCACCATATGATGATGAAAAACCACGTCAGTGAGCTAAAAGAGTGATAGATAAATACAATAAGCATATTCAGCTGGTATTAAAATAAAAACTATTCAAGCAACCATGAGTTCTTGTCCCTGCTGCTAATCACCCTATTCAACTTGAGAAAGGCTAAAATGGATTCTATGACAGGTATCTACCTGATTTTGCAGTAAAGCACGCAGTGAAGGGATAAAGATTTGGTTGTGCTTTCCACTAACCTCCATGGTTTTCCAATTTCTCTTTTACCTACTTTTACAAATGAGGCGTGGACAACCCTTCAAATTTTGTCCTAGTGAAAGATAAAGAAGTCCTGACCGTGGAATCACTTCAGACTAACCTATCTCCAGAGGATCTACGTGTAAGTAGATCATGTTAACGGAAACACATTGAAATGGCACGATGCTTTTTCGGGCTCCAGACTCTCCTATGATCATGCAGAATAAGAATTCTCATAGATTTAAATAGCAGGCTTATGGGCGCTCAAGCGACACACTGGAGGGGGTTCAGAAGTGCTGTGCAAGAGACACAACATGTGCAGGGAATGGGGAATCCACTTTAATAACATCTACAGGCATACTAATGGAAGAAGAATCACTAACTGTCAGATAAAAAAAAAAATTATCCTGACGCCTAGAGTTCCAGAAATTTCCCTATGAAGATAAGTCCTTACGGTAAACTTCACTGAGACTTTGAACCAACTTATGATGGAAGCAATGCAATCCTACATGGCATGGTGTATAAACAAAATATGATGTTCTCATAATGAAATCAAACTATAAGCTGGAAATAGAAATTACACGAGACAAGATGAACAAAAGGTAGTGGTTAAACTCCCATCGATTTGTCCATTGGTCATACAGTATGGGATTGAATCAAACCAAGAGGAGAGAGGCGATCAAGTTGCTGATACAGTTAAGATGTAACTATAAAGCGTGAAACACTTCCTTGGATCAGATGCACTAAAAAAAAAAAAAAAAGAAGAAGAAAAAAAATGAAATAATGGAAATACATGGACCGATGATGATGATAATGCATACTGAAATGGGTAAGTATAGCAGGGGATGGAAATGAACCATTGACATCGACCTGAAGCTCGAAAGCTTGCAGGTTCGATATTCACTTGATTAACCATAATGGATGTAGAGCATCTTGTATTAATAAAAAGAAAAACGAAAATACAGGAAATGATATAACGAATTGCAAAGGAGCATTAGATCACAAATTGAACAAATTTGATGAGAGGAATCATAAAACTGAGAACAAGGTGTTGGAACCTCTCGTTCCATTGATATTGCACAAAAGGGGGGGGGGGTTTGAGATCCCAACAAACCATGAAGATTTATTGAATCTGGTAACATGAACAGAAACAAGAGGAAATCGCAGAACAACAAACGGAATAAATAAAAAAAAATAAAATAAAATAAAAAGAACAAAACATAAAAGAAATGTTGGAATTAGGATTTTCGTTTGCTATTGCACGAGATGGATTGAAATTGCTATAAGCAATTCAATACCACCCATAGTGCATAATTGGGGATTTAAGACAGGAGAGCAAAAAGGAAATTCAAAGAAAAATAAGAAGGAAAGAGGGATGGGCTTACTTGATTATGCAGAGGTTCTGAAGGAAGGAGCCGAGACCTTCCCCTTTACTGTAGAAGCCTTTTGCTACTTGTTTGCATGGATTCTTGGTTGCAGGGATTTCTAAAGAAGGGAGGAGGAAAGAGGACTTCCTTTAGTGGAGAGGGGTGCGGGGCTGCCGGAGGAGGGGAAGGGAGAAAGCGATCGGATGCGTCAAGAACGGATGAAGACTGGATCCTCAATCGAGACCCTTATGCTTTGCTTATATAAGAAGTGGGAGTAGAATCGAGAAGAGAAGCGACGGTTGGGCATTGACGGGCTGAAGCGAGCGAGGATGATCGAAGGGTTCCCCTCCCTTCGATCTCCATCGGTGGTTTTCTGGGAGGAGACCATTGCGCAACTTGCAACGGGGGTCCTTTTTATTTTGGAAAATTTTCAAAATGGTAGTTTAAAAGGGGTTTTTAGTAAAACAAGCTTCAAAGATTTTTTAAACTACTTATTTTTTGTATATTTTCCGATTTTCAATTTTTTTGTTGTTTCCTTCATATTTTTTACATTTTTTTTTGTATTTTTGACATAAAATTCTAAAACTATGGAAAAATAAGAGATTTAAAAATATTTTTTTGTATTTTTGAGAAATATTTACAAAAGAAGGGTTTTCTGAGTATTCGGGGTGAAATTTTGAGAAATTTCTTCAGAAAATGGGTTTGGACCCAAGATTTTGAGGAAATATTCGAGTTTTAAACCTCGAATCAAGATTGTGGATCCAACTGGATGCCAGAAGGACTGTCTGAACCTTTTAAAACTATTTTTGGTATTTTTGAAAAATTCAAATTTAAAATTGGATAACAAGGCTCAAATTTGGATTTTGGCACTAAATCCGGATCCGAAATTGAGTCAAATATATAAAATTAATTTGATTCCTATAAAATTCAAGAAATAAACTAGAATTTAGATTAAAACTGACTCAAAAAATGGGGCCAGGGGCAAAAAAAGGAATATTTATAAAATTTTGAAAAATTTGGGGTGTTCACAGATGCCCCTCTTTGCTACTAAGCCGGTTGAAAGCCGAGCTTAGTGGCAAAGAAAACACTCCAAATTTTAAAAAATGCCCCAGTCTGCAGACCTGTACTGGGTGTGGAAGAATTTTATTTTGAAAGACATGGTTTCTCAGGCTTAATACCTTATCCTGAATGACTTTGGGAAGACAAAATCCTCGAAAATGATATAACAGAATAACAGAAATGAGGAAATTGTGATGGGACTTTGGGTGAAGATCCCGAAAGGATGGAAAATAAGAATTTTGATCAAGTCTCGGGGGTGAGACAAAATCAACTTTTTGTAATGACTCAGGTTTAGCCCTTAACCTGGATGGGACGAGGATATATCAAGATGAATTGAATGAGGAAAGGAGTACATGAAGACCTTGATGGGACATCTTTGAGAAAAATGCCTCATGAGATGAAGCTTAAGTATGATCCTTTCTGGATGGATGTGAAGAACATGGATTCCACGATGGGAAAACCATGATGGGACTGAGAGAACTACCTCGTCGAAACGAGGAACTTCATTGAAACGAGGCTCAGGTTTAACCCAAACCCGAACGGAAGATACCTCAGGGAGCGAGGTTCAGGCTTAACCCTTAACCTGAAAGGGGCGATACCTCGGGGAGCAAGGTTCAGGCTTAACCCTTAACCTGAAGGGGTCGACCATACGGAATCCTCAACATGAAGAAACCATGATGAGACCTTCGAAATTGGACGAACAAATCCAAGAGGGGTTTGCGAAAGGAGGAAAATGGGGTTCCCTAAAGCTTGAAAAGGGATGATCTTGGGCACCTCATTGGTGAGACTAAATCAGCTTTTAAAAACAAAAGACCTCTCGTAGAAAATACAAGTTTGACCCTTAACTTGAGCGGGTGATACCTCGAGGAGCAAGGTAACATGTTTTAATCCTTAGCCTGAATGGATACAGAATCCTTGAGGAACGAGAAAAACTGTGATGGGACCTCTAGACTTCTTACAACAAGTCCAAGAGGGGTTTGCAAAAGGAGGAAAATGGGGTTCCCTAAAACTTGGAAAAGAGATGATCTTGGGCGCCTCATTGCTGAGACTAAATCAGCTTTTAAAAACAAAAGACCTATCGTAGAAAATACAGGTTCGACCCTTAACCTGAGCGGGTGATACCTCGAGGAGCGAGGTAACAGGTTTTAATCCTTAGCCTGAATGGATACAGAATCCTCGAGGAGCAAGGAAAACTGTGATGGGACCTCTAGACTTTGCACAACAAGTCCAAGAGGGGTTTGCAAAAGGAGGAAAATGGGGTTTCCTAAAGCTTAGAAAAGGGATGATCTTGGGTGCCTCATTGTTTAGACTAAATCATCTTTTAAAAACAAAAGACCTCTTGTAGAAAATACAGGTTTGACCCTTAATCTAAGCGGGTGATACCTCGAGGAGCGAGGTAACATGTTTTAATCCTTAGCCTGAATGGATACAGAATCCTTGAGGAGCGAGGAAAACTGTGATAGGACCTCTAGACTTTGCACAACAAGTCCAAGAGGGGTTTGCAAAAAGAAGAAAATGGGGTTCCCTAAAGCTTGGAAAAGGGATGATCTTGGGCTCCTCATTGCTGAGACTAAATCAGCTTTTAAAAACAAAAGACCTCTTGCAGAAAGTTCAGGTTTTAACCCTTATCCTGAGTGGGAACTGTCTATGGCAGGATAGTGGGGAACATAGGAAAGTGTGCAGATCCGAAAGACTCAGATCAAACAGAAGGGAAGGACTTTTCAGTCCTAATGAGGGATGATGTCAGGATACGTCAAAACGAACATCAAGTTCTTACTTCATGTTGGGATAACTAGAAAATATTGCCAATAAGATGCCAAAAATTGTAATTGATTAAAAAATGATTGAGTTGTGCATATATGTGTGAAAACATCACCTCTTTCTACCTAGAGTATCAACTCCAATTGGGCTATCTTCGTAGAATCGAGAATCAAATTCAAATTTGTTGTTGTTGAGTTTCTTCAAGGAAGATATCAATTTTCTTGATATGAAAAGAGAGGAAATATTCTTAGTTTCATAAAAGCAATTGAATGAAAATATATTGATAGAAGAATTTCACATAAATAAAGATAATTTTTGGCAATTTTGGGCAGTTTGATATCCTGGGTCTTTTCCCATGATGATCTTTTTGCACTCTTCTGAGTCATGGAGCTTTCATGGGTTTTTAGAAGAAGCTTATTACATTATCCTTTCTTTTGGAGATGTCCTCACTTTTTCTTCTTTTCTGGGAAGGGTACGTCACAAACTCCCATCTTGAAGGTGCTCCGATCCTTCTTTTTCTCAAGAATTATAATGATGATATTGTTTCTTGGGTTGAAATCTCTAGACGATAGCAGAAATCAAATATCTTTTAGGGTTTGTCGGGAGGTTTATCGCAGTCGCCTTCATCTTGACGGTGATTTGAACTTTCCCTGGAAGGATCCATTACAAACTCCTTCATCTCGGAGATGATCCAAATCTTCTTTGGCCCCGGGGGTCTAGCTCGCATATTTGTCTTCATCTTGACGACAATTGAGAGATCCCTTTTGCGGATATTTGATTGCAGCTTAAATGATTGAGGAGATATGGATTGGGTAGGTTCTTTTACTGCTCGGGATATTTCCACTGTCTTACTGCCAAAAGATTGATTTTTAAGAATTTGCCACAGCTATGATCAATATCGATTCACTTATGGCTTTTCAACATCATCGAATTTTCCTTTGCTGGTCATATCGAAGATTTTTCTTCATCCTCTTGGTTGACCAACAGAAAAAAGCTTGAATTTTGTTCTTTCTTCGCCAAAGTCTTGTCCTTTTGAAAGTAATACTGAAGGTAGTTTGAGGTAATTCTTTGTGCAATAAAAGCTTTGAGATCAACAATGGTTTTTGATAGCAAATTGGCAAAATATTATTGAAATCTTTGATGAAAGTAATTGCTTGACATTTAATTGACACATCCATGACAAAATTCTCCTCTTTTTTTTCCCAAAAAGAGAGACTCAGGCTTAGCGCTTACCTGAATCGGAAAGTAGGAAATACTCATCTCTTCCCTAAAGAGAAGGTATTTGCAAAACATAACTTTTGAAGAGAAATTAAGTTTTCGTCAAAACTCCCTATCTCTAGGCTTCTCTTATAGAAAGGCGACCGAAAACAAGGTTGAAAAAGTATCACAGAGGAACGAGTCCATCACACTCTCCCTAGAAGAGGGTCCTCTGTGTAGGGGTTGGCCAAATATGAGAAAATTGGGGGCCACAAAAGGAAACGGGCTTCCGTCGAAGCTCTCTCTAGAAAAGGGGTTCCTTTGTGTAAAAATGGGTTATTGTTTTGCAAACAGTTCGCGAAGAAATGAGTCTCTTCAAACTCTCCCTGGAAAAGGGTTCTTGCGAACGAAAAGATGGTTGCATGCGAAAGGAACGAGCTCCCTCGAACTCTCCCTGGAAGAGGGTCCTTTGCAAGAGAAAAATATTGAATTTTGATAGAATGGTAACCCGAAGGTTGAAACTGAAATTTAAATCTTGAATTATGATGAACGGTTAGTACAAAGACTAAATCTAAAGGGCTAACTGATCAGTCAGCCAGACACTAGCACGAGCGCTAGATGTACCAGTATGAGCACTGGATTTTGAAAATATACCAGTACAAGCACTGGATTTCAAAAATGCACCAGTACGAGCATTGGATTTTGAAAAAGCAATAGTACGAGCACTGGATTTTGAAAATGCACCAGTACGAGCACTGGATTTTTGAAAATGCACCAGTACGAGCACTGGATTTTCGAAAATATACCAGTACGAGCACTGGGTTTTTGAAAATGCACCAGTACGACCACTGGGTTTTGAAAACACACTAGTACGAGCACTGGGTTTTGAAAATGCATCAATACGAGCACTAGATTTTTAAAAAGAGACTGACACTCCTAAGATATTTGAAAATCGAAGTGGGAATAATTGTCGGTTGATGATGCATAAATATTACGTTTTATTAATACATTTTCACTGCATAAATGCATCATCTATAAATTTAGGGCATACACTTAGGTGCATAATGATGTTATAGAGTTATGGTTTGAATTTCATCAAAATCGGACTTAAAATGAGGAAATTAATGTATTTACAATGTAGCGGGTCAAACCTCAGAGCAGATTTGAAAGATTTGGATCCAAACACCCATTTGGATCTTGGATTTGGGTCAAAATACATAGAATCAACCCAGCTCCAACCCAATTCATGTTTTATCATAATATATTTCTAAAAAAACCCTGTAGAAAGAGGCGCCCAGTGAATATTTTCATTTTAACATTCTTTCTGAAAATAATCAAGAAGAGGCCAAAACGTTAAAAGAGGAGAAGGACGCCCAGCCACATTGTTGTCTTTGCTTTAGTTTTCGTGCCCTAGGGGCACAAATCTTGATCCAGCCCCCTTCTCAACTCTCACCCCATGCCATTGCCATTGAAGCATGAAGATTTGCTTGGAAATCCAAGCATTCTTTCTCTTCCTTCTTCCATATCTTCCAGTTCTTCTTCATCCATGTTGGCTAATCACCATGGTGGCTGTGTTTTGCAGGTGCAACAGAGGTGGAAAACACTTTTCTTGTGTGGAAGTGCGAGACACTCCAACAAGAAGGACCGGCTCTACCTTCATCCGGTCTTCTAAGCCCCCCGATCGAGAATCGGTTCATCCTCCATCTTCGGTGGATTTCCAACGTGTTGCAGCTGTACAATATTGTCTCATGGTGTATTTCCAGCATCAACGAGGTCCCTCGCGGTGCAAAGCCAAGCAAAGTCCGCTCTGCCTTTCCCCTCAGTTGTCGGATCGCCCTGGAGGTTAGATCTTCTCAACCCTTTCTTCTAGTTAAAACCTATATTGTGCGTGAGTTAGGTGCTGCATATTTTCTGTTTTTTGTTAGCCTTAGTATAGATTTTTTGTGCATAAACCAGCACGTAGAAGTGTTTAGGAGTTGTTCTTTTTATTGAATCGTGATTCTCAGTGTGTTTTTGGTGTTTTGGGGTATGTGCGTGTGTTTAGAATTTGTTGTTTGCCATATGTCTGCGCTTTTTAGTATTTCCCATCATCATGTATTTTGTTTTAGTTGAATCCAATGCTTTAGAAACCGTATAGATGTCATTCCTTGTTTTTGGCATTATAGATTTATGAACATTAAAGATCGAGTTTTGTTTTTTTTGGTTTTTTGGTGGGTCGTCTAGTCAGCTGTAGTATTTTCCTGTGCATATTATTCTGATAAAACTGTCTTTTAGTTAATTTAAATTAGTGAAATTACTGTGTAGATTTAAGGTGTCTTAATCGTGGAGTATATTTAGTTTAACTATATTTTTCTGTTTAGCTTTAGGGTAGCTGATTGTATTAGATGTATGCTTCAGCGTTTTTTGTTTTGATTTAATTCCCAGCATGTTAATTAGATTAGTTTTAGTGTTTTATAGTTTTCAAAGTTCATGTTTAATCGTGTGTTAATGTAATAGAATTTAGTTTTTTATTAGAGTATGTTATTAGTTTCATATCTTTTAGTTGTTAATTTAGTGTAGATTTCATATGAGGTTTTGTTCAATTCGTGTTTGATTAATTTTCTGTAGGTAGCAATATGATAGATTTCTGGTTGACGTGTTTGCTATTAGCATTAGTCATAGAGTTAGTACTACTACACAACTTTCTAAGTTAATTAATCTTAATTCTAGGCTAAATCAAACTAGGAAAGGAATCAAGAGGGCCATAAAGATAAGAAGAACGGTTTTGGCAATGAACATCCTCTTCGCTTCTTACCTTTAGTAGCTCATTAGGAAACTCTTTAATTTATAAAACCGTCCAGCCTATTGGCTCATGCAAGGTTTTGATTTCTCATTAAAAGCATTAATCCTTTTTTTTGGAAATCCTTTCTCTAAACCTTGTACACGATTTTGGCTGGCTTTAAAAGAACATGTCAACACTTGCCAAAATCATGTACTATGTTTTAGAAAGCCATTCGAAATTCAAAGGATGGGTTTACACGTTTAAAGCAATAAATCCTTGGTAAATTGGCTGGACAAAACTTATTAAAACTTTCCTTCATTGCAATTCACGAATTTGAAGGGTTTCTATCATACCAAAAACGTATCCTCAACACAAAGACTCAAATGCCCCTTATCTACAATATCCTATTAAGCAACTAACTAAATTACTCTAGCATTAATCTAACTAAACTAATATATACACAACTAACTCAAGGGCACAAAGAGTAAAAATGAATTGGACATATCTATCAAATTAAATACTACACCCAAAATTAAATTAATAACCGGTGTTTCAGGATTATCCCTTATCCTGAAGGGGGGAAGAAAATCCGAGTCCAGAACTCGATTTTTCAAAGGAATTCTTTGGTCCAATACGAGCATTGGATCAAAGTGGAAATCCGAGTCGGAACTCGAAATCGCGAAAATGGAAGATAAAGAGCAAAACCCGAGTTGGAACCCGGATCTTCGAAATAAAAGATAAAAGAGAAAATCGAGTTTTGAAAACTCGAATCTTTGACGTAACAATTGGTCCAATGCGAGCATCGAATCCAAAAGGAAGCCCGAGTTGGAACTCGAAACTTCGGAAATGGAATATGTATAAAAAAAAGGGAAAGCCCGAGTCAGCACCTGGTCTTTCAAAGTAAAAGACAAAATAGAAAATCGAGTTTGAAAACTCGAATTTTTGACGTAACAATTGGTCCAACGTGAACATCGGATCCAAAAGGAAGCCCGAGTCAAAACTCGAAACTCCGAAAATAGAATATATAAAAGGGAAAACTCGAGTCAGAATCCAATTTTTCAAAATAGAAGATAAAGGGGAAAATCAAGTTTGAGAACTCGAATTTTCGACGTAACAATTGGTCCAATCCGAACATCGGATCCAAAAGGAAGTCCGAGTTGGAACTCGAAACTCTGGAAATAGAATATATATAAAAGGGAAAACCTGAGTCGAAATTCGGTTTTTCAAAATAAAAAGATAAAAGAGAAAATCGAGCTTGAGAACTCAAATTTTTGACATAACAATTGGTCCAACGCGAACATCGGATCCAAAAGGAAGCCCGAGTCGGAACTCGAAACTCCGAAAATGGAAATATATATAAAAGGGAAAACTCGAGTCAGAACTCAATTTTTCAAAATAAAAGATAAAATAGAAAATCAAGTTTAAGAACTCAAATTTTTAACATAACAATTGGTCCAACGCGAACATCGAATTCAAAAGGAAGCCCGAGTCGGAACTTGAAACTCTGGAAATAGAAATATATATAAAAGGGAAAACCCGAGTCAGAACTCGGTTTTTCAAAATAAAAGATAAATTAGAAAATCGAGTTTGAGAACTCGATTTTTCGACGTAACAATTGGTCCAATGCGAACATCGGATCCAAAAGGAAGCCCGAGTCGAAACTCTAAACTCCGAAAATGGAATATAAAAAAGGGGAAAACCTGAGTCAGAACCCGGATCTTCAAAACAAGAGATAAGAGAAAATTGAGTTTTGAAAATTTGAATTTTTGAGGTAACAATTGGTCCAATGCGAGCATCGGATCTAAAAGGAAGCCCGAGTCAGAACTCGAAACTCCGAAAATGGAATATAAAAAAGGGGAAAACCCAAGTCGGAACCCGGATCTTCAAAATAAGAGATAAAAGAGAAATTCGAGTTTGAAAACCTGAATTTTCGACGTAACAATTGGTCCAATGGAAGCATCAGATCCAAAAGGAAGCCTGAGTCGGAACTCGAAACTCTGAAAATGGAATATAAAAATGAGAGCCGAGTCGAAACCCAGATCTTTTAAAGTAAAATAAAAATGAAAAACAAAAACCTGAGCCGGAACTCAGATGGGAAGGAAATAATTTCAACCCGAAAGTCGGATTCTGGAGGGATTGACAAAAGGCATGAATAGATTTTGACGATTATGAAGAAGATGAGAAATTTATTCAAGATCCTCGACACAAGACGACCTAAGATTTGAATTTTATTTATGATTGTTTCAGGATTATCCCTTATCCTGAAGGGGAAATAGAATAAAACTTTGACAAGAATCAACAAAATTGATAAAAATTGATAAAAAATAAAAGAATTGATAAAATCGATAAAGAATTTAATAAATAATCAATAAAAGTTGATAAAATTGAAAAAAATTGGTAGAAATTTGAGAGAGAAATTGATGATAGAAGACTTCAAGACTATCCCTTATCTGAAAGAAAAAAAAGGACCTCGCGGGATGAGGTTCAGATTTATCCCTTAACTTGAAAGGGAAAAAGAATAAAGGAGTACCTCATTGAAAAGAAGCATCAGGTTTATCCTTTAACCTGAAAGGGTAGAAAGGTTAATGAAAATAAAGATTATCAGAAATTGATGAGAAATTACTAAAATTGATAAAGAAGAATGAAATTGACGAAAACTGATAAAATTTGACAAAAAATTAATAAAATTTAAGGAAAACAAAGTATGTTTGATCCTGCCTGCACATAGGATCTTTAAAACGAGATGAGAATGTTGATTCGAAAGACGAGTAAGAAATCCCTTTCAGGAAGAGGGTCAACCGCAAGATTGATTTTGAAAAATGATCAATGCGAGGGTTGATTTAGAAGAAGAATCAACACGAGGGTTGATTTTGGAGAGAGATCAACATGAGGGTTAATTTTTGAATTCAAATGGTTCCAAGCCTATTTTTGAAAAAGTGGGTCAACATCAGGGTCGATTGTTGGAAATAATGGTTTCGAAACTAATTTTTGGAAAGGAAGATCAACACCAGAGTTGATTTCTGAAGACAATGGTTTGAAACCAATTTTTGAAAAGAACATTAACACCAGGGTTGATTTTTGAAGATGATGGTTCAAAACCAATTTTAAAAAAAGAAGATCAATACGAGGGTTGATTCTTGGAGATAATGGTTTGAAACCAATTTTTGAAAAGAAGATCAACATAAAAGTTGATTTTTTTGAAAACAATGGTTCGAAACCAATTCTGGAAGATAAGATCAACACAAGGGTTGTTTTTTTTTAAAAAGGATTAGACCAAAATATTGAACTCTTGGCGATCATAACGAAGATTTTGTAGAAAATTTCCAAAATTTCACGATTTTGAAAAACCCTCATAGGTAATATCATTTCTCTCATGAATGATGTCGGGATTGTCCCTCATCCTGAAAAGAATAGGAATTTAATGTGGCTTAGTAGAAGCCGATGACAAAGAAGATTCTTGAAATGAAAATATAATTTTTCAAAATAAATGCCCCAGTATGGCAAAAGAAAGAAGTATTGGACATCCAAGATATGAAGAAAATTGATATTTCATTGATAAGTAAAGTTGATAGCAAGACTGAATATTTACAAGTACTTTAACCAAAAAGTCACAAAAGACTAGGCTGACTTGCCCCTACAATGTGACCGACAAAAAGGGATGAAAGTAGAAAACTTTTGGTATCATCAATTCTTTCAGTGGTCCGGAAGAGTCTTGGTCGGAACTGTAGGTTGCTCCTATCCTTCCTCTGGTACCAGAATTTTTTTGTCGATGTAATCCTGTATGATGTTTTTGAGGACGAAGCAACGCTCTGTATCGTGTCCCCTTGCTCGATGGAATTTGCAGAAACACTCTTTCCATTTTTCCATGGTGATAGGAGGATCAACAATCCTTGGGAGTTCGATCATATCTTTTGCAAGCAGGTATCCGAGAACTTCCTCGATTGGCTGACCTAAAGGGGTAAACTTGTGATCATAACCCCAGCCATCATGCTTTATTTTCTTTGGCTTGCTTGACTTTTGTTGAGTGCTGACCCCTTTCTTGGAGCTGGACAGACCTTGCTCAGTTAAGACCACCGGATGCTCTTTTTCTTCGTCTTTAACAAAGAGATTTTTATAAATGCAATCTTGGACAATATTTTTGAGGATGAAACAATGATCAGTGTCATGCCCCACCGCCCGATGGAACTTGCAGGACTGGTCTCTGAATCTTCCCATGATCATGGGAGGACTCGTGGCTTTTAGGAGCCTGACTAATTCCTTAGTCAGCATGTACTCCAGAACTTTATCGAGCGGCTTGTCGAAAGGAGTGAACTCTCGATCCCTGCTCCAGCCTTTGCGCTTCAGCTTCTCCTGATTCTTGCCCTTTTGCTGAGGACTGGATTGAAGCGATCTGTTCTGGGTCTTGCCGAACTTTCCCTTATGACCTCTAGATTCCTCCAAATTGTTGCTTTGATTGCCCTGGGTGCCTTTGTTGCTGCCCCTGATGGTTTTAGAACTTCCTGCACCGCAATTGCCGTGGTCGTTCATTGGGAAGACGACAAGTGCCTCTTCTTTGGTGGGAACTTTTCTAAAACTGGCTTCAGCTTGCTCAGATAATATCTCAACCATCATCTTTTTAAACAACCAATATATGGCGGGATCAATCTCATTCTTGTTGTCCTGAACTCCTTCTCTGGCAAACCTCTGAGAGTCTATTTCTCACTTTCTGCATATGACTGAGGTGCTAGAGTGGTGTGGTTTTTTATCTTGTCTGAACCACCCGACAATGCCAAATGCTCTCTATAGGATAGAATGGGACCTTTTTAGAAAGATTTTGGAGGAAATTTTGATAAAAGAAGAAATCAAATGGACAAAAAGATATCCCATCACTAGGGATTGAGTTTGCACAAAAGGTACGCCAATCGTATCATTTTCCTGTGAGAAGAAATAAACAATTTAGAATATGATCAACTGAAAAGGACATCTCTTGATAAAAGAGATTTTTATTGCAAAAGGCAAGGAATAGAATTAGAAGATACATAGAAGAAAATTTTGAAAATAGATGGTAATTTTTGAAAATTTTAAAAAATTGCAGACAGGATCAGAAAAATTGAAGAAATCAGAAGAAGAAAGGAAAAATACACCTGGGTTTTGAAAATAAAGAGAAAATTTTGAATAATATACCCAGGGTTTTAGAAAATATAAGGAGATAAAATAAATATCACAGAATCACAGCTATACAAACAAGGATGCACAAACAACACTCCCTAAAAAGCTGACTCTAAATGCAATATTTGAAATGGCTTGTAGAACCTTAATCCTAACTCTATAGTTCAGATCATCTGATTCTAATCAAGATACGCCCATATACTCAAGTCGAAGCTCGAAGTACATGGCATAAAAGTATTTCTCCGGTTCTAAGGTAATGACTCCCAACATCCTTGAGCACCTACCGATATACCTCAGACTATGGCCCTTAGGTACGTGGTAGGGGGGCGCTAACCCAAATAAGTGGTCCAGTTGTGAGGCTCTCTCCCGAACTATGGTTCAGTGAGACAACCCAGCAACGTGAAGACCGGGACAATATAGGTAGGGATGTTTTTGAAAACATGCTCAACATGCAATAAAAACCAAAAAGCTCTAATGCAAGTCCTAAAGAGATAGATTTTAAATAAAGAGAAGCATACACTTGCATACATTGTTTGCATTCAATCCCTAGAATTAAGGAGAGTTGTATTTCAGACTTAAGTCTAAGTGAGCATGCAATAATCTCCTCAATATGGTCCTACTAAACCATACTTAGATCCTATATGCATTATGTCAGCTAGGACAGAGTCTAGGCTCTTAAGGTTTGTATGGAAATGAAACTGACATTTGTAAAATAAATTCTTAGATAATATCAAAGCAAAGCAAAAGGCAAAAACCCGACCGAACAAAGACGAGTCTGTTATCATCGCAAAATTTTTAACTTTTGCAAATCAAACTGACCTTTGAAAAGTTTTTGAAAATAACTCGCCTCCGTTTTTAAAGTGCGGGAAAATTCCGTAGAATGGGACTCGCCTGTCGGTACGAGGTTCAACCGTTCCTTCCACCTTTAACAGGGGTAATTGAACCAAGGATCAATCTTATGCTCTACTCTATTCAACTTGTCTAAATCATATTCTAATTTCTAAATGCACATAGAATCAGGCATGTGCTATGAATTTTCAGAAAATGCATATTTGAAAACATGATGTTTGCTTTGAAATATTTAGAAAATGTAAATCTTGGAAATGATATCACATGGAAAATCGTGAATTAGGACTTGAAATATACTTCTGAGAGAAATAAAATCGATTTTGAGGAATCCTTGACATTTGGTGAAAATCGATTCTAAGAGACTTGGTTTCTCTGAATTCAAACTTTGAAATTGAAATTCTAACTTAGAAAATTTGAATTTGGAACTTGGGAAATACTTGAAATATTCTTTGAAATTCAATGCTTTTGGGAAAATCGATTTTGCTATAAGACTTAGGAGATTTTGAGAAATTCAATTCCCTTTGACTTAGAATTTGAATTGGAATTGGCAAATGCATGAAATGAATGAATATGGATTTTGAGGAATTGAGAAATACTTTTTGTATTTTTGAGAAATGCAGTGCATTTTGAAGTTAGCCTAAGAGTGTAGGCTGAATGTGGCTAATGTGAAGATCATAAATCTAGATATCCTTCATATTCTGACTATGGCCATAAATACAAATTCCACCAAGTTTATAAACTTCATAGAAGCTAGTGCATGTGCCATTCGTGTAGACCATGGTGAATTTGTAAAAATATGCATGAATCATCATCCATCACACATTAACATTATAAAAATAAACTATATGCAATGCAACCTAATCTATGCAGGAAATGTAAATTCTTATTCCAAAGTTTAATTACAAATTACATCACTATTTAAATTTAAATACATGGAAAATAAAGTCTTCAATGTACCTGTAAAACTAGAAAACTTGGTTAATGAATATATGTTGGCTTTTCTAGATTTATCCAACAATATCAGGAAATTGTGAGATTTTGCTAGATATAAGCCTTTTTGCCATGATTCCCTTAAATCAAAATGATAAACTATGAAATAAAATTGAATAAATAAGGAAGATAAAATATGAAATTTCGAAATTGGGGTCCAAATGACCAAAATACCCCTAATAACAAGACTATGGCCTTGAAATTAGGGGTTTTAGAAAGATATTTTGATAAAATGCAAGTTTTGAAATTTGAATGTAATAAACTAAGCTAAATATGATGTGACATGCTTAAAAATATAAAAATTAGGGTTAGGGATTTCGAAATTTAGGTCAAATGACCAAATTGCCCCCGATAGCAAGACTATGGCCTTGAAATCAGGGTTTTTAGAAAGAGATTTTGGTAAAAATTTAGGTTTTATGCACTAAATGAAATCAAATGAGCACAAATATAAACCTAAAGCATCCTAATATGATTATGAACATGATTAAACCCTAAAAATATATGCCTATGCACGAAAATCCAACAATATCACAAAAACTGTGATTTTAGCAGTGTTTTTGGATCTTTCAGGAACCCGATTTTGCAATTTGCTTAATTCAGCCATCAAATGGATTCTAAAATCCATAAAAATTGGTACCTGCACTTGTTATAACCCTAATATCGAATTGGAGGTATAAAAATAATTTTTTGACATTAAATTAATCCGGAAATTGCATTAAACCCTAAAAATATGCTATTTTTGACCTAATTCACCAACCAGTCTCAGTCCAAGACCTAAACCAGGGGTCAAATCTCCATGGAAATTTATGAAATTTTACAGAGACTAACTAGAAAGAAAAACAGAGATTTCCCAATTTACATATCGGAAAAATCATCTTCGGTTAGGGAGAAACCCTTCCGGCAATCTGAGCTAAAATATATCACTCTTAACAGGGATTAAAACAGCTATTCCAGATTGAAAATACATACATAAATAGCAATTCTATACACAAATCTCTGAAATTTTAGTGGTGAACAGTAGACATAAAAATAACAATACTCACTTTTTACAGATCTAAAATCGGATCTGTGGTTTGGGACTTATGACTAACACAAGTCTGATTAGGGTTTTGGTAAACCCTAACGAGTTTTAAATTTAAAAACAGATTCTCTAAAAAGAGAAAAATAATAAACAGTGATCAAAAAATCCGAAAATTTCACAGCGGACAGATCTACTCAATGTGAATCCATAGCACTTTACAGATCTAAAATCGGATATAAGATGAGAGAAATATCATAACAGCAAGTTACCTTCTTGATTTTAACCATGATTTTAAAGCTTTAAAAACCCGATTTGATGTCTGATTTTTTTTGACAGGGTTTTCGAGATCCAAAACCTCTGATTTTTCTACAGTAACTCAATAACTCATGCATGCATCACATATAAAAAAATCAAAAATAAACAATGAGTGCTTCAATCCGAAATAACATCATCTTTACTGTTCTAAACCTAGAACACACAGAAATTTAAGAAACTTGAAAAACCATGCATTAACTAATGTAAATAAATAAAATAAACCATAAACAGTAAAAAAAACTTATTTCTATGCTATAGAACGTAAAACAAACATGAATAAACCATGAAAATAAATTAAAAACAGGGAATCAATGGCTGGAATTTGATATCACCTTTAAAA
This sequence comes from Nuphar pumila, assembly GCF_984573655.1. Lineage (NCBI taxonomy): Eukaryota > Viridiplantae > Streptophyta > Magnoliopsida > Nymphaeales > Nymphaeaceae > Nuphar > Nuphar pumila. The sequence goes on along the minus strand of NC_143264.1, from coordinate 42,175,136 downwards.
CATAGATTTAACCCATTAAAAAGGGTAAATCATATATTTTATTGGTTAATAATGCAAAGAATCATGTTAAAATCAATTCTAATGGATTAAAATCTCTGTAAATTATCCAAAACATGGTTAGATCACCTTCTTGGATTGTTCTTGCTGGTTCTTGATGGTTCTTGAGGTGAAACCATGGTTGATCTTCCATAAGGAGGGATGTCCAAGCCCAAATCTAGGTTTAAAGCATTAAAAAGCATTAAATAAAATAAGAAAAGTGAAGAAGTTCATACCTTGGAGTTGCAGCAATGGAGGAAGGGCTGGAGAGGAGAGAGAAGCTCCAAGAATCCAATAAGACAGATATGGGAAAATCGACCCCCCTTATGCCTCTATTTATAATAAAAAAATTAGGTTTAAAAATTGACAATTTTGAAAATTTTGGACTCTAAAGGGGGGGGCGATTTTGGGGTGGAGTTACCTAACTACCCATAGTCTAAATTATCCTAAATAGTTCCTAATTAACCCCTAGCTAAACCTAAGAATCCCCCAAATGTGGTGCCACTTGGCATTCTCTCACATTGGGTTTTTAAAACACTTTTAAAAACCTTTAAAAACACTAGTTTTAAAAACTAACTTTCAAAAATGAGTTTTTCAAAATGGTTTTGACTCTTCTAAACCTCTAACACTAACCAAGACATCAACTAACCCTAGTCTAGCCCTGACTTACTCGAATATGGCGCCACCCCGAGTGGGCCCTACTTGAGTTTTTCAAAAAGCGATTTTAAAACTTGAAATTGAAGGAGTTTTCAAAAGATTTTCAAAAGTAAACTTAAAATTAGGATTTTTGAAATGGCATAAGGTCCTAACTGAGTTAGAATTCCTCTGGATATGGTGCCAACTGAGTGGGCCCACATCAAATTTTGAACATTTTTGAAATAAACACTGAAAATGGCTTTGAAAAGGGGTTAAAATCAGTATTTGAAATTCAAGATCTTTGAAAATAGGGTCTCAAGCGAACTGGAACTCCGGGTTAGAGTCTTGAACTCTTAGGACTCTGAGATTTTAGATTTTAAAATCCAAATGAAAGAATTTTCAAAAGATTTTATCAAGAAATGATGAAATTAGTCAGAAAACACAGTCAGGGTTAGACTCCTAACTCGACCGAACTCTAAAATAGAGTCCTGAACTAACTGGACTCTGTGAAATGACCTAAATTTCGAAAACAAACAAAAAAGATTGAGAATGGAAGTAAAACAGACTTAAAAACCAAACTTCTGACCGGATTAGGACTCTGAGACAGAGTCCTGATCGGACTGAAACTTTCAAAAATTTGAGAAATTTGATGAATAGAGGCATTCAGAAGCGACACCATCTAACTGGGTCTCATCTGTGAATTGAAATCGATTAAAGTTTGAATTTGAAAGGAATCCAGATTGTTTTCTGAGAAAATATTTCGAAATACAAAGTCTTGGGGTTGGAAAATGACAGAGTATTGAATAAAAACCCAGGTTTTGAAATTGATTTTGAAATAAAGCTTTAAAATTCAAATCTGGATTGAATGTTTTGAAATAGGAGTGTTGGATCTCGAAAATGAGATGCAATGTCATACAATGCTATGCAGAATACGTGCAATGACATGCAATGATCTGTGATGACTTATGAAATGGACAAACACTGAATGAAGGTAAAAATTTGGTGTGTTTACATATGCCCCTCTTTGCTGCTAAGCCGGTTGAAAGCCGAGCTTAGTGACAAAGAAAACATACCAATTTTGGACTATAAAAATGCCCCAGTTAGATGAATCTGACTGGGTATGAAAGAATTAGTTCAAAGGATGATGATAGATATGAAATGAAGAATAAGGAGAAAATTTTACTTCGAAAAGAAGTGAGATTCAGGTTTTGCCCTTAACCTGGATGGGACAGGAAATACCTCGTATGGAACGAGGCTCAGGCTTAACCCTTAACCTGAAAGGGGACGATACCTCGTGGAAAAACGAGGCTCAGGCTTAACCCTTAACCTGAAAGGGGACGATACCTCATGGAAAAACGAGGCTCAGGCTTAACCCTTAACCTGAAAGGGGACGATACCTCATGGAAAAACGAGGCTCAGGCTTAACCCTTAACCTGAAAGGGGACGATATACGGAATCCTCAAATGAAGAAACCATGATGGGACCTTCGAATTCTGCACAATAAATCCGAGAGGGGTTTGCAAAAGGAAGAAAGGGGGTTCCCTAAAGCTTGAAAAGGGATTGATCTTGGACGTTTCATTGCTAAGACTGAATGGCTTTTAAGACAGATGACCTTTTGCGGAAAATTCAGGTTTAACCCTTAACCTGAACGGGAACTGTCTATGGTGGGACAGTGGGGAGCACAGGGAAGTGTGCGAATCTGAGAGCCCAGGCACTCAGATCAAAACAAGAAGGGAAGGATCTTGGACAACTCCCATCATCCGATCCTAAAAGGGATAACAACAACGCCTGGATACATCAAAATAAACATCAAGTTCTCACTTCATGTCAGGATAACTTTAAAAGATTGCCAATAAGATAAAAAATTGTAGTTAATTCAAGAATGATAAGCACATATATATATGAAAAATATTCCCTCTTTTCTACCTGAAGTATTACCTCCGACTGGGCTTAACTCCGTAGAATCAAGATTCGAATTCAAATTGCTTGCGATTGACTTTCTTTCAAGGAGGCTATCAATTTCATTGATATGGACGGAAAAGAATGTATTCTTGATATTGTGAGAGCTATTAGCGAAAGGATATTGATAAAAGAATTTCACAAAATTAAAGAAGATTCTTGATAGATTCGGCAGTCTAATATCCTGGGATTCTTTTCTCATGATGATCTTTCTGCACTTTTTTTTTTTTTGACAGAATTGGAGCTCTCTTGGATTTTTCGAGAATTACATCATCCTTCATTTTGGAGATGTCCTGGCTTTTCTCTCTTTATTTTTTTTTTTGGAAGGGTACGTCACAAACTCCTTCATCTCAGAGATGTTTCGATCCTTCTTCTCTCTCAGAGATTATATTGACGGTTATTGGCTCATTGGTTGGAAGTCTCTTGATGATAGCAGAAATTAAATACCTTTTAGGGATTGTCGGGAGGTCCATCACAGTCGCCTTCATCTCGACGGTGATCTGGACTTTCCCTGGAAGGATCCGTCACAAACTCCGTCATCTTGGAGATGATCCAAATCTTCTTTGGCCCCGGGGGTCGACTCGTCTAATTCGCCTTCATCTTGACGACAGTTGAGAGATCCCTTTTGCAAATATTTAATTGCAGCTTAGGTGATTGAGGGGACATGGAGATTGAGTGGATTTTTCTGTATCACCCAGGATATTTCGACTGCTTATTTTCCAAGAATGATCTTTAAAAATATGCCATTGACTGTGATCAATATCAATCACTTCTGGCTTTGCAACAACATTGAATTTTCTTTGCTGGCCATATCGCGGATTTATTCTTCATCCTTTTGGTTGGCCAATAGAAAGATTTTGAATTTTGAATCCTTTTTCGCAAAAGCTTTGTCACTTCGGAAGTAATACTGAAGGTATTCTGAGGTACAATTTTATGCGATAAAGATTTTGGAATCAACAACTATTTTTTTTATGGCAAATTGGCAAAATATTCTTGGAATCCTTAGTGAAGGAAATCATTTGAGATCTATATGACACATCCGTGGCTAGATTCTCCTCTCCTTTCCCCAAAGGAGAGACTCAGGCTTGACCCTTACCTGAACGGGTAACAAAAGATACTCCTCTCTTCCCTGAAGAGGAGGTGTTTGCAAAACGAACTTTCGAAGAGAAATAGAGTTTTCGTCAAAACTCCCTATTTCTAGGCTTCTCTTATGGAAAGGGGGCCGCTAACAGAGATTGAAAGGATATCATAGAGGAACGAGTCCATCACACTCTCCCTGGAAAAAGGGTCCTCGACGACGGGGGTGGCCTAACAAAAGACATTTAGGGTTACAAGGAGGACGAGCTTCCGTCGAAACTCTCCCTAGAAAAAGGGTTCCTTGTGTGACAATAAAGATTATTTTGCAAACTGTTCGTGAATCACGAGTCCCTTCAAACTCTCCCTAGAAAAAGGGGTTCAACGAACGAACAATAAAGACATGCGAAAAGAAACGAGCTCCCTCGAACTCTCTCTGGAAAAAGGGTCCCTCGCAAGAGAGATACTTGGCGATTGATTTTGATAGCTTTTGATAACTCAAAGAACTGCTTGATAACACGAATGACTAGAGGTCTTGACAAAATCGGCAACCCGAATGTCAGATTAACAGAATGGAACGACCCAAGAGTCTGATACAGATTGTTTGGTTCGCAGGTCTAAAGATTGAGCCTGAACCTCAATGTGAGAGTTATGTTGCGACCAGTATGAAGACCAAACTTTTGCAAAGTACCAATATGAGCACTGTATTTTAAAAGATTACCAGTATGAGCACTGAATTTTTTTAAAGGATACCAGTACGAGCACTGGACTTTAAAAGGCTACCAGTACGAGCACTGGATTTTAAAAAGTTATCAGTACGAGCACTGAATTTTAAAAGACTACCATTATGAGCACTGTATTTTAAAAGATTACTAGTACGAGCACTGGATTTTTAAAGGATACCAGTACGAGCACTGGACTTTAAAAGGTTACCAGTACGAGCACTGGATTTTAAAAGGTTATCAGTATGAGCACTGAATTTTAAAAGATTACCAGTACGAGCACTGGGTTTTCAAAAGATTACCAGTACGAGCACTGGTTTTTAAAAGATTACCAGTACGAGCACTGGGTCATCAATTGACGATGACTTGGACGACTTGCCGGGGTCTCAGGATTTATCCCTTATCCTGAATGGGAAATCCAATGCAAATTGATACAGATGAATGCGTGCAAATGCAAATGGATGCAACTGAGTGCACATGCGTGCAAAATAAGAGATTTATTAGATCCTGCCTGCACACAAATTGTTTTGGATAAAAGGCAACTTTACCAAGAATGCCCCAGTATATTCTGGGGAAGAGGGGTATTTTGACCAAAGAATAATTGATCATTTATTGAGGAGAATTTTTGAAGAATACAAAAGATAGAATAGAGATTTTCTAGGTATAGAATTTCTTCAGATGTCAAGCATTAATGGGGTCGGATAGTTCTACCCCGTCTGCATTAATCAGACGATATGAATTACGAGGCAACGCTTCTTTCACCACGTAGGGACCTTCCCAGTTTGGTGACCATTTGCCACGTGGACGATGCTTGAGATGAGCCGTTGATCTAAGGACCAAGTCATTAACTTGGAATCTCCTTTCGATGACTGACTTGGCATATTGCCTTGCTATCCTCTGACGATAAGACTGAGCGTGTTCTGCTGCTTTGAGTCTTTTTTCATCGAGTAAATCTAACTGTACCAATCTCTGTTGCTGATACTGATCGAGTGGTAGCTCTAAAAGAGATGCGAACTTAAGGGCGGGTTTCTGAACATGAAGAGGTAACACCACCTCAGTCCCATAAACAAGTTCTGAAGGAGTCGCATTGGTTGGGGTTCGAATGGTAGTTCGATATGCCCAAAGTGCATCATAAATTTTCTCGTGCCAATCACGACCTGTCTCAACGGTTCTTTCCAAGATGCGGATCAAACTTTTGTTGGTTGCTTCTGCCTGACCATTTCCTTGTGGATAATAAGGAGCTGAAAAATGATGATGAATTCTGAATTTTGAACAAAAGATCTTCATTCTCTCATTCTTGAAATGAGTACCATTATCTGACACGATGTCGTGCGGTATACCGAAACGACAAAGAATGTTCTTATGAATGAACGAGACTACATGTCGACCCTCCACCGTACGCAGAGTGACGGCTTCAACCCATTTGGTGAAATACTCTGTTGCGGCAAGGAAATATTTATGACCATTAGAAGCTGAAGGAGAGATGGGTCCTACGACGTCGAAGGCCCACATAGAAAATGGCCATGGAGACACGACTGATTGCAAGTACGTGGCTGGCGCATGAATGGAAGGTGCGTGTATCTGACACTGAACGCACTTCTTCACAAAATGATAGCAGTCTTGCTGCATGGTTCTCCAATAGTATCCTGCCCGAATGATTTGTTTAACAAGGGTTTGGTAGCCGACATGACCACCGCAAATACCTTCATGCGCTTCTCGTATGATTTCTTTAGCTTCTTCTTCGTCAAAGCACCTGGAATACTCAGAACTGAACCCACAGCGATAAAGAACATTGGCAAGGATAAAATAGCGGGCGGACATATGCTGAATTGCTTTTTGCTCCTTCTTTGATAGTTCTGGTGGAAGCTCACCAGTTTCAATAAAGTTTTTGATATCTTGATACCAAGGCTTCTTTTTCTGTTCCGCCTGGTTGACTTGCATTACCGGAATTAAGGCAGGTTGGTCAAGTCTACCGATTTCAAAGGAGCGACAGGATTCTCCATTTCTGAAAGACATAATGGAGCCCAGGCTGGCCAAACCATCAGCTATTTGATTAAACTCTCTTTTGATATGAAAAAGCTGAAATTCATCGAAATTGTTGATAAGGGATAAAACGATCTTTTGGTAAGGGAGAAGCTTCTGATCTTTTACCTGCCATTCAGCTTTGACTTGGCTGACGACGAGCAATGAATCGCCGAAAGCATGTACCCTCTGAACATTGAAGTCTTGCAAAATTCTCATACCTTGTATTAAAGCTTCATACTCGGCCATATTATGGGTATACTGAAAATCCAGTTTCAGAGAAAAGGGGATCATCTCTTTCTCTGGTGTGATCAGCAAGATTCCGACTCCTATGCCGGCCATGTTCTTGGATCCGTCGAAAAACAGATTCCAAACTGGGGATTGTTGAACATTACAGATCCGCTCATCGGGAAAGCTATCCTCGATTCTAACATCTTCTGCTAAAGGAAAATCTGCCAATTGGTCTGCAATTGCTTGACCTTTGATAGATTGCTGAGAAACATACCCCAGATCATACTGCATTAACAGGACTTGCCACTTAGCAATCCGTCCACTAAGAAATGGTTGTTCGAGAATATACTTGAGAGGATTAAGTTTTGAGAGAATCTTGACTTCTGATGCTAACAAGTAATGTCTCAGCTTCTGACACATCCATACCAGTGCTAGGCATGTCTTCTCTATTTGAGAATATTTCTTCTCGTAGTCAATGAAAGTCTTGCTTACATAGTAAATGGCATGTTCAACCAAACTGCCTTCTTCATATTGTGCCAAGAATCTGCCACAAGCGGCTTGGTTAACTGAAACGTATAGCAAGAGAGGCTTTTCCAATTCTGGTGGCTTTAGAACGGGCAGATTAAGAAGATATTTCTTGATACGTTCAAACGACTGCTGACACTCTGGTCCCCACTCAAATTTCACTCCTTTTCTGAGTAGATGATTGAAAGGTTCACATCTCATGGCAAGGTTAGATATGAATCTCCGAATTGATTGCATACGTCCCTGAAGACTACACAATTCCTTAAGAGTAGTTGGAGGTGGCATGTCAATGATGGCCTTAGCTTTAACGGGATCCATTTCTATCCCCTTTTTGCTGACCAAGAAGCCTAGCAATTTGCCTGATTCAACTCCGAAGACACACTTCTGAGGGTTGAGTCTTAGCTTATAAAGAATAAGCCGCTTAAAGACTTGACTTAAGGCATCAATATGGTCTCCTTCCTCCTTGGATTTGACCAAGATGTCATCAACGTATGCATCCATGGTCTTGTGCATCTGATCATGGAAAATGGCGGTCATTGCACGCTGATAGGTTGCCCCAGCATTTTTGAGCCCAAACGGCATGACTGTATAACAGAAAGTGCCCCATGGCGTGGTGAAGGATGTTTTGGATTGGTCACGAGCGGCTAACTTGATCTGATTATATCCGGAGTATCCGTCCATGAAGGAAAACATGGCATGCCCGACCGTGCTATCAACTAGGAGGTCAATATTTGGGAGGGGATAGTCATCCTTCGGAGTAGCTTTATTGAGATCGCGAAAGTCGATACAAATTCGCACTTTGCCATTTTTCTTGGGAACTGCAACGATATTCGCCAACCAGTCCGGATAATCTATTGCTCGAATGAATCCTGCTTTAAGCAAGTCCTCAAGTCCTTCCTTGATCTGTTGCTCGATTCGAGGATCCATTTTCCTTAACTTCTGTTTAATAGGTTTCGCATCAGGCTTCAGAACGAGTCGATGTTCCACCAATTTAGGATCTAACCTGGGCATATCTTCATAAGTCCATGCGAATACTTCTTGGTGCTGCTTGAGAAAGTCAATGAGCCTTTCCTTCTCATCTGTACTTAGGCTGGTGCCGATCTTGAGAATTTTCGGACTATCTTCTGAACCAATATTGATGTCCTCAGTCGGATCCTGAACTAGGGTCGATGGTTCATCTTGTTTCTGAATCGCTGCAAATTCTGGCAACTCTGGAAGCGACGAATCGAATTCTGCCATTTCTTCTGACTGCTTTGTGACCTTACTGTCCCCTGTTCTTGCTCGGGCCTGATATATCTTTGCCGGTTTCGATAGGATTGAAGGATTAATGACTAACCTTTTTATCGGTTGAGAAGACATTCTGAAATTTTGAAAAGGAATAGCTTTTAGAGAAAGCTCCTTTACTATGACATAAATTGCATGGAAATAAAAAAAAATAAGAACAAATGAATTTTGAAGACAAATTGCAGAGGAATAAGAGAAAGATGACATCCAGATAGACGAGAAACTTGATAACTTTATTGAAGACTTGAAATGAAATAAGGACACTTAAAATGAACTGAAATGGGACATTGTCCCTACAAACTGCAAAAAATCAAATGAATGGAATAGAAAAGACAGATGGTAGAAAATTTTTAATGGATCCCTTTAATGAAGACAGTATTTTTGTGGGATCTTTTGCCCGTGAATCCTAGTCCTGCCCTGCGCGGATGCTGATCAGGGATCACTGGCTCTAGCCGGCCATCTCCGTTCTTGCCCAATCCTTTGAAAGGCTGATAACCATGCTTCAGTAACAGGTCAAATCCTTTCTTGGTCCTAACAAACTGCGGGAAAAGAGGATGGTCCTTGAAAGTACTGTAATCGAGACGACCCCCAATCTTAAAGAAATGTGGTCCTTGCCATTGGACCATCGCTGCTGTGTGATTTGTCTCTGATGTTGCTCCTAACTTTAGCATTTCAAGACTTTCACTGAGAACAATTTCTTCACTTTCCCTAATGCTAGGGATATCAGCAGTATAAGTTGGCCTAGGGATCATAGGCTGAGGTAGCCTCTCTTCAGGATCTTCCCCCAAAACAGTAGTTATCATGCCACCTTTAGACCACTTGATGCACTGATGCAGAGTGGATGGCACGGCGTTGGCATTATGAATCCATGTTCTTCCCAGTAGAAGATTATACGTTGGTGGCACGTTGACGACATGGAAAAGCACTGTATGAACAGAGTAGTTGATAAATATTTCCAAAAAGATCTTTCCCTTTGCTGTCTGTCCATGATTATCAAACCCATAAATGGTGATCGGATCTGGTGTATACTCTTCTTCTTTTATACCCAGAGCCTTGGCAGTCATTTCAGGACAAATGTTGAGGCTACTGCCTCCATCTACAAGCACGTTGGGTACAGTCATTCCCCGGGTTCGCACCACAATGTACAAGGCATTGTTATGAAATGCGTGAGGTTTTGGCAGATCCTCATCTGAGAAGGTTATGGGAGCATTGGTCATGGCCTGATTAACGATCTGAGCCATGTCTTCAGGTGTGGTGTCTGGCTTGACTTTGATCTTTCGCAGTAAATCGTCCAGAACTTGCTGATGCTTAGGAGAGGCACGTGCCAACTCAAGGATAGGGATATTAGAGAGGGCAGTGATTGGTCTTTGCACCGTGTCGACCTTTTCTTCTGGTTTTCTCCCTTTTTCCGAAGTAGATTTGACAAGGTTCTTGGGTAACCATGGCATTCTTTTGGCTACCTCTGGAGATATTCTAGCGGGTTCTCTCGAAACTTTCAGCTTACTGAATGCTGAAACGAGGTCCATCTTTTGAGAACTGGACTGGGCCTTATGCAATACTAATACCTGATGCTGCACATTGATATCACTGCTAGGGCATGGTCGGATATGATCTTGTGGCTGAAAGGGATGATCAGATATCATTGTTGTTGAGTGCTGTAAGAAAGGCTGTTTTAGAATCTCCATTTTCTCATCTTCAGCCCCTTCTACTAACAGATTTTTGTCAATATAATCTTGTATGATGTTTTTGAGAACGAAACAGTTCTTGGTATCATGTCCCACAGTTCGGTGGAACTTGCAGAATCTGTCCTTCATTTTTCCCATAACCACTGGCGGGTCAGCTACCCTTGGAAGCTTAATCATATCACTGTCGAGCATATATTCTAATACTGTCTCGAGGGACTGGTCTAGAGGAGTAAACTTGCGGTTATAACTCCATCCTTCCCGCTTTGGCTTTTCTTATGGTCTTGATCTTTGTTCGAGGGTTTGCTGTGGCTGCTTATCATATTGAATAATCGACTTGCCTTTCTGATCACTTTTGTTGGGATTTGACCCTCCTGAAGCATAACTATGATTTTTTCCATTTCCTTTGTTCTGATTCTTACTGTTATTGGCAGAGTAGGTAAAATGGGATTTCTTCTTTGATTCTTGTTGACTGTTATTCTTTGTAAACATAAAACCTTCATAAGACCCGTTCTCCATACTCAACTCGAGCCATTCGGCTCGTTCTATTAGTTCTATGAAGCTCTTCGATGGAGATGTAGAAATTAGTCCCCTCAGGGGTTGCGAGAAGTTGCTCAGGATCAAAGATAGTGCGTGTCTTTCTGCTATTGGCTCGCACATCTTATTGCAAGCGGATCTCCATCTATGAATAAAATCTGTGGCCTTCTCGTTTTCCTTTTGCCTCAGACTGCAGAGATGACTGAGAGTCGAGAGTGCTTCAGCGTTGAATAGAAAGCGCTCAATAAATAAATTGACCACTTTGTCGAATTCTTTCAGTTCTATCGGATTAATGTGCTCTGAGTACCACTTTGCTGCGACACCTTCCAAACTGCGAGGGAAGCAGAGAAATAAGGCACGATTGTTCCTCTTGAACTTGGAACATTCTGCGAAGAATAGGGCGAGATGCGCTTTTGGATCGCCCGAACCATCAAACTTGATAAATTTCTTGGGGAGATTATCAAGATCATCATCCCCATCCAGTCCATCATAGAAGTCTTCGCTGGTGAAGACTTTCTTGCCCTTGTCGCGGGCTTGCAGATCCTTAACTATTTTCATCACATCTTTGAGTTGTGACTGCGTAGGGTCGTCAACAGACTGATTCTTGGATTTGTAGGCCGACCCCTGCCCCTGAGTCGACCTTTTGAATTCTTGCTTGTTTTCATACTCTTTGTCAGTATCATCTGCTGATTCTGACTCATCAGACATTTCCTCATGACGATTCTGCTTTTTACTGATCTTCACATTCTTGACGGCATGGCCCTTATCTTTCTGCTTAGTCTGAATTTGCTCAGTACTGGCCTCAGCTTGTTCTGCCAGCATCTTGGTCATCATCTTTTTGAACATGACGTACATTTGGGGATCGATGCCATCATCCGCCTGCTGACCTTGACTCTGGATTGATCGAGGTGAGTCCATCTCTTCTTCTGAAGCTACTGAGTACGCGACGCCTTCAACTGATGCGGCTTTCTTTCTGGATCTTGTATCAACCATCGGGTATCGCAAATGTTCTCTTGGATATTACTGATGCTCTCTGCAGGGCAGAACTGATGGTTAGGCTTCTGAAGGAAATTTGGTTTGGAGGAAAATATTTGTTGAGAATTTTGGTAGACAATTGAAATAATATCCCATTACTAGGGATTGAGTCGTCGCTGGGATTACGACAATTGTGTTGCTATTCTTTGCAAGATAAACAACTGAAAATATGCCTTGTTACCTAGGCGAGGTCGTCAAACCAATGTAAAATAAAGGAATTTTTATTGAGAGGAAAAACATGATTTTATCAATAATACACTTGACAGAGGGGAGGGGGACAAACAATTTTCCACCACTCTAGATAATCAGAAGATACACGAGGACCAGGAAAAATAGTAAGACTGACAAAGGAATCCCAGCCATGTCTGGCAGAATGGTATGCTCCGGACCACTGATCTGATGTGAGATCGAATTTTAGCAGAACCCCGGCTAGTGGACGAATCTCTACGCGCTTCTGTCTCTGAGAGAATTGCCTGACACACCGCTCTGGATGATAATATGCACAGAAGAACGGGCCCAGTAGCCTGAATCGCTTGCCGTATGCATAAGTATATCTGGGAGGTGATTCCTGGCGATCAAAGTAGTCCCATACGACCTCTTTCTCCTGAAGGTTGTCGATCAAGAACCGGTATCGTGCAACTGGAAGGAGCTTCTCACCATTGTATCTGAAGGAACTGGCTCGGACTGGCACATGCCAGAGGAACCAAGACTGCAAGGCATAGGTGCATCCTTCGACTAGGATCGATTCTCCGAGTGCGAAACGAGTCAACCCTCGGTATAGAAAGGCGAGTGCGGCCATGGCTATTGAGAGGCGGCTGGTCTGTCGACTTCCCCATCTCCTTAGAAGCTGAACTATTCTGATATCCATGTAATTTCGTCTGTCGGGAAAGAAAGCCAATCCCACCGTGCACAGAACCATCGCATGCTGAATTCTCTCTCAAGCTGTCCTAGACAACGAACTGACTTCCACAAATGTCCCATGCTGTCTGTAGATTTCGAGCAGGTCCACATATTCGTTTCCATCCTCCTCTATCAATGGCCAAGACTTGTGTCCTGTCATGCGAGCTAAGGCATCCTTAGGGTCCAGACCCTTAACATTAATCAGAAACTGTTTCTCCAATGGATCTCCAGGCTGACCGGCTGGCTCGGGCAATTCCATAATCTCTGAAAATTCATCCATCAGTACTGTCATCTCGCCCCACGGGAACCAGAAGGTAGAAGTGCTCGGATTCCACCGCTCTGCTAGTGCATGGATCAAGTTTCCGTTGACTGTCTGCTTTCCCACTGCGGACGCCAGTTCCAATCCACACTCGTCCAGATGGTCCGGAAACATACGAGAGAAGTTCTTGAACCATGAATAATACCACCGGGGAAAGAAGGATTCGGTGCTGAGGACTCGATGTTCGGGAAGACGTTGTCGCACCTCGTAGGAGATGTGACCGTCAGGGAAGACTGAATCAAGCTGACTGGATGCCATTGGACTGGAAGACATGGAAATTGGAATAAGATTTGAGAAAAATACAGGAATTTTGAGAAAAATGCAGGCAGGATAAAAATAAAGCAGGAAATTCGAGATCCAGAAGACAGGAAAGATGGGAAATCACCCGGAGTTTTGAAGAAAATGGAGGAATTTTATGAAAATCGTCCAGGGTTTAATGAAATATAAGGAAGTACTTTATAAAATGAAGTGTTTTGAAAATCGTCCAGGATTTAAAACATAGACAGTACATGGACATGGACTGGGGAATTTTGAAAAATCGTCCAGTATTTTTAGAAAATATGACTATAACATATTCAATCACATTCTGCACAAACAAGTATGCACATACAACATTCCCTAAAAGCTGACTTTAGATGCACAAATTTTGAAATGGCTGTGGGACCTTAATCCTAACTCTAAGGTTCAGATCATCTGTATCCAATCCAGTTATGCCTATATACTCGAGCCAAGGCTCAATGTACGTGGCATAAAATCAATTTCTTCGGTTCTAGGTTCAAGTTTTCCAACATCCTTGAGCACCTGCCGATATACGTCGGACTATGGCCCTTGGTACGTGGCAGGGGGGTTTTCACTCAAATAAGTGGCCCAGTTGTGAGGCTCTGTCCCGAACTATGGTTCTGGAAGAGAGCCCAGCAACGTGAAGACCGGGACAATATAGGTGAGGTGATTTTTGAAAAACATGAGCACATGCAATCAAACAGAAGGCTCTAAGTCCTAAAGAGATAGATTTTTGAAATATTTGAAGAAGCAAGCATTGTTTTCATACAATTCCTAAATTGAGGAGTGTTGTATTAGACCTAAGTCTATGTGAGCATGAATAATTCTCCTCAATATGGTCCTACCAAACCATACCTAGTCTATATGCATTCCATGTCGGCTGGGTTCAAGTCTAGGCTCCTAGGTTCACATGATATCATAAAGCAAAGCTGACATTCCATGGAAATCGATTTTGACAATCTGAACTTTATCGAGCGGCTTGTCTAAAGGAGTGAACTCTCGATCCCTGCTCCAGCCTTTGCGCTTCAGCTTCTCCTGATTCTTGCCCTTTTGCTGAGGACTGGATTGAAGCGATCTGTTCTGGGTCTTGCCGAACTTTCCCTTATGACCTCTAGATTCCTCCAAATTGTTGCTTTGATTGCCCTGGGTGCCTTTGTTGCTGCCCCTGATGGTTTTAGAACTTCCTGCACCGCAATTGCCGTGGTCGTTCATTGGGAAGACGACAAGTGCCTCTTCTTTGGTGGGAACTTTTCTAAAACTGGCTTCAGCTTGCTCAGATAATATCTCAACCATCATCTTTTTAAACAACCAATATATGGCGGGATCAATCTCATTCTTGTTGTCCTGAACTCCTTCTCTGGCAAACCTCTGAGAGTCTATTTCTCACTTTCTGCATATGACTGAGGTGCTAGAGTGGTGTGGTTTTTTATCTTGTCTGAACCACCCGACAATGCCAAATGCTCTCTATAGGATAGAATGGGACCTTTTTAGAAAGATTTTGGAGGAAATTTTGATAAAAGAAGAAATCAAATTGACAAAAAGATATCCCATCACTAGGGATTGAGTTTGCACAAAAGGTACGCCAATCGTATCATTTTCCTGTGAGAAGAAATAAACAATTTAGAATATGATCAACTGAAAAGGACATCTCTTGATAAAAGAGATTTTTATTGCAAAAGGCAAGGAATAGAATTAGAAGATACATAGAAGAAAATTTTGAAAATAGATGGTAATTTTTGAAAATTTTAAAAAATTGCAGACAGGATCAGAAAAATTGAAGAAATCAGAAGAAGAAAGGAAAAATACACCTGGGTTTTGAAAATAAAGAGAAAATTTTGAATAATATACCCAGGGTTTTAGAAAATATAAGGAGATAAAATAAATATCACAGAATCACAGCTATACAAACAAGGATGCACAAACAACACTCCCTAAAAAGCTGACTCTAAATGCAATATTTGAAATGGCTTGTAGAACCTTAATCCTAACTCTATAGTTCAGATCATCTGATTCTAATCAAGATACGCCCATATACTCAAGTCGAAGCTCGAAGTACATGGCATAGAAGTATTTCTCCGGTTCTAAGGTAATGACTCCCAACATCCTTGAGCACCTACCGATATACCTCAGACTATGGCCCTTAGGTACGTGGTAGGGGGGCGCTAACCCAAATAAGTGGTCCAGTTGTGAGGCTCTCTCCCGAACTATGGTTCAGTGAGACAACCCAGCAACGTGAAGACCGGGACAATATAGGTAGGGATGTTTTTGAAAACATGCTCAACATGCAATAAAAACCAAAAAGCTCTAATGCAAGTCCTAAAGAGATAGATTTTAAATAAAGAGAAGCATACACTTGCATACATTGTTTGCATTCAATCCCTAGAATTGAGGAGAGTTGTATTTCAGACTTAAGTCTAAGTGAGCATGCAATAATCTCCTCAATATGGTCCTACTAAACCATACTTAGATCCTATATGCATTATGTCAGCTAGGACAGAGTCTAGGCTCTTAAGATTTGTATGAAAATGAAACTGACATTTGTAAAATAAATTCTTAGATAATATCAAAGCAAAGCAAAAGGCAAAAACCCGACCGAACAAAGACGAGTCTGTTATCATCGCAAAATTTTTAACTTTTGCAAATCAAACTGACCTTTGAAAAATTTTTGAAAATAACTCGCCTCCGTTTTTAAAGTGCGGGAAAATTCCGTAGAATGGGACTCGCCTGTCGGTACGAGGTTCAACCGTTCCTTCCACCTTTAACAGGGGTAATTGAACCAAGGATCAATCTTATGCTCTACTCTATTCAACTTGTCTAAATCATATTCTAATTTCTAAATGCACATAGAATCACGCATGTGCTATGAATTTTCAGAAAATGCACATTTGAAAACATGATGTTTGCTTTGAAATATTTAGAAAATGTAAATCTTGGAAATGATATCACATGGAAAATCGTGAATTAGGATTTGAAATATACTTCTGAGAGAAATAAAATCGATTTTGAGGAATCCTTGACATTTGGTGAAAATCGATTCTGAGAGACTTGGTTTCTCTGAATTCAAACTTTGAAATTGAAATTCTAACTTAGAAAATTTGAATTTGGAACTTGGGAAATACTTGAAATATTCTTTGAAATTCAATGCTTTTGGGAAAATCGATTTTGCTATAAGACTTAGGAGATTTTGAGAAATTCAATTCCCTTTGACTTAGAATTTGAATTGGAATTGGCAAATGCATGAAATGAATGAATATGGATTTTGAGGAATTGAGAAATACTTTTTGTATTTTTGAGAAATGCAGTGCATTTTGAAGTTAGCCTAAGAGTGTAGGCTGAATGTGGCTAATGTGAAGATCATAAATCTAGATATCCTTCATATTCTGACTATGGCCATAAATACAAATTCCACCAAGTTTATAAACTTCATAGAAGCTAGTGCATGTGCCATTCGTGTAGATCATGGTGAATTTGTAAAAATATGCATGAATCATCATCCATCACACATTAACATTATAAAAATAAACTATATGCAATGCAACCTAATCTATACAGGAAATGTAAATTCTTATTCCAAAGTTTAATTACAAATTACATCACTATTTAAATTTAAATACATGGAAAATAAAGTCTTCAATGTACCTGCAAAACTAGAAAACTTGGTTAATGAATATATGTTGGCTTTTCTAGATTTATCCAACAATATCAGGAAATTGTGGGATTTTGCTAGATATAAGCCTTTTTGCCATGATTCCCTTAAATCAAAATGATAAACTATGAAATAAAATTGAATAAATAAGGAAGATAAAATATGAAATTTCGAAATTGGGGTCCAAATGACCAAAATACCCCTAATAACAAGACTATGGCCTTGAAATTAGGGGTTTTAGAAAGATATTTTGATAAAATGCAAGTTTTGAAATTTGAATGTAATAAACTAAGCTAAATATGATGTGACATGCTTAAAAATATGAAAATTAGGGTTAGGGATTTCTAAATTTAGGTCAAATGACCAAATTGCTCCCGATAGCAAGACTATGGCCTTGAAATCAGGGTTTTTAGAAAGAGATTTTGGTAAAAATTTAGGTTTTATGCACTAAATGAAATCAAATGAGCACAAAATTAAACCTAAAGCATCCTAATATGATTATGAACATGATTAAACCCTAAAAATATATGCCTATGCACGAAAATCCAACAATATCACAAAAACTGTGATTTTAGCAGTGTTTTTGGATCTTTCAGGAACCCGAATTTGCAATTTGCTTAATTCAGCCATCAAATGGATTCTAAAATCCATAAAAATTGGTACCTGCACTTGTTATAACCCTAATATCAAATTGGAGGTATAAAAATAATTTTTTGACATTAAATTAATCCGGAAATTGCATTAAACCCTAAAAATATGCTATTTTTGACCTAATTCACCAACCAGTCTCAGTCCAAGACCTAAACCAGGGGTCAAATCTCCATGGAAATTTATGAAATTTTACAGAGACTAACTAGAAAGAAAAACAGAGATTTCCCAATTTACAGATCGGAAAAATCATCTCCGGTTAGGGAGAAACCCTTCCGGCAATCTGAGCTAAAATATATCACTCTTAACAGGGATTAAAACAGCTATTCCAGATTGAAAATACATACATAAATAGCAATTCTATACACAAATCTCTGAAATTTTAGTGGTGAACAGTAGACATAAAAATAACAATACTCACTTTTTACAGATCTAAAATCGGATCTGTGGTTTGGGACTTATGACTAACACAAATCTGATTAGGGTTTTGGTAAACCCTAACGAGTTTTAAATTTAAAAATAGATTCTCTAAAAAGGGAAAAATAATAAACAGTGATTAAAAAATCCGAAAATTTCACAGCGGACAGATCTACTCAATGTGAATCCATAGCACTTTACAGATCTAAAATCGGATATAAGATGAGAGAAATATCATAACAGCAAGTTACCTTCTTGATTTTAACCATGATTTTAAAGCTTTAAAAACCCGATTTGATGTCTGATTTTTTTTGACAGGATTTCCGAGATCCAAAACCTCTGATTTTTCTACAATAACTCAATAACTCATGCATGCATCACATATAAAAAAATCAGAAATAAAAAATGAGTGATTCAATCCGAAATAACATCATCTTTACTGTTCTAAACCTAGAACACACAGAAATTTAAAAAACTTGAAAAACCATGCATTAACTAATGTAAATAAATAAAATAAACCATAAACAGTAAAAAAAACTTATTTCTATGCTATAGAACGTAAAACAAACATGAATAAACCATGAAAATAAATTAAAAACAGGGAATCAATGGCTGGAATTTGATATCACCTTTAAAACATAGATTTAACCCATTAAAAAGGGTAAATCATATATTTTATTGGTTAATAATGCAAAGAATCATGTTAAAATCAATTCTAATGGATTAAAATCTCTGTAAATTATCCAAAACAGGGTTAGATCACCTTCTTGGATTGTTCTTGCTGGTTCTTGATGGTTCTTGAGGTGAAACCATGGTTGATCTTCCATAAGGAGGGATGTCCAAGCCCAAATCTAGGTTTAAAGCATTAAATAAAATAAGAAAAGTGAAGAAGTTCATACCTTGGAGTTGCAGCAATGGAGGAAGGGCTGGAGAGGAGACAGAAGCTCCAAGAATCCAATAAGAGAGAGATGGGAAAATCGACCCCCCTTATGCCTCTATTTATAATAAAAAAATTAGGTTTAAAAATTGACAATTTTGAAAATTTTGGACTCTAAAGGGGGGGGCGATTTTGGGGTAGAGTTACCTAACTACCCCTAGTCTAAATTATCCTAAATAGTTCCTAATTAACCCCTAGCTAAACCTAAGAATCCCCCAAATGTGGTGCCACTTGGCATTCTCTCACATTGGGTTTTTAAAACACTTTTAAAAACCTTTAAAAACACTAGTTTTAAAAACTAACTTTCAAAAATGAGTTTTTCAAAATGGTTTTGACTCTTCTAAACCTCTAACACTAACCCAAGACATCAACTAACCCTAGTCTTGCCCTGACTTACTCGAATATGGCGCCACCCCGAGTGGGCCCTACTTGAGTTTTTCAAAAAGCGATTTTAAAACTTGAAATTGAAGGAGTTTTCAAAAGATTTTCAAAAGTAAACTTAAAATTAGGATTTTTGAAATGGCATAAGGTCCTAACTGAGTTAGAATTCCTCTGGATATGGTGCCAACTGAGTGGGCCCACATCGAATTTTGAACATTTTTGAAATAAACACTGAAAATGGCTTTGAAAAGGGGTTAAAATCAGTATTTGAAATTCAAGATCTTTGAAAATAGGGTCTCAAGCGAACTGGAACTCCGGGTTAGAGTCTTGAACTCTTAGGACTCTGAGATTTTAGATTTTAAAATCCAAATGAAAGAATTTTCAAAAGATTTTATCAAGAAATGATGAAATTAGTCAGAAAACACAGTCAGGGTTAGACTCCTAACTCGACCGAACTCTAAAATAGAGTCCTGAACTAACTGGACTCTGTGAAATGACCTAAATTTTGAAAACAAACGAAAAAGATTGAGAATGGAAGTAAAACAGACTTAAAAACCAAACTTCTGACCGGATTAGGACTCTGAGACAGAGTCCTGATCGGACTGAAACTTTCAAAAATTTGAGAAATTTGATGAATAGAGGCATCTAACTGGGTCTCATCTGTGAATTGAAATCGATTAAAGTTTGAATTTGAAAGGAATCCAGATTGTTTTCTGAGAAAATATTTCGAAATACAAAGTCTTGGGGTTGGAAAATGACAGAGTATTGAATAAAAACCCAGGTTTTGAAATTGATTTTGAAATAAAGCTTTAAAATTCAAATCTGGATTGAATGTTTTGAAATAAGAGTGTTGGATCTCGAAAATGAGATGCAATGTCATACAATGCTATGCAGAATACGTGCAATGACATGCAATGATCTGTGATGACTTATGAAATGGACAAACACTGGATGAAGGTAAAAATTTGGTGTGTTTACAGAGTCCCATCTCGGTCGCCAACTTTTGTGATCATCGCAAAATTTTTCCTCTTATATTCTTTCTCTTCCTTATCTTTTCCTTTCTAACCTCTATTTCCCTTTTTGAAGGAGAAATAAAAGACGGAAAAGAAGAGAGAAGAGAGAAGAGAAAAGAGAGAAGAGAAAAGAGAGAAGAAAGAGAGGAACTCTTTTGCGAAGGTCTCACTTGACCTTAATTTTGAAAAATGTTTTGAAATTACTCACCTCCGTTTTGAAAATTTGTGGGAAAAATTGAGAGACGGGATTCGCTCGTTGGTATGAGGTTCGACTATTCCTGGCGCCTTTACTAGGGGTAATCGAACCAAGGATCAAATTTATGCCTTTTGCTTTGCCTAAATATCATCTAAGAATTTATTCTAAGTCTAAATGCACAAAGAATCATGCTTGTGCAATGCAAATGCAGAAATGTATGCTTTTGAAAAAAAAATAGTTTAGAAATTTAGGATTTTCCAAGTGATTCTGAAATAAATTAGATAATGGAATGAAGAAATGATTCAAGGGTTAAAATTAATTCAAAAAAGTTAGATTTTGAATCTAACTCAGAATTTTGAAATAGATCTAGAAGGAGAAACTTGAAATTCCAAGTCTTGGGATAATCAGAGACTCGAAAATAAATCTTGAATTTAAAGAGATGAAAAAAAAGGAAGAGATAGAATTCGAAGTCAAAATGAGCTTTGAATTTAAATTTTGAATTTGGATTTCGAAATGGAGATGGAAATTTGAAATGGAATTGAATTCCGGATTTGAAGTTTGAAATCAGAATGGAATTTCGGATTTAAGAAATCCAAATGGAATTTGAAAATAGAATTGGATTTAAGAAGTCTAGGTGGGATCTGAAAATGGAATTGGTTTTGAAATATGGAATTCAAGATAGAATTGGATTTGAAATATGGAATTGGGAGTGGAATTGGGTTTGAAATATGGAATCCAAGATGGAATTTGAATGCGAAGTCTGAATCCTAAATGGAATTGGATCCGAAGTCTGGAATCCAAGATGGAGTTGAATCCGAAATCTGGAATCCTAAACGGAATTGGATCCGAAGTCTGGAATCCAAAATGGAGTTGAATTCGAAATCTGGAATCCTAAACGGACTTGAATCCGAAGTTTGGAATCCAAAATGGAGTTGAATCCGAAATCTGGAATCCTAAATGGAATTGGATCCAAAGTCTGGAATCGAAGATGGAATTGGATTTTGAAAATCCAAATGGGACTTTTGAGGATGAATATGGATTTGAATTCGAATTCAAAAGAGAAAATCAAACTTTGATATTCAGAATCAATCTCAAAAACCTTGATTGAGAATCAAGACTCAATCTTTAGATAGAGCTTTGGAGATTTTGAAAAAATAAAGGATAAACTTTGATTTAAAGTTTGAATTTTTAAAATCAGGAGATGAATCGGGGAATTTCAAAGGTAAATTAAACTTTGAAATTTAAACAGAGATATTAAATTGAATTTGAGATTGAATCCTGAAAGTGAATTTGGAATTCCAAAGTTGAATTGAACTTTGAAATTTGATTTGGATTGGAAAATGAATTTTGAATATAAGAGTGAATTTGAAATTTCAAAGTCAAATTGGATTTTGAAATTGAAGATTGAATTTTTGAAATAAGATAGAATTTGAGAAATAGAAAGAAGAATTTTGAATTTATAAAAATTTGAAGATTGATTTGAGAAGTGAAGAAGATATTTGAAGAATTATCTCAAAAATCACTTGAATTTTGAAATAATATGAAAAGAATTTTTAAAATATGATATAATTCTATCCTAAATGATGAATGAATTAAAAGAATTTGAAATTGGATTTTTAAAAAGCATATTTTTTTCTTTAAATGAATTGAAATAAGATTGAAGATATAATACATTTTTTACTATGATCATAAAATGTATTATATAACAATCATATTTAAATTCAAGTGAAGAATAAAACACATTTTGGTGCCTTCATAGAGTTTAAAATGAAATTAACTCTCAATATATCCTGACTATGGCCATTGATATATATTTTGAGTTAATTTTAAATTAAACTCTAATAAAGAAAGAAAATATTTAGAAAAATATGACGATTTTTTAAAAGGATCCAGTGTGGATCCAATGTTATTCCATAAAAGATGAAAACCATAAGTTTTGTTCACACCCTAACTATGGCTATTGATGCAAATCGTCAACTTAGGGTTTGATCACCTCTTATTAGAATGGTGCACGTGCCATTCGTGTCCCCATTTGTGACTTTTTGAGAAATAAAAGAAAAATAGTATGAAACAGACCATTTGTGATATGCTCATTCATTCTAATCTAATACAAGAAATGTAAAATTATCATTAATATCTAATTATTACAGTCTCAAATTGAACTTGGAGTTGTAAAATTCCTAGAAATAAGGTTTAAATCCTTCACACTTTTCCTGCAAAATGAATTAACCCAAGGTAAGATGCAAGATATAGAAGCAAATGAGGAATTCCATACTAAAGCTAGTGTATGTATTCTTGTATTGATGCAGAGAGCCTACAGGATTATCTAAGTGTGATGCATGAATCTAGTGAGAAGATGCAATACATATACCTAAAGGCAATGCTTAGTTCTAATGAGAAATGCATGTATAATGATATGTTTGACATAGGCAGGATTGAACATGTGCGTGTAACACTCAAACTTGGACTCACTGTATATGCAACTTGAAATGTATGTAATGCTGGACTGAGAAGAGGATGATGCACATGCAAAACATGCAGGGTATGAATAGTTTCTGAAGAAGAAGATACAAAATAAATAAATAAATAAAAAATGGTGCAACGTGGTTAGGGCAAAGAATGGATCAAAGGGGTCCCCGATTTTAATCCCACCAATCTAGATTTACAGTGAATCAGAAACTTAGACAACAAATTGAATCTGCTATTGCCGCAAACTGGATCGACTATCACATTTCCCCCCCCCCCCTTTCTTTTTTTAGAAAACTAGATTTTCTATCACAACCGACCACAAGTCCTTTTTATAATCAATCCATGTGAATTAGCAAATTAATAGCTGAGATATTAATGTCATGAGGAGAATGATATTGACAAGGCATAATGCAGAAGAACAGATGAACAAAAATTGATGTAATGAATCAAATGAACATAAATGAAGGAATAAATAAAATGAATATGCTGGTTGCCCAGCTGGGGGTGAAGACTACTTCTTGTAAGTGATAGTATGGATGAAGCTGTGAAAATACTGTGACGCACTTCAAGTTTAAAATAGGTTCAGTTTGGAGAACCATCACAATGCAAACTTGATTTTTCTTCATGGTCCAAACTGGGATGATGCCATATTTGAGAACACCCCGATCCTTATCTCCTCACATTTCAGCCTTCATAGTTCCTTTGCACCCACGACCCAATGTGATTCCTTTGTAAATATATACACACATGCACACGCTGGGGCCTTTTGTGAATGTACCTCAATTGTTACCACTAACTAATAAGTTCTGAACTAATTTAATACTGAAAACTTGAAGCAGTGAGATTAATACAGAACTTTAACAATCACCACAATTTTAAGATGAAAAACCACATCAGTGAGCTAAAAGAGTGATAGATAAATACAATAAGCATATTCAGCTGGTATTAAAAAAAAACTATTCAAGCAACCATGAGTTCTTGTCCTTGCTGCTAATCACCCTATTCAACTTGAGAAAGGCTAAAATGGATTCTATGACAGGTATCTACTTGATTTTGCAGTAAAATCAACCTTTTTACAGCAGACCACAGTAAGTTTTACCACAGACGAAATTTCACAGTAGATCCAAAAAAAAAAGGAATTCCTATTAAGCCAAACAATTGATTTATAACCAATGGCATATGCTGTGGATGGTAGGTAAATATGATTAAATGAACTGAGAAGTATGAACAGGTGTATACGATGTGAAACGTCAACTAAAATATGAAGCCTATGTCTGTGTCAGAATGCTAGTCTAACATAATGTAAGGTATTATATCAGCATATGACATGGGGTGTACACGAGATAATGGAGAGTATTGTAAAATGCAAAGCAGACAGGGATTGCTAAAAAAAAAAAAGGTAAATACAAAAGAGGCAACGCTTGATTTAAAGATCAATCCCTACAACAAAATGTGAAGCTAGAATTCAAGGCTTATACTACTTGTTATAGTAAGATAACGGTGCAATGAGTAAAGTACGCAGTGAAGGGATAGAGATTTGGTTGTGCTTTTCATTGACCTCCATGGTTTTCTAGTTTCTCTTTTACCTCTTTTTACAAATGAGGTGTGGGCATGTGATCATCGCAAAAATTTTCCTCTTGTATTCCTTCTCTTTTCCCTTCTAACCTCTATTTCCCCCTTTGTGAAAGGGAGGAATAAAAGACAGAAAGGAAGAGAGAAGAGAAAAGAAAGGAAAGAAGAGAGAGGAACTCTTTTGCGAAGGTCTCACTTGACCTTAATTTTTTGAAAATATTTAGAAAAATTACTCACCTCCGTTTTGAAATATTTGCGGGAAAATTGGGAGAGACGAGATTCGCTCGTCGGTACGAGGTTCGATCGTTCCTGGCGCCTTTATCAGGGGTAATCGAACCAAGGATCGAATTTATGCCTTTTTGCTTTGCTGAAATATGATCTAAGAATTTATTCTAAGTCTAAATGCACACAGAATCATGCTTGTGCAATGCAAATGTAAAGATGTATGCTTTTGAAAAAAATAATTTAGAAAATTTTGAGATTTTTCAAGTGATCCTGAAATAAATGTGATAATGTAGTGAAGAAATGATTCAGAGGTTTGAAATTGATTTGAAAAAGTTGAATTTGAAATCTAATTTAGAATTTTGAAATAAATTTAGAAAAAGAGACTCAAAATTTCCAAGTCTCGGAATGATCAGAATTCTTTAGATGAAGGGAAAAAGAAATTTGAATTTTGAAATATGAGTGAATTTTCAAAGTCATAATGGACTTTGAATTTGAATTGATTTTCAAGAATCGATTTGAAGAAAAGAGATTTTGGATTTAAGACCTAAAACAAGAATTGAATTTTAAACTTAGACTTGAGATATAGATTTGAAATTGGCTTTAGAAATGAGAATTGGAAATAGAAATGAATTGTAGATCTAGAATAGAATTTAATCTGAATTCTGGAATGGATTCTTGATCTGAAGTCCAAAATGAATTTTTGATCTGAAATCTAGCATCCAAGATGGAGTTGAATCCGAAATCTGGAATCCTAAATAGAATTGGATCCGAAGTCTGGAATCCAAGATGGAGTTGAATCCGGAATCTAGAATCCTAAATGGAGTTGGATCCGAAGTCTGGGATCCAAAATGGGTCTTTGAAGATGGATTTGGATTTTGAAAATCCATATTTTGAATTTAAAATTTAAGGAAAACTGAATTCTGAGATTTATACTTAATCTCAAAACTTTGATTTTGAATTGAGAATCAGAACTCAATCTTCAAGTAGAACTTTGACGATGAAGAATAAGTTTTGATTTTGAAGTTTGAATTTGAATTTTGAAGATGAATCAGGAATTTTAAAGTTATATTGAACTTTGAATTTTGATTTGAAATGTTAATTTGAGAATTGAACCCCGAAAATGAATTTTGGAATTCTAAAGTTGAATTGAACTTTGAAATTGAATCCTAAAAAAAATGAATTTGGAATTTCAAAGTCAAATTGAACTTTGAAATTCGATTCGTATTAAAATTTTGAATATAAAATGAATTTGAAATTTCAAAGTCAAATTGGACTTTGAACTCGGATTTAGAACTTTTGAAATGAGATAGAATTGATGAATTAAAATAGAAATTGAAAAAAAGATATTCAAGATCACTTGGATTCTGAAAAAGAATTTTGAAAATATGATGCAATTCTATGCTGAATGATGAATAAATTTAAAGAATTTGAAATTGGATTTGAAAAGCACATTTCATTTTTTAAATGAATTGAAATAAGATTGAAGATATAATACATCCCTGACTATGGTCATTGAATGTATTATATAGTAATCATATTTAAATTCAAGTGAAGAATAAAATACATTTTGGTGCCTTTATAGAGTTTAAAATAAAATTAACTCTCAATATATCCTGACTATGATCATTGATACATATTTTGAGTTAATTTTAAATTAAACTCTAATAAAGGAAGAAAATATTTGAAAATAGGATGATTTTTGAAAAGGGGTCCAGTGTGGATCCAATGTTATTCCATAAAAGATGAAAATCCTAAGTTTTGTTCACATCCTGACTATGGCTATTGATGTGAATCGTCAACTTAGGATTTAATCATCTTTTATAAAACGGTGCACGTGCCATTCGTGTTCCTATTTATGAAATTTTGCAATAAAGGAAAAAATGATATGAGAACAAGCAGTTTCTAAGATATATGCATACTCATACATTCTAATTGAATACTTGAAATTAAAATTCTCATTAATATCTAGCTATTACAATTTTTGGTTTGAATTGAAATCAAACTCCTAAACTAAGAAGGAAGAAGCAATTTCTACCTAATTCTTGCAAAATCTCAAGTTTAGCACAAGCAGAAGGAAATGTTATGTTGACAGTTTAACATGCATATGTAAAGGCCTAATAGCTAAATGAGAATATACACATCTAGAACACATGAATAATCTCCTAAGTTTGATGATGCTTACATGATAAGCTAAGCTAATGATAAAACATAGGCTACTACTGAAGATATGTACGGGTTGGTCCCTACACTAATGGACACATGGTGGCTCATGCAAGTAGGTAGGTCATACAGGGAGCGAAATGGAATAGTTGTGCATTTAATGTAATGAAAGGTCCATGTGCTGGGGATGCTGGAAATGGATGGAAATGTCACGGGTGCATGATGCCACGACAGTACTTTGCGCTGCTGCAAATGCAAGAAGGACACAACAGTGCTTTATATTGCTGTAAGCTTAAAGAAATCATAGTCGTGCCTTACACTGCTGTGAGTGCGGGTGGAAGCTGAAGAGTGTAGCAGCAAAAGGTAATGGTGCAAGTGTTGGGAGTTGTAGAGGCTAACTGGATACAGTCACAGGAGCAACAGGTGATTTGAAGGCATTCAGTAGGTGGAACATGGTGAGTTGAAATCACAGCAGTTTGCAGAAAATACTATAAAACGCAGGTGATATGTGCTATTAAGGATGCTTGAAATGGAGGACTCGCGAAATGAGGCACTGTACAATGAATATATGTTGTGAAATGAGGAGTTGTTCACAGTGGGTGCAATGAATGCCCATAGAATATATTTTAAAGGATAAGTACCCACAGAAGGTATTTGTGAAGCAATTTATAACAAATATCTAGTGAAGTGCATTTACAGGGGATTGTTAACGAATATTGATGAGAAATATTTACAGAAAAATTTAAAGCAGGTGCCATGAAGGTGCTGGTATAGCTATTGTGGTATATACCTGATTGCAGCAAAGGAATGAATGAATGTTGTACAGTGAAGGAGCTGGGAGGTAAGGTGAAATGGCAAGTGTATATACGACATATGGTGGTGTTGCACAACAAGTATGAACAACTACTATGTTGTGGAAATGATAATACAGATGCACAGAAGTGAAATGAGGTATAGTGGGTATGAGTGCAACATGTTAGGTGATTAGATAACTGTCATGTTGTGCAAATCCCACAGATGAAGATGGGCAACAATGTCTTTTGCAAAAAAATTGCAAATTATTGTGGAGGTCCTACATGATGAGGGGTGTTGTGAGGTGACAGTGTGATGGAGGAAATATTTGAAAATAATATGAATATGCAAGTATTATACAATTTATATTGAAAAGGTGCACAAGTGCAAGAATAACATGTAGATGCTATATGGAAGATACAAATGGACTAGCGTTTGTATGCCTCAGAACTCCTATCAATGACTGGCAACCCTATCCCAATGGATTTTAGGATAAAAAAAAGTGTTAAGGTTGATGATCAATGAATAGAATGTGATGACTGTCGATTTACATCATATGCAAAGGGAAGGCCTACCAGATCGAGACATATGCACCTAAATATATATACCGACTCTGGGTTAACTCAACCGAGATTTGCAGGCGATGAGTACACAGGACAACCTGCAAATGTGGGATAGTGCCATATGGTATACAGATGTTACTATATGTAGCAGACACTATGACTAGATGTTGTAAATTGCCAACTGACAACTGCTAAATGATGGAAATGCCACTGCTTATGCACCGGATGAGGATATGCAAAAGTGTCTCTATCAAATCAAAATGGTATGTGTTGAATGAAATTGAAATGTATTATGACTACACACATATGCCAAAAGAAAAATGCCACATATGATACATATAGCAGACGTCAACTCGGATATACATCCAATGTTTGCAACCTGTAACACAGATGATTGGAGGGTGATGCTAAAACCATGATGAAACATATTGCGAATTTGCATGAGAAAATGCGCAATTGAATATTCCTATGCGAAATCAGGTGATTGATGCTACCAACCAAACCATTGCACAAACATGAATGGGACAGGCAATCTGCACCAAAGTTTATGGAAATATGAAATGCAGGAGATGATTTTATCTTGGTAGATATGGATGCTGGAATCTGTGGTATGCAAATATTGTATCGGGATTTTTGGCATCGAACGATCTTATCCACAGATTGATATCTGATCTTGTAGTGAATTGATGTGTCAATCTCCAGGAGCAACTGATTTGAAAATTCTCATGATCAGAACCACGTGAGTTTGCTCAAATGGTAACCCAGCCAGATCAAAAACACTGTATAATGGAGTGATATGGCATGTTTGCTGAATTTCTGTGAGCTTTCCTGAGATCTCCATTAAAATAACGCTCCCATTGCATACACGCTTCACCCTATCAGCCACGAACTTGACAAATCCCTCACGATTTTTTTTTCTTAAAAGATAATCGAATGAATCTCTATAATCTTTTCAATCTATTTTTGGAAAGAGCATTCTACCTTCAGAATTTTTTCCCTCAGAAGGGCCAATTCCACAACAGGTCATTACTAAGAGATTTTCAAGGCTATTCTCCAATACAGGATGATCAAAGTTAACGATCCCAGATGTTCCTTGAAACAACTTAAGCAGTCCATTGATAAAACAAACTACATAGCATAATAACTCTATGTCATATTCAAGGATTGTTATATGCAATGTTTCAGAGTTATCATGAACAACAATGAGTATCCTTGGCACCAGACCAAAGGACCTATCCAAAATGGCAGTTCCCGATTTCCTCTTCTGCTAAAACGCATATAACATAAAATGACAACAATAATGGTCTAAAGCCATATTCGATACAAGGTCATCTCCAATTCTTGCTAACTAGCAGGAACTCGACAACAACTAAACTTTATATAGCAATCTTGCAACTCAAAGTCAATTTCCAACCAAGTAACTAGCAAATGAATAAGACTTACGAAACAGCAAGGGGTTGCAAAGCTTCAACTATGGGTAATGAAGTTCCTGAAAACCCTATGGAGGGCAAAATTCTTTTAGTTGACCAGAAGTGGCATTCAGAGAATTCTTCAATGCGAATAATGCATTCCCTTCAGAATTAGATCTTGCTTGTGATAAAAAAAAGGGGCATCAAAGCAAAGAACCCATAGACCCACCCCAATTTTTTTTTTGGAGAGTATATGATGGGAACAATGAATCCCTTGCAATGAGATACGTCATTGATTGTATGCTATCTTCTTCTTCTTCTTCTTCTTTTATTATGTTGTTTTCCCCAGCAATCAACGAACTCTGCTTCAGCTTTGAAGATGTAGTCCCTTACTTCGTACCTCCAACCAGATGAATTAGAAAAAAAAAATTGTTGCAATATTTATGATGGGCTACATCTTTGCCTTCCTCATGATAACGAATGATCCCAACGAAGAAGCATTTGCTCCTTTCTCAGCTACAAAACAGATCCTCCAGCCAGCTTGGATAATTTCATCAATTATTAGAAGCATCCGCAATTCACTGCTCTTTTGGATATAGATCATCCATCAGCCTACTATTCACATGTGACTGTTTCGCTTTATTCAAGCTTACCACTTGTGCCAGCATGGAACCCAGAAATCTAATGATCTGGACGGCATGATTCTTTCATGGTCTTAAATATTAAAAAGGATTGACAAGTGAATTGCTACATCAATTTTATCATTAAGAGAAAATCATTGCATGGGGTTGTGATGCCAGAAACAAACTATATGTGTAAAATGGCAAAACTATAATAACAGATGCCCTAAAATAGCTGATGTGAGAATGAAACAATATAGGGGGTAATTATGAGGTTCACAGGATAATCCGTATAAATTATAACCCATAATATAATGCTAAAGGAAATTATTAGAAAACAAATTCCTCATAGAAAAGGGACATTACAAATGGAAATCAAAAGGTTTACTGCGCTTTAGGGATCAAAATCAGGCATAACGAACAAAAAGCAAAATGTGTTGGAATATGAAATGCCATCAATATCACACAAGAGTAGATCGGTGTTGCTATAGGCAACTCGATGCTACCAGAGTGCTTTAATGGGACAAATGAACAAGGAAAAACAAGAAAAATGGCAAAGAGAAGAAAAGGGGATCAAGGGGTTATGAGGCATGGTAAACCACAAACAGAATCGATTTTGAATGTTTCTTGTAACAAACGATCTTGTTTGAAATAAACGGGACAAACTAATTGAGACAAGACAAACTGATCATGCACAATAGAAAGATCACAACAAGCAAGAACTAATTGAAGATATGGGTTGGCGGGAACGTTCAGCTTCACAGAAGCTGATATGATGATTCTACAGAAATGACCAAGACAAAGAGCAGAATACCATCCCCCTTTCTCTGCTTTTACTGGAACTAGTTTCGTCACCCTGTTCTTGTTTTCTTCGTCCATGATGAATGGAAGATAAACGAGAGAGGGGGAATGAGTGACCAATCAGGGGAAGGGAAGTAAATGTACAAAATGGAAATGCGATAATTTAGCCGCATCTAACATGAAATGAAACAAAAACAAACGAAGATACAGAAGGTTAAAAATACATAAACTAACAACGAGAAAAATGTAACCCAAAGGAGGGTTGAATTTCTGTTGCGAGGTGCAAATCGGTGTTGCTATAAGCAGACCGACATTGCACATACTGCTTTAAAAGAAAATCAAAAGAAATCAAAAGAACAATCCAAGAGAAAGGAGAGGGAAGAGGCAAATTTACAGAGGGAGTATATGGGAGAAGGTGATTCTTACCTGGTTCTGTTGGTCCTGAAGGATCTTCCCTTCTATGCTCTTCTTCAGCCTCTTCTTTTTCTTTTTCTATTTTTGGTGCGGAAGACGAAGAGGGGATCGGATAGCAACCGGTTGCAATGCTAATGGCTCGATTGAAGGATTGATGCTTGCTGGATAGTGGATCCTCTTACTTACAGGAACAGATGACCCGTAATGGGGCTTTTGGATTGATCGATTTTTTTCAGCCAGTTGAGGAAGAACCAGAGAAGAGGAGTAATAGTAAGAAGAAGAAGAGGGAACGAAGGAAAAAGAAGAAGAAGATCGGCCGTGAGGGGTGAAGAGGCGGTTGCGAAGAGGAGAGGGGTGCTGGGGTGAGGACGGATGCCTTGAGGGTTCCCCTGCGTGCCCCTTTTAAAGGCGAAGAGGAAGAATCCGGAAGATGTCGTCGTTGGAGATCGACGAACGAGGGGGGGGGGGGGAGAAGGCGATCGAATGGGTCATCTCCTGGAGAGTGGTGATTGGAGGGTCATTTGTTTAGGGAAGGATCGAGAAGATCATCAGAGGGTTCTAGGGAGAGGGAGAGAGAGAGAGAGAGAGAGAGAGCTTCTGCGGGTTTTGCCACGGAAGGCCTTTCCCGAAAATTTTTTAATAGAAGGGCTGTTTTCTTTTTTTTAAGTTTTCTCAAAAGGGGTTTTTAGCAAAAATCTATTTCCAAAAAGTGGTTTCTAAAACTTATTTTTTTTGTGTTTTCTTTTGCCTATATTTTTTTGTTCTTTTCGTGATATTTTCTATTTTTTTTTGTGTTTTTAGATTAAAACTTCAAAACTACGAGAAAATGAAGGGGTTTAAACTAATTTTGGAAAATTTAAGAATATTTTACAAAAGAAGGGTTTTCTGAAAATTCAGATTTGATCTTTGACAATTTCTTTAGAAAACGGGTTTAAATCCGGATTTTGAGGAAATATTTGAGTTTTTGAACCTCGAACTGAGAAATACAGCTCATCGAATCCAAATGGACACTGGATCGACTGTCTGAGTCTTTCAGAAATTATTTTTGGTGTTTTTAGAAATTTAATATGAAAATCAGATAGTGAGTCTCAGATTTGGATTTTAACACTGGATCCGGATCCAAAATCGAATCAGATAGAGAAAATGGATTTGATTCCAGTAAAATCTGAGAAATAACTGGAATTTTGATTGAAATTGACTCAATTTACTCAGAAAATGGAGCCCAGAGGAAAAAAGGGAATATTTATGAAATTTTGAAAAATTTGGGGTGTTCACAGGGCAACCCTTCAGATTTTGTCCCAGTGAAAGATAAAGAAGTCTTGACCGTGGAATCACTTCAGACTAACCTATCTCCATCTACGTGTAAGTAGATCATGTTAACGGAAACACATTGAAATGGCATGATGCTTTTTCGGGCTCCGGACTCTCCTATGAGCATGCAGAATAAGAATTCTCATATATTTAAATAGCAGGCTTATGGGCGCTCAAGTGACACACTGGAGGGGGTTCAGAAGTGTTGTGCAGGAGACACAACATGTGCAGGGAATGGGGAATCCACTTTAATACCATCTACAGGCATACTAATGGAAGAAGAATCACTAATTGTCAAATAAAAAAAAAAATTATATAGACCCTATCCGAAAAACATTAGACGATGATCCCAGCATAAGACACACTTTTGATTTCATGTCAGGATGAATTTTCAATATGAAAAAGCTTGGAACCAAATAAGGTAAAATGATAATATCCTGACGCCCAGAGTTCTAGAAATTTCCTTGTGAAGATAAGTCCTTACGATAAACTTCACTGAGACTTTAAACCAACTTATGATGGAAGCGATGCAATCCTACATGGCATGGTGTATAAACAAAATATGATGTTCTCATAATGAAATCAAACTATAAGCTGGAAATAGAAATTACACGAGACAATATGAACAAAAGGTAGTGGTTAAACTCCCATCGATTTGTCCATTGGTCATACAGTATGGGATTGAATCAAACCAAGAGGAGAGAGGAGATCAAGTTGTTGATACAGTTAAGATGTAACTATAAAGCGTGAAACACCTCCTTGGATCAGATGCACTAAAAAAAAAAAAGAAAAAGAAAAGAAAGAAGAAGAAAAAAAATGAAATAATGGAAATACATGGACCGATGATGATGATAATGCATACTGAAATGGGTAAGTATAGCAGGGGATGGAAATAAACCATTGACATCGACCTGAAGCTAGGAAGCTTGCAGGTTTGATATTCACTTGATTAACCATAATGGATGTAGAGCATCTTGTATTAATAAAAAGAAAAACGAAAATACAGGAAATGATATAACGAATTGCAAAGGAGCATTAGATCACAAATTGAACAAATTTGATGAGAGGAATCATAAAACTGAGAACAAGGTGTTGGAACCTCTCGTTCCATTGATATTGCACAAAAGGGGGGGGGATTGAGATCCCAACAAACCATAAAGATTTATTGAATCTGGTAACATGAACAGAAACAAGAGGGAATCGCAAAACAACAAAAGGAATAAATAGAAAATAATAAAATAAAATAAAAAGAACAAAACATAAAAGAAATGTTGGAATTAGGATTTTCGTTTGCTATTGCATGGGATGGATTGAAATTGCTATAAGCAATCCAATACCACCCATAGTGCGTAAATGGGGATTTAAGACAGGAGAGCAAAAAGGAAATTCAGAGAAAAATAAGAAGGAAAGGGGGATGGGCTTACTTGATTATGCAGAGGTTCTGAAGGAAGGAGCTGTGCTCTTCCCCTTTACTATAGAAGCCTTTTGCTACTTGTTTGCAGGGATTCTTGGTTGCAAGGATTTCTGAAGAAGGGAGGAGGAAGGAGGACTTCCTTTAGTGGAGAGGGGTGCGGGGCTGCCGGAGGAGGGGAAGGGAGAAGGCGATCGGATGCGTCAAGAACGGATGAAGACTGGATCCTCAATCGAGACCCTTATGCTTTGCTTATATAAGAAGTGAGAGAAGAATCGAGAAGAGGAGCGATGGTTGGGCATCGATGGGCTGAGGCGAGCGAGGATGATCGAAGGGTTCCCCTCCCTTCGATCTCCATCAGTGGTTTTCTGGGAGGAGACCGTTGCGCAGCTTGCAATGGGAGTCCTTTTTATTTTGGAAAATTTTCAAAATGGTAGTTTAAAAGGGGTTTTTAGTAAAACAAGCTTCAAAGATTTTTTAAACTACTTATTTTTCGTATATTTTCTGGTTTTTTTATTTTTTTTGTTGTTTTCTTCATATTTTTTACATTTTTTTTTTGTATTTTTGACATAAAATTCTAAAACTATGGGAAAATAAGAGATTTAAAACTATTTTTTTTATTTTTGAGAAATATTTACAAAAGAAGGGTTTTCTGAGAATTCGGGGTGAAATTTTGAGAAATTTCTTCAGAAAACGGGTTTGGATCCAAGATTTTGAGAAAATATTCGAGTTTTAAACCTCAAATCGAGAAAATACAGGGCTATGGATCCAACTGGATGCCAGATGGATTGTCTGAACCTTTCAAAACTATTTTTGGTATTTTTGAAAATTTCAAATTTAAAATTGGATAACGAGGCTCAAATTTGGATTTTGGCACTAAATCCGGATCCGAAATTGAGTCAGATATATAAAATGAATTTGATTCCTATAAGATTGAGAAATAAACTGAAATTTAGATTGAAATGACTCAAAAAATGGGGCTAGGGGCAAAAAAATGAATATTTATAAAATTTTGAAAAATTTGGGTTGTTCACAGGTTGGCATTGACGAAGAAGGCGAAATTTGTCTTCTTTTTTTAATCTTAATTATTACTGATGGGGGTGATGCCCTCATAGAGGTCTTTGCTCGTTAAGACCTTCTTGCCCTTGTCGCGGGCTTGTAAATCTTTAATCATCTCAGCCATTTTCTTCAACTGTACTTGGACTGGATCATCCATTGCTTGATTCTTCAATTTATAGGCTATCCCTTGTCTATGAGGGGATCTTTGAAACACTTGCTGGGCTTCATATTCTTCATCAGTGTCCTCTACTGATTCCTCTTCATCTATCGTATCAGTACTTTGAACATGCTTCTTGGAAAGCTTTAAAACCCTTTTGACTACCTAGCCTTTTGCCTTCTGCTTGACCTGGGTTTTTTCTGTACTAGCTTCAGCCTACTCTGCCAGCATCTTGTTCATCATCTTTTTAAACATGGCATATATTTGAGGATCGATGCCATCATCTGCTTGCTTTCCCTGACTTTTAAATGTCCGCAGGAAATCCATTTCCTCTTCTGAAGTCATTGAGTACTCTACGGTCTTCTTTCCTGACCTTGTCTGGACCATTTAGATTTTGCAAACGCTCTCTGCAGAGCGAAGTTAATGGTTAGACTTTTGAGAGAGATTTTGATTGGAAGAAAACATTTGCTGAGAATTTTTGGTAGACAATTGAAAGAATATCCCATTACTAGGGATTGAGTCGTTGCTGGGATTACGACAATTGTGTTGCCATTCCTTTACAAAGAGAATAAACAACTGAAAATTATGCCTTGTTACCTAGGCAAGGTCGTCATACCAAGAATGAAGAATTTGAAAGATTTTTTATTCATTGAAGGGAAAATATGATTGCATCAATAATAAACTTGAGGAAGAGAGGGCGGACAGACAACTTGCCACCACTCTTGATAATCAGCAGAGACACGAGGACCAGAAAAAAGTGGAAGAGTAACAAAAAAGTCTCAATCATATCTGGCAGAATGGTATGTTCTGGACCACTATGTTGATGTAAGGTCAAATTCTGGCACAACTTCTGATAGCAACCACATCTCTACGCGCTTCTATCTCTGAGAAAAATATCAAACACACCGCTCCGGATGATAGTAAGCACAGAAGAAAGGACCAAGTAGCCTGAATCGTTTGCCGTATGCATAGGTGTATCTAGGAGGTGATAGCTCTCGATCAAAATAGTCCCACACTACTTCCTGCAGATGATCAATCAGAAATCGGTACCGCACAACTGGAAGGAACTCCTTGCCGTTGTATCTGAACGAACTAACTCTGATCGGCACATGCTGGAGGAACTAAGACTGAAGTGCATAGGTACATCCCTTGACTAAAATGGACTCTCCAAGCGTAAAGCGAGTCAACCCTCTATATAGAAAAGCAAGTGCGGTCATGGCTATCGAGAGACAGCAGGTCTGTCGACTTCCTCATCTTCAATCTTCTCAGAAGCTGAACTATTCGGACATCCATATAATTTTGTCCGTCTGGGAAGAAAGCGAGTCCCACAATGCACAGAACCATCACATGCTGAATTCTCTCTCGAGTTGTCCTGGATAACGAGCTGACTTCTGTGAATGCCCCATACTATTGGTAGACCTCGATCAGGCTCACATATTCATTCTCATTTTCTTTAATCGGTGGCCAAGACTTACGCCCTGTCATGCGAGCTAAAGCATCTTTGGGGTCCAGATCCTTGACATTAATAAAAAATTGTTCCTCCAATGGATCTCTAGGCTGACCGGCTGGCTCGGGCAATCCCATGATCTCTGAAAATTCATCCATCAGCATGGTCATCTCGCCCCATGGGAACCAGAATGTGCAAGTGCGTGGATTCCACCGCTCTACCAGTGCATGGATCAAATTGCCGTTGACTATCAACTTTCCCACTGCGGATGCCAGTTCTAACCCACAGTCGCTCAAATGGTCCGAAAACATACGGGAGAAGTTCTTGAACCAGGTATAGTACCACCGGGGAAAGAAAGGTCCAATGTTGAGAGCTCGATGCTCGAGAAGACTTTGTCGCACCTCGTAGGAGAAGTGACCCTCAGGAAAGACAGAGTCGAGTTGACTAGATGTCATTAGACTGAAAGATAGGAGAATTGAAATTAGACTTAGGAAAAATACAAGAATTTTGAAAATTGCAGGCAGGATAAAATGAAAAAGCTGGAAATTCGAAGTCCAGAGGAACGAAAGAATAGAAAATCACCTGAAGTTTTGAAGAAAAAGTGGATAATTTAGAAAAATCGTCCAGAGTTTACAAAGAAATGTTTCATAAATGGGAAAATGAAGTATTTTGAAAAATTGTCTAGTAATTTAGAAAATTTGAGGAAAATATGAGAAAATAAAAAGGGAAATGAATATAATACACTCAATCACATTCTGCACAAGCAATTATGCACATACAACATTCCCTAAGAAGCTGACTCTAAATGCATCAATTTTGAAAGAGCTTTAGGACCCTAATCCTGACTCTAGGCTCAGATCAACTGTGTTCAATCATGTTATGCCAATATACTCGAG
The DNA here is from genome assembly GCF_984573655.1 of Nuphar pumila. Classification (NCBI taxonomy): domain Eukaryota; kingdom Viridiplantae; phylum Streptophyta; class Magnoliopsida; order Nymphaeales; family Nymphaeaceae; genus Nuphar; species Nuphar pumila. The sequence goes on along the minus strand of NC_143264.1, from coordinate 42,137,351 downwards.
CCGAGGCTCGATGTACGTGGCATAAAAATTTATCTTCGGTTCTAAGCTTGTGTTTTCCTAACATCCTTGAGCACCTACCGATATATGTTGGACTATGGCCCTTGGTACGTGGCAGAGGGGTGTTAGCCCAAATAAGTGGCCCAGTTGTGAGGCTCTGTCCCAAACTATGGTTCTGGAAGAGAGCCCAACAATGTGAAGACGAGGTAGACATAGGTGGGGTGGTTTTAAAAAACATGAGCACATGCAGGCAAACAGAGGGCTCTAAGTCTTAAAGAGATAGAATTTTGAAATATTTGAAGAAGCAAACATTGTTTTCATACAAATCCTAGATTAAGGAGTGTTGTATTTCAGACCTAAGTCTAAGTGAGCATGAATAATTCTCCTCAATTGGTCCTACCAAACCATGCCTAGTCTACATGCAATTCATGTCAGCTGGGTTCAAGTCTTGGCTCCTAGGTTCACGTGATATCAGAAAGTAAAGCTGACATTCCATAGAACACGATTTTGATAATTGAGCTAAGTCAAAGCACACAATTGATCAGACGAAGACAAGTCCCATCTTGGTCGCCAAACCTGTTATCATCGTAAAAATTTCCCCCCTCCCTCTACGAGAGAGAGAGAAACGATTCTGCGAGTCAAACTCGACCAAAGTTTTGAAAATGGTTTTGGAAATTACTCGCCTCCGTTTTGAAAATTTGCGGGAAAATTCCGTAGAATGGGATCCGCCTGTCGGCACGAGGTTCAACCGTTCCTGGCGCCTTTACCAGGGGTAATTGATCCAAGGATCAATTATGCGCTTTAACTTGACTCAAATATCTAAATCATGTTCTATTTTCTTAGAATGCACAGAAAAGCAGGCATATGCTATGAAAATTTGAAAAAGATGCAAGTTTGAGAAATATGATGTTTGCTTTGGAAATTTGAAATATACTTGGAAAATGATTGGAAAAGTACTTGAAAATGGAACTCTTGGGAAAATCATTGAATTTCATTGGAAATCAGAAATTTGCATTGGAAAATGAATTCTCAAGAAAGCTTGAACTTTGGGAAAATCAATTTTGAGCTTTGGATTGCTTTTCTGAGAAAATGGATTTGAGAATCTTGAGAATGTCAAGAAGTTTATTGGAAAATGATTTTTGAAATGGAAAATGGGTTATCAAGAAAATCAGATCTTTGAGAGAATCGACTTTGGGATTTGAACATGAAATTAAGAATGTGGAAATCTTGGAAAATCATGATTTGAACTTGGAAAATACTTGAAATCTCATTTGAAAACCCAGAATTCTGAGAAAATCAAATCCTGAGAAAGACTTGAAAATTTTTTGGAAAATTGATTTTTCTGAAATAGAATTGGAACATGATTTTGAAAATGATGCAAATTGAATGAATGAATATGAATTTAAAAGATAATTCTTTGAGGATTTGAGAAATTCTTTTGAAATTTTGAGAAATGCAATGCATTTTTGAAGTTGGCCTAAGAGTGTAGGCTGAATGTGGCTAATACGAAGATCACAAATCTTGGTTTTCTTCGTATTCTGACTATGGCCATAAATATGAATCCCACCAAATTTGTAAACTCCCTAAGAGCTTGTGCGCGTGCCATTCATGTCAACCATAGTAATTTTGGAAAATGTGCATATGCATCATACATCAGATATTGAATTTTTCAGAAATTAAACTATATGCGATGCAGTCCTATTCTAAGCTGAAATGTAACTCTTATTCCAAATTATTACAACTTGATATTACATTGAATTGAAATAAAAGAAAATAAAAGTCTTCTTCCTGGATATTCTTGCAAAACTAGAAAGTAAGTTAGCACAGAAATGTAGCTTTTTCTGAATTTATCCGAAAATATTGAAAATTATCGGATATTATTCAGATATAAACCCAAATTCATACCCCCTTTGACATAAACATGAGAAATAAGGAATAAATTTAAAAAATAAACTTGGAAATTTGAAATTGGGGTCAAAATGACCAAAATGCCCCTGATGACCTTGAAATCAGGTTTTTTTAAGGAGAATTTTTGTAAAATTTGGAAATTTGAAAATCAAATGAAATAAAATCAAACACAATATGATAAAATATGATGATATGCATGAAAATTTGGAAAAATGAAGTTTGGAATTTCGAAATTGTGGACAAAATGATCAAAATGCCCCTGATAACAAGACTATGGCCTTGAAATCAAGGTTTTTTGAAATAAATTTTGCAAAAATGGGAAATGTGAAATGAAAATGACATTGAAATTAACCCTAATATGACATGACATGCTTATTTACATGATAAAAACCCTAAAATGACAAAAATATCACAAAATATCAAATTTGACTTGATTTTCGCTTGATTTTCGCTTCTGAATTTAAAAGTAAACTAACATACAAAGCAAATGAACTTGGAATTGAACCAAATTTGGCATGGACACCTAGACTAACCCTAAAAACATAATAAAGCTCAAAAAATTATTTTTGTGTTATTTTTTTAATATGAAAAATAACTAAAAATCCTAAAAATCAAGATTTTGCCTAAAATGCTAACTCTAAATTGGATTTTGGATACTTAACTTTCATAAAAATTTCTCAAATTTTATGGGGTGACATGGGACAGTTAGGCAAATATTTTTGTATTTTACATATTCTGGTTTTGACCTATGTTCGGAGCTGAATAGCTCCGGCAAGTTGGATCGGAATCCAACGACTCTAGGATCTAGGGCAGACAGATAGGTTTCGGGAACAATTATGAGAAACATAGTAGACAGATGAGAAAATGGCTGAAATTCTGGAAAACTGTCCCTGAAAAATAGAGTAAGATTTCCTTTTTTTACAATATTGGGATTCAAGTTATTGTTTGGGAGATAGCAGAGGGTTATCAGAGACCTGGATCTGTGAAATTCTCAGACATGGGAATCTAACAAACAGGGAAATTAATTCTGGAAAAAATACTTAGGATGTTCTAAAAATTCTCAAATTCTGAGAATAGACAACGAGAAGGGTTAGGAACAACTTCTATGTTGGAAGTTTTGACATACAGCCTATGGGTTGAACGGACACAGTGGATTAGGGTCGGTCTAGACCCTGACAAAGAAAAAGTGAGATTTTCCCAATGGTCTGGGAAAATCTATTTTTAACAGGAATCAAAACTACTTAGAAAAAACTAAGAAAATACTGGAAAACAATAGACTCTAACAGGGACTCATGGTATTTTTTTGAGGGAAATTTGGATCGTCCATCTAGGAGATCTTAGAGTTTTTTGTCTGCTAAAACAAAAATTGGAATTTTTGGAGAGTTAAAAACCCAATGTCAATCTTTTTTTTTTATAATAATAATGATTTCAAATTAAATCAAAATTTCTACAGAAACTGAAAGTCATATAGATTTAACAATAATAAAATTTTCAGAATTTATGGATGCAAAAATTTGCATGAAATGACATATGGACTTTGTACATGAATGAAATCTATGAATTCTGAATTAAACATTGATAAAACCATGTAAAATGAATAAAATGCATGATAAGACTAATTGAGATGCATATTTTTAATTATGAAATGGCACAAAACATAAAACTAAAATGGAAATCAATGGAGGCATGCTTCTATTTTGATGTTAGCTCTCAAAATGAGAGATCCAATCCATCAAATGGATGGATCTCCACATTTATTTTGCTCATACACATAAAAGTATATATATATATACATCCTAAAAACCATAAAAGAAAACTCCACGTTATTGCAGATCCAATTTTTGAAATGGATGCACACTATCCTTACAAACCTAACATTCACATATTCCTTTTCAATCCCACAACTTTGGCAAAATTTTGCATAAATTTAGTAAAACAAGCCTCACCTTGGATCGGCTCCAATAATGAAAAGTTGTTGCTGATTGTTGCAGCGATGGAGGGCTGTAGAAGGTTTGCTATCAAAGCTGAGGCTGCTACCAAAGTTGAAGGTAGCTGGAGGGAGGTAGCCTTGGAGGAATATGCAAGGCTGAGGGATGGTGTTGTCTTGGTGTTGCTAGGCGTCGGCTGGAGGTTGAGGTACCACCTGGAGAAGGCTGCTGCAATGGTAGAAGTTGAAGAAGATGACTGTTATAAGGAGGGCTGTAACTGAAGATGGGCTGCCACCAAGAGGAGTTGGAGTTGATCCCGGTGGGCGGCTGCAATGGAAACACCAACTGGAGGCACTACTGAAACCGAGGTAGCTGGAACAATGGAAGCGCTGGCTGGAGTGGAGGTGGCTATAGCCACCAAGGGGAGGTTTTGTGGTTGGATCCAAAGAGGAACCAAGAGAGAGAGAGAAGAGAGGGGCTGAGAGAGGCTCAAAGGGGGCTGGCGTGAGATGATTCTTAGGCTGGAGAGGGGATCCAACGTCGGTTGTCTTCCTTTCTTTTTTTTTAATAAAAGGACTTAGGGTTTTTTGAATTGGGGACTAAGGGAGAGGGGTTAATGAGAGGGAGAGAGGTACGTGAGATGCCTTGGGGAATAGGTAAGAAAGCCAGGCTTTAAGGTGGCTGGACAATAGGGAAGGGAAAGAAAGAAAAGGGAAAGAAGAAGGAAAGAAAGAAGAAAGAAAGAAAAGGAAAGAAGAAGGAGAAGAAAAAGAAGGAAGAAGAGAAAGAAAAGGAGGAAGGAGGGGGCTGTACGTGAGTGGAAGGAGAAGGGAAAGAAGAAAAGAAAGAAAGAAGAAGAAAGAAAGAAAAAAAAGAAAAGAAGAAGAAGAAAAGGAAGAAGAAAAAGGAAAGAAAGGAGGAAGAAGAAGGAAAGGAGAGGAAGAAAAAAAAGGAAAGAAGAAGGGGAAAGGGGGGGTCGACCCCCTTGTGGGTCCCACCTCTAAAAAAAAGAAATAAAAATAAAAAAATGATAAAATAAAGGAAAATATAGCAAAAGAAAATGTTTATTTTTTTTAAAGAAAATACAAGTAGATAAGCCATATTAGAGTGGGATTACTTTCCAAATTTGAAATTCATTTTGAGAATCATAGGGGTAGACTAGTCTTTTTAAAAAAATTCTGGACAAAACGAGCTATTTTTGGCAGTTTTTGAAATGAGCTTGGAATTTGAAGTTCAATACCCCGTTGCAAAGCAAATCCAGTTTAGAATTTGAATATTTGAGTTTAAAAGAAATCCAAATTGTTTTTCTCGAGAAAATATTTCCAAATTTAGAATCCTAGGGGTAAAAATGTCAATTTTGAAAACCCAGGGTTTGAAATTGTTTTATGAAAACTTTTAAAACTCAATCTGGATTGAAATTTATAAAATTGAAGTTCGAAAATAAAATGAAATCTGATGAAATGTTATGAAATTCTTTGAAATGATATAAAATGATGAGAAATGACATGAAATGCTATATGAAATGCTAACCCTGAATGAAGAATTTTGGATATTAGACCTCGATTGGCACTTGTACCAGTTTAAAAAGTGTTAAAATTGATAAAATTTGCAAAATGATTCAAGGAATAATTTTTGGGTTCTATCGGGCTAGAGTGACACTGAAAATTAAGGTGTGAGCTGGATTGAACTGAAATGAACTAGATTGAGCTGGGTTTTGGAGTTTCAGAACTCAACTGGACTGACAAAACATTGACTCAACTGACCTTTAAATTTTTAAGAAAAGCTGCCATTTTTAGAGAAATGGTACTGAATGGTCACTGGAGCAAAGTGAATTACTAACCTAAGCTGGGTTTGATCTAGAGCAAAGGTCAGTAATACTGAGATGAACTAAAATCGAAGCTCAAACACTAGCTCAATCGAATGAACTGAGTTCAATTTCAGCTAAATGAACTGAAATGGGCTAAAATGAGCTACTGGACACTTAGAAGTGGTTTTGAACTGAAACTGGAGCGCATGAACTCTTGGTGAGCTCAAGCTAGACTTTGGGAAATAGGATTGACTGAGAATTATTGACGCAGAGACAATTGGCTTGGATTTAAGTGAAAAATGATCTCATTTCTGAAGAAATGATCCCATTTTGGTAGGAATGGTCAGAAATGGAAATGGTTTGTTCATCATAAGCTCAAATGAGCTAGGAATGATTGATATTCTAACTGTTATGAACCGACCAATGAGCTTGGTTGACTCCGACTGACTGGGGTCTGGGATGACCTAGGTGTAAAATGATAATTTTCCTAATGAAAGTGGGTAAAATGGTAGTTTTCTGACACAAACTCAGGGTTTGACTCCTACACTGACCTACTAGGGTTGGCACTGCACGAGGAGGATTGTCTGAGAATGGATGAGGAAAATTTGGGGTGTTTACAGTTACATACCAAATATGTGTGGATGTTTCGCTATCATCTCTGCCTCAGGTTTCCATGTACACTCTTCGAGCCCATGGTGCTACCATCGAACCTTTACCAATGGAATTGTCTTATGTCATAAAACATGCTCTCATCGATCTACTATCTCAATAGGGCATTCTTTGAATGTGAGATCCTTCTGTACCGCTATCTCGTCATACTGAATGATATGCGTAGGGTCTGACACATACCTTGTCATCATCAACACATGAAAGATATCGTAGATGTTGAAAAACTAAAGGGAAAGTGCTAGTCTATATGCTCCACCTTCGATCCTCTCGAGGATGAGGAAAGGTCGTACATACCTTGGACTCAACTTTCCTTTCTTGTTGAACCAAAACACGCTCTTCATTGGTGATACTCTAACAAACACATCGTCTCTCACATCTTATGCGACTTCTCAATGCTTTAGATCTGCGTAGCTCTTCTGATGGCTCTGAGCGGTCAAAAGTCTCTTACAAATCAATTGTACCTGATCTGTGTAATACTACTGAACTATAGGTGATTTGATCAATCGATCACCAACCTCACTGCAACAAACTAGGGACCTACAAGGTCGTCTATACAATGCCTCATAATGAGCCATGCTGATACTCGAATGATAGTTATTATTGTAGGCAAACTCGGCTAGCTTTAGATGCTTACTCTAGTCACCCTTCCACTCTAAAGCACAATATCACAACATGTCCTCCAAAGTCTGGACAGTCCTCTCTGACTGTCCTTCTGTCTGTGGGCAAAACATCGTACTAAACTTAAGCTTTGTCCCCAAAGCTTTCTGAAGTTGACCCCAAAAATTTGACGTGAACCTCAAATCTTTGTCTGAAATGATTGAGACAGATACTCCATGTAACCTAATGACCATGTCAACATACAAATCTGCCAGACTCTCCAGTGTCTGATTCGCCCTGGTCGGTAGGAAGTGTGCCGATTTCGTAAGGCGATCTATGATGAGTCAAATTGTGTCATACTGATGGTGTGTCTTGGGCAGACCTACCACAAAATCCATGGTAATGTCCTCCTACTTCCACTACGAAATCTCAATCATCTGCAACATATCGTCAAGTCTTTGATGCTCTATCTTGACCTGCTGGCAGACCAAGCATCTCGATACATATTCGACAATGTTCCTCTTCATGCCATGCCACCGATAGTTCCTCTGAAGGTCTTTATACATCTTTGTGTTGCTTGTATATATCGTGAATCTGGTCCGATGTGCCTCGTCTAGAAGCTCTTTCCTCAACTGCGGATCTTCTGGTACCTAAAGTCTTTGACTATACCAGATACTTCCATCCTCCTCTAAATACAGAGTTGTCTTGTCCTGCTTACACGCTGCAACCATCTTTGTGAAGCCTGGGTCATCCTACTGTCGAGCGATGATCTGGTCCATAAGTTCAGTCCTCACAACCAAGCTGGCAATCTGGATGTGACCTGTGTCGGTGTCAAACGGTCTCTAGTTGATAAGGTCCTCAAGTAGCCTCCACTCGCTGCTCATAAACCTCGCAATGCTTCTTGCCTTTCTATTCAAAACATTAACCACTACATTAGCTTTTCTTGAGTGGTAGGATATAAAGAATTCGTAGTTCTTTAAGAACTCTAACCACCACTTCTGCCTCATGTTCAGGTCCTTTTGCAAGAAGATATATCTGAGGCTCTTATAATCAAAGAAAACCTCAAACTGCTCTCTGTACATGTATTGCTGCCAAACCTTAAGTGCAAAGACCGTTGCTGCAAGCTCTAAGTCATGTGTAGGGTAATTCTGCTCATGCACTTTCAGTTGGCGTGAAGCATATGCGATGACCTTGTCATGCTGCATCAACATGCATCCCAATCTAGTACCTGATGCTTTGCTATAAACCACAAAGCCTCCCTGTCCTGAAGGCAATGTGAGTACTGAGGCTATAGTAAGCCTCTTCTTTAGCTCTTGGAAGCTTTCTTCGCACTGCTGAGTCCATATAAATTTTATTCCTTTACAAAGCAGCTTCATCATCGGTGTAGTGATCTTCAATAAATCCTAAATGAACCTTCGATAGTATCCTATAAGTCCAAGAAAACTGTGAATATTTGATACACTCTTAGGCTATTTTAAGTCTAAGACCACTTTCACCTAGATCCAAACAGATCAAAATAAAGATCCAGTCAATTTTCCTCAAAACATAGTTATTGAGGTGCATTACCTTAGTAGGGTCTACTGACATCATCTTTGAGAATAATGTATCCCAAAAACATGGCTTGTTTTAACCAGAATTTGCACTTTGAGTACTTAGCATACAACTGATGTTGTATACGGGTCTCGAGGACAATCCTCAAGTGCTATTTGTCATCTTTTTCACTCTCTGAGTAGATCAATATATCATCTATGAAAACGATCACGACCAGATCCAGGTATGGCCAAAATATCTGATTCATCAGATCCATAAATGCTACTGGAGCATTGGTTAGCCCGAAGGGCATCACCAAGAACTCATAATGGTCGTACCGCATCCTGAACGACGTCTTTTGCCTATTTGACTCCTTGATCCTCAATTGGTGATTTTCTTCAAGGAAGCTATCCATTTCCTTGATATGAGAAAAGAAGAAATATTCTCAATTTCATAAAAGCAAGTAGTGAAAAGAAATTGATAAAAGAATTTTGTCTGAGAAAAGATGACTTCTGGCAATTTTGGCAGTTTGATATCTGGGTGTTTTCCCATGATGATCCTTTTGCACTCTCTTTGAGTCATTGAGCTTTTCTTGGGTTTTCGGGGGAAGCTTATTACATCATCCTTCATTTTGGAGATGTCCTGACTTTTTCTCTCTTTTTTGGGGTAGGGTACGTCACAAACTCCTTCATCTTGGAGATGTTCCGATCCTTCTTTTGTCTCAGGCATTATACTGATGATATTGGCTCAAAAGGTCTTTAGATGATAGTGGAAATCAAATATCTTTTAGGGTTTGTCGGTAGGTTCATCACATTCGCCTTCATCTTGACGGTGATCTGAACATTCCCTGGAAAGATCCATCACAAGCTCCTTCATCTCGGAGATGATCCAAATCTTCTTTGGCCCCGGGGGTCTAGCTCGCATATTCATCTTCATCTTGACGACAATTGAGAGATCCCTTTTGCAAATATTTGATTGCAACTTTAAATGGATGGGGAAATATGGATTGAATGGATTCTTTTTTATAGCTCAGGATATTTCCACTGCCGGATTGCCAGAAAATCGTCTCAAAACATGCGCTATAGCTATGATCAATATCGATTCGTTTCTGACTTTTCAACATCATTGAATATTTCTTTTGCTAATCATACTGAGGACATTTCTTACATCCTTTTGGTTGATCAACAGGGAAAAGATTTGAATTTTATCCTTTTTTCGCAAAAAGTTTCACCCTTTTGGAAAGAATACTAGAGATAATCTAAGGTGATTCTTTTGTGCAGTAAGAATATTGGAATCAACAAATATTTTTAGCAAATTGGCAAAGTTTTCGAGAATCCTTAGTGAAATAATCACTCAATATAGATTTTGATAGGACCTCAAGTTGAAATTTTGAAAAAATAAAATGAAAATGAGGTTTTTTTTGGCAATTTTTTTATCAGTAAAATTGGATTTTTTTTTTTAGTACCAGCTCGAAAGCAGGATTTTATTTGACCGACAAGCTCGAAAGCAGGATTTTGATGGAAAGACCAGCTCGAAAGCGGGATTTGATGGAAAGACCGGCTCAGAAGCATGATTTTTTATTGTTCGACCAGCTCGAAAGCAGGATTTTATGAAAAGACCAGCTCGAAAGCAGGATTTTATGGAAAGACCAGCTCGAAAGCAGGATTTTGATTATTCGACCAGCTCGAAAGCAAGATTTGGTGGAAGTACCAGCTCGAAAGTAGGATTTTGATTGTTCGACCAACTCGAAAGCAGGATTTTTTGGAAGTACCAGCTCGAAAGCAGGATTTTGATTGTTCGACCAGCTCGAAAGCAGGATTTTTTTTTTGACCAGTTCGAAATCAGGATTTTTTTTTTGACCTAACAGCTCGAAAGCAGGATTTTGATTGACCGACCAGCTCGAAAGCAGGATTTGATGAAAGTACCAGCTTGAAAGAAGGATTTTGATTGTTCGACCAGCTCGAAAGCAGGATTTTTTGGAAGTACTAGCTTGAAAGCAGGATTTTGATTGTTCGACCAACTCGAAAGCAAGATTTTTTGAAAGTACCAGCTCGAAAGCAGGATTTTGATTGTTTGACCAGCTCGAAAGCAGGATTTTTTTGTTCGACCAGCTCGAAAGCAGGATTTTGATTGACCGACCAGCTCGAAAGCAGGATTTGATGGAAGTATCAGCTCGAAAATAGGATTTTGATTGTTCGACCAGCTCGAAAGCAGAATTTTTTGGAAGTACCAGCTCGAAAGCAGAATTTTGATTATTCGAACAACTCGAAAGCAGGATTTTGGTTGACCGACCAGCTCGAAAGCAGGATTTTTTGTTCGACCAGCTCGAAAGCAGGGTTTTGATTGATCGACCAACTCGAAAGCAGGATTTTTTTGTTCGACCAGCTCAAAAGCAGGAGTTTTTTGTTCGACCAGCTCGAAAACAGGATTTTGATTGACCGACCAGTTCGAAAGCAGGATTTTGATTGATCAACCAGCTCGAAAGCAAGATTTTTTGTTCGACCAGCTCGAAAGCATGATTTTGATTGTTCGACCAACTTGAAAGCAGGATTTTTTTTGGAAGTACCAGCTCAAAAGCAGGACTTTTTGTTCGACCAGCTCAAAAGCAGGATTTTGATTGACCGACCAGCTCGAAAGCAGGATTTTTTTGGAAGCACATGCTCAAAAGCAGAATTTTGATTGTTCGACTAGCTTGAAAGCATGATTTTTTGGAAGTACCAGCTCGAAAGCATGATGTTGATTGTTCGACCAACTCAAAAGTAGGATTTTTTTGTTCGACTAGCTCGAAAGCAGGATTTTGATTGAAGTACCAGCTCGAAAACAGGATTTGATGGAAGTACCAGCTCGAAAGCAGGATTTTGATTATTCGACCAGCTCGAAAGCAGGATTTTTTTGAAGTACCAGCTCGAAAGCAAGATTTTGATTGTTCAACCAGCTCAAAAGCAAGATTTTTTTGTTCGACCAGCTTAAAAGCAGGATTTTGATTGTTCGACCAGCTCGAAAGCAGGATTTTGGTTGTTCGACCAGCTCAAAAGCAGGATTTTTTGTTTGACCTGCTCGAAAGCAGGATTTTTTTTTGTTCGACCAGCTCGAAAGCAGGATTTTGATTGTTCGACCAGCTTGAAAGCAGAAATTTTTTTGTTCGACCAGCTCGAAAGTGGGTTTTGAATGATAAAAATGATTGGCATTGATAGAGTTGTGACCCGAAGGCTGAAAAAAATGACAGAGATTAATGAAGTTGTAACCCAAAGGCTGAAAATGGTAGTCATTGATGAAGTTGTAACCCAAAGGCTTGAGAATGATAGACATTTGACGAAATTGTAACCCGAAGGCTTGAAAATGAACGATATTGATGAAATGGTAACCCGAAGGCTTGAAAATGATAGATATTGATGAAATTGTAACTCAAAGGCTTGAAAATGATAGACATTGATGAAATTGTAACCCGAAGACTTAAATTTGAGAATTGGATGACCCAAAGGTTAAAATTGGAATTGAAACTTTGAATTTTGATGAATGGTTAGTGCAAAGACTGAACCTGGGGGGCCAACTGATCAATCAACCAGACACTAGCACGAGTGCTAGGAATACCAGTACGAGCACTGGATTTTTCAAAAAAATGCCCCAGTATGAGCACTGGGTTTTGAAAATGTACCAGTACGAGCACTGGATTTTGAAATTGCACTAGTACGAGCTCTGGGTTTTGGAATGTACCAGCACGAGGACTGGGTTTTAAAAATATACCAGCACGAGCACTGGGTTTTTGAAATGGGCCAGCACGAGCACTGGACTTTGAAATTGCACCAGTACGAGCGCTGGGCTTTCTGACCGAGAGTTGAAAAGGAGACCGACATTCTAAGATACTTGAGAATGAAGCGAGAATGATTGTCGGTGTTTCAGGATTATCCCTTATCTTGAAGGGGAAGTCCGAGTTGGAACTCGAAATTTGCGAAAATGGAAGATAAAGGGGAAAACCCAAGTCGAAACCTGGATTTTCAAAACAAAGATAAAATGGAAGATCCGAGTTTTGAAAACCCGAATCTTCGAAGGAATGATCGGTTCCAACATAAGCGTTGAATCCAATAAGAAGTCCGAGTTATAACTCAGAACTTCAAACGATATAAAAAAGGAAAAACCCAAGTCGGAACCCGAATCTTTAAAATAATGATAAAAATAAAAACCCGAGTTTGAAAACTCGAATCTTTAAAGGAACGATCGGTTCCAACACGAGCGTTGAATCCGATAGGAAGTCCGAGTCGTAACTCAGAACTTCAAATAATATAAAAAAGGAAAAACCTGAGTCAGAACCCGGATCTTTAAAATAATGATAAAATGGAAAACCCGAGTTTGAAAACTAGAATCTTCAAAGGAACAATCGGTTCCAACACGAGCATTGAAGCCGATAGGAAGTCCGAGTCGGAACTCAGAACTTCAAACGATATAAAAAAAAAAGGAAAAACCCGAGTCGAAACCCGGATCTTTTAAAAGATAAAAGAAAACAAAACAAAACCTAAGTCGGAACTCAGATGGGAAGGAAGTGATTCCAACCCGGGAGTCGGATTCTGGAAGGATTGACAAAAGGTATAAATAGATTCCGACCATGAAGAAGATGAGAGATTCATTCAAGATCCTTGACCCAAGATGGCCTAAGATTCGAATTTATTTATGATGGCTTCAGGATTTTCCCTCATCCTGAAGGAGTATAGAATAAAATTTGATGTGAATCGAGGAATTTATGGGAAATAGTTCAGGTTTATCCTTTAACCTGAAAAGGACGTTCCTCAAAGAACGAGGTTCAGGTTTATCCCTTAACCTGAAAGGGGGAAAAAGAATAAAGTTTATAAAAATTGAGAAGAAGAAAAAAAATTTATTGAAAATTTATTTTGGAAAAGAATTCTCAAAGGTAGCACTGGTGCTCCTATGAGTGGTCTCAGGATTATCCCTTATTCTGAATGGGAACACCTCGAAGGATGAGGGTCAGGTTTATCCCTTAACCTGAGCGGGTAAAGAATAAAGAATACCTCATGGGAAGGAGGCATCAGGTTTATCCCTTAACTTGAAAGGGTAAAAGAATAAAATTTATAAAAGTGGAGAAAAATTTAAATAAATTTATAAAAAAATTGTTTTTGAAAAGAATTCTCACAGGTAGCCTTGTTGCTCCCATGAGGGATCTCAGGATTATCCGTTATCCTGAATGGGAACACCTCGGAGAATGAGGGTCAGGTTTATCCCTTAACTTGAGCGGGAAAAAGAATGGAGTTTTTGAGAAAAATTAATAAGGAGAAATTGATAAAAAAATTACAAAGTAGAGAAAGATTGATGAAAATTGTTTTGCAAAAGAATCCTCATAGGTAGCAATATCGCTCCTATGAGGGGTCTCAGGATTAGCCCTTATCCTGAATGGGAAATGAAATTTGAGAAAATTTTGAGGAAAAGTTGTGGATGAAAAGACTTCAGGATTATCCCTTATCCTGAAGGAAGAAGGACCTCGCAGAACGAGGTTCAGGTTTATCCCTTAACCTGAAAGAGAAAAAGAAAAGATTGATAAAATTGATAAAAAATTGATAAAACTTGACAAAAATTGATAAAATGGATAATAAATTGACGAAAATTTGATTAAATTGGAAAATGAAATGAATGCAATTAATAAAGATAACAAGATTAACTGAAAAATTTGATAAGATTTGAGAAAAACGAGTTTGTCTGATCCTGCCTGCAAATAGATTTTGGAAATATGAATTTATATATATATATATATATATATATATATATATATATATATATATATATATATATATATATATATATATATATATATATATATATATATATATAATGACCCAATATAACTGGGAAGGAAGAATAATATTTGAAGAATGTTATTTGAGAAAAATAGGAGAACTTTAAAAATGAGATATTTAGAATAAAGAATTTTGAAAGAAATTTTGACAAAAGAAGGAATTAGGTCGACAAAATGATATCCCATTAGCAGGGATTGAGTCGCCACAGAATTTATGACAATTACATTATTATTCTATGAGGGGGAGTAATCAACTAAAACACGAAGGAAAATGCTATTTGAAAAGGATATCTCTTGACAAAAAGAGATTTTATTTATAAAAAGATAATCAAGAAAAATAGAATCTGAAGATATATTGGAAAAATAGGAGGGAAATTTGAGAATAAATGACAAAGATTTAAAACTTGAAAAATTTGCAGGCAGGATCAGAAGAATTTGAAGAAATCAGAAGAAGAAAAGAAAAATACACTTGGGTTTTAAAAACAAAGAGGAAATTTTGAATAATATATACCCAGGGTTTTGGAAAATATAAGGAAAATATAAAATATCACACAATCACAGATGTACAAACAGGGATGTACAAACAACACTCCCTAAAGCTGACTCTAGATGCAATATTTGAAATGGCTCATAGGATCTTAATCCTAACTCTAAGATTTAGATCATCTGATTTCAATCAAGATATGCCGATATACTCAAGCCGAAGCTTGAAGTACGTGGCATAAAAATATCTCTCTGGTTCTAATGTAATGGCTTCCCAACATCCTTGAGCACCTACCGATATACCTCAGACTATGGCCCTTAGGTACGTGGTAGGGGGGCACGAACCCAAATAGTTGGTCCAGTTGTGAGGCTCTCTCCCGAAATATGGTTCAATGAGACAACCCAGCAACGTGAAGACCGAGACAATATAGGTAGGGAGGTTTTCAAAAACATGTTCAACATGCAAATAAAACCAGAAATCTCTAATGCAAGTCCTAAAAGAGATAGAATTTAAATGAAGAGAAGCATACACTTGCATACATTGTTTGCATTCAATCCCTAGAATTGAGGATAGTTGTATTTCAGACCTAAGTCTAATGTAAACATGGAATGATCTCCTCAATATGGTCCTACCAAACCATACTTAGATCCTATATGCATTATGTCAGCTCAGGACAGAGTCTAGGCTCCTAAGGTTTGCATAGAAATGAAGGTGACATTTATAGAATAAAGACTCAGATAATATCAAAGCAAATAAAAAAGGCATAGCTCTGACCGAACGAAGACGATGTCCCATCACGGTTGCCAAAATTGTGATCATCGCAAATTTTTTCCTCTTGTTCTTCTTTTCCTTTCTAGTCTCTATTCCCTTTTTGAAGGGGAATAAAAGATAGAAAAGAAGAGAGAATGATAAAAGGAAGAAGAGAGAGGAACTCTTTTGCGAAGGTCTCACTTGACCTTAATTTTAAAATATTTAGAAAAATTACTCGCCTCCGTTTTGAAATATTTGCGGGAAAAATTGGGAGACGGGGCTCGCTCGTCGGTACGAGGATCGACCGTTCCTGGCGCCTTTACCAAGGGTAATCGAACCAAGGATCGAATTTATGCCTTTTTGCTTTTCTGAAATATTATCTAAGAATTTATTCTAAGTCAAAATGCACAAAGAATCATGCTTGTACAATGCAAAAATGTATGCTTTTGGGAAAACACTTTTGAAAATCTGAGATTTTCTAAGTGAAAATGTGATGATGAAATGAAGAAATGATTTCTGAATAGTTGAATCTAACTTAGAACTTGAGATAGATCAGGAAAGATATTTTGAAGTTCTAAGTCTTTGAAAATAATCTGAGTTTTGGGAAAATAAGTCTTGTCTTTGAGAAAGAATGATTTTGAAGCTAAGATAAAAGAAAAGGAATGGAAATTTTAAAGTCAGAAATGGGCTTTGAACTTGAATTTTGAACCTGGATTTAGGAGAGGAGATGAAATTTGAAATGGAATTGAATTCCAAATTCGAAGTTTGAAATCAGAATGGGTTTTGAGAAATCCAAAATTGAGTTTGAAAAATAGAATTGGGTTTTAAGAGATCTAGATGGGATATGAAAATGGAATTGGGTTTTGGGATTTGGAAATCAAGACAGACTTGGATCTGAAATTTGGAATCTAAAATGGAATCTGGATCAGAAGTCTGAGATTCAAAGTGAAATTGATTTTTAGGGTCCTAAATGGAATTGGATCCGAAGCCTGGGATCCAAAATGAAGTTGAATTCTAAGATCCTAAAATGGAATTGGACCCGAAGTCTGAGATCTAGGATGGAGTTGAATTTGAAATTTAGGATCCTAAATGAAGTTGGATCTGAAGTTTGGAGTCTAAAAAATGGAGTTGGATCCGGGATCTGGAATATGGAATCTGTAAACACTCCAAATTTTCCACACTCATTTCAGACAACCCTCCTCGTGCAGTGCCAACCCTGTTCGGTCAGTGTAGGAGTCAAACCCCGAGTCAATTTCAGAAAATCACCATTTTACTCACTTTCATTAGGAAAATTACCATTTTACCCCTAGGTCATCCTGGACCCTGTTCTCATCGCAAAATTTTTCCCCTCCCTTGCGAGAGAGAAACAAATTTCGCGAGTCAAACTCGACCAAAGTTTTGAAAATGGTTTTTGAAAATTAACTCACCTCTGTTTGAAAATTTGTGGGAAAATTCCGTGAAATTGGATCCGCCTGTCGGTACGAGGTTCAACCGTTCCTGGCGCCTTTACCAGGGGTAATTGAACCAAGGACCAATTATGTGCTTTAACTCGACTCAAATAGCTAAATTATGCTCTATTTTTCCTAGAATGCACAAAGAATCAGTCTTGTGCTATGAAATTTTGAAAATAATGCAATGTTTGAGAAAATATGATGTTTGCTTTGGAAAATTGAAATATGCTTGAAAATTGATTGGAAAAGTACTTGAAAATTAAATTCTTGAGAAAATCATTGAATTTCATTGGAAATCAGAAATTTGCATTGGAAAGTGATTTCTCAGGAAAATTTGAACTTTAGAAAATTGATTTTGAAATTTGGAATTGCTTTTCTGAGGAAATGGATTTGAAAATTCTGAGAAAATCAGGAAGTTCATTGGAAAAGGGATTTCTGAAAGGGAAAATGAATTCTCAGGAAAACGGGAATTCTGAGAAAATGGATTTCTGAAAACTTGGGATTTTGAAATTTGAGAATGTTAAAACATAGGAAAATTTTGATTTGAACTTAGGAAATACTTTGAAATCTCATTTGAAAATTTAGAATTCTGGGAAAATTCAATCCTGAGAAAGACTTGGTAAATCCTTGAGAAAATTGATTTTTCTGAAATTGAAATTGGAAAATGAATTTGAAAATAATGCAATTTGAATGATATGAATGAATGAATATGAATTTGAAAAGGGAATTTCATTGAGGAATTGGGAAATCCTTTTAAAACTTTGAGAAATGCAGTGCATTTTGAAGTTAGCCTAAGAGTGTAGGCTGAATGTGGCTAATATAAAGATCATAAATCTTGGTTTTCTTCGTATTCTGACTATGGCCATAAATACGAATCCCACCGAGTTTATAAACTTCATAAGAGCTTGTGCACGTGCCATTCGTGTCAACCATAGTGAATTTGAAATAATGTGCATGAATGATACATCACATATTGAAATTTTACAGAAATTAAACTATATGCAATGCAGCCCTATTCTAAGCAGAAAAGTAACTCTTATTCCAAATACTACATTGATTTTTACATTGAATTAAAATAAAGGAAATAAAAGCTAAATCTTCTTCTTGAATGTTCCTGCAAAACTAGAAAACAAAGTTAGCACAAAAATATAGGTTTTTCTGAATTTATCCGAAAATATGGGAAATTATTGAATATTATTAGGATATAAACCCAAAATCATATCCCCTTTGATATAAACATGATAAATAATGAATAAATTTCGAAAATAAACTTGAAAATTCGAAATTGGGGTCAAAATGACCAAAATACCCCTGATGACCTTGAAATTAGGGTTTTCTGAAAGAATTTTTGTAAATTTTGGAATTTTGAAAATCAAATGAAATAAATCAAACATAATATGATAAAATATGATGATATGCATGAAAAATTATGAAATTAGAAATTGAAATTTCGAAATTTAGGTCAAAATGACCAAAATACCCACGATAACAAGATTATGGCCTTGAAACTAGGGTTTTCTGAAAAAAAAATTGCAAAAATGGAAAATATGAAATGCCAATGACATTGAAATTAACCCTAATATGATTCTACATGCTCATGTATAAGATAAAAACCCTAAAAAGGCGAAAATATCATAAAATATCAAATTTAACCTGATTTTCGCTTCTGAATTTAAAGATAAACTAACATATAGAGCAAATGAATTTGGAATTAATCCAAATTTGTCATGGACACCTAAAATAACCCTAATAACATAATGGAACTCGAAAATCTATATTTTTTGTATTTTTAAATATGGAAATTCAAATAAAAACCCTAAATTTTGTGATTTATGCCTAAAATGGTGATTCTAAAGGGGATTTTGGATATCAAACTTCCATAAAAATTTCCCAAATTTTATGGGGTGACATATGACAGTAAGGCAATGATTTTTTTCTTTTACACTTTCTAGTTTTGACCTACGGTCGGAGCTGTGCCACTCCGGCAAGTCGGATCGGAATCTGGCAACTCTAGGATTTGGGGAAAACAGACAGGTCTCGGGAGAAAATATGAGAAAAATAGCAAACAGATGGGAAAGAGGTTGACATTGTGGGAAACTATCCCTGACAAACAGGGGAAAGTTTGATCTTTTGACACCATTGGGATTCAGGTTATGGTTTGGAAAAAGCCATACTGTTATCAGAGACCTAAATCTCTGAGATTTCTGGACATTGGAATCTGTTAGACAGAAAGTGAAAATCCGGGAAAAATACTGAGACAGATCCAAAAATTCCCAAATTTTGGGAAACGACAGGAAATAATGTTAGGAATAACTTTCATGTTTAAAGTTTTTGCATACAGGCTACGGATTGGGTGGACTCAGTGCATTAGGGTCTGTCTATACCCTGACGAAGGAAAATCGAGATTTTCCCAGGAAGCTGGGAAATCCGATTTTTTACATAGGTCAAAACTAACTTGAAAAATCTCAAAATTTCCAGATCATTAGTGGATTCAATCATGAATCTACTGTGATTTTTTAAAGACGATTTGAATCTCTCACAGGGGTGGTGTTGGAGGTTTTTGTCTGCTAAAGCAGAAATTGGAAATTCAAAAAGATAGAAAACCCAATGTAGAGTTTGATCAGTTTATGTGGGTTCCGAAACCCGGATTGAATCAAATTTTTGACAGAAAATTAACAAGTAAACCTAATTAACCTAAAATTTTTGAGATTTATGAATGAGAACTCGCACATGAAATAATGATAGTAATATGGCTACAACTTATAGATTCTAAATTAAATACAAACCAAAACCATACAAAATGAACAATATGAATAATGAGACTAGAATAAATGCAATACTTAAATATGAACCTACATGGAATATGAAAATAAAAATAAAAAAAAATAAATAAAAATTGACAGGGATATGATTCTGTTTTGATGTTGACTCTAAAATGAGAGATTCGATCCAACCAGTGGATGAATCTCTTATTTCACTAGCCTCAATAGACAAGGTGATTATCACATCTACTTGATTTAAAACTAAGAAAGAGACATTCATGTGGTTTCAAATCTGACTTTTAACTTGATTCCATGACATTCATACAAATAGAAATCCAAAGATCCCCAGTCTACGGATTCCATGGACGAATCATCGTAGGGGCTTTATTATTAGCTAATAGAAATCACGAATCGAGAGAATAGTGGCTCACCTTAAGGAGGAATCTGCTGCAACGAAGAGGGCTGGCTGGAATAAGGCTGCAAGGAAGGTTGGGCTGCAAGCAGTATCTTGATGGTGCTGGACTGGTGGTGAAGGTAGAAGGCTGTAGTTGTTGAAGGTAAGAGGGACCGACTGTTAGTATGGCTGGAGTCGTGTGGCACCAAAGAAGGAGGATGATGGTGGCTGGAATGGAGTTGGTTGCTGCCGGCTGGAGGCTGCTTCAACGTAGACTTTGCGTTGTGGCTGCAGCTGCTATAAAGGGAGGATGATGAAGGTACTGGTGCTGTAGCAGCAAAAGGAAGAGGCAAGAGAAAACCAAAGGGCGTCAATGGGTTGGAGAAGCCAAAAGTGCCCAGCCGTATGACCCTTTTTGGTTGAAAACTTTGGAAAAATAATGATTTTCCTAAGTTTTCATGGAGAGATAACCTTGATGGGGAGGGAGAGAGAAAAAGGGCTGTGGCCTACGTGAATGCTTGGGAATAGGTAAGTGAAGAGGCTTTAAGGTAGAGAGGGAGAGAGAGAGAGAGGCGTGAGATAGCCTTTGGATGAGGCAGCCGTGTGTTGTTTTTCTATCCCCCCTTAACGTAGGAAAAATCTTTTCCTTATCTAAGTTTTGGTAGATCCAATGAAAGAGGAGCTGTCTAACATGAATGGCTGGAGAGAGAGGGAAACGAAGGAAGGAAGGGAAGAAGGAAAGAAAGGGAAGAAAAGAAAGGAAAGAAAAGGAAGAAGGGAAAAGGAAAGAAGAGGAAGGAAAGGGGGAAGAAAGAAGAGGGAAAGGAAGAGAAGGAAGGGGTTTAAGTGAGTGTGCTGGAGAGGAAAGAAAGGAGGAAAGAAAGAAAGAAAGAAAGAAAGAAAGAAAGAAAGAGGGGAAAAAGAAAGAAAGAAAAGAAATAAAGAAGAAAAGAAAATAATATATATATATATAAAGAAAATTGAGGAAGAAAGAAAGGAAATGGGCTGGAGGTTTGGGTGACCCCCTTGTGTGTCCCACCTTAGGAAGAATAAAATAATTAAAATAAATTAAAATAAATAAAATAAAACAAACAAAAAAAAAAGAAAGAAAAATATAATTTTTTTTCTTATAAATCAAAATAAGAAAATGCAAATGGATGGGCCATCTCAGAGCGGGTCCAAATTCCACTTTTGAAATTCATTTTGACGATTAAAGAGGTAAAATAGTCTTTTCAAAAAAATTCCAGACGAAACGAGCTATTTTTGGCAGTTTTTGAAACAAGCTCGGATTTTGAAGTTCAATACCCCGTTGCGAAGCAAATCCAGTGTAGAATTTGAAAATTTGATTTTGAAAGAAATCTAGATTGTTTTTCTCGAGAAAATATTTCCAAACGAAACGAGGTATTTTTGGCCGTTTTTGAAACGAGCTCAGATTTTGAAGTTTAATAGCTCGTTGCGAAGCAAATCCAGTGTAGAATTTGAAAATTTTGAGTTTAAAATAAATCCAGATTATTTTTCTTGAGAAAATATTTCCAAATTTAGACTTCCGGGGGTAAAAATGTCAATTTTGGAAACCCGGGGTTTGAAATTGATTTCTAAAAATTTTTAAAACTCAATCTGGATTGAAATTTATAAAACTGGAGTTCTGGACTTCGAAAATGGAATGAAATGTGATGAAATGTTATGAAATGCTGAGAAATGATATGAAATGATGAGAAATGACATGAAATGCTATGCGAAATGCTAACCCTGAATGAAGAATTTTGGATGTTAGACCCCGATTGACACTCGTACCAGTTCAAAAAGTGTTAAAATTGACAAAATTTACAAAAATGGTTGAAGAAATGATTTTCGAGCTCTGCCAAGCTAGAGTGACACCAGAAATTAGGGTTTGAGCTTAAATGAACTGGAATGATTTGGATTGAGCTGGGTTTTAGAGTTTCAGAATTCAAATAAACTCACCAGACACTGACTCAACTGACCTTTCCAACTGAATTTTCAAGAAAAGCTGTCATTTTTAGAGAAATGGTGTGGAATAATCATTGGAATGAAGTGAATTACGAACCTGAACTGGGTTTTGAGCTGAAACAAAGGTCAGTAATACTGAAATGAACTAAAATCAAGGCTCAAACACTAGCTCAACTGACTGAACTCGGCTCAATTTCAGCTGAAAGAGCTGAAATGGACTAAAATTGGCTCTTGGACACTTAGAAATGGTTTTGAACTGAAACTGGAGCGCTTGAACTCATGGTGAGCTCAAGTTAGACTCTAGGGAACATGACTGACTGGGAATGACTGACTTGGAGACAATTGGTTTGGATTTGAGTGAGAAATGAGCTCATTTATGAAGAAATGATCCCATTTTGGCAGGAATGGTCAGAAATGAAAATGGTCTACTCATTGTGAGCTCAAATGAGCTTGAAATGACTGACATTCTAAATGTTCTGAACTGACCAATGAGCTTGGTTGACTCTGACTGAATGGGGTCTGGGATGACCTAGTGATAAAATGGTAATTTTCCTAATAAAAATGGGTGAAGTGGTAATTTTCTGAAACTGACTCGGGGTTTGACTCCTACACTGACCTAACAGAATTGGCACTGCATGAAGAGGGTTGTTTGAGAATAGATGAGAAAAATTTGGGGTGTTTACAGACCCCAGTCAGTCGGAGTCAACCAAGCTCATTGGTCAGTTCATAACAGTTAGAATATAAGTCATTTCAAGCTCATTTGAGCTCACAGTGAGAAAGACATTTTCATTTCTGACCATTCCTGCCAAAATGGGATCATTTCTTCAAAAATGTACTCATTTCTCACTCAAATCTAAGTCAATTGTCTCTCAGTCAGTCCTTCACAGTCAGTCATACTCCCTTGAGTCAAACCTGAGCTTACCAGGAGTTCAAGTGCTCCGGTTTCAGTTCAAAACCATTTCCAAGTGTCTAGGAGCCCATTTTAGCCCATTTCATCTCTTTCAGCTGAAATTGAGCTGAGTTCAGTCAATTGAGCTAGTGTTCGAGATTCAATTTTAGCTTATCTCAGTATCACTGACCTTTGTTCTAGCTCAAACTCAGCTCAAATTCGTAATTCACTTCACTCCAGTGACCATTCTGTACCATTTCTCTAAAAATGATAGCTTTTCTTGAAAATTTAGTCGGAGAGTCCAGTTGAGTCAGTATCTTGTCAATCCAGTTGAGTTCTGAAACTCTAGAATCCATCTCAATCCAACTCATTTTAGTTCAATTCAGCTCAAACCCCGATTTTCAATGTCACTCTAACCCAGTAGAGTCCAAAAAACCATTTCTAGAGCCATTTTGCAAATTTTATCAGTTTTTATGCTTTTTAAACTAGTACAGCTGCCAATCAGGGTCGAACATCCAAAATTCTTCATTCAGGGTCTGCATTTCGCATGTTATTTCATATAATTTCTCAACATTTCATAACATTTCATCACATTTCATTCAATTTTCGAAGTCCAGAACTCTAGTTTTATAAATTTCAATCCAGATCGAGTTTTAAAAGCTTTCAGAAATCAATTTCAAACCCTGGGTTTCCAAAATTGACATTTTTTTACCCCGAAATTCTAAATTTGGAAATATTTTCTCGAGAAAAACAAACTAGATTTCTTTCAAAATTAAATTTTCAAATTCTACACTAGATTTGCTTCGCAACGAGGTATTTGTGTTCATCGCAAAATTTTTCCTCTCTTGGTATTTCTCTCTCTTCCTCCTCTTTTCCTTTCTAACCTCTATTTTCTCCTTTTTGAAGGGAGAAAATAAAAGACAGAAAAGAAGAGAGAAGAGAAAAGAAAAGAAAAGAGAGAGAGAGAAAATCTTCTGCGAAGGTCTCACTTGACCTAAATTTTGAAAAAGATTTTAAAAAGATTACTCGCCTCCGTTTTTGAAATATTTGCGAGAAAAATTGGGAGACGGGATTCACTTGTCGGTACCAGGTTCGACCATTCCTGGCGCCTTTACCAGGGGTAATCAAACCAAGGATCGAATTTATGCCTTTTTGCTTTGCCTAAATATTATCTAAGAATTTATCCTAAGTATAAATGCACAAAGAATCATGCTTGTGCAATGCAAGGATGTATGCTCTTTTCAAAAAATGATTTTGGAAATCTCCAAGTATTTCTGATGAATAGAGTGAAGAAATGCTTTCTAACTTAGAACTTAAGATTTAAAGTTCCAAGTTTTGGAATAATTAGAGTTTGGAAAAATAAGTTTGGACTTCGAAAGGAATGCTTTTTTGAAGTCGAGATAAAGAAGGAGAAAAAAGATTTCAAAGTCATAAATGGACTTTGAATTAGAATTTTGAACATGGATGTATGTTTGAAATAGAATTGAATTCTAGCTTTGAAGTTTGAATTTAGAATGAGATTCGAGAAATCCAAATAGAATTGAGAAACAAAATTGGCTTTCTGGAATTTTGGGAATCAAGGTAAACTTGGATTTTGAAATCTGGAATGAAATGAAATTGGATTTGAAAGTTGGAATTGGAAATAGAATTTGATTTGAAATATGAAATTCAAGATGGAATTTGAATCTAGAGTCTGGATCCTAAATAGAAATTGAAATCCAAGATGACATTGAATTTTGGATTTACAATCCTAAATAGGAATTGGATCTGAAATCTGAGACCCGATGATGAAGTTGAATTCTGTATCTTAAATGGAATTGGATCCAAGGTCTGAGATCCAAGAGGGAATTGGATTCTGGATCCTAAAATAGGTTTTGGATCTGAAGTCTGAGATCCAAGATGGAAATTGGATTCTGGATCCTAAAAATGGATTTTGGATCTGAAGTCTGAGATCCAAAGTGGAGTGGGATTCTGGATTCTAAAATAAGTTTTGGATCTGAAGTCTGAGATCCAAGATGGTATTGAATTCTGGATCTAGGGTCCTAAATGGGGATTGGATCTGAAGACTAAGATCCAAAAGTGGAGTTTGCACTTGGAAATCTGGATCCAAGTGGGGATTAGGATCTAACTTTGGATTTTGGGTTTTGAAAGTCCAAATGGGACTTTTGAATATGGATCTGGGTTTTGAAAACCCAGATTAAATTTAAAACTTAGGAAGATTTAAGTTTTGAGATTCAGAATCAATCTCAAACTTTGATTTTGAATTTGAAGATAAGAAAATAAACTTGATTTTTAATCAGAAGATGAATAAAAAACTTTAAAGTTAATTTGAACTTCGAAGTTTGAATTTTGATTAAGAAATTGAAGTTTTGGATACAAAATTGAATTTGAAATTTCAAAGTCAAATTGGACCTTGAAATCGAATTTTGGCTTTTAAGAATCCTAAGCATTGTCCACATTTTGACTATGGCCATCAATGTGGGTCATTTGCTTAGGATTAATTACCTCTTATTAGAATGGTGCACGTGCCATTCGTGTTTTCTCATTCATAAATTTCGATAATAAAAATGAGAAATGTGGAATAAGCATTTCTAGCGAGTCTACATGAATATACATAGAACTCTCATCAGTATCTACTCATTACAACCTTGATTTGAATCTAAAATTATGAAAGCTTCTAATTTTAAGGAGGAATTTAGCACTTTAATCTCTCCTGCAAAACAAAGTTAGCAGGATGCCACATATAGAAAAAGATGAAGACACTATTTGGAAATACAAAAATGGATGTGATCATTTCTTTTCTAATGAGAACACCTATACAAAATTTGCTATGCTTGTATCAACAATAAAATACACATATATACATATCTTATACTAATGAGGCGATGGCCTCTCAAGCCAATGGAAATCTGCATGTGAGAAGGTGCATTCAATGCCTTGGCATTTAATGGAGATATGTATGATGAATGACATACTAGAGGTATAACAATACTATGATGAATATGCCTAGGTAAGGGAAAACAGATAGGTTGTTGAAAGCATATCAATTAACATGCTATCAACATTAAAATGATATGCTGTGGGTTTAAACAAGATACTTGATGTGTAATGAACATGCCAAAAGAAAAGATGGGTAGGGAAATACGATAGGTGGTTGTGTGTGCATTGTTATAAATGCAGTGGCAGTGAAGAGAGGTAGTGGATGGTTGAAGCATGGAATATTAGCAGAGTATAGCATATATTGCACAAAAATTATCCATCGGTATTACCAACATTTGCAAAAGATGCGATATAATGAAGGTATGTGGCAAGGTATGATCATGCTGTACAGATAACACAGTGAATGTACAGGGTACTGGTAAGTGTGAAATGGTAGTGAAGAGCTGGGCAAAAGTGTAGATGCTTGTGTGGTGGGTTGTGCCGCTAATATAGGTGATGTGGCTGTGCTGGAGCATACTAGATAAATAGAACATACGCTAGAACTGATGCTGGTATATATTACAAAATGTTGAAACTGCTATTATGTGCTTGATGGAAGAAAAAAAAGAAAAAGAAATTAAGAAAGCGTTAAAGAACAGAAAACACTTATTGTGAAGGGCAGCGATTAATGAGAGCAAGAGGCATTTGAGAATCACTACTCCATAATGAACGAAGACATGGTAAAAATTCAAATGTAAGAAACAAATAGTTGTAAAACAATAATTATAACACCCTACCTAACACACCCATTGCTAATCATGCCCTAACTTTGTTAATGATATACCGATATATACTGACTGCTAGTATATATATTGCTAACAAATACAACACTAACCCCTCTTTTAACTTTTAGTAATACAGACCATTAACTGCTAATGCTAGTGTATATTCGCTGCTAATCGTGACTTTCATTGATTGCCTTAACCAAAACCCACTGCTAGCCTAACTGCAGACACCATACCATGTTGCCTTGATACTAACAAAATCAGCAATCTGTGTTAACACAAGATATACTGACAAAGGCCAACACCTACATTATAATACATACCCATGATCTAACACACTGCTAATATACCTATCCACCAATGTTTAATGTCCAGCTTTCAATTACACTATATACATTACATCCTATCATACTGAAGATACAATTTGATTGCTACTCATATTTACAAAAAACTGACACACCATACCATCGATATATAAGTATTTTACACAAGTCGACTACCTCACACGACGCTAACACATTCTGTTGGAGCAGATTCATTAATGCTAACACCTACTAACTATATACTGATTGTCACATTCTGCACTAGCATTCGATAACCAATACTAACCCACTTGATGTTCATCTATAGTAACCAAATTCCACTTCCAGACCTGGAGATAACATAATAGAGCTCATATATAACAATGCCCAATGATAACTGGTTGTGAAGCGACTAGTATGTATGCAGTGGTGATGGGGTGATGAGGCAGTGAAATGTTGGTAATGAGTGGGATGCAAGGTGAATGCAGGAGGGTGAATGGGAGTAGCAAATGAAGAGCATTGTAGTGGTAAGGTATGAAGTGTAAATGCCAATACTGGTGACACATAATTGTAAGGACTGAGAATCCAACTATATGATAAATGTTGTAAAGTAGTGGAGAGGAGTTGTGCATATTCTATGCACAGAGGATATATGACTATGTGATGCTGAATAGCTATGAATATGATGCAGCAAATATGAGGAATTAGTGACTTTTGCAGTATATAAAAAAGAAGGTGAGATGGAGGCTGTTACAGACATGCAACAATGAGTTTTTGTGCACAGTGAAGTGATTATGAGGTGAGGAATATATATGATTACGACAAGATCAAAAACAAGAAATGGTGATGATGCTCAAACAGGTCAAAAGGGGTAATTGGAGCATATCAAGATTAAGTCTACTTATGATGAACATGGAATATTTATGAAAAATATGCAGGGAATGGGCTTTAAACTTGCAATATAGGTGAGTCATAATATAAGCGCTGACAACTAACTTACCTGTGAATCTGTCACCAAGAGAATTTCAATGGCCACGGACCCTACGAGGGGCCCTTTGAAAGCATTAGAATATAAGGCCGCACCCAGCCGGAGACGAAATTAGATACCCATCCAGTAAATTGGCAGCCGTTGGCTCACATCTGTAACTCCTGAAGTTTCCTGGATATCTGAAAGGTTTCGCCTCTTCAAACCAACTCTTCTCATGTGCAATTATCCCAGATCAACCAGACAAAAGGGGCTGGAGTGGGAACCCTGTTATTACCAAGTATGGAAGATATCCCAATTTTTCTGGAATGACTCCAGAGAATCCCTTGATGCTAAAAAAGATCGAACGTGTACATCAATTGGGTTGCCAAGAAATATAAGCATGGGAATACTGTAGATAAGAAATTGCAGTAAAAGAAAGATAAAACAGAAAGAAAGCAAAAGAAAAAAAAATATTTAGAGACAACAGGTCAGTTGAAAAGGGATCTAATAATGATGATGTTCACGCAAGATTAAAATAAATGACAGAATATGCATCAGAGCTAGTAATAAAATATAAACAGAGTATAAGAATTCATACTGCAGATACATAAAGTTGACTGAAACTAAGTAGTATCTGGCGATGGTGGAGGGCAATCAATGCTAGGGAGTGATGCATTAACAGTTCAGATATATATGTGCAGTGAACATCAAACGTTATTGCCATGGGAATGAATTGTGAGAAATGAAGGTCTACTGTCATATAAGTAAGAAATGAGACAGTCAGAATATACTGACTAGTATGCCATATGATGCATTAAATCAAATAAGAACAAGAAATATGATTAGATACGAGATATGGAAAACGACGACACAGGGGTGATAGCTGGTGATATTATTATTGCCTTCAAGGGACATGAATGCATATGTATGACGTTTAGAGTCAATGGGACAGGGTGAGGATCAGAGTGATTTCTGTATGCTTCTCATGATAAATGATCGTACATAAAAAAAAGGAAAACCAATGAAAAACAAACACACTCCTTGGAAAGAAAATACACAAACTACAATCAGCAAAATAGGCCAAATCACTTAGTGAAATTAATTAATGGGAAAAGAAAACAATGTAACATAAAGAAGATACAGAGGAGTCATGAAATGCTGCTGAACGTGAAAATACAGAGATGATGAAATAGGGATTATGATGGGCTAACCTTATAAGACATAAATGAGAGGTGATAGGGGAAGCAAAGGCATGGCTCGAAGGCAAAATGAGTGAAAATATACAAGAATTAGCTGAAAATCATGCACCAATAGTAATGGCCACAGGGTTTGCAAAGGGGCATAACATGAATTGAGATTTACATTCGCACAGGCTGAAAAAAAATGAAATAAATTAGGAGAAGAGAAAATGTTGGGATCTCTCATCCCGTTAATATTTCATGTCTGTAAATCAGCTTTGCTAATGAACAAGCCGATATTACAGTGGTGTTTCGATGGAAATGACTGAAATAAAAGGGGAAAATAAAAAAAGCCGAGAAAAAGAGAAAAGAAAACAACATATACAGATAAAGAAGATCACGAAGGATTGAGAGAAATGCAAAAAAAAGAAAAGATTAAAGTAGAAGAGAAAGGGGAGAGCAAGTTACTTACCTTTGATTGTTACCAAGACTCCTTCGATCGATGAGAAGAACTCCAGCAGAAAACAAAAGAGAAGAAGGAGAAATACAGAGATGAAGGGCTGAAGAAGTAGTTTGATGAAAAGTCAGGAGATGGTGGGGTGAAGACGGGTGGAGTCATTGGGAGCCCTGCGTGCTTCTCTTAAAGAAGGAGAAGGAAAGTTCGAAAGGGTGGAGGTTTGTTGAGGATGAATGGAGGAGGGAGGCTCGCAGACGATCGAGGATGGAGAAGGGAAGCTCGTGAGCCTGCGACCGTTATAAACTTTTCTCTTTTTCAAAAAGGAGGTGCCTTTTAAAACAAGTTTTCATAAAATGGTTCGAAAAGAGTTTTTTAATAAAACCAACTTGAAGAAGTTTTAAAATCATTCGTTTTCCGCACAGTTTTTCTGATTTTTTTGGGTTTTTTTTGTTGCTTTTCCATTTTTTTGTATTTTTAGAATAAAATCCTAAGATTTATGAGGAAATAAAGATTTTAAAACTATTTTTTTTTGTGTTTTTGCAAAATATTTACAAAAGAGGGTTCTTTTGAGAATTCAAAGTTATTTCTTTTGAAAAATTCTTCAGAAAGTGAGTTTGGACCCAGAATTTGAGGTGATATTCGAGGTTTGGACCTTGAATCGAAAAAATATAGAATAGTGGATCCAAATGGATGCCAGATGAGCTGTTTGAGCCATTCAGAAAATATTTTTGACATTTTATAATTTCAATTTGTAAATTGAGTAACGAGGCTCAAATTTGTATTTTAAACACTGGGTTCAGATCCGAAATCAAGTTGGATATATCAACATGGAATTCAATCCAGAAGATCTGAAGAATAACTGAAATTTAGCTTTGATTTTCTTAGAAGATAGAGCCAGGGGCAAAAAGGACATTTTTACAAAACTTTGAAAAATTTGGGGTGTTCATAGATGCCCCTCTTTGCTACTAAGTTGGTCGAAAGCCGATCTTAGTGGCAAAGAAAACACTCCAAATTTTGAAAATGCCCCAGTCAGCAGATCTGAACTGGGTGTGGAAGAATTATTTTGAAAGTATGACTTTTCAGGCTTAAAACCTTATCCTGGATGGTTTTAGGGAGACGAAATCCTCGAAAAATGACATGACTGAGTAGAAAATGAGGAAATCGTGATGGGACTTTAGGTGAGAATCCCGAAATGGTGAAAATAAAAATTTTGATCAAGTCTCATGGGTGAGACAAGATACGCTTTTTGGAATGACTCAGGTTTATCCCTTAACCTGGATGGGACGAAGATATATCAAGATGAATTGAATGAGGAAAGGAATGCATGAGGACCTTGATGGGACATTTTTTTGGAAAATGCCTCGTGAAATGAAGCTCAAGTAAAATCTTTTTTTTGGATGGACATGCAAAGCATGAATTCCTCGATGGGAAGATTTATCCTACAAACTGAATTTTCGAAGAATGAACTTGGTTTAATAGGAATTCAACAAAAGAATATAGATCAGTAGGAATTCAGCCTAAAAAAAATGAATTTGGTTCGATAGGAATTCAACCTAAGAACTACAAAAGAATATAGATCAGTAGGAATTCAACCCTCAGACTAATTTTTTTGAAAAATGAATTTTGGTTCAATAGGAATTCAATCTAAGAACCGCCAAAGAATATACATCAGTAGGAATTCAAACTACAGATTTACTTTTTGAAAAATGAATGTGGTTCGATAGGAATTCAACCTAAGAACCGTAAAAGAATATGGATTAGTAGGAATTTAACCTACACACTGAAATTTTGAAAAATGAATTTTGGTTTAATAGGAGTTTAACCTAAGAACCGCAAAAGAATATAGATCAGTAGGATTTCAACCTACAGACTGAAATTTTGAAAAATGAATTTTGGCTTAATAGGAGTTCAACATAAGAACCGCGAAAGAATATTTGATCGGTAGGAATTCAACCTACAGATTGAAATTTTTGAAGAATGAATTTGATTTGATAGGAATTCAACCTAAGAACTGTAAAAGAATATGGATTAGTAGGAATTCAACCTAAAGATGGGATTTTGAATAATGAATTTGGTTTGATAGGAATTCAACCTAAGAACCGCAAAAGAATATGGATCAGTAGGAATTCAACCTACGGATTGGATTTTTGAAAATGAATTTGGTTCAATAGGAATTCAACCTGAGAACCGCAAAAGAATAATGATTGGTAGGAATTCAACCTACAAACTGAAATTTTGAAAAAAAATGAATTTTGGTTAAATAGGAATTCAACATGAGAACCGTAAAAGAATATAGACCAATATGAATTCAACCTACAGATTGAAAATGTTGAAGAATGAATTTGATTCAATAGGAATTCAACCTAAGAATCGTAAAAGAATATAGAATAGTAGGAATTCAACCTTCAGATTGGATTTTTGCAAATGAGATGGGTTCAGAAGGAGTTTAACCTAAAGATTGACTGAAGGAAAATTGGTTTAAAAGGAGTTCAACCTAAGGGCCTTGATCAGTTAGGGATTCAACCTAAAGATCGACTTGTTGAAGGAAAATTGATCCTAAAGGGGTTAAAAAATGAGGACTGCAAATTAGTAGGAGTTCAACCTAAAGATCGTGGATCAGTAGGGGTTCAACCTAAAGATCAATGGAAGGAAAGGGTCCTAAAGGGGTTCAACCTAAGGACTGCGAATCAGTAGGAGTTCAACCTAAAGCTCGCGGATTAGTAGGAGTTCAACCTAAAGAGCAACTAAAGGAATGGTCCTGAAGGGGTTCATCCTAAGGACTGCGGATCAGTAGGAGTTCAACCTAAAGATCGCGGATCAGTAGGGGTTCAACCTAAAGATCGACTGAAGGAAAGGATCTTAAAGGGGTTCAACCTAAGGACTGCGAATCAGTAGGAGTTCAACCTAAAGCTCTCTAATCAGTAGGAGTTCAGCCTAAAGACCTATGGAAGGAAGGGATCCTAAAGGGGTCCAACCTAAGGACTGCAGATCAGTAGGAGTTCAATCTAAAGATCGCAGATCAGTAGAAGTTCAGCCTAAAGACCTATGGGAGGAAATGGTCCTAAAGGGGTTCAACCTAAGGACTGCGAATCAGTAGGAGTTCAACCTAAAGCTCGCTGATCAGTAGGAATTCAAGCTAAAGATCGATGGAAGGAAAGGATCCTAAAGGGGTTCAACCTAAGGACTGCGGATCAGTAGGAGTTCAATCTAAAGATCGCGGATCAGTAGGGGTTCAGCGTAAAGACCTATGGGAGGAAATGGTCCTAAAAGGGGTTCAACCTAAGGACTGTGAATCAATAGGAGTTCAACCTAAAGATCGCGGATCAGTAGGGGTTCAACCTAAAGATCTCAATTTAAAAGGAAGGATTCAATTTGAAATAGACCATCATAGTTTAATTGCATGTGGTCGGCTTTCAGGATTTATCCCCTTATCCTAAACGGGGGAAGAAATAAAATTTGAGAAGGACTAACGAGAAGAGATAGAAATTGATAGAAGTTTTGACAAGAGAGAACAATCAAGGAAATTTATGAAAATTTATCTTTGTAAAAGAATTCTCACAGGTAGCATTGTTGCTCCTATGAGTGGTTTCAAGATTATCCCTTATCCTGAATGAGAATAATTTTGGCAAAAATTGATAAAGGCTTGATAAAGAATCAACAAAATTTGATAAAGAATAAAATTTTGATAAAGACTTGGCTGAGATTAATGAAGATTTAAAAGGTGAAGAAAGACCTTCAGGACTATCCCTTTTCCTGAAGAAAGAAGGACCTCGTAGGATGAGGTTTCAGGTTTATCCCTTAACCTGGAGGGAGGGGGAATAAAATTGGCAAACTTTTGAAAAAATTGATAAAAGGTTGATAAAGAATCAAAAGAATCGATAAAAATTGGTAAATAATCAAATAAAATTGATAAAATCGATAAAGAACAAGAAACAAAGAATTGACAAAAATTGACAAGGATCTTGGTAAAAATTTGGTGGGAAAACTGAGGATATTTGGAAGACGATGAAAGACTTCAGGATTATCCCTTATCCTGAAGGAAGAAGGACCTTGTAGGACGAGGTTCAGGTTTATCCCTTAACCTGAGCGGGAAAATTTAGAAGAAAAATGAATACCTCATGGGAAAGAGACATCAGGTTTATCCCTTAACCTGAAAGGGTAATTAAAATAAGAATTGACAAGAAGAATTAAAAATCAATAAAAAGATGAATTAAACTGATAAGACTTGAAAAGGATTTATAAACGAAAAAAAGTTGAGAAAAAGAGTTTGTTTGATCCTGCCTGCATGTGGGATCTTTAAAATGAGAGAAGAATATGGGAAAATCATTTTTGGAAAGAGGATTAACCGTGAGAAGAATGATCAACGTGAGAGCTGATCTCTGAAAGGGAATAAATCACGAGAGATCATCATCAGGGTCAATTTTTTGAAGGCAATGGTTTGAAAACCTAATTTTTTGAAAAAGAAGATCAACACCCGGGTTGACTTTTTTGAAGGCAATGGTTCGAGATCGATAATAAGATCAATATAAGGGTTGATTCTTGAATATAATGGTTTGAAAACCCATTTTTGAAAATATGATCAACACGAGGGTTGATTTTTGAATGTAATGGTTCGAAATCAATTTTTTGAAAAAATAAGATCAACACGAGGGTTGATCTTCGAATGTAATGGTTCAAAACCAATTTTTGGAAAATGAGATCAACATGAGGGTTGATCTTTGAAACAGGTTGGACCAAAATATTTGAAGATTTTGCAGAAACTTTCAAAATTTCATGATTTTTGAAAGACCATCATAGGTAATATCATTTATCTCATGAATGATGTTAGGATTGTCCCGCATTCTGAAAAGAATAGGAATCTGATGGCAAAAGAATATTGTGAAGTGTAAATGAAAATTTTAAATAATAAAAGATGCCTCAATATTGCGAAAGAAATGAGAATTGAACCTCAAAGATAGGAAGGAAATTGACATTTCATTTATAAGCAAAACTGATAGCAAAGACTGAAATATTTACAAGTATCTTTGACCAAAAGGTCGCAAAAGACTCGGGCTGACTTGCCCTTACAGGATGATTGGTAACGAAAATGGAGGAAAGCAAAAAAGGACTCTATTATTGTCAGTTTTTTGAATGATCATGGAAAGGCTTGGTCAGGACTGCGGGCTGCTCTTTGTCTTCATCCTCTATCAAAAGATGTTTATCGATGCAGTCCTGGATGATATTTTTCAGAACGAAGCAGTGCTCTGTGTCATGCCCCACTATTCGGTGATACTTGCAGAATTGTTCTTTGAAGCTGCCCAAGATTACTGGAGGATCGACAGCTTTTGGCAGACGAATCATATTCTTTGTGAACATATATTTCAGAACCTCTTCGAGTGTCTGCTCCAAGGGGTGAATTCGCGGTCAGGACTCCAGTCCTTGCGCTTTGGTTTTTCCTGATCCTTTTCCCGTTGCTGAGAATTGGGTTGGGAAGGCTTATTGTTGTTGAAAGACTTTCCTTTTTGACCTCTGAATCCTTCTGAATTGTTGACATGATCATCCTTGTTACCCTTGTTGTCGGATGAGGAACTAGCAGAAAGAGTGAAATGGGTCTTCTTCTTTGCATCTTGATTGCCCCTTGCCAGGGTGATACCGTCATAGACTCTGTTATCTATTCCCATCTCGAGCCATTCAGCTCGTTCAATGAGTTCGATGAACGATTTTGATGGGAAGGTGGAAATAAGGCTCCTGAGAGGTTGAGAAAAGTTGTTCAGGATAACTTGTAGTGCATGTTCCTCTGAGATGGGGGTTCTCATCTTGTTGCAGGTATCTCTCCACCTACAGATGAAATCTATGGCTTTTTCCTTGTCATCCTGCTTCAGGTTGTATAAGTGATTGAGGGTTGGCAGTGCCTCAGTATTAAACATGAATCTCTCTACAAACAGGTTGACAACTTTATCAAAATCTCGCAGCTCGACAGGGTTGATGTGCTCCGCATACCACTTAGCTGCTACACCCTCCAAACTACGAGGAAAGCACAAGAAGAGGGCCCGATTGTCTTCACTGAACCTGGCACATTCGGCGAAGAACATTGTGAGATGGGCTTTTGGGTTACCGGACCCATCGAACTTAATAAACTTTCGGAGGAGATCTTTCAGGCTGTTGTCTCTATCTAAACCAAGGTAGAAGTCGTGTCTGGTATATACCCTCTTTCCCTTATCTCAAATCTACAGATCTTTGGCCATTTTAGTCAATACTTGAATTGAATCTTCTGTCGGGACCCCATCTTTAGGCTTGTTGACTGATTCGGGCTCTTCGGTCATCTTCTTGGGCTATCGCAGATGTTTTGGAATGAATACAAACTGTTCTTCTTCGGAGTCCTCATTTGCCGATTCTATACCCTCAGATGTGTTGTCCTGCTGGACCTTCTTCTTGTTGATCCTGACATGCTTCTTTACTGGCTTTCTCTTGATCTTGTTCTTAGAGAATGTTTTCTTTGAACCTGCCTCAGCTTGCTCAGACATCATTTTAGCCATCATCTTTTGAAATATTTTATACATTACTAGGTTGACATCATCCCCATCTGAATAATGTTTCCGGGATAATCTAAGAGAGTTCACCTCCTCCACTTCACTGTCATTGTGCTGCTGAGTTGCCCTTCTTCCTGCTCTCGTTTGAACCATGATGGAATGCCGATATTCTCTGAAGAATAAATGAAGGGTTCATATCAAAGAAATTTTGAAAGGAAGAGAGATAGTGAAAGAAAATTTTAAAAGATTTGAAAAGAGATCTCTCGATAAAAAAAGATTTTATATAATGAAGATAGAATGTACGAGGAAGAGTATTTTGAAGATGAATGACAAGATCTTGAATACTTTGAAGAATTGCAGGCAAGATCAAAAGATTTAAATAAATCAGAAGAAAAGAAAGAAATATGCCTGGACTTTTTGAAAGATAGGAAGACTTTAAAAGACATGTCCAGGTTTTAAGAAATGAAAGAATAAAGAAATGAGAAATATACAATCCTGGATTTGAGAAAATAAAAGAATTTTTATGAAATACATATCCAGGGTTTTGAAAAATAAGAATTTTCAAGATAATATCTACAAAAGAATCAATTTATACAAGCAATGATGCACAAAATTGCACTCCCTAGAAGCTGATGCTAAAATGTAATATTTTGAAATGGCTCGTAGGACCTTAATCCTAACTCTAAGGTTTAGATCATCTGATTCCAATCAAGATACGCCGATATACTCAAGCCGAAGCTCAAAGTACGTGGCATGGAAGTATTTCTCCGGTTCTAAGGTAATGGCTTCCCAACATCCTTGAGCACCTATCGATATACCTCGGACTATGGCCCTTAGGTACGTGGTAGGGGGGCGCGAACCCAAATAAGTGGTCCAGTTGTGAGGCTCTCTCCCGAACTATGGTTCAGTGAGACAGCCCAGCAACGTGAAGACTGGGACAATATAGGTAGGGGATGTTTTCGAAAACATGCTCAACACGCAATAAAATCAGATGTCTCTAATGCAAGTCCTTAAAGAGATAGATTAAAATGAAGAGAAGCATGCACTTGCATACATTGTTTGCATTCAATCCCTAAAATTGAGGAGAGTTGTATTTCAGACCTAAGTCTAATGTGAACATGGAATAATCTCCTCAATATGGTCCTATCAAACCATACTTAAATCCTATATGCAATGATGTCAGCTTAGGACAGAGTCTAGGCTCCTAAGGTTTGCATGGAAATAAAGCTGACATTTGGTAGAATAAAGACATAGATAATATCAAAGCAAAGCAAAAGCATAGATTCAACCAGACGGAGACGAGTCCCATCACGGTCGCCAAAACTATGATCATCGCAAAAAAATTTCTCCCTTGGTATTTCTCTCTCTTCCTCCTCTTTTCCTTTCTAACCTCTATTTCCTCCTTTTTGAAGGGAGAAAATAAAAGACAGAAAAGAAGAGAGAAGAAAAAAGAAAAGAAAGAAGAGAGAGAGGAAATCTTCTGCGAAGGTCTCACTTGACCTGAATTTTGAAAATGATTTTAAAAAGATTACTCGCCTCCATTTTTGAAATATTTGCGGGAAAAATTGGGAGACGGGATTCGCTCGTCGGTACGAGGTTCGACCGTTCCTAGCGCCTTTACCAATGGTAATCAAACCAATGATCAAATTTATTCCTTTTTGCTTTGCCTAAATATTATCTAAGAATTTATCCTAAGTCTAAATGCACAAAGAATCATGCTTGTGTAATGCAAGGATGTATGCTCTTTTCAAAAAATGATTTTGGAAATCTCCAAGTATTTCTGATGAATAGAGTGAAGAAATTATTTCTAACTTAGAACTTAAGATTTAAAGTTCCAAGTTTTGGAATAATCAGAGTTTGGGAAAATAAGTCTGAACTTCGAAAGGAATAGTTTTTTGAAGTCGAGATAAAGAAGAAGAAAGGAGATTTCAAAGCCATAAATGGACTTTGAATTAGAATTTTGAACCTGAATGTATGTTTGAAATATAATTGAATTCTAGCTTTGAAGTGTGAATTTAGAATGAGATTCGAGAAATCCAAATAGAATTGAGAAACAAAATTGGTTTTTTGGAATTTTGGGAATCAAGGTAAACTTGGATTTTGAAATCTGGAATGGAATGAAATTGGATTTGAAAGTTGGAAATGGAAATAGAATTTGATTTGAAATCTGGAATTCAAGATGGAATTTGAATCCAGAGTCTGAATCCTAAATAGAAATTGAAATCCAAGATGAGATTGAATTTTGGATTTAGAATCCTAAATAGGAATTGGATCTGAAATCTGAGACCCGATGATGAAGTTTAATTCTGGATCTTAAATGGAATTGGATCCAAGGTCTGAGATCCAAGAGGGAATTGGATTCTGGATCCTAAAATAGGTTTTTGATCTGAAGTCTGAGATCCAAGATGGAAATTGGATTCTGGATCCTAAAAATGGTTTTTGGATCTGAAGTCTGGGATCCAAAGTGGAGTGGGATT
This sequence comes from Nuphar pumila, assembly GCF_984573655.1. Lineage (NCBI taxonomy): Eukaryota > Viridiplantae > Streptophyta > Magnoliopsida > Nymphaeales > Nymphaeaceae > Nuphar > Nuphar pumila. Next base: position 42,098,823 of record NC_143264.1, on the reverse strand, counting down.
CTGGATCCTAAAATAGGTTTTGGATCTGAAGTCTGAGATCCAAGATTGTATTGAATTCTGGATCTAGGGTCCTAAATGGGGATTGGATTTGAAGACTGAGATCCAAAAGTGGAGTTTGCACTTGGAAATCTGGATCCAAGTGGGGATTAGGATCTAACTTTGGATTTTGGGTTTTGAAAGTCTAAATGGGACTTTTGAATATGGATCTGGGTTTTGAAAACCCAGATTAAATTTAAAACTTAGGAAGATTTAAGTTTTGAGATTCAGAATCAATCTCAAACTTTGATTTTGAATTTGAAAATAAAAAAATAAACTTGATTTTTAACCAGAAAATGAATCAAAAACTTCAAACTTAATTTGAACTTCGAAGTTTGAATTTTGATTAAGAAATTGAAGTTTTGGATACAAAAATGAATTTGAAATTTCAAAGTCAATTTGGACCTTGAAATCGAATTTTGGATTTTAAAAATGAGATAGAATTTGAATTTTGAACCTATAAATAAGGATTGATCTAAGAAATGAAGAAAATACTCAGAAATCACTTGGAGTTTTTGAAAGGAAATTCTGAAAAATATGATGTCATTCTATCCTGAATGATGAATGAATTTAAAAGAATGTAAAATTGGATTTTAAAAATCATATTTCATTCTTTAAATGAATGCAAATAAGATTGAAGATATGATATATCCCTGACTATGGTCATTGAATATATCATATAATAATCGTATTTGAATTCAGGTGAAGAATAAAAGATATTTTGGTGCTTTTATAGAGTTAAAGATGAGATTAACTCTCAATATATCTTGACTATGTCCATTGATACATATTTTGAGTTAATTTTAAGTTAAACTCTGATAAAAGAAGAAAATACTGAGAAATATGATGATTTTTAGAAAAAGATCTAGTGTGGATCCAATGTTATTCCATAAAAGATAAGAATCCTAAGCATTGATCACATTTTGACTATGGCCATCAATGTGGGTTATTTGCTTAGGATTAATTACCTCTTATTAGAATGGTGCACGTGCCATTCGTGTTTTCCCATTCGTAAATTTTTATAATAAAAATGGGAAATGTGGAATAAGCATTTCTAGAGAGTCTACATGAATATACATAAAACTCTCATCAGTATCTACTCATTACAACCTTGATTTGAATCTAAAATTATGAAAGCTTCTAATTTTAAGGAGAAATTTAGCACTTCAATCTCTCCTGCAAAACAAAGTTAGCAGGATGCCACATATAGAATAAGATGAAGACACTATTTGGAAATACAAAAATGGATGTGATCATTTCTTTTCTAATGAGAACACCTATACAAAATTTGCTATGCTTGTATCAACAATAAAATACACATATATACATATCTTATACTAATGAGGCAATGGCCTCTCAAGCCAATGGAAATCTGCATGTGAGAAGGTGCATTCAATGCCTTGGCATTTAATGGAGATATGTATGATGAATGACATACTAGAGGTATAACAATACTATGATGAATATGCCTAGGTAAGGGAAAACAGATAGGTTGTTGAAAGCATATCAATTAACATGTTATGAGCATTAAAATGATATGCTGTGGGTATGAACAAGATACTTGATGTGTAATGAACATGCCAAAAGAAAAGATGGGTAGGGAAATACGGTAGGCGGTTGTGTGTGCATTGTTATAAATGCAGTGGCAGTGAAGATAGGTAGTGGATGGTTGAAGCATGGAATATTAGCAGAGTATAGCATATATCCACAAAAATTATCCATCGGTATTACCAACAATTGCAAAAGATGCGATATAATGAAGGTATGTGGCAAGGTATGATCATGCTGTACAGATAACACAGTGAATGTACAGGGTACTGGTAAGTGTGAAATGGTAGTGAAGAGCTGGGCAAATGTGTAGATGCTTGTGTGGTGGGTTGTGCCGCTAATATAGGTGATGTGGCTGTGCTGGAGCATACTAGATAAATAGAACATACGCTAGAGCTGATGCTGGTATATATTACAAAATGTTGAAACTGCTATTATGTGCTTGATGGAAGAAAAAAAAGAAAAAGAAATTAAGAAAGCGTTAAAGAACATAAAACACTTATTGTGAAGGGCAGCGATTAATGAGAGCAAGAGGCATTTGAGAATCACTACTCCATAATGAACGAAGACATGGTAAAATTTCAAATGTAAGAAACAATTAGTTGTAAAACAATAATTATGACACCCTACCTAACACACCCATTGCTAATCATGCCCTAACTTTGTTAATGATATACTGCTATATACTGACTGCTAGTATATATATTGCTAACAAATACAACACTAACCCCTCTTTTAACTTTTAGTAATACAGACCATTAACTGCTAATGCTAGTGTATATTCGCTGCTAATCGTGACTTTCATTGATTGCCTTAACCATAACCCACTGTTAGCCTAACTGCAGACACCATACCATGTTGCCTTGATACTAACAAAACCAGCAATTTGTGTTAACACAAGATATACTGACAAAGGCCAACACCTACATTATAATACATACCCATGATCTAACACACTGCTAATATACCTATCCACCAATGTTTAATGTCCAGCTTTCAATTACACTATATACATTACATCCTATCATACTGAAGATACAATTTGATTGCTACTCATATTTACAAAAAACTGACACACCATACCATCGATATATAAGTATTTTACACAAGTCGACTACCTCACACGACGCTAACACATTCTGTTGGAGCAGATTCATTAATGCTAACACCTACTAACTATATACTGATTGTCACATTCTGCACTAGCATTCGATAACCAATACTAACCCACTTGATGTTCATCTATAGTAACCAAATTCCACTTCCAGACCTGGAGATAACATAATAGAGCTCATATATAACAATGCCCAATGATAACTGGTTGTGAAGCGACTAGTATGTATGCAGTGGTGATGGGGTGATGAGGCAGTGATATGTGTCATTATGATTACGGTAGTGAAATGTTGGTAATGAGTGGGATGCAAGGTGGTAATTTGTGACGCAGGGTGAATGCAGGAGGGTGAATGGGAGTAGCAAATGAAGAGCAATGCAGTGATAAGGTATGAAGTGTAAATGCCAATAGTGGTGACACATAATTGTAAGGACTAAGAATCCAACTATATGATAAATGTTGTACAGTAGTGGAGAGGAGATGTGCATATTCTATGCATAGGGGATATATGACTATGTGATGTTGAATAGCTATGAATATGATGCAGCAAATGTGAGGAATCAGTGACTTTTGCAGTATATAAAAAAGAAGGTGAGATGGAGGCTGTTACAGACATGCAACAGTGAGTTTTTGTGCACAATGAAGTGGTTATGAGGTGAGGAATATATATGATTACGACAAGATCAAAAACAGGAAATGGTGATGATGCTCAAACAGGTCAAAAGTGGTAATTGGAGCATATCAAGATTAAGTCTACTTATGATGAACATGGAATATTTATGAAAAATATGCAGGGAATGGGCTTTAAACTTGCAATATAGGTGAGTCATAATATAAGCGCTGACAACTAACTTACCTGTGAATCTGTCACCAAGAGAATTTCAATGGCCACGGACCCTACGAGGGGCCCTTTGAAAGCATCAGAATATAAGGCCACACCCAGCCGGAGATGAAATTATAACCATCCAGTAAATTGGCAGTCGTTGGCTCACATCAGTAACTCCTGAAGGCTCCTGGATATCTGAAAGGTTTCGCCTCTTCAAACCAACTCTTCTCATGTGCAATTATACAAGATCAACCAGACAAAAGGGGCTGGAGTGGGAACCCTGTTATTACCAAGTATGGAAGATATCCCAATTTTTCTGGAACGACTCCAGAGAATCCCTTGATGCTAAAAAAGATCGAACGTGTACATTAATTGGGTTGCCAAGAAATATAAGCATGGGAATAGCGTAGATAAGAAATTATAGTAAAAGAAAGAGAAAACAGAAAGAAAGCAAAAGAAAAAAAAAACATTTAGAGACAACAGGTGAGTTGAAAAGGGATCAAATGATGATGATGTTCACGCAAGATTAAAATAAATGATAGAATATGCATCAGACCTAGTAATAAAATGTAAACAGAGTATAAGAATTCATACTGCAGATACATAAAGCTGACTAAAACTAAGTAGTATCAGGAGATGGTGGAGGGCAATCATTGCTAGGGTGTGATGCATTAACAGTTCAGATGTATATGTGCAGTGAACATCAAACGTTATTGCCATGGGAATGAATTGTGAGAAATGAAGGTCTACTGTCATATAAGTAAGAAACGGGACAATCAAAATATACTGACTAGTATGCCATATGATGCATTAGATCAAATAAGAACAAGAAATATGATGAGATACGAGATATGGAAAACGACAACACAGGGGTGATAGCTGGTGATATTATTATTGCCTTCAAGGGACACGAATGCATATGTATGACATTTAGAGTCAATGGGACAAGGTGAGGATCAGAGTGATTTCTGTATGCTTCTCATGATAAACGATCATACATAAAAAAAAAGGAAAACCAATGAAAAACAAACGCACTCCTTGGAAAGAAAACAAACAAACTACAATAAGCAAAATAGGTCAAATCACTTAGTGAAATTAATTAATGGGAAAAGAAAACAATGTAACATAAAGAAAATACAAAGGAGTCATGAAATGCTGCTGAACGTGAAAATACAGAGATGATGAAATAGGGATTATGCTGGGCTAACCTTATAAGACATAAATGAGAGGTGATAGGGGAAGCAAAGGCATGGCTCGAAGGCAAAATGAGTGAAAATATACAAGAATTAGCTGAAAATCATGCGCCAATAGTAATGGCCACAGGGTTCGCAAAGGGGCATAACATGAATTGAGATTTACATTCGCACAGGCTGAAAAAAATGAAATAAATTAGAAGAAGAGAAAATGTTGGGATCTCTCATCCCGTTAATATTTCATGTCTGTAAATCGGCTTTGCTAATGAACAAGCCGATATTACAGTGGTGTTTCGATGGAAATGACTGAAATAAAAGGGGAAAATAAAAAAAGCCGAGAAAAAGAGAAAAGAAAACAACATATACAGATAAAGAAGATCACGAAGGATTGAGAGAAATGCAAAAAAAAGAAAAGATTAAAGTAGAAGAGAAAGGGGAGAGCAAGTTACTTACCTTTGATTGTTACCAAGACTCCTTCGATCGATGAGAAGAACTCCAGCAGAAAACAAAAGAGAAGAAGGAGAAATACAGAGATGAAGGGCTGAAGAAGTAGTTTGATGAAAAGTCAGGAGATGGTGGGGTGACGACGGGTGGAGTCATTGGGAACCCTGCGTGCTTCTCTTAAAGGGGGAGAAGGAAAGTTCGAGAGGGTGGAGGTTTGTTGAGGTTGAATGGAGGAGGGAGGCTCCCAGACGATTGAGGATGGAGAAGGGAAGCTCGCGAGCCTACGACCGTTATAAACTTTTCTCTTTTTCAAAAAGGAGGTCCCTTTTAAAACAAGTTTTCATAAAATGGTTCGGAAAGAGTTTTTTAATAAAACCAACTTGAAGAAGTTTTAAAATCATTCATTTTCCGCACAGTTTTTCTGATTTTTTTGTTTTTTTTGTTACTTTTCCATTTTTTTTGTATTTTTAGAATAAAATCCTAAGATTTACGAGAAAATAAAGATTTTAAAACTAATTTTTTTTTGTGTTTTTGCAAAAATATTTACAAAAGAGGGTTTTTTTTGAGAATTCAAAGCTATTTCTTTTGAAAAATTCTTCAAAAAGTGAGTTTGGACCCGGAATTTGAGGTGATATTCAAAATTTGGACCTCGAATCGAGAAAATATAGAATAGTGGATCCAAATGGATGCCGGATGAGCTGTTTGAGCCATTCAGAAAATATTTTTGACATTTTATAAGTTCGATTTGTAAATTAAGTAACGAGGCTCAGATTTGGATTTTAAACACTGGGATCACAGTATCTTTGATTTTCTTAGAAGATGGAGCCAGGGAAAAAAAGGACATTTTTACAAAACTTTGAAAAATTTGGGGTGTTCACAGTATTGAACTTCAAAATCCGAGCTCGTTTCAAAAACTGCCAAAAATAGCTTGTTTCGTCTGGGAATTTTTTTTAAAAGACTATTCTATCCCTAAGATTCTCAAAATGAATTTCAAATTTGAAAAATAAGCCCACTCTGAGATGGCTTATTCATTTACATTTCCCTTTTATTAAAAAAAAAAATTGTTTCTTTTCATTTTTCTTTTTATTTGTTTGTTTTTATTTTTTATTTTATTTTGTGAGGTGGGACCCACCAAGGTGGTCAACCAAACCTCCAGCTCCCTCTCCCTTCCTTTCTTTCCTTTTTCTTTTTCCCTTTCTCTTTCCCTTTCTTCTTCCTTTCTTTGCTTTTCTTTTTCTTCTTTCTTTTCTTCCCTTTCTTTCCTTCTTCCCTTTCTTCCTTCCTTCCTTTCCCTCTTGCCCAGCCATTCACGTAAAGGGGCTCCCCTTTTTCATTGTGTCATTAAGCCCTAAGTATGAGATGATCTTTCCCTAAGTTAAAAATCAAAAAAAAAAAAAGAGAAAGAGGGCTATACGGCTGCCCCCTATTCATCTATCTCTCTCTCTCTCTCTAACTCCAGCTCTCTCTCTCTCTCTCTCCCTCTTTCTCTTCAGCATCCCCTTGGCTTCAACCTTCAGCTAGCAGCAGCTTCACCACTCCAAACGTTGCAGCTCTATTTCAACCTTCAGCTAGCAGCAGCTTCACCACTCCAAATGTTGCAGCTCTATTTCAACCTCCAGCTTGTAGCAGCAAACCATCTCCTTCATGCCCAGCAACATCAAGCAAACTCCCCCAGCCCCTCCTTCAATCGGGTCTAACAAGGCGTCCTTTACCAAGGTAAGATCCCTCATTTTTTTTATTATATGATTGTTTTCTTTTTTTTTTTATGTTTTTGCTACGTGAGAGAAGAGGATCCGTTCGATCCATGGATCGGATCCTCCCTTCTCATAGCCAAAAAAATATATGATTCATATATCCCTGATGGTTTTATGTTCTTATTGTTTTACATGTTAGATGCATATTCTAGGCATTTTAGTTGATTAATTTTAATTTTCTATAAGTAGTTTATTTAGTCTTATTAATGTTTGTTGGGTAAATTATAGCCTTTATTTCATGCATACAATGCATTCGTTATTTTATGTTATTTTTTTATCAATAAATAGTATAAATTTTAGGGTAAATAGTTTTTCATGTTTTCAATTTCCTACCAAAATTTTGAGTCCATTTGGGTTTCAGAACCCTCTCTAATAAATCAAATCCCAAACTGGGATTTCGCATCTTTGGAATCTCCAAGCCTCTCTTTAGCAGACTTGAGGATCCAAGATCACCCTCATGGGAGATCTGAATGCTCTCCTAAAAATCACAGTGGATTTATGATGAAATCTACTAATTATATGAAATTTTTGAGATCTTTACAAACAGATTTGACCTCTGTCAAAAATCAATTATCCCAAACCCCTGGGAAAATCCCAAATTTTCTTTGTCAGGGTATAGACAAACCCTAACGTGCTGTGTCCACTCAACCTGTAGCTCGAATGTGAAAACTTTTAACACAAACGTTATTTCTAACCCATTTTACTGTCATTTACCAAAATTTGGGAATTTTTGGGATTATTTCCGTATTTTTCTCAAAATTTTCTTTTCTGTCTGACAGATTCCAATATCCAGAAATTCCAGAGATTTGGGTCTCTAATAACAGTGTTCCCCTTTTCAATCATTAACACGAATCCCAATGATATAAAAAGATAAAATTTTTCTTTGTCTGTCAGAAAAATGTTCCCACAATTTCAGCCTTTTTCCCATCTGTCTTCTATTTTTCCCATATTTTCTCTCGAAACCTGTCTGTTTGCCCTAAATCCTAGAGTCGTCGAATTCTGATCCGACTTGCCGGAGCTGTACAGCTCCGAACATAGGTCAAAACCAGAAAGTGTAAAAAGAAACAATCCTTGCCTTACTGTCCTCTATCACTCCATAAAATGTGGGAAATTTTTATGGAAGTTTGATATCTGAAATCTCATTTAGAATCAGCATTTTAGGCAAAATTCTGATTTTTTAGGATTTTTAGCTATTTTCCATATTAAGAAAATACAAAAAAATTAGATTTTCGAGATCCATTCTGTTTTTAGGGTCAGTCTAGGTGTCCATGCCAAATTTGTCTCAATTTTAAGTTCATTTGCTTTATATGTTAGTTTATCTTTAAATTCAGAAGCGAAAATCAGGCGAAAATCAAGTTAAATTTGATATTTTATGATATTTTTGCCATTTTAGGGTTTCATTCATGTAAATAATCATGTCATATCATATTAGAGTTAATTTCAATCTCAATTGCATTTCAATTTTCCATTTTTGCAAAATTTATTTCAGAAAACCCTAGTTTCAAGGCCATAGTCTTGTTATCAGGGGTATTTTGGTCATTTTGACCTAAATTTCAAAATTTCAATCTTTAATTATTCAAATTTTCATGCATATCATCATATTTCATCATATTGTGTTTGATTTACTTTAGTTGATTTTCAAAATTTCAAATTTTACAAAAATTCTTTCTAAAAACCCTGATTTCAAGGTTATCAGGGGCATTTTGGTCATTTTGACCTCAATTTCGAATTTCCAAATTTATTTTCAAAATGTATTCATTATTTTTCATGTTTATATCAAAGGGGGTATGAATTTGGGTTTATATCTGAATAATATCCGATAATTTCCAATATTTTTGGATAAGTTCAGAAAAACCTACATTTTTGTGCTAACATTGTTTTCTAGTTTTGCAGAAACATTCAAGAAGAAGATTTTATTTTCTTATTTCATTTCAAATTCAATGTAAAAAATCAATGTAATATTTGGAATAAGAGTTACATTTTCTGCTTAGAATAGGATTGCATTGCATTGCATATAGTTTAATTTCAACAAAATTTCAATATCTTAATGTATCATTCATGCACATTTTTCCAAATCCACTATGGTTAACACGAATGGCACGTTCACAATCTCTTATGGAGTTTATAAACTCGGTGAGATTCGTATTTATGGCCATAGTCAAAATACGAAGAAAACCAAGATTTATGATCTTTATATTAGCCACATTCAGCCTACACTCTTAGGCTAACTTCAAAAATGCACTGCATTTCTCAAAAACTCAAAAACGTTTTCCCAACTCCTCAATGAATTCCCCTTTAAAATTCATTCATTCATTCAATTTGCATCATTTTCAAAATCGTTTTCCAATTTCAATTTCAGAAAAAACAGTTTTCCCAAAAATTTCTAAGTTTTTCTCAAGATTTGATTTTCTCAAAATTCTGAATTTTCAAATGAGATTTCAAAGTATTTTCCAAGTTTAAATTATGATTTTCCAAGATTTCCACATTCTTAATTCTAAGTTTCCAATCTCAAAATCAATTTTCTCATATTTCCCATTTTCTTGAGAATCCAGTTTCCTGAGAATCATTTTCCATTTAAAAAAATCATTTTCCAATGAATTTCCTGATTTTCCCAGAATTCTCAAATCCATTTGCTCAGAAAAGAAATTCCAAATCTCAAAAATCGATTTTCCCAATATTCAAGTTCTCCTGAGAATTCATTTTCCAATCCAATTTCTTATTTCCAATGAAATTCAATGATTTTCCCAGGAATTCTATTTTTAAGCACTTTTTCAATCATTTTTCAAGCACATTTCAATTTTCCAAGCAAACATCATATTTTCTCAAACTTACATCTTTTCAAAATTTCATAGCACAAGCCTAATTCTTTGTGCATTCTAGGAAAAATAGAGCATAATTTAGATATTTGAGTCAAGTTAAAGCATATAATTGATCCTTGGTTCAATTACCCCTGGTAAAGGCGCCAGGAACGGTTGAATCTCATACCGACAGGCGGATCCCATTCCACGGAATTTTCCTGAAAATTTTCAAAACGGAGGCGAGTAATTGTCAAAACCATTTTCAAAACTTTGGTCGAGTTTGACTCGCGAAATTCGTTTCTCTCTCACAAGAGAGGGGATAAATTTTGCGATGATAACAGGTTTGGCAGCCGAGATGGGACCTGTCTTTGCCTGATCAATTGTGTGATTTGGCTTAGCTCAAATTGTCAAAATCGTGCTCTACAAAATGTCAGCTTTATTTTTTGATTTCATGTGAACCTAGGAGCCTAGGCTTGAACCCAGCTGACATGGATCGCATGTAGACTAGGCATGGTTTGGTAGGACCATATTGAGGAGAATTATTCATGCTCACTTAGACTTAAGTCTGAAATACAACACTCCTTAATCTAGGATTTATGTGAAAACAATGTTTGCTTCTTCAAAAAATTTCAAAATCTCTATCTCTTTAGGTTTTAGAGCCCTCTGTTTGCCTGCATGAGATCATGTTTTCAAAAACCACCCCACCTATATGAGATCATGTTTTCAAAAACCACCCCACCTATGTCTACCCGGTCTTCACGTTGCTGGGCTCTCTTCCAGAACCATAGTTTGGGACAGAGCCTCACAACTTGACCACTTATTTGGGCTAACGCCCCCCTGCTATGTACCAAGGGCCATAATCCAACGTATATTGGCAGACGCTCAAGGATGTTGGGAAACACAAGCCTAGAACCGGAGATGAATTTTATGCCACGTACATCGAGCCTCGGTTCGAGTATAACGGCATAGCATGATTGGACACAACTGATCTGAACCTAGATTCAGGATTAGGATCCTAAAGCTCTTTCAAAATCAATGCATTTAGAGTCGGCTTCTTAGGAAATGCTGTATGTGCACAATTGTTTGTGCAGGATGTGATTGAATGCATTCTTCTTTTATTTCTCAATTCTCTTTTATTTTTCTTTTACATCATTTTCCAAATTTCATCTATTTTTTTCAACAATTTTATCAAAACCCTGGACAATTTTCAAAACCTCATATTTTTCCTCAAAAAGTCCAGGCGATTTCCCTTTTCCTACCTTTCCTCTGGACTTCGAGTTTCCAACCTTATTTTGATCTTGCCTGCAATTTTTCAAATGTTCAAATATTGTCAAACTTCTTTTCTCCAGGTCTGCCAGATTTCCGTCTCTTTCTGAGTCCTTAGACATTTCTTGCATCATCTCAATTTCTCTTAAAAATTCTTCAGTCTAAACCATTCCTTTATTCTGCAGAAAGCATTGGCATTTTTCACCGTGGTTCAGACATGGTTGGGAAAGAGAACAACACCAAGCAGTGTCAAAGAGATGAGTTCTTCGAGGCCAATCAAGAAAAAGGACCAGACAAGTGAAGATGACATTGATCCAGTCATGTACAAGATGTTTCAAAAAATGATGACAAAAATGCTATTAGAGCTACCCGAGTCAAGCACCAAAAAGGAACCAGCCAAGCAGAATGATCGACCTCTCCAGTCCAGTCCCCAACATAAAGGGAAAGAGCAGGAAAAACCAAAACACAAATACTGGAGCGCTGATCAAAAGTTCACCCCTCTGGATCAGAAGCTCGAGACTATTTTAGAAAATTTGCTTGCAAAAGGCATGGTTCATTTACCAAAGGTCGTCGATTCCCCGTCAATCATGAGCAGATTCAAAGAACAATTTTGCAAGTTTCACCGTGCAATAGGACACGATACAGAAAATTGTTTTGTCCTCAAGAATATTGTTCAGGATCATGTTGACAAGAATATTCTGGGGGAAAACAAAATAGCAGACCAGTCGGCTATCCCAAATCCCTTCAATCTCACTCCCAGCAGAAAGCAAGCAGTCAAAAGAAGCCAAAGCATGAAGGTTGGGGTTATGACCGCAAGCTCACTCCTCTAGATCAGCCCCTCAAAAAGGTCCTTGAATACATGCTGAGCAAAGGAATGGTTAAGCTTCCAAGAATTGCTAATCCTCCGGTCGCCCTAGGGAAATAGAAAGATAGCTTCTGCAAATTCCATCGAGCTACGGGGCATGATATTGAAAGATGCTTTGTTTTCAAAAATATCGTTCAAGACTGTGTTGACAAGAATCTCCTTGTTAAAGAGGAAGACCAGTCAATCGTTCTGACCGAGCCTTTCCCTAATCATTCATGAAGATGACAAATGCCAATGCTTTCTCATTTCCATCATTTCTGCTTTTTTCTCTGAATAAATGTAGTCTCCAGTTGCTTTCTTTAAATTTGTCATCCTTCCTCCAAGACATCAATAAAATCATCAGTTTTCCTTATATTTGGAGGACATTTTCTTCATAATGTTATTTTCTAAACTCTCATGCAATATGCCCTTTGTGATGAATGCTTTTCCCTGAAAAAAGAATTTTTTTTCTGCCTTCCTTCTCAGATAATCTACTAAGTTCACAGGGAAGCTCATTACCAATTATGCATTACTTTGTTATATTTCTTCAAAAATGTATTTTTCTTCATGGTTGACGACCTCACCTAGGTAACAAGGCATATCTCGGTTGTTTATTTCCTCTCATGGAATAACAATGCAATTGTCGCAATCCCAGCAATAATCCCATCCCTGGTAAAGGGATATCCTTCAAACTGTCAACCCAATTTCAGATCTTCATCCATTATTTTCATTCTATTCTCCAAGTCATTGCCTTCAAGAATTTTCCCTCATTCTAATCATCCCATTTGTCGTATAGAGAGTTTCGGTATCATGGAATGGTTCAGACCAAATCCGGGAAGAAAACAGTGTCGCTTCAGTACCCTAACAGTAGCAGCGAGCAAGAGATGGATTCTCCGCGATCTGCTAGAAACCAAAGTCAAAAAGCAGATGATGGCATCAATCCTCAGATGTATGCCATGTTCAAAAAAATGATGAGCAAGGTGCTGGCAGAGCAAGCTGAAGCCAGTACAGAGCAGACCCAGGTCAAGCAAAAGGCTGAGGGTCACACAGTCAAGAAGCAGGTGAAGATATCTAAAAAGCGTGTTCAACATGAAGATACATCTGATGAAGAGGAATCAGTGGGAGACACGGATGAAGAAATTGAGACTCAGCAGATACTCCATAAGTCTACTGAGGGGCAGGGGTCAGCCCATAAATTCAAAGATCAGTCTATCAGTGATTCTGACCAACCACAGTTCAGAGATATGGTTAGGATAGTTCAAGATTTGCAGGCCCTCGACAAGGGCAAAAGGATCTTCACAAGCGAAGATTTCTATGATAATCTGTAAGGAGATGACAACCTAGAAGATCTCCCTCGCAAATTTGTCAAATATGATGGGACTGACAATCCCAAGGCTCACTTGGCTATGTTCTTTGCAGAATGCAATAGATTTAAGAGAGACAACGCTTTGTTTAGATGCTTTCCTCGCAGTCTAGAGGGCACTTTCGCCAAATGGTATTCAGAGCACATCAATCCTATTGAGTTGAAGGAATTCGACAAGGTGGTTAATCTTTTCATTGAACGATTCTTGTTCAATACCGAGGTGCTACCCACCCTGAATCATCTTTACAATATGAAGCAGAAGGACACTGAAAAGGCGAGAGATTTTATCCACAGATGGCGATCCACCTGCAATCAAATGAAGGATCCGATATCAGAAGGGCATGCGTTGTCAGTCATCCTGAATAATTTCTCCCAACCTTTGAGAGGCCTGATCTCTACTTTCCCAGCATGATCTTTCATCGAATTGACAAAATGAGCTGAATGGCTCAAGATGAGAATAGAGAATGAAGTATATGAGAGTCTCACACTCTCAAAGAGCAATTCAGATACCAAAAACAAGTCAAACTTCACATTTTCTGCGAATGCCCCCGGCAACAACAATGGCAAAAGCAAAAGGGGTGGCAGAAAGAACCACACCGGCGGATCAGGGAGTCTAAAGTCCAGCAAAGATAATCATACAGGACAAGAGGACAGAATCAACAAGCAGAATGACAGCCCTCCCTCGAGCATCCAACTAGAATTAAAACCGCAAGGGAGACCAAAGCATGACGGTTGGGGATACGACCACAATTTACTCCCTTAGAACAGCCGCTCGAGCAAGTTCTGGAATACATGATAGCCAAAGGGATGATTAGACTCCCCAAGATAGCGGATCCTCCTGTGACCATGGAAGGGTTTAAAGATCAATTCTGCAAGTTTTATCGGGCAATGGGTCACGATACCGAGCATTGCTTCATCTTCAAGAATATCGTTCAAGACTGCATTGATAAGAATCTCCTCGTTGAAGATAAAAAGGAGGAGTAGTCATCCTGACTGAGCTTTTTTCTCAATCATTCAAGAAGCTGACAATGCTAGCATTTTCCCATTTCTCATCTTGCTTTCATTATTTTGAAGGGATAATGCAATCTCATTTGTCTTTCCTTGATTTGTTATGTTTTCTTCAATGCATCAATAAAATTATCAATTTTCCTCATAAGCTTGTTCTCCTTCTCTGCACCATGTCCTTCCACGAGGAGTGATATTCTTCAGAGTCACTCATAAATCAATCAAAAGTCAGTTGCTTTGTTACCTTCAGAGAGTATTCTTTGAACATCAATTATCTTCCTTTTATCCAAAATTTCTTTCCCCTATTACACTGGGGCATTATTTAAAAAATAAATTTGTTTTCAAAACATCCTGTATGCAGGCAGGATCAAACAAATCTTTCATTTTGCATGCATGTGCATTCATTTACATCATTTTGCATACATTTGCATTCATTTGCATTTACATGCATTCATTTACATTCATTTGCATCAAATTCATTTTCCTCTTCAGGTTAATGGATAAACCTGAACTTCCCCTTCAGATTAAGGGATAAACCTGAACTTCCCCTTCAACTTAAGGGATAAACCTGAACTACCCATTCAGGATAAGGGATAAACCCTGAGACCCTGACAGTTGTCCAAGTCATCGTGAGGGTGAAGACTGAAAATCTTCTATAAAAAACAATTGGTAATTTTTTAAAAATCCACTGTTCGTGGTGGTAAATTTCAAAAACCCAGTGTTTGTGCTGATAAATTTCCAAAACCCAGTGTTTGTGCTGGTAATTTTTCAAAAATCTAGTGTTCGTGCTGGTAAAATTTCAAAAACCCAGTGTTCGTGCTGGTAATTCTTCAAAACCCAGTGTTCGTGCTGGTAAAATTTCAAAAAACTAGTGTTCGTGCTGGTAAATGTCAAAAACCCAGTGTTCGTTGTTATCGTCGCAAAATTTTTCCCGTCTTCCCTTCCCTGCAGAAGGGAGAGGGAAAGGCTTTCACGCTTCAAACTTGACCGGATTTTGGAAAATGTTTTGAAATACTCGCCTTCGTTTTGAAAATTGCGGGAAAATCCATGGGATGGGGCTCGACCTGTCGGTATGAGATTCGTCCGTTTCTGCCGCCTTTAACAGGGGTAATCGAACCAAGGACCAAAATTGTGCTTGACTTAGTTAAATCATCAAAATCGTGTTCTATCCTAAATGCACAGAGAATTCAGGCATGTGCTATGAAGTTTTGTAAAATGTAACTTGGAAAGACATGATGTATGCTCAGAAAAGGTTTTGGAGTTGGAAATAATTCTAAGGCAAAAGATGGAAATCAAATTCTCAGGAAAACTCATGTGAAAGAGGTTTTGAAAACACGAGAAAGTTCATAAAGATGTGGGAAAATCGTGAATGGATGAAAATCCTAAGAAAATAGAAGTGATTCTTGAGAAAAGGTGAACATTTGAAAAGGGAAACACTGCTCAGGAAAACTCGGACTTTGAGAACTTTCTTAGGAAAATGATGAAAATCCTGAGAAAATGGAAAGAATTCTTGAGAAAAAGGTAAACGTTTGAAGGAAAAATGCTTGTCAGGAAAAGCTTCAAGTTTTGAAAGCTTTCTTTGGAAAATGATTGAAATTCATGGGAAAATTCTTTGGGGAAGGAAAATTGAAACTCGAGAAACTGAAATCCTGAGAATCTTAACCTTGAAACACTTGGAAATCGATTTTGATCTTTGAGAAAGGTGAGAGATTCCTTTTGAAAATCTTGAGAAGATAACCTTTTCCATGGTAAACTGTGGAAAAACTTGACTTGGGAAAACCGATTTTGGAAAATCCTCAGAGTTTCTTGAGAAATCGATTTCTTGAGAATGAAACTTTCTTAAGAAAATCACGAGAAAACCAATGATTTCATGATGCAAATGATATGAGTGAATGAATGCACTTTGAAAGATTTTCTAAGAAATTTGTTGGAAAAATGTGTATTAAGTCAAAATAAATCCTTCACATATTCTGACTGTGGCCATGAATATGTTTAGAGTTTAATTGATTTAATGCACAATACTTTGAAAATATTAGAAATATGATGTGCATTTTAAGATAGCCTAAGAGTGTAGGCTCAATGTGACTAGTAGAAAGATGATGGATCTGGGTCTCGTCCATATTCCGACTAGGGCCGTAAATATGGATTCCACCGAGTTCATCAACTCCCTAAGAGTTGGTGCACGTGCCATTCGTGTACATCCATAGTGCTTTTGAAATAAAATGCATGAATCATATAAACAGGATATTGCATAAATTCAAACTATATGATATGCATCCTAGTCTAAGCAGAAAATTAAATCTCTTATTCCAAAATTTACATTATTACATCACTAAATAAATGAAATAAAAGAAAATTGAAGGCTTCAGCTCCTTCTTTTGAATATCCCTGCCAAACTTGAAATAATATTAGCTCAAATATGTGGGTTTTTCCAAGATTTTCCAATAATATTATGAAATTATTGGACTTAATTGGACATAAACTCTATTCTCATGCTTCCTTGATATTTGAAATAATGAAAATGCAAGAAATTCAGTAGAAAATAGTTTGAAATTCGAAATGGTGGTCAAAATGACCAAAATACCCCTAATTATAAAGTTATACCTTTAAAATCAGGGTTTTTTGAAGGAAAATGTTGGTAAAAATTGAGATTTTGAAATTCGAATTGAAACAAATGATGGTGAAATGCAGTATGAGACATTATGACATGCTGCTAAACACATTAGAACTATAAAATCAGAATTTGATATTTTGCAATATATCTAAAATAATGAATTTCGCTTGTTTTTCGCTTGGATCCGGGTCCCGCGGGGCCCTATTTTGATGATATGGCTAAACCGAGCCTCAAATGAATTGCAAATTACACCAAATTCGGTATGAAGCATCTTCCTACTCTGATAAACAGCCTAGAATGCTAAAACTCACGAAATGATATGATTTAAATGCTAAATTTTAAAGAAAATCCTAAAATGGACGAATTTCGCCTACGGACCCGAACCAAATGCAATACTTAATATGATAATGCAAAATTTACACCATAAAAACTTCTGATATTTTGCATACTTCTAAAGGACCAGAACTTAAACATTTTTGGTTTTTACAACATTGGGATTTGAACTACGGTGAGTTCGGTAACGGGCATTTGGTTCTGTCGGAGGTAAAATTGACCTAATCTAATATAAAAATGCTAAACAAATAGAAAAAAGCCATGGAAATCTCTGATATTTAACAGAGCTACTCACGACACATACATGGACAACTTTCATGTTTATGACTTTGGCATTTGATCAAAAGAAACACAGATAAAAATATAACTTTTCATGCCTAAATTAACATAACACACAAATGTGACAAAACAGAGAACTGACACGAAAAATCCGAAACAGGTCTTAAAAGTGTTCTAAAAATCAGAAGCTTTCATATGAAAACAGAGGACATCCCGAACATGACATTCACTTTTTACAGATTTGGATTTGGAGCATTACCCAAAGAGAACCCATCTCCTTAAGTCGATCCAAGATCTCAGAGGCTCAAATCAAGCTCTCACACGTGTCCCAAACTCTCGGATTTTTGTCAGACATAAACAAAAATCATAAAAATCTCCGAAAATCAGGTTAAACATTAGACATCCTCTAGAGTTCAGAACATCTTTCAGATCGAAAATCTGACCTCACATGATCGAGATCTCGATTTTACAAGTCAAAAAAGAGTTTTTAAAACGCATCCCGAGTAACAAAACCTGACTCACTTTCTTGAATGTTTACCGCAGTAAACAAATTCAAATCCTTTCGAATTTTTGGAACATTTCTAGGGACACCTAAGGACACATTTCATGATTTTTTTAGAATTTTTTATGAATAATAAATGTATGAAATGACGTATGGACTGACTGACAAAAATAGAGAGCTACTGAAATTGAGCAGAATTGAAATAAATGCTTAATTAAACCTAATTAACCTATAAAACATGCTAAATTAATGAAATAAAATGCAAATTAAATTTAGATAAATGCATGAATGCTAAAAGTCATCAAGGAAGCATAATTGAATATTTTTATATATGTCTTTTTATGAGAATAGTTCAATCCATCCCTCGGATGAGCTCTTTCTTCAAACGACACATGAATCAAATCATGACATGAAATCAAGAGGAAAAGAGGTGCACCTTGCTTCGTTATGCAGCGTTGAAGCTCTTGAAAGGGACGGCTACCAAGGGCTTCATTCGTCCTTCGATCCGGGCTTTGGATGGTTCACCAAGGTCGACCCACGCTTGAATCGAATTGGCCACTGCACGAACAATGTAGATACTTCACTGCACCTTCTCCACTGAGCCCAAGGGGGGTGTGAATTCCAAGGAACACAAGTGAATTCTAGAGGGGACCTAGGCTGGAGTTCAAAATCACAATTGGAGTCTAGAATTGAAGTCTCAAAATTCGATCTAAGCTTGAAGTCTGAATTTTTTTTTTGAAGTCCCTTAGGCTGTGCGTGAGCCCTGGTATTTGTAGAATTTTCTAAAAATTTGAAATTTCAAATAGGCTCAATCTGAGCCCTCCATGTGGCGCCATCTCAAGGGGTGCTATTTTGATTTTTTTGAGAAAATAAAATAGGAAAATTTGTGGGTGAGACACCTCAGCAGAATTTGAAAATTTTCAAAATTTGGGTCTGCTTGATTTTCTCTGCAGGAGGCTCCCAAATTGCGCCACCTCAGGGGGTGCTATCTGAGAGTTTGAAATTCAAACTTGGTTTTTTTGAAGCTTCTCAAATGGCGCCACCTCAGGGGCTATTTTTATTAAAAAATAAAATAAATAAAAGAAATGAAGCCAAGTGGGGCTCTAGATTGGTGCCACCTCAAAAGGAGGTTTGAGGTGTAAAGCTGTAAACAGTAGGAGCATGCCATGTGGCGCCACCTCTGGAAGCTCTTGACACATGTCAGAAGGACAGGAGTGGAAGAAGCAGACTGTGCCACCTCAGAGGAATTCAAATTCTACTTTTTCTGCAGGAAAGGAGAGGCTAACATATGGCGCCAAGTGTCAGCTGTCTGGAGAAGCCTTCTCAAATGGCGCCACCTCAGAAGGAGATTTGAATTTCAAATGGAGGGTTGGCCCTGGAGGAATGGAGGATGGACATGTGGCAGTTCCTCAGAGTGGCTCCTACAATGCCATGTGGCAGGAGGGAAAAGCAAAGAACATGTGGCGCTCTCATATTCAAAGTAGAAAAAGCAGAATCCAGGATTTGCGCCACCTAGGCCTTGTCTGAAAATTTTTGAATGGTTTGTTTTTTCTGAAGAAGGCCAAGAGTGACATGTGTCCTCTACTTTTTCTGAAGGAAGCTGGAGATGACAAGTGTCACCTACTTTTTGAGAAAAGTTGGGGGAGACATGCGTCATCCTGCTTTTTCTGAAAGAAGCAGAGATTGACACGTGGCAGAGGGAAGAGAAGGAGGTCCAAGCCATGTGGCGCCATCTCAGACAGAGTAGAAAAGGTGAAGTTCAGGATTTTCGCCACCTCTGGAAGGATTTGAATATTTGAATTCTAGCTTTTTCTGAAAAGAGTGGGAAATGTCATGTGTCATTTGCTTTTTCTGAGAAGAGCAAAGAATGACATGTGTCATTTGCTTTTTCTGAGAAAAGCAGAAAATGACATGTGTCCTCTACTTTTTCTGAGAAGAGCAGAGAATGACATGTGTAATTTGCTTTTTCTGAGAAAAGCAGAAAACGACATGTGTCCTCTACTTTTTTTGAGAAGAGCAGAGAATGACATGTGTCATTTGCTTTTTCTGAGAAAAGCAGAAAACGACATGTGTCCTCTACTTTTTCTGAGAAGAGCAGAGAATGACATGTGTCATTTGCTTTTTCTGAGAAAAGCAGAAAACAACATGTGTCCTCTACTTTTTCTGAGAAGAGCAGAGAATGACATGTGCCACCTGCTGCAGGAGAGAATACCTCAGATGGCGCCACCTCAGAAGGAGACAACTCTACTTTTTTTGGAGGAAGCTAGGAGTGACACGTGTCCTCTGCAGGAGACACACTTCAAATGGCGCCACCTCAGAAGGGACAAGCTTTACTTTTTCTGGACAAGACAACACATGACACTTGGCCTCTCAGGGTGATCTTTGGAATGACACATGGCGCAGGGTGGAGATGGTGGATACTAACACATTGCATGGAATGACATGTGGCGGCTTCTTAAGGTAGCCCCACACTGACACTTGGCAGATAAATGGGAGGAGAGAGAAAAGACAAGTGGCGCCAATCCAGGGGACAAGGCTCCTATATTTTTGGGTTTTTCAAAGTTCAGTTTTTTCAAAAGAAAAGCCTGTGTGACACCACCTCAGTGTGGGTCCCACATTGCTTCTTTATTGAAATAAGGACAAGACAGCAACCTCTTTTTGGAATTTTCATAAAATCTGGACTAATTGGTAAAACAAAAAATTTTGGAAAGAGTTGGCCCCTGTGGGGCGATTTTGTAAAAGAATGATAGTTGAAATAGCTTGACAAAAGGGCAAAATCTGAGGTGAAGTGATTGAAATCCATATTGAAAATGATCCAGATTGTTTTCTTGAGAAACTATTTTGAAATTTAGGGTTCTGGGGGTAAAATGGGAAGAATTGATAATTTTGAAGACCCAGGGTTTTGAAATCAATTTTGAAAATAGTTGAAATTCGAATCTGGATTGAAAATTTTGAAATCAAGAGTTCTGGACCTCGAAATGATATGCTGTGCGGTGCAGTGATATGAAATGCTCATGCAATGATATACAATGCCATGTCTTATGCAATAGAATCTTGAACCAAGAGTTGGAGATGCTTGTCTCCTGTCAGGAGTAGAATTTTGAACATCTGAGCTAAAAATAGAGAAATTTTGAGAGTTGCAGATGAAATTTAGACTTTTGTAAGGTCCGGGCTCAGAAAATGACCATTTTGCCCTCCGGCGATTTCAGAGGCTGGATGCTGATGCTTGGTGGAAATGTTGAAGAGGTGAATGAAAATTTGGGGTGTTTACAGATGCCCCTCTTTGCTACTAAGTCGGCTTGTGGCCGAGCTTAGTGGCAAAAAAAACACACCAAATTTGGGCTATATAAAAAAAATGCCCCAGTTAGAAGGATCTGACTGGGTGTGAGGAAATTGGCCCTGATGAAGATGGTAGATATGAAATGAAGAATGAAGAAAGATTCACTCTGCGAGAGTGAAGTTCAGGTTTTTGCCCTTAACCTGGATGGGACAGAAATACCTCGCATGGAACGAAGCTCAGATTTGAACCCTTGACCTGATTGGGGAATGAAATATCTCATTGAAATGAGATTCAGGTTTGTACCCTTATCCTGATCGGGTGGAAAATGAAATACCTCTTTGATTGAGGCTCAGGTTTGTACCCTTATCTTGATTGGGCGGAAAATGAAATACCTCTTTGATTGAGGCTCAGGTTTGTACCCTTATCCTGTTTGGGCGGAAGATGAAATACTATGATGGAACCTTCGGATTTTGCACGATAAATCCGACAGGGTTTTTGCAAAAGGAAGCAAAATGGGGTCCCTAAAGCTTGAAAAGGGATTGATTTTGGGCGTCTCATTGCTGAGACTAAATAACTTTTGAAATTGCCTTTTGCGGGAAATGATTGGTGGTTCGACCTCGAACCGAAACGGGACTGTCTATGGTGGGACAGTGGAGACACAGGGAAGTGTGCAAATATGAGAGTTCATGCTCTCAAAGAAGGGAAGGAATCAAGTCCTTAAAAGGGATTTAAAATTGGTGTCAGAATGCATCGAAAACGAACATCAAGCTCTCACTTCACGTCAGGATAGCTAGAAAATATTGTCAAAATGTTGGAAATTCTGTTGTTGATTCAAAGTTTTTGAAAATGTTGCACATTGTTGCAAAGATATTCTTTCTTTTCTACCCAAAGTATTACCTCCAAACAAGGTTCACTTCATAGAATCGAGATTGGAAATCCAAATTGCTTGCGATTGACCTTCTTCAAGGAAGCTATCAATTTCCTTGATATGAGCAGGAAAGAGAATTTGATATTGTGAAAGCAGTTGATGAAAGAGTATTGATAATAGAATTTCACAAATTTAAAGAAGATTCTTGATAGATCTGGCAGTTTGATATTCCTGAGAGCTTCTCTCATGATAATCTTTCTGCACTCTTTTGGCTCTCTGGTGTTTTGGCTACATTCTCCTTCATTTTGGAGATGTTCTGGCTTTTTCTCTCTTTCTTTTTCCTCTCTTTCTCTCTTTTGGAAGGGTACGCCACAAAACTCCTTCAACTTGAAGATGTTTCGATCCTTCTTGGACGATATTGGCTCATAGGTTTAGAAATCTTTGGATGATAGCTGAAATTAAATATCTTTTAGGAATTGTCGAGAGGTTCATCGCATCTGCCTTCATCTCAACAGTGCTTTGGACTTTCCCTGAAAGGATCCGTCATAAACTCCGCCATCTTGGAGATGTTTCAAATCTTCTTTGGCCCCAGGGGTCTACTCGCTTAATTCACCTTCATCTTGAAGACAAGTGAGAGATCCCTTTTGCGGATATTTAATTGCAGCTTAGGTAATTTTGCGGAGACAGGGCTTGGGTGAATTCTCTCTTTTTCTAGCGCTCAGGATATTTTCACTGCCTCGTCTTTACAAGAATATTCTTTAAAGATGTACCATTGACTGCGATCAATATCGATCATCTACGGCTTTTCAATAACATTGAATCTTCTTTTCTGGCCATATCGAGGATTTATCCTTCATCTTTTTGGTTGGCCAATAGAAAGAATTCGAATTTTGAATCTCTTTTCGCAAAAGCTTCACTCTTTTGGAAGTAATGCTAAAGGTAAACTCAGGTAAAATTTGTAAGACAAAGTTTTTGGAATCAACAAATAATCTGGTTGTCAAATTGACAAAATTTTCTTGAAATCCTTGGTGAAAGAGAGCATTTGAGGTTCGGCTTAACGCATCCATGACGAAAATTAATCTCTCCTTTCCCCAAAGGAGGCGACTATCAGTTCACTGGGAACAGTATCAGAACAACCATCGGTTCATTGAAAACAATATCAGTTCAATTAAGAACGCCCATCGGTTCGCTGGGAACAATATCAGTTCAATTAAGAATGACCATCGCTGGGAATAATATAAGTTCAATTAAGAACGATCATCGCTGGGAATAATATCAGTTCAATTAAGAACGATCATTGGTTCGTTGGGAACTATATCAGTTCAATGAAGAACGACTATCAGTTCACTGGGAACAATATCAGTTCAATGAAGAACGACTATCAGTTCACTGGGAACAATATCAAAACAATCGGTTCGCTGGGAACAATATCAGTTCAATGAAGAACGACTATTAGTTCACTTGGAAACAATATCAGTTCGATGAAGAACAACTATCTGTTCACTGAGAACAATATCAGTTCAATGAAGAACGACTATCAACAATGAAGAACGACTATCAGTTCGCTTGGAACACTTATTAGTTCAATGAAGAACGATTAGCAGTTCACTTGGAACACTATCAGTTCACTTGGAACACTATCAGTTCAATAAAGAACGACTATCAGTTCATTTGGGAACACTATCAGTTCACTTGGAACACTATCAGTTCAACGAAGAACGACTATCAGTTCATTTGGGAACACTATCAGTTCACTTGGAACACTATCAGTTCAACGAAGAACGACTATCAGTTCACTTGGGAACACTATCAGTTCACTTGGAACACTATCAGTTCAACAAAGAACGACTATCAGTTCACTTGGGAACACTATCAGTTCAATGAAGAACAACTATCAGTTCACTTGGGAACACTATCAGTTCAATGAAGAACGAGTACCATTATAGAGAGTTGGATTGCTTCTATGAACGGTTTCAGGATTATCTCCTTATCCTGAACGGGGAATGAAAATTGGATGACCTGGCGGTCGAAATTGAGAATTTTGGTAATTTGAAAATTGGAAATTGGATGACCCGAAGGTCGAAATCGAAGAATTGGATGACCCGAGGGTCGAAATTGGAATTTGGTGGGCAAAATATCAAATTTGAGCAATTGACAGACCCTAAGGATTGAAATGACTTGGATTAACAAAAGAAAATAATGAGTTTGAGTCAGAGCTCGAATAAAATACAGAGATCACGAGTCGGAACCCGGATCAACAAAAGAAAATGAAGAGCTCGAATCAGAGCTTGAATGATGTAGAGAGTTCACGAGTCGGAACCCGGATCAACAAAAGACAATGAAGAGCTCGAATCTGAGCTCGAATGAATAAAGAGATCTCGAGTCGGAACCCGGATCAACAAAAGAAAATGAAGAGCTTGAATCTGAGCTCGAATGAATAAAGAGATCTCGAGTCGGAACCCGGATCAACAAAAGAAAATGAAGAGCTCGAATCTGAGCTCGAATGAATAAAGAGATCTCGAGTCGGAACCCGGATCAACAAAAGAAAATGAAGAGCTCGAATCTGAGCTCGAATGAAGTAGTGAGATCACGAGTCGGAACTCAGATCAACAGAGAAAAATGAGGAGCTCGAGTTAGAGCTCGAATAAGGTAAAGAGATCACGAGTCGGAACTCGGATCAACAGAGAAAAATGAAGAGCTTGAGTTAGAGCTCGAATAAATAAAGAGATCTCGAATCGGAACCCAGATCAACAAAAGAAAAATATGGACCAACTTAAAAGTTGGAGTTTGAAAGAAAAGGAGTTTGGATCGGAATTCAGATCTTCATAGGAGAACCCGGTTAGGGGATCAAAATTTTGCAAATTGTCAGTGCGAGGACTGGATTGAAAGTTTTGAGAATGGCCAGTTCGAGGACTGGATTATTTGACTTGCAATGAAAAAGACCATCATATTTAGATGTATGTGGTCTGATTTTCAGGATTAACCCCTTATCCTGAATGGGGATATGAATAGAAATTGGAAAATCATGGAAAATGATTCAGGTTTATCCCTTAACCTGAAGGGGAAAAAAATGGATGCAAATTTAATGCAAAATGAAATGCAAATGCACATGAAATGTAAATGAATGCAAAATTAATGCAAGTGGGTGCATATACATGCAAAATGAGAGATTGGTTTATCCTGCCTGCATACAGAATGTTTGAAAACGAATTTTCAAAAGATGCCCCAGTGTAACTGGGAAGAGAG
This sequence comes from Nuphar pumila, assembly GCF_984573655.1. NCBI lineage: Eukaryota > Viridiplantae > Streptophyta > Magnoliopsida > Nymphaeales > Nymphaeaceae > Nuphar > Nuphar pumila. The sequence continues at coordinate 42,073,513 of NC_143264.1, read as the reverse complement.
AATAAAATTTAAAGAAGGCTCTCTACAGGACTCTGCAGGGCAAAGACAGGATCAAATTTTGAGGAAAATTTTTGGATTTTGAGAAAAATATGGTAGACCATTGGAAGATTATCCCATTACTAGGGATTAAGTCGTCGTAAGGATTACGACAATTGTGTTGTCATCCTTTTGCAAGGAAAATAAACAACGGAAAATGTGCCTTGTTACCTAGGTGAGGTCGTCAACCACGAGGAAAACACCATTTTGAAAGAAAGAGATATTTGGAAAAACAATCCGCAAACGGATTTAGAGTAAGGAGAAGGCAAAAGAGAAGATGGATAAACAATTTTCATTGCAATAATCAAGGTATGCATGAGGAAAATAAGATGAAGAATTTTGCAAATAGACAAAAGGATTGAAAATCCAATGAGAGAAAACATATGATTTTTGAAAATTGCAGGCAGGATGAAAATGCAGCTGGAAATTCGAGATCCAGTAGAACGGGAGAATGGAAAAATCACCTGGAGTTTTGTAAGAAATTAGATACTTGGGAAAATGATCCAGGGTTTGAGAAAATAAAGGGAAAAGATGAGAATATGGATATTTGAAAATATTTTTGGGGAAAATATGAGAGAAATAAAGGTAGCATACAAACTCACATCATGCATAAATATTTATGCACATTCACCACTCCCTAAAAGGCTGACTCTAGATGCATTATTTTGAAAACAGTTGTAGGATCCTAATCCTAACTCTAGGTTCAGATCATCTTTATCCAATCCAGTTATGCCGATATACCCAAACCGAAATCCGAGGTACGTGGCATATAATTTCAACTCTGGTTCTAAGGTAAGGTTTTCCAACATCTTTGAGCACCTACCGATATACTTCGGACTGTGGCCCGCGGTACGTGGTAGGGGGGTGTTAACCCAAATAATTGGCCCAGTTGTGAGGCTCTGTCCCGAACTAGGGTTCTGAAAGAGAGCCCAGCAACGTGAAGACCGGGTAATGATAGGTAAGGGGGGGGTTTGGAAAAATGATCACATGCAAGAAAAATAGAGGACTCTAAATCCTAAAGAGATAGATTTTGAAAATCTTTGAAGAAGCATACATTGTTTGCATTCAGATCCTAAATTGAGGAGAGTTATATTTAGACCTAAGTCTATGTGAGCATGAAAATATCTCCTCAATCTGGTCCTACCAAACCATGCCTAAGCTATATGCAGTCAATGTCAGCTAGGTCAAAATCTAGGCTCCTAGGTTTGCATGATATCAGAAGTAAAAGAGCTGACATTTTGTGAACATAATTTCAATAATTGAACTAAGTCAAGCATAATTTTAATCAGACAAGGACAGGTCCCATCTCGGTCACCAAACCTGTTATCGTCGCAAAATTTTTCCCGTCTTCCCTTCCCTGCGGAAGGGAGAGGGAAACGCTTTCGCGCTTCAAACTTGACCAGATTTTGGAAATGTTTTGAAATACTCGCCTCCGTTTTGAAAATTGCGGGAAAATCCATGGGATGGGGCTCGACCTGTCGGTACGAGATTCGACCGTTCCTGCCGCCTTTAACAGGGGTAATCGAACCAAAGACCAAAATTGTGCTTGACTTAGTTAAATCATCAAAATCGTGTTCTATCCTAAATGCACAGAGAATTCAGGCATATGCTATGAAGTTTTGTAAAATGTAACTTGGAAAGACATGATGTATGCTCAGAAAAGGTTTTGGAGTTGGAAATAATTCTAAGGCAAATGATGGAAATCAATTTCTCAGGAAAACTCATGTGAAAGAGGTTTTGAAATCACGAGAAAGTTCATAAAGATGTGGGAAAATCATGAATGGATGAAAATCCTAAGAAAATAAAAGTGATTCTTGAGAAAAGGTGAACATTTGAAAAGGGAAACACTGCTCAGGAAAACTCGGACTTTGAGAACTTTCTTAGGAAAATGATGGAAATCCTGAGAAAATGGAAAGAATTCTTGAGAAAAAGGTAAACGTTTGAAGGAAAAATGCTTGTCAGGAAAAGCTTCAAGTTTTGAAAGCTTTCTTTGGAAAATGATTGAAATTCATGGGAAAATTCTTTGGGGAAGGAAAATTGAAACTCGAGAAACTGAAATCCTGAGAATCTTAACCTTGAAACACTTGGAAATCGATTTTGATCTTTGAGAAAGGTGAGAGATTCCTTTTGAAAATCTTGAGAAGACAACCTTTTCCATGGTAAACTGTGGAAAAACTTGACTTGGGAAAACCGATTTTGGAAAACCCTTAGAGTTTCTTGAGAAATCGATTTCTTGAGAATGAAACTTTCTTAAGAAAATCACGAGAAAACCAATGATTTCATGATGCAAATGATATGAGTGAATGAATGCACTTTGAAAGATTTTCTAAGAAATTTGTTGGAAAAATGTGTATTAAGTCAAAATAAATCCTTCACATATTCTAACTGTGGCCATGAATATGTTCAGAGTTTAATTGATTTAATGCACAATACTTTGAAAATATTAGAAATATGATGTGCATTTTAAGATAGCCTAAGAGTGTAGGCTCAATGTGACTAGTAGAAAGATGATGGATCTGGGTCTCGTCCATATTCCGACTAGGGCCGTAAATATGGATTCCACCGAGTTCATCAACTCCCTAAGAGTTGGTGCATGTGCCATTCGTGTACATCCATCGTGCTTTTGAAATAAAATGCATGAATCATATAAACAGGATATTGCATAAATTCAAACTATATGATATGCATCCTACTCTAAGCAGAAAATTAAATCTCTTATTCCAAAATTTACATTATTACATCACTAAATAAATGAAATAAAAGAAAATTGAAGGCTTCAGCTCCTTCTTTTGAATATCCCTGCCAAACTTGAAATAAGGTTAGCTCAAATATGTGGGTTTTTCCAAGATTTTCCAATAATATTATGAAATTATTGGACTTAATTGGACATAAACTCTATTCTCATGCTTCCTTGATATTTGAAATAATGAAAATGCAAGAAAATCAGTAGAAAATAGTTTGAAATTTGAAATGGTGGTCAAAATGACCAAAATACCCCTAATTATAAAGTTATACCTTTAAAATCAGGGTTTTTTGAAGGAAAATTTTGGTAAAAATAGAGATTTTGAAATTCGAATTGAAACAAATGATGGTGAAATGCAGTATGAGACATTATGACATGCTGCTAAACACATTAGGACTGTAAAATCTGAATTTGACATTTTGCAATATATCTAAAATAATGAATTTCGCTTGTTTTTCGCTTGGATCCGGGTCCCGCGGGGCCCTGTTTTGATGATATGGCTAAACCGAGCCTCAAATGAATTCCAAATTACACCAAATTCGGTATGAAGTATCTTCCTACTCTGATAAACAACCTAGAATGCTAAAACTCATGAAATGATATGATTTAAATTCTAAATTTTAAAGAAAATCCTAAAATGGATGAATTTCGCTTACGGACCCGAACCAAATGCAATACTTAATATGATAATGCAAAATTTACACCATAAAAACTTTTGATATCTTGCAGACTGCTAAAGGACCCGAACTTGAACATTTTTGGTTTTTACAGCCTCGGGATTTGAACTACTGTGAGTTCGGTAACGGGCATTTGGTTCTGTCGGAGGTAAAATCGACCTAATCTATTATAAAAATGCTAAACAAATAGAACACAGACATGGAAATCTCTGATATTTAACAAAGCTACTCATGACACATACATGGACAACTTTTATGTTTATGACTTTGGCATTTGATCAACAGAAACACAGATAAAAATATAACTTTTCATGCCTAAATTAACAGAATTGACAAATATGACAGAACAGAGGACTGACACGAAAAATCCGAAACAGGTCTTAAAACTGTTTTAAAAATCAGAAGCTTTCATATGCAAACAGAGGACATCCCGAGCATGACATTCACTTTTTACAGATTTGGATTTGAAGCAATACCCAAAGAGAACCCATCTCCTTAAGTCGATCAAAGATCTCAGAGGCTCAAATCAAGCTCTGACATGTGTTCCGAACTCTCGGATTTGTGTTAGACATAAAAAACATCCGAAAAATCTTAGAAAATCAGGTTAAAAACTAGACATTCTCTCAAGTTCATAACATCTTTCGGATCGAAACTCGGACCTGACATGAGGGAGATCTCGATTTTACAAGTCGAAAAAGAGTTTTTAAAATGCATCCCAGGTAACAAAACCCGACTCACCTTTTTGAACGTTTACTGTAAATGAATTCAAATCCTTTCAAATTTTTGGCACATTTCTAAGGACACCTAAGGGCGCATTTCATGATTTTTTTAGAATTTTTTATGAATAATAAATTTATGAAATGACGTATGGACTGACTGACAAAAACAGAGAGCTACTGAAATTGAGCAGAATTGAAATAAATGCTTAATTAAACCTAATTAACCTATAAAATATGCTAAATTAATGAAATAAAATGCAAATTAAATTTAGCTAAATGCATGAATGCTAAAAATCATCAAGTAAGCATAATTGAATATTTTTATATATGTCATTTTATGAGAATAGCTCAATCCATCCCTCGGATGAGCTCTTTCTTCAAACGACACATGAATTGAATCATGATATGAAATCAAGAGGAAAAGAGGTGCACCTTGCTTCGTTATGCAGCGTTGAAGCTCTTGAAAGGGACGGCTACAAAGGGCTTCGTTCGTCCTTCGATCCGGGCTTTGGATGGTTCACCAAGGTCGACCCACGCTTGAATCGAATTGGCCACTGCACGAACAATGTAGGTACTTCACTGCACCTTCTCCACTGAGCCCAAGGGGGACATGAATTCCAAGGAACACAAGTGAGTTCTAGAGGGGACCTAGGCTGGAGTTCAAAATCACAATTGGAGTCTAGAATTGAAGTCTCAAAATTCGATCTTAGCTTGAAGTATGAAATTTTTTTTGAAGTCCCTTAGGCTGGGCGTGAGCCCTGGTATTTGTAGAATTTTTTGAAAATTTGAAATTTCAAACAGGCTCAATCTAAGCACTCTATGTGGTGCCATCTCAGGGGGTGCTATTTTCATTTTTTTGAGAAAATAAAATGGGAAAATTTGTGGGTGAGACACCTCAGCAGAATTTGAAAATTTTCAAAATTTGGGTCTGCTTGATTTTCTCTGCAATAGGCTCCCAAATTGCGCCACCTCAGGGGGTGCTTTCTAAGAGTTTGAAATTCAAACTTGGCTTTTTTGAAGCTTCTCAAATGGCGCCACCTCAGGGGCTATTTTTATTAAAAAATAAAATAAATAAAAGAAATGAAGCCAAGTGGGGCTCTAGATTGGCGCCACCTCAAAAGGAGGTTTGAGGTGTAAAGCTGTAAACAGTAGGAGCATGCCATGTGGCGCCACCTCTGGAAGCTCTTGACACATGTCAGAAGGACAGGAGTGGAAGAAGCAGACTGTGCCACCTTAGAGGAATTCAAATTCTACTTTTTCTGCAGGAAAGGAGAGGCTGACATGTGGCGCCAAGTGTCAGCTGTCTGGAGAAGCCTTCTCAAATGGCGCCACCTCAAAAGGAGATTTGAATTTCAAATGGGGGGTTGGCCCTGGAGGAATGGAGGATAGACATGTGGCAGTTCCTCAGAGTGGCTCCTACAATGCCATGTGGCAGGAGGGAAAAGCAAGGAACATGTGGCGCTCTCATATTCAAAGTAGAAAAAGCAGAATCCAGGATTTGCGCCTCCTAGGCCTTGTCTGAAAAATTTTGAATGGTTTGCTTTTTCTGAAGAAGGCCAAGAGTGACATGTGTCCTCTACTTTTTCTGAAGGAAGTTAGAGATGACATGTGTCACCTACTTTCTGAGAAAACTACTTTTCTGAGAAAAGTAGGGGGGGACATCTGTCATCCTGCTTTTTCTGAAAGAAGCAGAGATTGACACGTGGCAGAGGGAAGAGAGGGAGGTCCAAGCCATGTGGCACCATCTCAGACAGAGTAGAAAAGGTGAAGTTCAGGATTTTCGCCACCTCTGGAAGGATTTGAATATTTGAATTCTAGCTTTTTCTGAAAAGAGCGGGAAATGACATGTGTCATTTGCTTTTTCTGAGAAGAACAGAGAATGACATGTGTCATTTGCTTTTTCTGAGAAAAGCAGAAAATGACATGTGTCCTCTACTTTTTCTGAGAAGAGCAGAGAATGACATGTGTCATTTGTTTTTTCTAAGAAAAGTAGAAAACGACATGTGTCCTCTACTTTTTCTGAGAAGAGCAGAGAATGACATGTGTCATTTGCTTTTTTCTGAGAAAAGCAGAAACCGACATGTGTCCTCTACTTTTTCTGAGAAGAGCAGAGAATGACATGTGTCACCTGCTGCATGAGAGAATACCTCAGATGGCGCCACCTCAGAAGGAGACAACTCTACTTTTTCTGGAGGAAGCTAGGAGTGACACGTGTCCTCTGCAGGAGACACACTTTAAATGGCGCCACCTCAGAAGGGACAAGCTTTACTTTTTCTGGACAAGACAACACATGACACTTGGCCTCTCAGGGTGATCTTTGGAATGACACATGGCGCAGGGTGGAGATGGTGGATACTGACACATTGCATGGAATGACATGTGGCAGCTTCTTAAGGTAGCCCCACACTAACAGTTGGCAGATAAATGGGAGGAGAGAGAAAAGACAAGTGGCGCCAATCCAGGGGACAAGGCTCCTATATTTTTGGTTTTTTCAAAGTTCAGGTTTTTCAAAAGAAAAGCCTGTGTGACACCACCTCAGTGTGGGTCCCACATTGCTTCTTTATTGAAATAAGGACAAGACAGCAACCTCTTTTTGAAATTTTCATAAAATCTGGACTAATTGGTAAAACAGAAAATTTTGGAAAGAGTTGGCCCCTGTGGGGCGATTTTGTAAAAGAATGATAGTTGAAATAGCTTGACAAAAGGGCAAAATCTGAGGTGAAGTGATTGAAATCCATATTGAAAATGATCCAGATTGTTTTCTTGAGAAACTATTTTGAAATTTAGAGTCCTGGGGGTAAAATGGGAAGAATTGATAATTTTGAAGACCCAGGGTTTTGAAATCAATTTTGAAAATAGTTGAAATTCGAATCTGGATTGAAAATTTTGAAATCAAGAGTTCTGGACCTCGAAATGACATGCTGTACAGTGCAGTGATATGAAATGCTCATGCAATGATATGCAATGCCATGTCTTATGCAATAGAATCTTGAACCAAGACTTGGAGATGCCTGTCTCCTGTCAGGAGTAGAATTTTGAACATCTGAGCTAAAAATAGAGAAATTTTGAGAGTTGCATATGAAATTTAGACTTTTGCAAGGTCCGGGCTCAGAAAATGACCATTTTGCCCTCCAGCGATTTCAGAGGCTGAATGCTGATGCTTGGAGGAAATGTTGGAGAGGTGAATGAAAATTTGGGGTGTTTACATTCGTGCTGGTAAATTTCCAAAACCCAGTGTTCGTGCTGGTAATTTTTCAAAAAATCTAGTCTTCGTGCTGGTAAATTTTAAAAACCCAGTGTTCGTGCTGGTATTTTTTTTAAAAATCCATTGTTCGTGTTGGTAATTTTTCAAAAACCAAGTTTTCGTGCTAGTATTTTTTCAAAAAATCCAGTGTTCATGCTGGTAAAATTTCAAAAACTCAGTGTTCGTGCTGGTAATTTTCCAAAACCCAGTATTCGTACTGGTAATTTTTTAAAACATAATGCGTGCACTGATACATTTTCAAAATCCGGTGTTCACACTGGTACACTTTAAAATTCAGTGTCCAAATTGATCTATTTTTCTTTCGGGATTCGAGTTTCGACTCGAATTTGCTTTCATTCCAATTGATCTATTTTTTTTTTCTTCAGGATTCGAGTTCCGACTCGAGTTTCTTTTCATTCCAAATTGATCTACTTTTCCTTCAGGAATCGAGTTTCGACTTGAATTTCTTTTCCTTCTAAATTGATCTACTTTTCCTTCAGGATTCGAGTTCCGACTCGAATTTTTTTTCCTTCCACAATGGATCTAGTTTTCCTTCGAAGATTCGAGTTTCGACCCGAGTTTTCTTTTTCTTCTGAATTGGTCTAGAAAATTAGAGTTCCGACTTGAATTTTCTTCCGAATCAAATTCAAATGTCTAGAATCGGTCTAGAATCGATCTAGAAAATTAGAGTTCTGACTTGAATTTTCTCCCAAATCCGATTTGCTTAGCTTTCCTTTAAAGGTTTGAACTCCTACTCAAACTTTTCTGCAATTTAGTAATTGGTCTAGAAGATCCAAGTTCCGACTCGAATTTTCTTTCAAAACCCAATTCATTTAGTTTTCCCTTGAAGATTTGAATTCTGATTCAAATCTTTCTTCAAAACCCAGTTTAGCATCTGGTTTATTCAAAGCCCACAAGTTAAACCCATCCTTCTTAAACTATGGTCCTTAGGTTAAATTCCTATGGAATTAATCGTTTGTAGGCTGAATCCCTGTTGAACCGATGTGATCCCTAGGTTAAATTCCTATGGAATTGATAGTTCATAGGCTGAATCCCTATTGAACTCATGTCGTTCTCAATTGAACCAATGTCGTTCTTAGGCTGAATCCTTATTGAACTCATGTTGTTCCCAGAGAACCAATGTCGTTCTCAATTAAACCAATGTCGTTCTTAGGCTGAATCCCTATTGAACCCATGTTGTTCCTAGAGAACCAATGTCGTTCTTAGGCTGAATCCTTATTGAACCCATGTTGTTCCCAGAGAACCAATGTCGTTCTCAATTGAACCTATGTCGTTCCCAGCAAACTAATTTCTAATTTCGACCTTCGGGTCAATCAATTTCCAAATTCAAGCCTTCGGGTTACAATCTTACCAACCTCAGTCATTTTCCAGCCTTCAGGTTACAACTTCATTAATATCTGTCATTTTCAGCCTTCGGGTCACAACTCTATCAATGTCAATCAATTTCAAATCATCAAATTCAATCTTTCAATCAAAATCCTTCTTTCGAGCTGGTCGGTCAACAAATCCTGCTTCTGAGCTGGTCGGTCAACAAATCCTGCTTTCGAGCTGGTAAGTCAAAACAAAACCCAACTTTTGAGTTGATCTTTTATTGAGTCTTTTCAAGACCCAATTTGGTCAGGGATGTGTCAATTAAACCTCAAGCAATTTCTTTCACCAAGGATTTCAAGAAAATCTTGCCAATTTGTCATTAAATATTTGTTGATTTCAAAATCTTTATTATACAAAAACATTACCTCAGAATACCTTCAAAATTACTTCCGAAAGGACAAATCTTTCACGAAAAAAGATTCAAAATTCAAGATCTTTCAATTGGCCAACCAAAAGGATGAAGAATAAATCCTCGATATGGCCAGCAAAGAAAATTCAATATTGTCGCAAAGCCATAAGTGATTGATATTGATCGCAGTCAATGACACATTTTTAAAGATGATTCTTGAAAATTAAAGCAGTCGAAATATCCTGGGTGATACAGAAAAATCCATTCAATTGCCATATCTCCTTAATCACCTAAAGCTGCAATTAAATATCTGCAAAAGGGATCACTCAATTGTCGTCAAGATAAAGACGAATTAAGTGAGTTAGATCCCCGAGGCCAAAGAAGATTTGGATCATCTCCGAGATGAAGGAGTTTGTGACGGATCCTGTAACGCCCCAAATTTTTAACTTGAAAATTTTGGAATAATTGTTTTTTTCTAAACAACAGCGGAAAAACTTTATTAAATCCTTAGTCAAAATATTTGGGCGGGTTACAAGTAATAGCACAGACTCAAGGCATTTAAGTAAAATAAATTCTTGCATTGAAATACTACAAGTTATCATTTACAACTTGAAGATTTATTACAAGTCAGAAATCCTCAGGACATCCGAAGAAGATATGGTCACATAGAACTGTCTGCAGCGACGACCGCAATCGCTCGTCATTCAGTTTCCTGCAAAACATTAATTCAGAAAGGGTCAGACTACCACGTCTGAGTAAGAAGCATAATATCCATATGAGTGTGCACAGTGTCATGTGTACAAGTATATGTGCGACAAGTTTAGATAGAACTAATAACCATTTAACAATTGATAAATGTAAAAGTCACTAAAGTCAAACATTTCATGGTATATTTCATCAACATCAAAGCACGATCCATAAACCATATTTATATAAGTAATAACAACTTTGAAACTTATGTGGGTGTACAACTGACTTAAGTAAAGCATTTCATGTAAAGTGTGCATAAAGCACAAATATCAATGTTCAACATATTGTTCATAAGTTATCACAATTTTCATGTAAAGGAAAACCAATTTGACTCATGCCCTGCAGGAGTCACAGCTTACTCCAACAATTTCAACAGCAAGCAGTATGCAACTACTTGAAGATTTTTCACAATGCACTAACTTTAGGTTTCATCTTGTTAATTTCCCTGTGGGTACGCACAGGCATTCGACATCGTAGCGGACCGAGACCACACGAGGGTTTATTATTTTATAACCCGTATGACTAGCCGTACGGATATCCAAAGGGGACGGTTCACGACCAAGAGAGTACTCCCCAATGGCTAGAACTAGAATTAGAATGCACCCTGTACTTCTGCAGAAGACTTGGATCTACCACCTAGGACGAATTGGTAGTCCTGGTCCCCTAACTTCGAGGATTGGGGACCCGATGAGACGCCTCGCTCTCACAAAACAAAAATTGTCCCACAGAGCTTGTACCATCTACACTCTCCAAGGTAGACCATGGGTCCACTAACATACACCATCTTTCAGGTGTACCTAGAGCCCTGAGAAACCAGTAACATATACCATTGTCAGGTATACCCAGTATCCCGAGAAATCAGTAACATATACCATCTTTCAGGTATACCCAGAATCCCTTAATTATTTTATATATGTGCATAATTTTCATTCTTGCTTTGTTTGGATCCAGTAACATACACCATCTTTCAAGTGTACCTAGAACTTTGGAGAAAATCTAGTAACATATACCCTCTTTCAGGTATACCTAGAATCCCAAATAGAAACTGGTAACATATACCGTCTTCAGGTATACCCAGAGTCTAGAATTTTCCTTTATGTCACCGTGTATTAATTTAGTTGTGTTTTTGGTGCTAGGGTATACATATCGTACCCCACTGGTTATGCCGCAACATGGCATAACCCATCTTTACCAATTCATAAGTGCACGTATGGCACTATCAGCTTTCTGTGAAGCTGTAAGCTTGATTTTAAGCTTTCACATGATCATGGTATGAAGATGTCCTTTATTTTGCAAATTTTTTTGTAAAACAAAAATAGATCACCTCACACAAAACATGTTGTAACACTTACGTACAAAATCATAAATCAATTTATATGCAAATTGATTAGCATCATGAATGCCCATACGACACCACAAGAGTTGTGGGTGCTTAGTTTCAACCTTGGACCATCATGCCCCTATATATATTTATTTTATAACAAAATCATATATTTAACCATAGGTGAATCCTGCATTTAACCTGGGTTCCAACATTCCTATGTCAACCACACCCCAAAACAATGTGCAACAAGATTACGTCATTAACCTCCCATTCCTTTGGCTCATTTACCAATACATACCATTTTATTCATAAACAAATAATAAAGCAATTCATCATACTATTTAATCATGAACACTATGGTGATTTTGCCATGACTAATGTAGGTGGACCATGAGGAGTTTTGACCAACTTGTGGCATGTATACTATCATGAATTGCCAATGAAATACAAATGTATGTACAAAATGAATTCCCTTCTTTCTTTCTTTTTCAGACATAACTACCGTAGGAGATTTAGTTACACAGGTATAGCACCATCACAAGTGGAATGACAATTTATATTCATAACAGGTTTGGATTTGTCGATGTATGACACTTGTTAATGCGATGACTGCTTAATGTTGCTAATAGATTTGCATATGTTGGAGTATGACATTTATGAATGAAATTTACAAACTTCCAAGAGTAATTGAGTTGTACACGGCAAGCGTAGCACCACCCTTAAGCTACTGGAAGCAGTAGATGATTATAGTACGGTAAACAAATAATGGTGCTTATATGACGGAGATGATAGGAAATGACCTAGCAATGCATCCAAGTATAAACACGACCCATACATGTTAAGTGCAGAGTTTACGCTAACCGCGCACTACGCAATTGAGGTGCTACTAAAGAGGTAATTAAGGGCTATTTAACTCTGTTTCAAATCAATATTTGAACACAGCAAATCAGAAATCAAATACCCTACCAAATCAAGTTACAACCGATATATTCATGTCATTAGAGCATTTCACCGAACAGTTGGTGAGCGCTCCCCAAGCAATGCATGAACATTGTGTGGGTTGTCTGGGTACAACACAAAAATTATAAAACAACAATATATGTCTAACTGTATCACTCAAGAAATATTCAGATTCATATATATTTCAGAATACATGTTAAAATCAAATGAAATGGAACCCATTGATGCCCGAATAACTTATTGCCCAAACAGGATTTTCATAGATTCAGATAGAACACACAAACTATTGCATACTGATGTACATTTTTAACCCATGGAACTAAGTAAAAATATACCCTCACAAATACGTATAGGTCACCAAGAATTTTATGGCAGATTCGTATCCATAACGGATCCGTAAGTGTTGTCAAGAAATTCACAGCAGGTTGCTGCCCAACATGGATACGCACCCCACGACTCACGAGTGTCAATGATTCTTGACGGCAACACTCATCCTCATAACGATCTTCTGCAGGCTACAACGTGGTCTATGCATCTTACATGGCTAGAATGTGATTCCAACACCCCTTTCACTTACCTTGATAGGGCACACGCTGATATTCACCATCGATCTGTACCCGTGGCCCTTAATTAAAAGTGAAACGTGAGCAGGAGTACACTTACAAACAGTTAGGGATGGAACCGTTACTTTGGATTTTGAAACATGACGTATGTGAATACATATTTTCAACTTCGTATGGCCTCATATAAATCAGCAATATGTTTAGAAAATGTAATATTTCTTTGTTTTGTTACCTATATGCTGAAACGGTCTTTAATAGTATATGTATATGGGATATGTGCAACTTAAATTTCTGCCTCATGCATTCTTAAGTTTAATTTAAGGACCTTTACTAAGGTTTTTACTTTATTCTAGTGATTTCATAAAATGTTTCACGTGACTCAAAAGTAACCAACATTTTTTTTATATATATGCTGATATACGTTAACATGATTGGGGAACATGCATGCTTGGTTCTGGTGGGTCATTTTATCACAACTTGAAGAGGCATAACAATGGGTTATTTATATACAACAGGTTGCATACATCACAAAAAAATATATATATAAAAACATAAATGACTAATCTGCAACATGAATTAAACATGAGGAAACTCCATATCTACGTGATCCTTTCTTTGAAAGATTCACAACATGCCTCACTACATGAGAGATAAAATCTGCATGTTGGAAGGTACCCATACCTTATCAGATGACCATGTACAGAATTTTATAATTTTATATGCACATATAGCTGAAATCAACCCCATCAAATTCGGATGAAGTGCAAGGTTTATGCATACATTTTCAAGGTATATACAGGAAATTTATTTTTCGTGCCTTCTTACACGTAACAGAAATTGTATGATGTGATTATTCTTACGAAACACGCAACTTGTTTATGATTGTTTTTTTTTTGTATAAGAAACTCGTTGATCCGTTATGTATTCTATTTTGTTACACAAACAATGTACCAACTATGAGAACAACCGCATCTCTAATTCAAATGTCTGTACGCACATGTAATAGGATGGGTACAATATTTATTTTCTATACCATTTCACGATATATATATATATTTCCAACAAAAAGATGAAATTTCCATTACATGCATGGGAACATGAGCAAGAAAAGATAAAATCGGGTTTTTAACTTAGTGTTGATGGGTATTCTAGAAATCGAACACCTATAGATACCCCATGGCTCTGTGCACATACGTAAAGAGACTATGCCCTTACTTCTTTGAAGTCTCGCGGTGGCATGGCTGCACCCCTTCCTTCCTTCGTTGGAGCGGCACACCACCTCGATAATGGAGTCCACACGATCTGCAGGGGAGGTCGACACGTCCAGGAACGATGGTCGACCACCTCGGTGGAAGAGAATGATGGGTGAGCCAAAAACGTTAAGAAAGAGATAATGGTGTCAATGGCTGGAATAGGAAAAAAAATATGAAAGAGGGAGAATGAAGATGGTCACACGGCTGGGCTGTGAGAGCATAGGCGTGGGAGAGGAAAGAAGAGGAGTTTTCAAGGCTTCTCAATTTTTTTTTTTGTAAAGTCAATTAAAAAAAACTGCCTTCAATACTAGTTTCATTTTTTTTCTTGCTTTTATTGCAGCACTCAAAACGGCTGATCATTTTCATTTTTTTGAAACTCCCTTCCATTTCCAGAATATGGAAGGGAGACTCTTTACCATGCTGGACGGTTGGGCTTCCAAGGTGACCCAATTGTTCAACCCCTCTTGTTTTGGAAAGTCGCCCCCCCCCCCCTATTTAAGTCTCCATTTATTGCCCTTTTGAAAGGCACACTTTTTTTTTCAAAGTCGTTTTTAGCAAAAAGGCTCCCTGGTGCACAAGGATTTGAACTGGGGACCTCTTCTGCAAGGGGTAACAAGCCCCACCAGTGCGCCACACTCAATTTCGTTGCATATCTTTGCAACGAAATTGTACTTAACCCCTATTAACGTTTTTTGACATGTTTGGCCAAAATTCCAGAAATGACATTTTTGGCAAAAAGACACATCCTCTTGTTAAAATTCGGATATAAGGCTATTGAGATTTGAACTCAGGTTCCCTCCCGACTAGGCAAGACCTTTTGCCATAACGCTACTTCACCTCTTGTTGCATGATAGGTCTTTATTAATTCATATGTATACGAATTTGGTTCATGACGAATCTCAAATACGAGTTGGATAAAAACTATATTTTAGATCTTTTGAACATTCTAACTAGACTTTTGGATCTTGTTCGCAATTCAACCTTATTTGGATCCATTAAGATCCAATTGGATTCTAATTGGGTTTCGAATCCATCCAGGATCCAAATCCGTTCATCGTACCCGAATCCAGATACTGGATCCAATAGATCCAGTTTGGATTTCAAGATCCATTTGGATCGACTCTATATCATTTTATCGTATCCCTTTCTAAAAATTATAACATTTATTTATTCTGATAATTATTGAAATTTTACGGGTTTTACAAATCCTTTCAGAGAAAGTTCAGATCACCGTCAAGATGAAGGCGACTGTGATGAGCCTCCCAACAAACCCTAAAGGATATTTAATTTCTGCTATCATCAAGAAATTTCCAACCAATGAGCCAATAATCGTCAATATAATCCCTAAGAGAAAAGAAGGATCAAAATATCTCTGAGATGAAGAAGTTTGTGACGTACCCTTCCCCCAAAAAAAAAGAGGGAGAGAGAGAAAAGTCAAGACATTTCCAAAATGAAGGATGATGTAATCCCCAAAAACCCAAGAGAGCTCTAATTCTGCCAATAAAAAAAAGTGGGCAGAAAGATCATCATGAGAAAAAAATCCCAGAATATCAGACTGCCAAATCTGCACAAGACTCTTCTTTAAAATTTATGAAATTCTATTATCAATATTCTTTCACCAATTGCTTTCACAATATCAAGAATACTCTCTGTTATGCTCATATCAAGGAAATTGATAACTTCCTTGAAAGAAAACCAATCACAAGCGATTTGAATTTGAATCTTGATTCTACAGAGTTAGCCCAATTGGAGGTAATACTTTGGGTAGAAAAGAGAAAAGATTTTCATACCAATATACATCAGTTTTAAGTATTTTGAATCAACAAACAATTTTTAACATTTTGGCAAAAATTTCTTACTCTCTTGACATGAAGTGAAGAGCTCGATGTCCATCTTGACATATTCTGGTGTCACCTTTTATCTCCTTGAGAGAGTAACCTTTATCGTCTTTCGCGTTGTTGAAAGATTAGCCTTTTCTCTGAAAGGATAACCTTTGTCATCTTTCGCGTTGTCGAAAGAATTCATCTTTTGCGTTGACAAAAGAATCGCCTTGCGCCTTTGGATCGCCCTGTCATCTTTCGCGTTGTTGAAAGAATCACCTTGTTCCTTTGGATCGCCTTTGTTATCTTTCGCGTTGTCGAAAGAATTCATCTTTTGCGTTGACAAAAGAATCGTCTTGCTCCTTTGGATCGCCTTGTCATCTTTCGCGTTGTTGAAAGAATCGCCTTGTTCCTTTGGATCGCCTTTGCTATCTTTCGCGTTGTCGAAAGAATCCATCTTTTGCGTTGTCAAAAGAATCGCCTTGGTCCTTTGGATTGTTGTGATCATCGCAAAATTTTTCCTCTCTGGTGGTTTCTCTCTCTTCCTTTTCTAACCTCTATTTTCCTCCTTTTTGAAGGGAGAAAATAAAAGAAAGAAAAGAAGAGAGAAGAGAAAATAAAAAAAAAGAAAGAAAGAGAGAAGAGGAACTCTTTTACGCGGTCTCACTTGACCTTGATTTGAAAAATATTTAGAAAATTACTCGCCTCCGTTTTTGAAATATTGCGGGAAAAATGGAGAGACGGGATTCGCTCGTCGATACGAGGTTCGACCGTTCCTGGCGCCTTTACCAGGGGTAATCGAACCAAGGATCGAATCTATGCCTTTTGCTTTGCCTAAATATTATCTAAGAATTTATTCTACATCTAATATGCACAAAGAATCATGCTTGTGCAATGCAGGGATGTATGCTCGTTTGAAAGATGATTTGAAAAAAAATCCCCAAGTGCTTGATGATGGAGTGAAGAAATGGTAGAATCTAACTTAGAACTTGAGATAGATCAGAGAAGTTCTAAGTCTTTGAAATGATCAGAGTTTGGGAAAATAGATCTCTTGAATTGGGAAAGAATGGTTTGAAGATGAGATAAAAAGGAAAAATGAAAGAAATTCCAAAGTTAGAAAATAAACTCTGAACTTAGATATAGGAGAAGAGATAAAACTTGTAATGAAATTTGAATCTAAAATTTGAAATCATGATGGTTTTGAGAAATCCAAATGGTATTTAGAAATAGAAGTGGATTTAGGAAATTCAGATAAGATCTCAAAATGAAATTGGATTTGAAATTTAAAATTAGGAATGGAATTGAATTCTGGATCCAAAATAGAATTGGATCCAAGGTCTGGAATCTAAGACGGGATTAGATTCTGAATCCTAAAATGGATTTTGGATCTTAAAATGGATTTAGGATCTGAAATCTGAGATCCAAGATAGAGTTGGATTCTGGATCCTAAGATGGATTTGGATCTGAAGTCTAAGATCCAAAGTAGAATTGGGTTCTGGATCCTAAAATGGATTTGGATCCGAAGTCTAAGATCCAAGATGGAATTGGGATTTGGATCCTAGAATGGATTTAGGATCTGTAATCTGAGATCCAAGATGAGATTGGATTATGGATCCTAAAATGGATTTTGGATCTGGAGTCTGAGATCCAAAGTGGCATTGGATTCTGGATCCTAAAATGGATTTGGATCTGAAGTCTGAGATCCAAGATGGAAGTTGAGTTCTGGATCCTAAAATGGATTTTGGATCTGAAGTCTGAGATCTAAAAGTGGAACTGGGTTCTGGATCCTAAAATGGATTTGGATCTGAAGTCTGAGATCCTAAAGTGGAATTGGATCCGAAATCTGAGATCCAAAGAATGGAGATTTATACATGGAAATCTAGATCCAAGTTGAGATTAGGATCTATCTTTGGACTTGGAATTTTGATTTGAGATTTTGAACTCTGAATATATAAATGAATTTTAAAGTCAAATTGGACTTTGAATTTGAAAACTTGATTTTTGGAATTTTAGAAGATGAATCAAGAATCTCAAAGTAAAATTGAACTTTGAATTTGATTGGAGTTTGGAATAAAAAACGAATTTGGAACTTTTGAATTTGAATATAAAGTGAATTTGAAATCTCAAAGTTAATTTGAACTTTCAGATTGAAAAAAAATGAAATAGAATTTGAAAATGAAAGGATGAATAGGATTTTACAAGAATTTGACGATTGATTGAAGAAGATATTAACATCACTTGGATTTTGGAAAAGAATTTTGAAAATATGATGTTGTTCTATCTTAAATGATGAATGAGTTTAAATAACTTTGAAATTGGATCTTGAAAATCATATTTCATTCTTCAACTGAATTAAAATAAGATTGAGAATATAATACATCCTTGACTATGGTCATTGAATGTATTATATAATGATCTATATTTAAATTCAGGTGAAGAATAAAACATATTTTTGTGTTTTTATAGAGTTTAAAATGAAATTAACTCTCAATATACCCTGACTATGGCCATCGGTATATATTTTGAGCCAATTTTAAGTTAAACTCTAATAAAAGAAGGAAATATTTGAAAGTATGATGATTTTTGGAGAGGATCCAGTGTGGATCCAATGTTATTTTATAAAAGATAAAAATCCTAAGTTTTGTTTACATCCTGACTATGGCCATTGATGTAAATCATCAACTTAGGATTAATTACCTCTTACGAAATGGTGCACATGCAATTCGTGTTGCCATTTGTGAGAATTTGAGAAATAAAGGCAAAATGCATGAAAAACAAGTAATTCATGATATTTACAATGCTCATTCATTCTATCTAAAACAGAGAATGTAAATTCCCATTTAGATCTAACTATTACAACACATAAAATTGAATTTTCAAATCCAAGTAATGATATTTTCCACACATTCCCTGCAAAACCGAGTTAGCACGAAGAAATACATATGGAAAGAAAACAACACTTCATATACGAGATGATAAATGCTCATATATCTAAAAGAAGAGTGCAGGTGAGGCGCCTGGAACTAAGTATGTACACATGAGGGTGGATTTGTATGACCATGCATGAAGATGTATATATGAAGACAACACATATACATATATAAGTATATGTGTATATCCCTATGACTATAAAGCCTATACAAACTTTTAAATACATTCATATATATATATATATATATATGTATGTATGTATAAGGGGAAACTTTAAAATGCAGGGATGAGCAATATATACATAAGGCAAAAGATGCTGCTAAGTAAGGGCGACAACAACTGATAAACATAGGTGTTCACAATGTAGGGCAAAGATGCTTAAAGTGACAGTGTTGTAAAAGGAATAACAATGGATGGAAGTAATGGAGCTCTAATGAAAAACTACAGTAGCTATGATGGTGTTGCTGTAAAGAGGTGGACCGGGGGTGAATATGGCTGTAGGGGCCGATACCGGAGTTTAGCAGGAGGTTGCTGCCACATAGGTAATAATAATAATAATAATAAAAAAATTGCAGCAGTGTTTAGCACTGCTGTAGATGCAAAAAGATGCCACAGCAGTACTAAACACTGTTGTAGGCACATAAGACGGCCATAGGTGATGACAACGATGTAGGATAAGTCAATGATTCATATGGTAGTAGCAGTTGGTAGGCATTTTGATGAATGGAATGAAGACATCAAGTAATGGAGGGTTGTGGATGTAAAGTTCATGCTGCTGTAGGGTGCAGCCAGATGAACACATATGCTAGCTAGTGGACCAAAGTTGGGTTGAATGCTAGAGTGGAAAAATTGCTTGAGCTACTGAGAAAGAAATACAAACATACCTGTAGGTACCACGCATGTGACCAAGTTATAACACAACTAAAAAAAAAACAATGTGTATACCTCTATGATATGCCTAGGTAGATGCATACACCAAAATAAGAAGATACAACCAATTTATTCACTAAAGAGAAATTTTGTAGAAGTAAGCCTTCGGTACCTTGAACTTGGCTCGAGCCTTCCAACCATTCACAAATGATTCTCTAATATACATGAATTTGGCAATGTACCCAGCAGAATAAATTTGTCAGCTGTGAGGGCATAGGTAGCGCAGAGATAAACTTCAACATGTAAACTGGATGATCTTCTTCAGAGGATGCACTTTAGAGGATATTTTGACGCTGCGGCATGGCTTGTCACAGCTCAGAAATATTTGAAACACTCGTTTTTTCTTTTTCTTTTTCTTTTTTATCAGCCTCACGTCTAGAGGTCTTTCTTCATAGTTTTGCAAATAAATAGCTTTCAGCTTATTTTCTTGGTCCTTCTGGTGTCTCTGTTGCACAATGGATCCCTACCAAGGTAGTTGGTGTTGTACAACTATGCAGAGGATCACAACTCAATGTTAAAACCCTTCAGCAAACTCAGATATCACTGCAGACATTTCAAATGTCAGCTCGGCACCACCATTATCTAAGATATAACAAGCAAATTTTGAATAGGGTAGCCCACAGCAAGAATGGACAGAACAGTGTTTACAGCAACCAAATACCCACCATACTGATAAAAACATCATATACCAGCAAACCTTGAGAATTTTACCATCACTTTCATACCTTAATAACAGTCGATTTAGGTATGTCTCTCCTTCAATAGGGGACTATTAGGAAACTGGTCCAAAACCTATTACAGTACAAAACATAACTCACGAAGTTAGAAATAAGCCATAACCCAAACGTGTATGGAGCAGAATGGAGGCAACGAACTAGGCAATAAAGGGGACAAATACCAAACGATGTAGAGAACTGTTGATGCCAGGTAACTCTAATTCCAACAAAATACATTCTCAACAAGCCTAAAACCTATATTATGCTACTATATTCAGGAACCAAACGATTACTGGAGCAGAGCAGTTTATTGTTTGCATTACAGTGATATAAGACCCAACCTGCTAAAGAAGATAAAACAAAGAGAAGAGGAACTTCAGTCAAGTGATAATAATGAAATGGGAGAGGCATTGAGTTGAACGATGCCACTCATAAGTCTACTTGACACTTATGCATTAGGCCACCAGCATTATTCATTAGCAGTCAGATCTGCCCATATGGCCAATGTAAGCATATTGAATGGAAGTCACTAGTTCAGGAAGAGCATCTCAATTGCCTGCTGAAGTATTTCCTCTGATTTCAGATCTAGCAGCTCCGTTGATAGAGGGTCCATCTGTTTGATTCTCCATCACTTGCAAAGCACTAGCCAGTGCTTCATCGTTTGCAAATTGTGATTCAGCCTTTTTTGCATTCAAATTATCTCCCTTGGGTAAAATCCTTCTCTCATCACCATTCTGACGATGATTGCTATTAGGACCAACACTTGAAGAAGAACCGAGGTGATGGTTCTCGTAGCTTGATTCAAATGACCGCTAAACAATTTCTTGATCCTGACGGATCTATGCAAGCGCAATCTTCCCAGTTCCTCGATTATATGAAGGGCAACCCCGATCTTACACAGTGAACCTTTACCCCCTGGACACCCTGCATCTCAGTTTATCCTCAATGAATTTTGCTCGCAATTTCACCGACAATCTTAATTTCTTTTACCAGCCTTCTTGCAGAATAACAAGCAATCTGAGAGCCCGACTATGACTTATAGTGGCCTTATAAAAGTAAAAAAAAAATCTTATGGGGTTAAACTGGGAAGGGAAATAATTAAACCAGTGTCGGGTTCTTAGAAAGTTTCTAAAGGTTAGAGCGAGACAGATAGATAACAGAAGATACAGGGTATTTTGATCTAGAAAACTAAAAGGACTTTTGGGAAGGCGAGACAACCACAATCGCAAGGAAAATATGAAATCGATTGATGATTTTTGCAGATGAACCTGATCTGATACTGGATCAGATCAGATATCATCGTAGAAATTATCCCTTAAACATAGAACGAAAAATGG
Source organism: Nuphar pumila (assembly GCF_984573655.1). Classification (NCBI taxonomy): domain Eukaryota; kingdom Viridiplantae; phylum Streptophyta; class Magnoliopsida; order Nymphaeales; family Nymphaeaceae; genus Nuphar; species Nuphar pumila. The sequence goes on along the minus strand of NC_143264.1, from coordinate 42,051,769 downwards.
GTTACACGAATGACGGAAGGCAAAATAAATAGCCCGTTGGAATGTAAAGCATGAAAAAGAAAAAAAATGAAAACACAGAGAACGATATATGGAATTGCAATTAAGATATTACGAATGGTAGGAGACGACGTATATAATCGAAACAAACGCAAGGTGTATCAACAGAATAAAAGAAAATGTAAAATCTAAAATAATGTTGGGCTAATTCTATCCCATCACTGTTGCACAGGGATGTGTTGAGGTTGCTATAGGCAACTCGAACACTACCCATGGTGCGTCAATAGGGAAAACCAGGAAAATCAAAAATAACTTAGAGAAAATGAAAAATAGAAAAGGCACTTACCGTCGCTCTGATGGGGTAGGCTCCCCTCAATAGATCATGCTGGTTGTTGTGGAACCTCGAAGCTTGAATGGAGAGAAGGCCAATGGGGATCAGATCAGGCCTTCATTGTCGAGATTCAACTTAGAAGATTGAACTCCCTTGGCAGATTGAGTGAATCGTGGATGGTTACGTTGATCATGGGATTGTGGATGGTCGCTGGTATTAATGGATCAGAGGATGCACAATGGAGAGGTGAAGAATGGATCAAAGAAGTTGAAGAAGGGGAAAAACCATCGTGAAAGAGGGGTGCAAGGGTGATAACGGACCTGAAGGAAAGAGAAAAGGGGGAAGGGAGGTAACAGATGCCGAGGGTTTCAGTGAGTGACTTTTTAAGAAGGAGCAAGAAGGTTCGTGAAGAAATTGGTTGAAGATGGGCGGAGAAGAGAAGGAAGGTTGTTGCGGATGGACGAAGGCGAGAGAGGGTAGGCAAAGAAGAAGGGCGATGGCACCGTATGAGGGTTTTTGCCAGAGAGGGAGAAGAGCCCTGCAAACCCTCTTTTACGAAGAGCTTTTACCGAAACCCTAAAAAAATGAGTTTCCAAGGGGCCTCTTTACTTTTAAGTTTTTGCAAAGAGGGGGCTCTTTAACAAATTTTTGCAAAAAAGTATTTTCAAAACCCGATTTTCAAAAGAGTGCTTTAAAAGGACAATATATATGTAAACACCCCAAATTTTTACCCTCATCCAGTACTTACATTTCATGTGTCATTGCATATCATTGCATGCATTCAGCATACCATTTCATTGCATTGCATAGCATCGCATGTCATCCCATCTCATTTTCGAGATTCAGCACTCCTGTTTTCAAAACATTCAATCCAGATTTGAGTTTTAAAACTTTTCTTTCAAAAACAATTTTAAAACCTGGGTTTTTATTCAACATTCTGTCATTTTGCAACCCCCAGGACTTTATATTTCGAAATATTTTCTCAGACAACAATCTGTATTCATTTCAAACTCAATTTCAACTGATTTCAATTCTCAGATGAGACCCATTTAGGTGGTGTCGCTTCTGGATGCCTTTACTTGTCAAAAATCTTCAAAAATTTCAGAGTCCTAGTTGGATCAGGACTCTTTTTCCAGAGTCCAGTCGGATCAGAACTCTACTTTTCACTACCTTTTTACCTGTTTTCGGAGAAAACCTTTTAAAATCTTCTATTTTGGCCAAAATATTAGAGTCCTAGTTGGATCAGGACTCTTCTTCAAGAGTCCAATCGGATCAGGACTCTTCTTTGGAGTTTCAATTGGATTGGGACTCTAATCTTTTACCGCTATTTTATCTATTTCAATCAAATCTTTCAAAATCTTTCAAAAAGAGTCAGAAACTCAGAGTTTTAGTCAAAACAGGACTCTGTTCAGAGAGTCCTAGTTGGATCAGGACTCTGATCCTGATTTCAATTTTGAGAAAATCTTTCAGAAATCTTTCAATCTACCAAAACTATTACACTTTTATCAAAGAATTTCAAAATTTTGAGGTTTTATCTCAGAGTCCTGATCAAATCAGGACTCTACCCCAGAGTCCTGATCGAAGCAGGACTCTTTCCAAAATTGATTTTCTCACTTCATTTTCACTAGTTTTAAAAAAGCTTTGCTTAAATTTCATCATTTACTTATCAGAAAATCAAAATTTTTTAGAGTTCTGATCGAATCAGGACTCTTTCTCAGAGTCCTAATCAGATCAGGACTCTGAACCAAAACTTCAATTTCATCCTGCTTTAACTATTTTTCAAAATCCTCCCATTTGTTTTCTCAAAAAAATCAAAAAATCTGAGAGTCCTAGTTCAATCAGGACTCTGTTCTCAGAGTCTCAGTTGAATTAGAACTCTATTTTATTCCAGTATTCGTTATTGTTTTCACTGTTTTGACAAGTTCTTTCGTCTGTTTTTCAGAAAATACCAAAAAAATCAAGAGTTTCAGTCCGATCAGAACTCTGTCCCAGAGTCCTAGTCCAATCAGGAGTCTGTTTTTATTTCATTTTTATTGTTTTCAAAATTTAGGTCATTTTACAGAGTCCAGTTAATTCAGGACTCTATTTTAGAGGTCGGTCGAGTTAGGAGTCTACCCCTGACTGTATTTTTTGACTTGTTTCACCCTTTTTCGATGAAATCTTTTTCAAAAATTTCTTTGTTTGGCTTTTAAAAAAAACAAAATCACAGAGTCCCAAGAGTTCAGGACTCTAATTTGGGGTTCCAGTTCGCTTGAGACCCTATTTTCAAAGATCTTGAATTTCAAATACTGATTTTAACCCCTTTTCAAAGCCATTTCCAGTGTTTATTTCAAAATTCTTCAAAACTCGATGTGGGCCCACTCAGTTGGCACCATATCCAGAGGAGTTCTGACTCGGTTAGAACCCTATGCCATTTCAAAAATTCTAATTTTAAGTTTACTTTTGAAAATCTTTTGAAAACTCCTTCAATTTCAAGTTCTAAAATCGCTTTTTGAAAAACTCAAGTAGGGCCCACTCGGGGTGGCGCCATATTCGAGTAAGTCAGGGCTAGACTAGGGTTAGTCAGTGTCTTAGTTAGTGTTAGGGGTTTAGAAGAGTTAATATCATTTTGAAAACCCATTTTGAAGTTTAGTTTTTAAAACTAGTGTTTTTAAAGGTTTTTAAAAAACCAAATGTGGAAGATGCCAAGTGGCATCACATTTGAACTTTCTAGGGTTTAATTAGGGATTAATTAGATTCCCACCTAGGCTATAATTCTCCAAAAAATCGTTGCCCCCTTTATTGGATTTATTAGAAAGAGTTCTAAAAAAATAAAACTCCTTAATTAACCCTAATTAAGGAGGTTTTGAAAACCTATAAATAGGGGACTTCAAGAGGTCAAAAGGGGTCTTTTCTCTCTCAAATTTTCGTGGGTTCTCTCTCCTCTCCAGCATCTCCACCTTCCTCCATTGCAGCTGCAAGCACCAAGGTAATATTTTTAATATTTTGTTTTAGTTTTAGTCAATACTTTTTCATGTTTTAAATCAATTTTAGCCATTGGTGCCATCCCCTTCATGAATTAAACCATGGATTCAAGTCCAAGAACCTCAAGAGAGGTTCAAGAAAGTGATCTAACTCTGTTTCATGGTGTTTACAAGGATTCTAATCCATTAGAATCGATGAGAGGTACGTTTTTCATGTTCTTAACCGACGAAACATGAGATTTACCCGTTAAATGGGTTAAATCCATGATTTCAAAGGTGAAAGCAAATTCCAGACATGGATTCCCTGTATTTTATTTTTTTATTTGCTTATTCATGTTTATTACACGTTTTACAGAATAGAAATCAATTTTATTTTACTGTTTTAGTGTTTGTTTTATTGTTTTTCAATAGTTAATGCATATTTTCTCAAGTTTCTTAGATTTCTGTGTGATTTTAGTTTAGAACAGAAAAGAACATACTGTTTCGGATTGAAATATTCACTGTTAATTTCTGATTTTTTTATATGTGATACATGGATGTGTAAATGAACTACTTTAAAAAAATCCAGGATTTTGTACTTCGGGAACCCTGTCAGAAAAATCAGACATCAAATCGGGTTTTTAAAACTTTAAAATCGTTGTTAAAATCAAGAGGGTAACTTGCTGTGATGATATTTTTCTCATCTTATATCCGATTTTAGATATGTAAAGTGCCATGGATTCATATTGATTAGATCTAACTACTGTGAAATTTTCATAATTTTTTATTACTGTTTAGTATTTTGCCTCTGTCAGAGACTCTGATTTTCAATTTAAAACTCGTTAGGGTTTTCCAAAACCCTAATCAGACTTGTGTTGTTTATAAATCCCAAACTACAGATCCGATTCATGATCTGTAAAAAGTGAGTATTGTTCTTTTTCTGTCAAATATTCACTGTTAAAAGCTCAGATATGTTGGAATAGCATTGATATTTATCCCGGAATTTGTAATCTGCAGTGTCTGTTTTAACTCATGTTAGGTTTGCAATATTCAGGCCCGGATTGGCGGTAGGGGATCTCCTTGATCCTATAATATTTTTCAAATCTGTAAAAAGGAAAAGTTTTTTTTTCCTGTCTATTTGTTCTTTATAAAATTTCATATATTTCCATGGAGGTTTGACCCCTGGTTCGGGTCTTGGACTGAGACTGGTTGGTGAACTAGGTCAAAAATAACATATTTTTAGGGTTTAATGCAATTTTTGGATTAATTTAATGCCAAAAAAATATTTTTATAATTCTAATTTGATATTAGAGTTATAAAAAGTGCAGGTACCAATTTTGAGGATTTTTAGAATCCGTTTGATGCTTGAATGGCTTGAATTGCAAAACAGGGCAGCCGAAGAATTCCAAAACACTGCAAAAAAATACAAAATTTGTGATATTCTTGGATTTTTGTGTATAAGCATATATTTTTAGGGTTTAATCATATTCATAATCATATTAGGATGCTTTAGGTTTAATTTTATGGTCATTTGATTTCATTTAGTGCATAAAACCTAAGTTTTACCAAAAATTTTCTAAAAACCCTGATTTCAAGGCCATAGTCTTGCTATCAGGGGCAATTTGGTCATTTGACCTCAATTTCTAAATTCATAACCCTAATTTTCATATTTTTAATCATGTCACATCATATTTGGTTTGATTTATTTTGATTTGAACTTCAAAACTTGCATTCTACCAAATATCTTTATGAAAACCCTAATTTCAAGGCCATAGTCTTGTTATTAGGGGTATTTTGGTCATTTTGACCCCAATTTCGAAATTTCATATCTTATCTTCCTTATTTATTCAATCTTATTTCATATTTTATCAATTTTGATTTAAGGGAATCATGGCAAAAAGGCTTATATCTAGCAAAATCCAGTAATTTCTAGATATTACTGGATAAACCTAGAAAAGCCAACATATCATCACTAACAAAGTTTTCTAGTTTTGCAGGTACATTGAAGATTTTATTTTTCATGTATTTAAATTTCAATAGTGATGTAAACTAAATTAAACTTTGGAATAAGAATTTACATTTCCTGCTTAGCTTAGGCAGCATTGCATATAGTTTATTTTTTTTAAATAATGTTAATGTGTGATGGATGATGATTCATGCATATTCAAACTCACTATGGTCTACACGAATGGCACATACACTAGCTTTTATGAAGTTTATAAACTTGGTGGAATTCGTATTTATGGCCATAGTCAGAATATGAATGATACCCAGATTTATGATCTTCACATTAGCCACATTCAGCCTACACTCTTAGGCTAATTTCAAAATGCACTGCATTTCTCAAAAATACAAAGAGTTTTTCCCAATTTCTCAAAATCATATTCATTCATTTCATGGATTTTCCAATTCCAATTCCAATTCAAATTCCAAGTCAAAGGAATCAAATTCTTCAAAATTTCTTAAGTCTTATTCAAAATCGATTTTCTCAAAATATGGATTTGCCAATGATATTTCAAGTATTTCCCAAGTTCCAAATTCGATTTTCTAAGTTAGATTTTCAATTTCAAAGTTTGAATTCAAAGAAATCGAGTTTTTCAAAGTTATTTCACATTTCTCAAAATCGATTTTCACAAAGTCCTTATATTTCTTCATAAATCGATTTTCACTTTCACAAAAACAGTATCTCAATCATGATTCACGATTTTCAAAAGAGTTTATTTTCCAAATATTTTCCAATCTTTGAAGTAAACATCATGTTTTCAAATATGCATTTTCAGAAATTCATAGCACATGCCTGATTCTTTGTGCATTTAGGAATTAGAATATGGTTTAGACAAGTTGAACAGAGCAAAGCAGTAGATTGATCCTTGGTTCAATTACCCCTGGTAAAGGCGCCAGGAACGGCTGAACCTCGTACCGACAGGCGAGTCCCATTCCTCGGAATTATCCTGCATTTTAAAAACGGAGGCGAGTTATTTTCAAAATCTTTTTCAAAGGTCAGTTTGATTTGCAAAAGTAAAATTTTGCGATGATAACAGGTTTGGCGACCGTGATGGGACCTGTCTTCGCCTGATCAATCTAATGCTCTGCTTAGTTCAAATTGTCAAAATCGTATTCCATGGAATGTCAACTTTTATTTAAATAATGTCATGTGAACCTAGGAGCCTAGACTTAAACCCAGCTGACATGGATTGCATATAGACTAGGTATGGTTTGGTAGCACCATATTGAGGAGAATTATTCATGCTCACATAGACTTAGGTCTAATACAACACTCTTCAATTTAGGAATTGTATGAAAACAATGTTTGCTTCTTCAAATATTTCAAAATTCTCTCTCTTTAGGACTTAGAGCCCTCTGTTTTCTTGCATGTGCTCATATTTTAAAAATCACCCTACCTATATTGTCCCAGTCTTCACGTTGCTGGGCTCTCTTCCAGAACCATAGTTCGGGATAGAGCCTCACAACTGGGCCACCTATTTGGGTGAAAACCCCCCTGCCATAGTCCAACGTATATCGGCAGGTGCTCAAGGATGTTGGAAAACTTGAACCTAGAACCGGAGAAATTGATTTTATGCCACGTATATCGAGCCTTGGCTTGAGTATATAGGCATAGCATGATTGGATACAGTTGATCTGAACCTTAGAGTTAGGATTAAGGTCCTACAGCTATTTTAAAATTTGTGCATCTAGAGTCAGCTTTTAGGGAATGTTGTATGTGCATACTTGTTTATGTAGAATGTGATTGAATGTGTTATTTCCTTTTTATTTTCCATATTTTCCCAATTTTCTAAAATACTGGACGATTTTCTCAAAATTCCCCAATCTATGTCCATGTACTGTCCATGTTTTAAACCTTAGACGATTTTCCAAATACTTCATTTTCCATTTATTTCTTCATATTTCATCAAACCCTGGACGATTTTCCAATTTTCCCTTAATTTTCTTCAAAACTCCAGGTGATTTCCCATCTTTCCTGTCTTCTGGATCTCAAATTTCCTACTTTATTTTTATCCTGCCTGCATTTCCTTCAAATTTCCTGTATTTTCCCAAGTCTTATTCCAATTTTCCATGTTTTTCAGTCTGATGGCATCCAGTCAGCTTGATTCAGTCTTCCCTGAGGGTCACATCTCCTACGAGGTGTGACAAAGTCTTCTCGAGCATCGAGTCCTCAGCACCGGATCCTTCTTTCCTCGGTGGTACTATTTATGGTTCAAGAATTTCTCTCATATGTTTCTGGACCACTTGGACGATTGTGGGTTAGAATTGGCGTCCGCGATGGGAAAGCAGACAGTCAATGGCAAATTGATCCATGCACTAGCAGAGCGGTGGAATCCGAGCACTTCTACCTTCTAGTTTTCGTAGGGCGAGATGACGGTGCTGATAGATGAATTTTCAGAGATTATGGGATTGCCCGAGCCAGCCGGTCAGCCTAGAGATCCATTGGAGAAACAGTTTCTGATTAATGTTAAGGGTCTGGACCCTAAGGATGCCTTAGCTCGCATGACAGGACGTAAGTCGTGGCCCTTGATCGAGGAGGATGGAAATGAATATGTGGAACTGCTCGAAATCTACAAACAGTATGGAACATTTGCAGAGGTCAGCTCATTGTTCAGGACAGCTCGAGAGAGAATCCAGCACGTGATGGTTTTGTGCACGGTGGGATTAGCCTTCTTTTCTGATGGGCGGAATTATATAGATATCAGAATAGTTCAGCCTCTAAGGAGATGGGGAAGTCGACAGACCAGCCACCTCTCCAATAGCCATGGCCGCACTCGCTTTTCTATACCGAGGGTTGACCCGTTTCACACTCGGAGAATCAATTCTAGTCGAAGGGTGCACCTACGCATTATAATCTTGGTTCCTCCGGCATGTGCCTGCCCGAGCCAGTTTATTCAGATATAATGGTGAAAAGCCTCTTCCGGTTACTCGATACCGGTTCTTGATCGATAATCTTCAGGAGGAAGAGGTCGTATGGGACTACTTTGATCGTCAGGAATCACCTCCTAGATACACTTATGCATACGGCAAGCGGTTCAGGCTACTTGGTCCATTCTTCTGCGCATACTATCATCCAGAGCGGTGTGTCAGGCAGTTCTCTCAGAGGCAGAAGCGCGTAGAGATTCGTCCACTAGCAGGGGTTCTGCCAGAATTCGACCTCGCATCAGATCAGTGGTCCGGAGCATACCATTCTGCCAGACATGGCTGGGATTCCTTTGTCAATCTTACTATTTTTCCTGGTCCTCGTGTGTCTTCTGATTTTGCAGAGTGGTGGAAAATTGTCTATCCCCCTCCCCTCTGTCAAGTGTATTATTAAAATCATATTTTCAATAAAGTTCCTTTAATCTTCATTTCACTTTGGTTTGACGACCTCGCCTAGGTAACAAGGCATATTCTCAGTTGTTTATTTTGCAAAGAATAGCAGCGCAATTGTCGTAAACTCCAGCGACAACTCATTCCCTAGTAATGGGATATTATTTCAATTGTCTACCAAAATTCTTAACAAATATTTTCCTCCAACCAAATTTCCTTCAAAAGCCTAATCATCAGTTCTACCTTGCAGAGAGCATCAGCAACATTTAGGAGAACATTTGTGATACTCGATGGTTTATACAAGATCTGGAAAGAAAACCTCATCAATCGAAGGTGTGGCATACTCGATCGCTTCAGAAGAGGAAATGGACTCACCTCGATCAGCTAGAAGTCAGGGTCAGCAAGCAAAGGATGATGTTGATCCCCAGATATATGCTATGTTCAAAGAGATGATGACCAAAATGTCGACAGAACAAGCTGAAGCTAGTACAGAAAAGATCCAGGTCAAGCAGAGGGCAAAAGGCCGGTCAGCCAAGAAAGTTTTAAAACTATCCAAGAAACATATCCAACACGAGGATACATCTGATGAATCAGAGTCAGTAGTTGGCACTGATGAAGAGTATGAAGTCTGGCAAGCACTTCAAAGATCCTCTCATAGACAAGGGACAACCTATAAATTGAAAGATCAAGCAATGGATGATCCAGTCCAAATACAGCTGAAGGAAATGGCCAAGATGATTAAAGATTTGCAAGCTCATGACAAGGGAAAGAAGGTCTTCAGGAACAAAGATTTCCATGATGGCATCACCTCCGTCAGGAATAATCAAGATTCAGAAAAGAAGACAAAACACATCTTCATCGTTGATGCCAATCGCAGTGATGACAAAAATAACAAAGGCAATCATACAAGTCAGAAAGAGAAATCTTTAAAGCAGAGTGAAAAATTGAGTCAACATAAAGAGAAGAAAAAGCATGACGGTTGGGGTTACGATCGCGAATTCACTCCTCTAGATCAGCCCCTCGAAGAGGTCCTTGAATACATGCTGAGCAAAGGAATGATTAAACTTCCAAGAATTGTTAATCCTCTGGTCGCCCTAGGGAAATGAAAAGACCGCTTCTGCAAATTCCACCAAACAACGGGGCACGATATTGAACATTGTTTCGTCTTTAAGAATATCGTCCAAGATTATATCGACAAGAATTTCTTTGTTAAGGGTGAGAAAGAATATCAGTCGACTGTCTTTGCCAAGTCTCAGCAGAAATCAAGCACTCGGCAAGAGGTACAACATGATGATCGAAATCAGGACCGCAAGATGGCCCCTTTGGATCAAATATTTGAAAGCTTTTTGGAATACATGCCCGCGAAAGATACAGTAAGATCTCCGAAGGCTCACTTCACTCTTTCTGCCAATGATAGCAAAAGCAATAAGAAGAATCATGATCACTATTCAGAGGGATCCAAGGGCCAAAAAGGAAAGTTCTCCAACAATGATAAGCCTCTTCAATCTAGTCCTCAGCATAAAGAGAAAGATCAAGAAAAGCCAAAGCGCAAGGATTGGAGTACGGATCGAAAGTTCACCCCTTTGGACCAGACACTAGAGAGTGTTTTGGAATACATGCTAGCGAAAGATATGATCCGTTTACCTAAAGCAGCTGATCCCGCAACAATCATGGGCAGATTCAACGGAAAATTTTGCAAATTTCATCGGGCAGTGGGACATGACACTAAGAATTGTTTCATCCTGAAGAATATCATTCAAGATTGCATCGACAAGAATATCCTTATTGAAGATGGGGAAGATACCAGTCGACCATCCTGAGCAAGTTTTCTAAAAATTGACAATGTCGAGACTATGTCACTTTCATCATTTTGTCATTTTGAAGGGACAATGTAGTCCCAGTTCTTCTATCAATTTGTTATTTCCTTCTTCAATGCATTAATAAACTTGTCAATCTTTCTTATGGCTTGGCATCATCTTTATATTCCTCATTTGCAAATGTTTAAATGTCTTCTTATAAGGGGTAACCCTTTTCAAAGTACCTCTCTGATCAACCAAGAAGCTCATTGTCAGTTTTTACCTCGTTATCCTCAGAGAATTCTCATCAAATATCAACTACTTATCCTTTCATCCAAACTCTCACTCCCCAGTTATACTGGGGCATTATTTTGAAAATTGGCTTCAAAACTTTCTGTATGCAGGCAGGATCAAACAAATCTCTCATTTTGCACACATGTGCACCCATTTACATTCATTTGCATTTGCATGCATTCATTTGCATTCATCTGCATTCATCTGCATCGATTTGCATTTGCATCGAACTCCCCATTCAGGATAAGGGATAAATCCTGAGGCCCCGACAGTTGCCCAAGTTGTCGTAAGGGTGAAGACTGAAAATTTTCCATCAAAATCCATTAGTAATTCTTCAGAATCCAGTGTTCGTGCTGGTAAACTTTCAAAATCCAGTGTTCGTGCTGGTAAACTTTCAAAACCCAGTACTCGTACTGGTAATCATTTAAAACTCAGTGCTCGTACTGGTAACCATTTAAAATCCAGTGCTCGTACTGGTAATCTTTCAAAATCCAGTGCTCATACTGGTACTCTTCCAAAATCTGATGCTCGTGCTAGTTGAACTAGTCTCAAATGTCATCATTATACTTATCAACTTTTCTTTCCTTTAAATGTCTAGAATTGGTCTAGAAGAGTCGAGTTCCGATTCGAATCTTCTTCCAAATCCAATTCAGAATTGGTCTAGAAAATCCAAGTTCCCACTTAAATTTTCTTACAAATCCAATTCGTATAATTTTCTTTCCTCTAGATTCTAGAATTGGTCTAGAAGAGTCGAGTTCCGATTCGAATCTTCTTCCAAATCCAATTCAGAATTGGTCTAGAAAATCCAAGTTCCGACTTGAATTTTCTTACAAATCCAATTCGTATAATTTTCTTTCCTCTAGATTCTAGAATTGGTCTAGAAGAGTCGAGTTCCGATTCGAATCTTCTTCCAAATCCAATTCATAATTGGTCTAGAAAATCCAAGTTCCGACTTGAATTTTCTTACAAATCCAATTCGTATAATTTTCTTTCCTCTAGATTCTAGAATTGGTCCAGAAGAGTCGAGTTCCGATTCAAATCTTCTTCCAAATCCAATTCAGAATTGGTCTAGAAAATCCATGTTCTGACTTGAATTTTCTTACAAATCCAATTCGTATAATTTTCTTTCCTCTAGATTCTAGAATTGGTCTAGAAGAGTCGAGTTTCGATTCGAATCTTCTTCCAAATCCAATTCAGAATTGGTCTAGAAAATCCAAGTTCCGACTTGAATTTTCTTACAAATCCAATTCGTATAATTTTCTTTCCTCTAGATTCTAGAATTGGTCTAGAAGAGTCGAGTTCCGATTTGAATCTTCTTCCAAATCCAATTCAGAATTGGTCTAGAAAATCCAAGTTCTGACTTGAATTTTCTTACAAATCCAATTCGTATAATTTTCTTTCCTCTAGATTCTAGAATTGGTCTAGAAGAGTCGAATTCTGATTCGAATCCTCTTCCAAATCCAATTCAGAATTGGTCTAGAAAATCAGAGTTCCGACTTGAAGTTTCTTTTAAATCCAATTCGCTTAGCTTTCCTTTACAAGTTTGAACTTCTACTCAAACTATCCTGCGAGTTGGTCTAGAAGATCCGAGTTCCGACTCGAATTGTCTTTCAAAATCCAATTCATCTAGTTTTCCTTGAAGAATTGAATTGTGATTCGAATCTTTCCTCTAAAACCCAGTTTAGCACCTGGTCCATTCAAAGCTCACAAGTTGGAATCATTCCTTCTTAAGCTATGATCCTTAGGTTGAATTCCTATGGAATTGATAGTTCGTAGGTCGAACCCCTGCGGAACCAATGTCGTTCTTAGGCTGAATCCCTATTGAACCCATGTCGTTCCCAGTGAACCAATGTCGTTCTTAGGCTGAATCCCTATAGAACCCATGTCATTCTCAGTAAACCAATTCACAATTTTGACCTTCGGGTCAATCAATTTCAAATTTTCAATTATCAATTTCCAAATTTCTAATTTCCAATTTCCAATTTCCAATTTCAAATATCAAATTTCAAAATTCTAATTTCCAAAATTTGACCCTTTTGAGTCACCCAATACCCAATTTCAATTATTTTATCTTGCAAGAGACCCTTTTTATAGGGAGAGTTTGAGGGAGCTCGCTCTTTTCGCATGCTATCCAATTCGTTCACTTAGCCCCTTTTCAGGGAGAGTTTGAAGGGACTCGTGTCTTTGTGAACCGTTTGCAAAACAAAATTCCAAATTTCACACAAGGAACCCTTTTTATAGGGAGAGACTCGACGGAGACTTGCTTTCCTTGTGGCCCCATAATTTCAGACTAGGCCATTTCATCATGAAGGACCCTCTTTTCAGGGAGAGTGTGATGAACTCGTTCCTTCATGACCAATTTACCAACCTCACCAATTACGGCCCCCTTTCCATAAGAGAAGCCTAATGTTAGGAAGTTTTGACGAAAGCTTAATTTCTCTTAGAAAGTTCGTTTTGCAAACACCTCCTCTTTAGGGAAGAGAGGAGTAATTCCCAATTCTAATTTATGAATCTTCTCCTTTGGGGAAAGGAAAAGAGAATTTTTGTCATGGATGTGTTGCATTGTGCTTCAAATGCTCGCTTTCACAAAAGGATTTCAAGAAAATTTTGTCAATTTGTCATTAAATATTTGTTGATTTCAAAAATCTTTATTGCACAAAATTATTACTTCAGAATACCTCCACTATTACTTCCGAAAGGGCAATGCTTTCACGAAAAAGGATTCAAAGTTCAAAATCTTTTTATTGGCCAACCAAAAGGATGAAGAATAAATCCGCGATATGGCCAGCAAAGAGAATTCAATGTTGTTGCAAAGCCATGAGTGATTGATATTGATCGCAGTCAATGGCACATTTTTAAAGACCATTCTTGAAAAATAAAGTAGTCGAAATATCCTGGGTGATACAGAAAAATCCACTCAATTTTCATATCTCCTCAATCACCTAAGCTGCAATTAAATATCTACAAAAGGGATCTCTCAATTGTCATCAAGATGAAGGCGAATTAAGCGAGTCGACCCCCGGGGCCAAAGAAGATTTGGATCATCTTCAAGATGACGGAGTTTGTGACGGATCCTTCCAGGGAAAGTTCAGATCACCGTCGAGATGAAGGCGAGTGTAATGAGCCTACCGACAAACCCTAAAGGATATTTAATTACTGCTATCATTAAGAGACTTCCAACCAAAGAGCCAATAAACTATCAAGATAATCCCTGAGAGAAAAGAAGGATCGAAACATCTCTGAGATGAAGGAGTTTGTGACGTACCCTTCCAAAAAAGAAAAAAGAGAAAAGTCAGAACATCTCCAAAATGAAGGATGATGTAATTCCCGAAAAATCCAAGAGAGCTCCAATCTGCTAAAAAAGAGTGCAGAAAGATCATCATGAGAAAAGAATCAAGGGATATCAGACTTCCAAATCTATCAAGAATCTTCTTTAATTTTGTGAAATTCTTTTATCAATATTCTTTCACCAATAGCTCTCGCAATATCAAGAATACATTCTTTTCCGTCCATATCAAGGAAATTGATAGCTTCCTTGAAAGAAAGTCAATCGCAAGCAATTTGAATTCGAATCTTGATTCTACGGAGTTAAGCTCAGTCGGAGGTAATACTTCAGGTAGAAAAGAGGGAATACTTTCAAAACAATGTGCATCATTTTCAATTATTTTGAATCAACAATAATTTTCAACATTTTGACAATATTTTCTAGCTATCCTGGCATGAAACGAGAGCTTGAGGTTCATCTTTGGTGTATCCTGACATCAGTTGTTATCCCTTTTAAGGACTTGATAACGGGAGTTTTCAAGATTCCTTCCCTTCTTTGGTATAATCTGAGCG